>NC_085842.1:213260345-213860345 GCF_035594765.1 Anolis carolinensis | reverse complement strand
ACATCCTTGGGAGAGTAATGGGCTCTCGGATGTATCTCAATGGATTGTCATTGATGAATGCACTGGGGATGTTGAGGAGGAGGACAACACTTTACACCTACATGATTCACTTCAACAGGAACACTCTTCAGGGGACATACACACTGTCTTTCACAAAAGGGACCCTGTCAATCCTCAAAGGAAACAGGTCTTGGTAGTAGGTGACTCCCTCCTTAGAGGAACGGAAGCCATCATTTCCAGACCGGATGGGATGGCTCGAGAAACATGCTGCCTCCCGGGGGCAAAAATACACCATATCACTCAGAGGCTCAGCAGGCTCCTAAAGCCCCATCACCCTCCCCACCTTATGTTGATACATGTAGGTACCAATGACATACTAGGCATACTTTTCACAAGATCACAAATGATTTTCGAGCTCTGGGAACAAAGCTAAAACTGTATAATGTACATGTGATCTTTTCATCCCTCCTCCCTGTTGTAGGACACGGCTCTACAAGGGCCGGAAAAATAGTACAGGTCAATAACTGGCTCAGAAAATGGTGTCAAGAGGAGCATTTTGGCTTCCTTGACCATGGTCTACTCTTCCAAGAGGATGGACTACTGGCAAGCGATGGGGTGCATCTCACACAAGTAGGAAAACATCTTTTTGCACACAGACTCACAAACCTCATCAGGCGCACTTTAAACTAGATCCACTGGGGGAGGGGAACAACAGCCTGGCGAACAATATATTACCCACGACCACAGGGAACCGCCGAAAGGCTAAACGGAGGGCTGCACAAACACAGCAAGGACCAAGTACAGAGAGCACAATAATCCCAAATAAACAGTTCGAGAGGAGGTCACAGGGGCTTACATGTCTTTACACTAATGCTCAGAGCATGGGAAATAAGCAAGACGAACTCCAACTCCTAGCACAGCACCACACATACGATGTCATAGGCATCACTGAAACCTGGTGGGATGACTCCCATCACTGGAATTTAACCATTGAGGGCTATAACCTCTTTCACAGAAATAGAACAAAGGGGAGAGGAGGGGGAGTAGCTTTATATGTCAAAAACAGTTACGTTGCAGAAGAAATGCAAGACTGTAATCCGGGAAACCAGCTTGAAAGCATCTGGATAAGAATCAAGGGAACCGGGACTCAAAAAGATCTTGTCGTGGGTGTCTACTACAGACCTCCGAGTCAGGATGAAGGACTTGATGAAGCCTTCTGTCAACAGCTGACCAAACAGGCACAAAGAAGAGATATAGTAGTCATGGGCGATTTCAATTATCCCGATATCTGCTGGAAAACAAACTCAGCCAAGAGTACAAAGTCCAACAAATTCCTCGCTTGCCTTGCAGATAATTTTATGGTCCAGAAGGTAGAAGAGGCAACAAGGGGATCAGCAACTCTTGATCTAATCTTAACAAATGTGGAAGACCTGATCAATACAGTTGAAGTGGTTGGATCCTTAGGGGCAAGTGACCATGTGCTCCTGCAGTTTGCAATACAAAGGAATGCTGAAACTAAGACAAGTCAAACACGCTTTCTGGACTTTAAGAGAGCTGACTTCCAAAAAATGAAGGAATTACTGAGCGGCATTCCATGGACGCCGATATTAAAAAACAAGGGAGTTAAGGATGGATGGGAGTTTTTCAAAAGTGAAATACTCAAGGCGCAAATGCAAACAGTGCCAACAAAGAAGAAAAATAAGACAAGTGCAAAGAAGCCAGAATGGATGTCCAAAGAACTTCTAACTGAGCTAAAGCTCAAAAGTGACATGCACAAGAAGTGGAAAAGGGGAGAAATCACCAAAGAAGAATTCAAACGTATAGCCAACACCTGTAGGGAAAAGGTTCGCAAAGCTAAAGCGCAAAATGAGCTCAGGCTTGCCAGGGACATAAAAAACAACAAAAAAGGCTTTTTTGCTTACGTTGGTAGAAAAAGGAAGAAAAAGGAGGCGATAGGGCCATTGCAAGGAGAAGATGGGGTGATGGCGACAGGGGACAGGGAAAAGGCAGAACTGCTCAATGCCTTCTTTGCCTCGGTCTTCTCAGAAAAAGAAAGCCATCTTCAACCTCAGCAACACGGAATGGACGAAGGATTGGGGGAAATCCAACCCCAAATAGGGAGACACGTTGTCCAGGAACACCTGGCCTCTCTAAACGAATTCAAGTCCCCAGGGCCAGATCAGCTACACCCAAGAGTACTGAAGGAACTAGCGGAAGTTATTTCAGAACCACTGGCAATTATCTTCGAGAGTTCTTGGAGAACGGGAGAAGTCCCAGCAGATTGGAGGAGGGCGAATGTGGTCCCTATCTTCAAGAAGGGAAAAAAGAACGACCCAAACAATTACCGTCCGGTCAGCCTCACATCAATACCAGGCAAAATTCTGGAAAAGATCATTAAGGAAGTGGTCTGCGAACACTTAGAAACAAATGCGGTCATTGCTAATAGTCAACACGGATTTACCAAAAACAAGTCATGCCAGACTAATCTTTTTTCGATAGAGTTACGAGTTGGGTCGATACAGGGAATGCTGTGGATGTAGCGTACCTGGATTTCAGTAAGGCCTTCGACAAAGTCCCCCACGACCTTCTGGCAAACAAACTAGTAAAATGTGGGCTAGACAAAACTACGGTTAGGTGGATCTGTAATTGGCTAAGCGAACGAACCCAAAGGGTGCTCATCAATGCGTCGTCTTCATCATGGAAAGAAGTGACAAGTGGAGTGCCGCAGGGCTCCGTCCTGGGCCCGGTTCTGTTCAACATCTTTATTAACGACTTAGACGAAGGGTTAGAAGGCACGATCATCAAGTTTGCAGACGACACAAAACTGGGAGGGATAGCTAACACTCCAGAAGACAGGAGCAGAATTCAAAACGATCTTGACAGACTAGAGAGATGGGCCAAAACTAACAAAATGAAGTTCAACAGGGACAAATGCAAGATACTTCACTTCGGCAGAAAAAATGGAAATCAAAGATACAGAATGGGGGACGCCTGGCTTGACAGCAGTGTGTGCGAAAAAGACCTTGGAGTCCTCGTGGACAACAAGTTAAACATGAGCCAACAATGTGATGCGGCTGCTAAAAAAGCCAACGGGATTCTGGCCTGCATCAATAGGGGAATAGCGTCTAGATCCAGGGAAGTTATGCTCCCCCTCTATTCTGCCTTGGTCAGACCACACCTGGAATACTGTGTCCAATTTTGGGCACCACAGTTGAAGGGAGATGTTGACAAGCTGGAAAGCGTCCAGAGGAGGGCGACTAAAATGATTAAGGGTCTGGAGAACAAGCCCTATGAGGAGCGGCTTAAAGAGCTGGGCATGTTTAGCCTGCAGAAGAGAAGGCTGAGAGGAGACATGATAGCCATGTACAAATACGTGAAGGGAAGTCATAGGGAAGAGGGAGCAAGCTTGTTTTCTGCTGCCCTGCAGACTAGGACACGGAACAATGGCTTCAAACTACAGGAAAGGAGATTCCACTTGAACATCAGGAAGAACTTCCTCACTGTGAGAGCTGTTCGACAGTGGAACTCTCTCCCCGGGGCCGTGGTGGAGGCTCCTTCCTTGGAGGCTTTTAAGCAGAGGCTGGATGGCCATCTGTCGGGGGTGCTTTGAATGCGATTTCCTGCTTCTTAGCAGGGGGTTGGACTAGATGGCCCATGTGGTCTTTTCCAACTCTACTATTCTATGATTCTATGATTCTATGATTTTATGAACTTTAAATGAATTACACTGCCATATAGGTAAAGGTAAAGGTTTCCCCCGACATTAAGTCCAGTCGTGTCCAACTCTGGGGGTTGGTGCTCATCTTCATTTCTAAGCCGAAGAGCCGGCGTTGTCCGTAGACACCTCCAAGGTCATGTGACCAGCATGACTGCATGGAGCGCCGTTACCTTCCCGCCGGAGCGGTACCTATTGATCTCACATTTGCATGTTTCCAAACTACTAGGTTGGCAGAAGCTGGGGCTAACAGCAGGCGCTCATTCCGCTCCCCAGATTCGAACCTGCAACCTTTTGGTCTGCAACTTCAGCAGCTCAGCGCTTACACACACTGCGCCACCGAGGCCCTAACACTGCCATATAATCCAGCTCAAATCAGATAATCTGGATTTTATTTTGCAGTGTAGAAGGGCTGTAGACTTATATAATGCAGCTTAACTGTATTGACCTGGATTATATGAATCTACATTGAGCATATTATGCATTTCACTCTGCCTTATAATGGAAGTGAAGATGGGGGCAAAGTTACCTAATTAGTTTCATGGTTCACTTCAGTGAGGCTGAAGTTTCCGATGGAATCCGAATGTTATATCCTGTTATAAGACTGTCCCTTAACACAAGCCCTGACACATCTTTTGGAGCAAAAATTAATAAAAGACCTTGTCTTATTTTGGGGAAAACGGGGTATATATGTGTGTGGGTATAGGTGTGGGTGTGTGTGTGTGTGTGTGGAAGATACCACTCCCAAACTCTTCAGCCCCTTCTATACTGATAGATAGCTGGACAGAGAGAGATAGAGATAGATAGATAGATAGATAGAGAGAGAGAGAGAGAGAGAGAGAGAGAGAGAGAGAGAGAGAAAGAGAGATTCTGAACATGTTCCAGACTTTGCTTCCGCATGTCATACCAGTAGCTTCAGTTTTCTCTCAACAGAGTTTATTGCAATAATAATTAAATAATTTGACAACACAGTCATTAAATAGCTGGGAATTGAGCTCACGCTCCATCTTTTACAAAGCAAACTTGGCCAGTCTTCGGCCTGCACTGTGCCCTTGTGTAATCAGTGAAAACACAGATTGCAAATGTCCTTGACATGTGTTATCTTGGAGAAGTTTTGTGACACCTTGAAGTACCTTGCCTTGATCAATATTGCTTTCATGCCGACATTAGCATTTTCGCATACAATATGCTGGAGATCAAACTCAACACCAGCTAGATGGAGCCAGCAGTTCTTGTCTGAACTTGATTATATATTTTTAAATAAAAGGTTAGCACTTATTGTGCAATGCAAGTAGTCAACACGTTCTTGGCCACTTACAAGGCCATAAAGGTGAACAAGCTTAATCCAGATAGGACTGAAGTGCTCCTGGTCATTTCTATGACAGATCAATGAATAGAGATTTTGCATGCACCCAAGTGGAGTACATTTGCCCTTAGACTCTCAGACTGTACAGACTCCATTAGACTCTGAGAGATGCTTTAGACTTTGGACTGTGAATGCTAAGAATAACGTGTTTCCCCGAAAATAAGACAGTGTCTTATATTAATTTTTGCTCCCAAAGATGCGCTAGGTCTTATTTTCAGGGGATGTCTTATTTTTACATGAAGAAGAATTCACATTTATTGTTGGGGGAAAAAAAGAACATTTATTATATATTGTACAGTAGTTGCCATCACAAACCAGCATAACCAGACAAACTGTGAATCCTATCAAGAATTTCTTGTTACTACCAATATTTCCATGTACAACAATCTATGGTACGTACATTTATTGATCCTGCATGCTGTGGTGTTCTGTTTGGCGGACATGCTTCCAAACAAAAACTTTGCTAGGTCTTACTTTCGGGGGAGGCCTTATCTTTAGCAATTCAGCAAAACCTCTACTAGGTCTTATTTTCTGGGGCTGACTTATTTTAGGGGAAACAGGGTAATGCCCTGTGTTATCTACTCAGAGAAACTACTTCAAATCTACTTGTAACTGGACTGATAAGCAAAGTACCTATATGTTGAATAAAAGAAGTTTGTGAATAAACCAACTATCTTACTTTTTTAAAAGTCTGCTTTATTTTGTCTCTTGAGAGCCTGATTTAAACCAAGATGTTTTAAGGGAGAGTAGATATATTTTTGGACAACAGAAATAACACTTCTGAAACTCTGTTGTATTTTTGTGCAGATCAGACACAATAGGTTCAGTATAATAACTGAAGAATATGCCTTGTATGAATACTAGTGGATATTTACCACTAAAGAGAGATTCACTCAAACAAATTTTTGGCTGTTCACTGGAAGTCACGCCTTTCCAAAAGGTTATGTGTCCAAAAGGTTATGAATGCCTTTTCTCAAAAGGTTATGACTCTTACAAGTCATACCCCCCCCCAAAAAAAAAATAGTTGTAAAAGTTTCAGCATGGGAAATTATTTCAATGGTTTTATGGTTACTTCACTTCTTGGGGGATTGGAATCAATATTGAGGATTTCCAATTTGTGGACCATTATTTTTTCGATTTTTGCTAGCAGATTTTAGTCAGAATTTGATACAGAATTTCTCTCTGTATCTTGAAACAGCTTTATTGGTATGCCATATGTTCCTGTTGATTTAGTTTTCCAAAGTGCTTTGCATGCAGCTTCCACTTCTCTTTTTAAATTTGGAGTTTATCTCCATATAGTTTTTTTCTTATATATATCCTTAGTGAATTGTTTCCATTTTGGTGTCTGATCAGTTTTCTCCTGGACTCAATCATATAATTTTTCCATTTCTTCTTCTCCCTCTGTAGTTAGAGCATAAGCATATAGTCATATTGATGGGTTTCCCTTAAGTGTCAGACTTTATTTCCTTTGACTGCTATATCATTTTCCACTATAAATGGCACCCCATTTCTTTTCAGGTTTTTATTTTCTGTGTAACACTAATTACTATGTTTATATGGCACATTTGTATTACAATGTCTAGCTTTCACTGATTCATGCTTCTAATTAGATGCTCCCGTAATATCCTTCCTTAAGTGATCCTTCATTGTCTGAGTATGATGGCCCTCCAAGTGTAGTGTCTTGGTGGTGAGTATGTAGGTGACTGTGGAGTCCTATTCTTGACCCGCATGTTCTTCGCAGTGAAGACATTGGTTTCCAGACGGAAGGTGGTCCTGGTCAGGGTTGGCACATTTCTTCCTTAAGCTCTCCATTCATGCCTCTTTGAATTCCACAGCACTGCTGGTCACAGCTGACCTCCAGTTAGAGTGCTCAAGGGCCAGGGCTTCCCAGTTCTCGGTGTCTATGCCACAGTTTTTAAGGTTGGCTTTAAGCCCATCTTTAAATCTCTTTTCCTTTCCACCAACCTTCCCTTTTCCATTCTTGAGTTGGGAGTAGAGTAACTGCTTTGGGAGACAGTAATCAGGCATTTGGACAACGTGGCCAGTCCAGCTGGAGTTGATGGAGTAGAAGCATTGCTTTAATGCTGGTGGTCTTTGCTTCTTTCAGCACACTGACATTTGTTCTCCTGTCTTCCCAAGAGATTTGCGGGATTTTTCAGAGGCAATGCTAGTGGAATCGTTCCAGGAGTTGTGTGACATCTGTAGACAGTCCACGTTTAGCAGACATATAACAGAGTTGTGAGGACAATAGCTTTATAAACAAGCACCTTGATATCCCTACGGATGTCCCGATTCTCAAACACTCTCTGCTTCATTCGGAAGAATGCTGCACTCGCAGAGCTCAAGCGGTGTTGTATTTCAGTGTTGACTTTTGTGGAGAGGTGGCTGCCAAGGTAGCGGAAATGGTCAACATCTTTAATGTTACATCATTAAGCTGTGTTTCTGGCATTGCAGAGGAATTGGCTGGTGACTGCTGGAAGAGCACTTAGGTTTTCTTGATGTTCAGTGAGAGACCGAGCTTCTCATATGCTTCTGCAAAGGTGTTTAGAGTGGCTAGTAGGTCTTCTTCTGAATTCGCGCAGACAATGTTATCATTGGCATATTGGAGTTCTATAATAGATGTTGTTATGACCTTGATTTTGGCTTTCAGTCTGCTGAGGTTAAATAGCTTGCCATCCGTCCAATAAATGATTTTTACTCCACTGCTCCATCTTCCCATTGTTGGAAAAATGTCGTCCTGTACTGCTTAAGTCTCTATGGTTAGATAGGAAGCCTAGAAAACAGTTAGGGACACCTTCCCCAGTTCCATGCATGCTTTGATTAGGCTTTACTATTGTTTCCTCCCTCATGTCCTGTTTAGGTCAACCCCACCCTTTGATGCTTTAGAAATGTGATCTCTCCTAGGGCTTTGACGTAACTTCCCCCAATTTGGCCTTTGGAATGTTTATGGCCCTAGAGAAGAAGTGACCCACGAGGCTCGTCGCCATTCCTGCTTCCTGCTTTGTTCCAGAGAGAGGACACACTCTGTCTGCTCCTATTTCTCAATATGTAGCTATCTATACCTTTGTTATTTTGATCCGTCTATGTGTATTAGAACAGGATAGATTAGCTAGTTAGCTCCAAACCTTTTCTATCCATCAATGGATTTCCTTTTACCTCAATAAATGCTTTTAAACTTTAAAGCTAACTTTGCGTTCCTTTGCCGTCCTGAATACACAAAGGCTTTCAAGACTCACACCGTGTAAGTCTCACTGCTGCATTTTTACTCTGCTATTTTAATGGGAATTTACCTCATAAAGGGGGTGATTAGAGCTTAACGGCTCATCCATTCCCAACACCCATAATATATTTTGTGAAGCACTGGACTTTTATCTCTGAGCACATCAACAGCTAAATACCCTTTCATCTTGAGTCCGGTTACACCATTAGCAGTGCTACTTCCAGTTGTCCTCTACTATAGTCCAGAAGCTTGCTGGAACTATCTCTTGTTTCATTTTGGATTGTCTGGTCATAGGGTTTCATTATAAAAGATAAGCTAAAGAAAGTTTATTATGCCTCCATCTGCACAGTACTAATAAACGTTAACTATGGTGTTGTATTTGGGCAATTCCCCCAGTAGCTGTTTAGCACATTTAGTCTGGTTCCCCAGTAAAAGTCTGTCTGACATGGGGAGATGCTACCAGCAGCACTGCTGTCATGAGCATGGCTTCTTGCCTCAGAGGATCACAGAGTCCCAGCACATGAATAGACAGTCCCATTGGTACATAGCCGAGAATAAATGCTTTCTCTCTGATGTGCTAGTTTGGAACATCCAAGGCATTACCTTTCCAGCACGGCTTTCAGAACTGATAACATAAAACATGTATAAGTAGATAAAAGGTGTGTAGTAGAGATATATGTAGTACAAGTTGTAATGGAAAGTTAAAAACCGATAAGAAATATGGTTAAATATGTGTTTGATTTTTTTTTCTTTTACTATTGGATTGTATACAATATGGCATACTCCCTTGTCTAAGATATTGTAAAAAGAGGAAAGAATGTATACTTACACATTTTGATTGATAAATCTATAAATAAAAATTATTTTAAAAGAACCGATAACATGTCCACCTGCGATCTAAAAATGGGATTCATACTACTGCTGCCTCATTCCCCATGATGTCATGAGTGAACCTCTCTGTTCTATGGTGTCAATAAGATTTGATGAGAATTTCCCCTTGTGAACCCACAACAACATTATAATGTTTATATAGGTCATCCTGCTCTCAAGGCTGTAAAATCCAAGCTGCATAAGAAGTGGAAGTTTGGTAGGCTCCCTCCTCTGGCATTTGGTCAGCAATTATTGCAAAGGAAATGCCATTTTTATTTTGTCTGGAAATTTGCTGGAGTGCCACAAAAGAGGTTCATTTGGTAAGCTGGGCACAGAAATTATTTAACTGCTATGTAGATGTAATATGAAATTGTTTTCCCATCTTTCTTAATAGCAAAGCATGGAAAATTCCAAATAGAGCATGGAAAAGTAAACAGCTGCTGTTAAACATTGCCTCCTTCAGAACGGGCCTGTAACAATTATTCTTACTTATCATTCCTTTTTTAAAAAGGCTTGATAAGAGAATAATGTAAAACATGAGACCGGAGGGAAATAATTGATTTTTCCTCCTTCAAAAGTCCTGAAAAGTACCAAGAAAAGTAACCAAGGAATATTACTTATTAACTCCCACTTGTTTAGATGAAGTTACATGGATATTGTCCACACTAATTCCATAATAGCTTGTCCCTATTAAATGTGTTACTTGTAACTCTTTACATCTGTGTAAAAGCCTTAAAAGAGTATATTTATTTGCCCAAAAGGACATCTCATCAGCCTGAATAGTTCTCCTAAAACATAAAATCCATTTCCTTCACGGGACACGCAAAGATCCGTCTGTTATATTGCTGCTGCCAGAGAGGCAATCAAGGAAGGAGTCTGGGGGAAATGAATTGTCAAGGCTGGAAAAGATTTGTATGATGAAATGTCAATAGATCCCTTGAATTAAGGCACAAAAATGCAGGCAGTTTGTAACTGTCAGCCTGATTCACAGTCACGGTCTTGGGTTTGCTGACTGGCAACTCGTACTTAACGAGAGCCACTCTTATTTCAGTAGAATTTATTTCCAAGTATTAGAAACACAGTTTCAATTCGAGTACTTCAGCTTAAATCAAACCAGCATTTGGGTTATAAATTCTAGGCCTAAAGTAGTATACATTTCAGAATGCAATCTGAATTTATAGTTGTCAGCCCAAAGAGATGGTGTAGCATGAAAATGTACTCGTACATTGGAAACGCACAACTTTCAATTTGCTGGAAGACTTGAGGCAAGCAATACTGGTATCAGTGTGTATGTGTGTGTGTGTGAGATACCAGATATCGCACACACACATGGACAAACATATACAGACTACCATTCACAATATGATAATAATAATGTGAAAACAATACTGGCCGAGCTAATGTGGTGAATGTATGACAAAGTGTACAAATGGGCCTATAACACATTACATCAGAGCCCCTGCATGTATCCAGAAGATATCATAATGGTCTTGAATACATTTTATTACAAAGGGTCACTTGTTATGGATTACCACCTCACCTGTCTCATAGGAAATCTGCTATAAAACAGGAGCATTTTGGTCGAGTTCCAGGGTCAGAGAAGCAGATGGTAAAAACAGAAGAATAGCCTGCCTCAGTGGAGTGTGCATGCTCTTCAGTGTTTAACATTTACACAAATGAACAGCCACTGCCAGAAGGGACAAAGAGTTTCATTTATGCTAAGGATTGTGACATCACTGCTCAAGCAGGGAGCTTTGAAATGGTTGAACAGAAGCTCTCTGAAGCTTTATGTGCTCTTACTGCCTATTACTGGGGAAATCAGGTAATTCATAATCCATCAAAAATGCAGGTATGTGCTTTTCATCTTTAGAACAGACAAGCATCTCGAGATCTGAGCATTGCTGGGAAGGAATCCCACTTCTTCTTTTTTTATGTCAGGAGTGACTTGAGAAACTGCAAGTCGCTTCTGGTGTGAGATAATTGGCTGTCTGCAAGGATATTCCCCAGGGGACACCTGGATGTTTGATGGATGTTTTACCATCCTTGTGGGAGGCTCCTCTAATGTCCCTGAATGGGGAGCTGGAGCTGACAGAGAGAGCTCACCCACTCTCTCCAGTTTCGAATCACCGACCTGTCAGTCAGCAGTCCTGCCGGCACAAGGGTTTAACCCATGACGCCACTGTGCCTGTAGGAATCCCACTGGAGCATTGCAGCACACCAAAATACCTGGGAGTTATTATAATAAGCACTGCTTGACTATCAAGCAATATGTGAGTGCTTGAAATAATATCACATGAAAGCTGACTGGCACAACCCGGGGATCATAATCAACCAGACACAGTGAAGACACCTGCCCTTGCACTTTGCTACTCTGCTGCTGAATACGTATGCCCAGTGTGGAATACATCTTACCACGTTAAAACAGTGGATGTGGTTCTTAATGAGACATGCCACATTATCACAGGATGCCTACGCCCTACATCACTGCAGAAATTATACTGTTTAGTCGGTATTGCACCTCCTGACATCTGTCGGGAAGTAGCAGTCTGTAACAAAAGGACCAAGGCATTGATATCTCCAGCCCATTCTCTGTTTGGATATCAGCCAGCAAGCCAATGCCTTAAATCAAGAAATAGCTTCCTAAGATCTACAAAGACACTCGCAGGAACACCTCAGCAAGTGAGAGTCCAAAAGTGGCAGGCTAAAACCCAGAACCTCAATCGGTGGCTGATGCCAGATGAGAAGCTTCCCCCTAGGCACACAGAAGACTGGACAACTTGGAAGGCGCTGAACAAATTGAGCTCTGGCACCACGAGATGCATAGCTAACCTTAAGAAATGGGGCTACAAAGTTCACGACATGCGAGTGTGAAGAAGAGCAAAGCACAGGACATTTAGTATCATGCCACGTTTGTTTGTGGTTTTTCTGTACATTATAACTGTATTCTCAATTCGCGTCTGACACGATAAATAAATACTTGTCATGGAACTGACATGACTGCCTCTTTAATTTCTAATAGGTGGCCATGGCAGAGTTTGCTGCTGTGTGACTATATATCACAACTCAGAACAAATGCCTACCAGAAATGCATACAACTATCAGCCTGCATACAAAGTGTTTCTAAGATATCCTCAGCCTCTCTTCATGCAGAAAAATGTAAAAGAATTAGCAGAAGAGAAAGCGTTCACTGGAACTGCTATTACAGTAGTTCTATCTCACACCTTCCAGTTCATATGTAATAGTGTCCCTATAGACACATATCCAGCATAGAAGCCAACCCAAAACCTGAAAGGTCAGTCGGAAAATGGTCAACTTTATAAATAGCGTATTTACTTGATTCTAATGCTCACCTTTTAAAAACTAATTTGCATTTCCAAAATTAGGGTGCACATTAGCTTCGCGAAGTATGGTAAATACTTTTTGGGGTTTCAGGGTTTTGAAAATTGAGATGCACACTATCTTTGATAACACATTAGATTCAAGTAAATATGGTACCTCACCTGCCTTTGAAAAACAGCAAGAGTAGAAGAGGGTACTAGGCACATACAAGGGCATTCCAGTTTCCACACCGTTCACTGTCATGTGTTCCTGCCTCTCACTTACTATTGCCCAGCAATGGAAACAGATGGAACCCGAAACAGCTCATTTGACTGTAAAATTTCCTTCTTTTGTTTTATGTAATCTATTAAAAGTGATGTAGTCCAGGTCAAGAAGCATTTGTATAGGGTGACTTGCAGCCTTCCTAAAAAAAGGATCTGGAAGTGCCAATAATTAGATTTTACATGAGCTCAGGCAGCAATTGCAGGCCATCTGCAGTTCAAGACTCCTGCTTCTAATTATACAGTGATCTAAATCAATAATCAGTTACTAAAGGAAATGCCTTTCCCCATTGATACAGCAGGGAGATGATCAGCCATGGTCTAGTTGAGTTCTTTCTCTTTGAGGGCTTCTTAGATGAGGCATAAATCCAAAGATAGTTCAAATGTACTGGAAGGGATACATTATAAACACATGTGTCAGTGCCAGTGTGAGATGGAGTGCAGTGTACCAGTGTTAGGATGGTTTGGCATCTTCTCATAAAAGGCATAGCATAGATCTCTCCACCAAAGACTGCCCAATCTAGCCTGCCCCAAATACTAGTATTTGTCTTCATGATGACCTTCAAAATTTATATACTGTACTCATACTAATCTTTGTGAACAATGGTTCTCATAGAACTGCACCGACTCCTGTTTTGTATCTAAGGGCCCAGTTCAAAATTCTGCTTTTATCATGGTGCAGATACCTGAAGAAACAGTTAATTTTGAACAGTCTGAAGGCAAGGCAGGACCCTTGGGAAACTAACATTGGGTGACTTCTCTTCAGCAACAAGCTTGTGAGAAGAAGGGAAGGTTGTGGGTCTTTATATGTTCGTGAAATGGTCTTCTATGACCACGAGACGTCCTTGGCTTGGTTGGAAGGGTTATGGTCCAATGTTGCACATTCTAAAGCTGTCCACTTGCTACATCTCCAATCAGTAACCGCATTGGATCATGGAGACAATGCCAGATTCCCAGAAGTACCAAACAGAGGACCTTTATCACGCATCCTCCACCCATCTCTGACACCCTTTTCCTACTGGTGCCTATGCTGTCTGTCGGTAACTCATAGGCAATTTTGGGCAAAGAATCTGCCACCAGTAAGGTAACGTTAATGTTTCCCCTTGACATTAAGTCTAGTAAAGTCCAACTCTGTGGGGTGATGCTCATCTCCATTTCTAAGCTGAAGAGCCGGCCTTGTCCATAGATACCTCCTAGGTCATGTGGCTGGCATGACTGCATGGAGAACTTTTACCTTTCCACCGAAGCAGTACCTATTGATCTACTCAAGTTTTCATGTTTTCAAACTGCTAGGTTGGCAGAAGCTGGGGCTAACAATGGGAGCTCACCCTGTCCCATGGATTTGAATCGTCAACCTTCAGCAAGTTCTGCAGCTTAGCAGTTTAACCGCTGCACCACTGCGGCCCACTCTGTCACAAGTAAGTTTAGTAAAATTGGAAACAATCTTTTGATTTGTGGCACATGTCTCTTGTGTTCTCTAGTAACTTCATCAGACGTGACTGAATTTGGTGGCATGCGACGATTCCTCTCCAGTTTAGCCACAGAGCCTTCTGGCTCCCATCCCACAATGTACAGTTGCTTCTGGCGGGGCTTAGTGGCTAAACTAAAGTGGAATTGGTGTATGCCGTCACAGAGGCAACATGGGAGGCTTCTTGTGTTGCCTTAGAAACAATGGGGGGGGGGGGGGAGAAATGGGCAGCAGACGCTGCCCCACGTAGGATGGGGTTCAGTGTAATTTGGGTGATGTGGGGCGTGGAGTGATGGGTTTCCAATGCCCCACACCAGGCGATACCCAATTTACCACAATCCATGACAATTCCAGCAGCCAATGTGACAAGCTCATAGGTCCTGTTTCTTTACATGATAAACTTGTGGTTTCACTAAAGCAGACTCTGCTACTTCATGAAGCAGGTTGTAGTCGATATGATCAAATGGTTTGATCCAGACCCCCCCCCCCCCCCAATACTTTAAATGACTTGGTTGACCTAATGTTAACATTCAGGCACTTTCCAAGTACAGTAGAGTCTCACTTATCCATGCTAAACGGGCCGGCAGAACCTTGGATAAGCGAATATATTGGATAATAAGGAGGGATTAAGGAAAAGCCTATTAAACATTAAATTAGGTTATGATTTTACAAATTAAGCACCAAAACATTATGTTATATAACAAATTTGACAGAAAAAGTAGTTCAATACGCAGTAATGTTATGTTGTAATTACTGTATTTACGAATTTAGCACCAAAACATCGTGATATATTGAAAACATTGACTACAAAAAGCCTTGGATAATCCAGAACCTTGGATAAGTGAGGCTCTACTGTATCTCCCTAAGCTTTTCTCTTTGTGCCACACAAAGAAGGAAAACAACACAGAAAGATAAACAAATGTCAGGATCACAACGACCTGCAAGCTGACAACTGGCAAGGTCATAAAAGCAATCACTTTCCAATTAGCCAAATGGCAGTTCTGAAGCATCCTGTGTCATACAAGGTAGGTAAATAAGCAGCAACAAGAATAAATACATTTGCCGTGGTTCAAGGAAAGGCCATGAAATGATTCAGGGGGAAATACGAGCTCTTCCTGTGTTATATTTATACAGAATTGTAAAACCAGTGTCACACAGTGGTTTGAGCACTCTAGAGACCAAGGTTCAAATCCCTACTCATACACGGAAACCCACTGGGTGGCCCTTGGGAAAAACATACTCTCTAAACTTCAGAAAATCCAGCAATAGGGTCACTATAAGTCAACACACAACAACAAATGAGTGTATTGTGCCACTGAACACACTAAGGAGCTATAATTATCAATTTTTTGTCTTGGTAGACTTGTGTTTAAAAGCAAGGACTATTTCATCTGGCATTGTATTTTCCACTATGGCCAACCAACTCACCAGCAGAGCATAATGCAATAGCACTAACAGGCTATTGGTCCCTGTGACTGTTTTTCACAAGCATGTTGTCTCTGTTCCAGGAGTAATACGCCACCATTACTAGTAGTCATTGGTACTCATATTCTTCCTAGATTTGACTAATTCTTTTCCAAAGCTGTCTAAGCTGGTGATCATCATCATCTCTGGTGGTAACTAATTCCATAGTTTAGCTATGTTAGGCATGAATATCTGAATAAATACTTCCAGAAACTCCCACCATTTCACCTTAATAGGGGTTTGTGTGTGTGTGTCAGGAGCGACTTGAGAAACTGCAAGTTGCTTCTGGTGTGAGAGAATTGGCTATCTGCAAGGACGTTGCCCAGAGGAAGCCCGGATGTTTTGTTATTTTACCATCCTTGTGGGAGGCTTCTCTCATGTCCCTGCATTGGGAGCCTGAGCTGACAGAGGGAGCTCACCTGCTCTCCCTGGATTTGAACCGCCAACCTGTCAGTCTGGAAGTCCAGCCGGCACGAGGGTTTAACCTATTGTGCCACTGGGGGATTCCTACCTTAATAGAGTGACCCCAAGATGGAGTATGATAGAGTGAAAAATGTTTCTATCCATTTCCTCCACATCATGAATGCATTAATAAAAATCTTACCCTACATCTTTTAAAACTCAATCAACTCAAATACAGTAGAGTCTCACTTATCCAACATAAACGGGCCGGCAGAATGTTGGATAAGCGAATATGTTGGATAATAAGGAGGGATTAAGGGAAAGCCTATTAAACATCAAATTAGGTTATGATTTTACAAATTAAGCACCAAAACATCATGCTATACAACAAATATGACAGAAAAATAGTTCAATATGCAATAATGCTAAGTAGTAATTACTGTATTTACAAATTTAGTACCAAAATATCACGATGTATTGAAAACATTGACTACAAAAGTGCATTGGATAATCCAGAACGTTGGATATGTGAGACTCTAATGTAGTGTGATTTTCCACAAATCAGTTTTTCTGTTTCAATGGTACAAAGTGTAGCAGATTGATGATGATAAATGGAAGTTCCTACGTGTGCCTGCGATCCAGAGTCACCCACAGAACAATAACATGCCACTCAGGTTTGCAGAACAAAAATACAGGAACTTTACTGATTCCAGGAGATCAAAAACAGTAGTATTTACCATGGTCCCTCTTACAGAAGTCCACAGTCCTTTCTCAGGTCACATATCTGCTTCAGAGAAGAATACAGTCCTGGTTCTTCTCCCTCTTTTCCCTGCAGCAAACAGGCCTCAAAAATAGCAAGGCCTCTTTGAGTACACTGCTCTCTTCACTAGCGGTACTCAGTCAGCAACAGAAAACTGGTTCTGCAGTAGCAAAATCAATCCCCAGGTCTTTGCAGGCTCAGCCAATTGGCTCCATGCACTTCATTTTCAGTTAACACATACAGCACAGTGCATTTGCAAACCATGGCACAAAGAGAGAAGCTTGCAAAGATGCTTGGAAAGTGCCTGAATGCTTGACAATTTGCTTGAAAATTTGGGTTGCTCCTTTTCCAGCTATACAACACATTTTTCCAGGTTTAATGTCAGGACCCAGGCTGCAGAGCACCAATAACCAAACACAGAGGCCAGAATCTATCTAATATCTTTATTGTAGAAATATATAAAGTTAATAAAAGCAAGTGTAGAAATTAGTCCAGAAGTAGACCTTTCAGGAAAGGTCAAAATTAGTCCAAAGAAACAATGTCCAATATGAGATATTAAGGTCCAAAGTTGTAATCCAGTAACCGAAACACTCACTTTGCCAAGCAAAGTGAGGGGAGATGACAAGGTCCTTTAGTCCATGAAACTTAAGCAAGGCTAGGAAGCAGAACTTGATTCTTGGAACACTAGGCTTATTTCAAGGCAACAAGAAACGAGGAGCAAGAACAGGATCCGTGGTAAATTCGTGGCGAGGTCCGGGAAGCAAGGCAAGGTCCGTGGAGCAAGACAAGGTCCTGGGAAGCAAGGCGAGGCTGGAAACGGGAACAAAGGGCTTGGACGCGGGAGTAGCGAAGTCCACACACAACCTACTCCCGAAGCTGACGAATTGACTCCGCAAGATTCCTACGTGGGCAAAACACCTAAATAGGGTCTCGTTTCCCCGCCAAAGAACAATTCTCTGGGGAACTGTGATGACTCATGGGCCTTGTAGTCCCGTTCCTAACACTGTTGTGACAGATGAAGAGGAAAACTTCGGTTTCCCACCGTTTCAGCCAGAATTGGAGCTTTTTCAGCCAGAATTGGAGCCCTTGCACCTGCAGGAGATTTGCCTTCCAGAAGTCTGCCAAACAAGCCTTGAGCCGAAATCTCCCCCATTTTCTCGCCGCGATTATTATAAACAACAGAAAAGCGCTCAGGAGGCTTCTCGCAGGAGCGCTAGGATAGCTGCCAGGCATTCAGCTGATTAAGCCTGCTTCCCATGGGAAACTTTAGGGAGTCATGCATCTGGACACAGAGAATGGCTTTCGGTTCTAGTTTCCCCAGAGAATTGTTCTTTGGTGGGAAAACGAGACCCTATTTAGGTGTTTTGCCCATGTAGGAATCTTGCGGAGTCAATTCGTCAGCTACGGGAGTAGGTTGTGTGTGGACTACGCTACTCCCGCTTCCAAGCCCTCGTTCCCGTTTCCAGCCTTGCTTTGCTTCCCAGGACCTTGTCTTGCTCCACGAACATTGCCTTGCTTCCCGGACCTCGCCACGAATTTACCACGGATCCTGTTCTTGCTCCTCGTTTCTTGTTGCCTTGAATTAAGCCTAGTGTTCCAAGAATCAAGTTTACTTCCCAGCCTTGCTTAAGTTTCGTGGACTAAAGGACCTTGTCATCTCCCCTCACTTTGCTTGGCAAAGTGAGTGTTTCGGTTATTGGATTACAACTTTGGACCTTAATATTTCATATTGGACATTGTTTCTTTGGACTAATTTTGACCTTTCCTGAAAGGTCTACTTCTGGACTATTTTCTACACTTGTTTTTATTAACTTTATATACTCTTACAATAAAGATATTAGATAGATTCTGGCCTCTGTGTATGGTTATTGGTGCTCTGCAGCCTGGGTCTTGACAGGAACCAGAACCGAAAGCCATTCTCTGTGTCCAGATGCATGACTCCCTAAAGTTTCCCATGGGAAGCAGGCTTAATCATCTGAATGCCTGGCAGCAATCCTAGCGCTCCTGCGAGAAGCCTCCTGAGCGCCTTTCTGTTGTTTATAATAATCGCGGCGAGAAAATGGGGGAGATTTCGGCTCAAGGCTTGTTTGGCAGACTTCTGGAAGGCAAGTCTCCTGCAGGTGCAAGGGCTCCAATTCTGGCTGGAAAAGCTCCAATTCTGGCTGAAACGGTGGGAAACCGAAGTTTTCCTCTTCATCTGTCACAACAGTGTTAGGAACGGGACTACATGGCCCATGAGTCATCACATTTAATGACTACAACTGTTGTCATGCCACAGGTTTGTAGTGAAGTCTTGTGATCATGACGTGGCTACTTTCCGGCCTTTTCTTAGTTTCCATAACATGAATTCTAAATTTAATTAGTGTTCAGTAATATGAATTCTGTACTTTTCTTATTTCCTGCAGTTGTACACTGAGCTCAATTTCGCACTGAATTATTCATGTGATCCTAAAATGCTTTTTTTGGTCAGTCACCACCAGTTCAGCCTCTGTATGCTTATTTTCAGTCAAGTTAGGAATCCAACCACTCTCTAATGTCAAGAAAGGAAATGCTCTTGAAGTGTATTTGCCATCTTTAATGCCCATTTTGGGGTTCTTCGTTATTTTACTGTCCAATAAAAAACTGGGTGTCATCTAATTTGGAAAGAACCGAAACCGGTCGTGGCGAACTTACTCTTCTCGGCAATAGAATATACAACGCCGATTGCACTTCAATGTATATTAGACTATCCATTTGAGGCTGCTTGTTATTACTGTGAATTTAACGCCGACTGCATTTCTATGTATATGGGACAATCCATTTGATGGTGTTCGATATTACTGTGAATTTAAACAGTATATTAATTTGCCAGATATATTATTTACTGAACTGATTCATTTTCAATTGTATATATAGGAGGTCATTTGTGTTTGAGTTGTCATCTAATTTGGCCAGTTTATTTACCTTCAGATCACAGAATAATAGAATTGTAGAGTCGGAAGAGACCTCATGGGCCATCTAGTCCAATCTCCTTCCAAGAAGCAGGAAAACACATTCAAAGCACCCCGGGCAGGTGGCCATCCATTCTCTACTTAAAACCTCCAGAAGGAGCTTCCACCACACTCTGCGGCAGAGAGTTCCACTGCTGAACAGCTCTCTACAATTCTAATAGAATTGTAGAGTGGGGGGGGGGGGGCACGAGGGCCATCTAGTCCAGCCCCTGTCATGCAGAAATATAAAGTTAAAACACCCCAAAGAGATGGCCATCCAACCTCTGTTTAAAGACCTCCAAAAAAGTAAATGTCAACACCCTCTATGGTATTCTATTCCACTGTAAAGACAGATAATAGTTAATACTGGTCTGGGTTTGAATAAATTTAAAACCCCATCAAAAAGCAGTTACTGAGCCATAAAGACAAAATTCTTCTTACTGAATTTACTTAGAAGCCCTTGCTGAGAGATTTTATCACAAATTCATTGAAAGTCTAAGTACGCCGTTTCGACCAGATCACCTCCATCTGTCTCTTTTTAAAGACCGCGATGCCAGCTTGAAGGAAAGGATCACCACTTACGGTGTGCACACTTCAACCCATGTTTGCCTTTGGTAAATAGATTATTTTGGCAAGGTTTGCAAATGCTGATTAATCAGAGTGATGATGAAATATTTGCACACCACGGGAACAGCTGACTTTCAGACACACTGCTCTTACATTTATACAAAAACTATTATCTGTCTTCATTCACCATGAGAGACTGGGTTTGCCTCACATAATGAATGAAACTGGTCCAGGAGCAACTAATAAAATATGCCACAATTTCAAAAGAGATATTAGACCGTGAAAGATGACTTCCTGACCTTAAACCTGTTCCAAGCGTCATCTGTAAATACAATTCAAGTCAATAGATATATATTACATCACCTAACACTCAGATGGCAGCTGCAGGAAAACCAGGGCAAGCAAGTTTTTGATTTTGATTGTGCCAGATCCAGGGCTGGTATTATCACCAGGCTATATATCCCTTACCTGCAAATCCAAAATCTGAGATGTTCCAAAATCTTAAATTGACCACATTGGTAGCAAAGATACCTAGACTTGGAAGAGACTGCAAAGGCAATCCAGTCCACCTCCCTTTTGTCATGCAGAAAAACACAATCAAAGCACTCTTGACAGATGGCCACTGGATTATTTGGAAGAGTTGTATCTGTTTGTTGTATCTGTTCGTTGATCCACCCAGGAGAGGGGTATGATTGGAAAGCAATGTGGTGGGTTTTTGATATCTCAGCTCCAGGTAATACAATGGGTGCCAATTGGTAAAACAAAAAGAGTGCTCAAGGGGTTGGCAATTTCAATGGGGGCCCGGGAGGGCATCTAATTTGGTGACAGAGAGAAGGAAACGTCCTCAGGAATAAATCAGATCGTATCAGGAAAAAGGAGTCCCGGGAGGTGCAGCGGGTTAAACCACTGAGCTGCTGAAGATGCTGACCAAAAGGTTGGCGGTTCGAATCTGGGGAGCGGAGTGAGCTCCCGCTGTTAGCCCCAGCTTCTGCCAACCTAGCAGTTTGAAAACTTGCAAATGTGAGTAGATCAATAGGTACCGTTCCAGTGGGATGGGAACAACACACCGTGCAGTCATGCCAGTCACATGACCGTGGAGATGTCTATGGACAACACCAGCTCTTCAGCTTAGAAATGGAGATGAGCAGCAACCCCCAGTGTCAGGCACAACTAGGCAATGTCAGGGGAAAACCTTTACCTTTACCTACCAGGAAAAGACCCAGAGGCTCTTGTGTAAGCCTATTGTGTATCCCATGTGTCTTCCCGGGGTATTGTGAGGTTATGGTATTATGATAACCATGAAGCTGCTCCCTGAGGTCAAGGGTGCAATCAGGCAACATTCCAGGGGAAATTCATAAAAATGATTACTTTAGGACAAATAGAAAAGTCAGTACAGGCTTACAGTATGTCTCCATGGATCCCCATAATTTTGGGATCTAATTTTTGATAACACCAAGATGTTCTATAAGAACTTATTAGATGTCTTGTAAGAACTTTTTGCCTTAAGGGTTTGGGATACTAAATTGCTTATTTCCTCATGTGCTTATCCTTGACTCATGGCAGGAGATTGCCAAAGGAACACTTGGGACGTCATCATATGGAAGTTTTCCTCTGTTTTCTCTCCATTTTAGCATGCTGGCAAAATGGAGTCCCACAGAGGCCATGACGCACAGCCACTTCCGGTGGCCACTCGTGGGAATCTGTCTTGCCAGCATGCTAAAACAGAGAAAAGACTCTGTTTCAAGAAAACAGGGGGAAGTAGGGGAGTGGGAAGAAGATGAGGAAAGGATGTGGGATGGCTGGCCATATCCAAAGATGGACCTTGCTGGGAGAAAACAGAGTAAAATGGGTCTCCATTCTTCCCAATGCTTTCCTCTGGCCTGTCTGATTTTTATTTCACTTCTGATGTGAGAGAATTGGCCTTCTGCAAGGATGTCACCCTGGGGATCCCCAGATGTTTTGATGTTTTTACCATCCTCATGGGAGGCTTCTCTCATGTCCCCACATGGAGCTGGAGCTGATAGAGGGATTTGAACCAGGTTGGATTTGCACCAGCAACCTTCAGGTCAGCAACCCAACTTTCAAGTCATCAGTCCTGCTGGTGTAGCGGAACCTTTGTGCTACGGTCCTTGCAAGCGCAGTGGGAGGGATTGGAGACGGACAACTGGAGTATTTCCAAGAAAACAGTTTTATTGGCAAGTGGCCACTAGGGTTCCCCCTCGCACAAAATAGGTGCTTTCCCAGGGAGAACCCCCAGCGGCGGGCTGAGTAAATATTTATACACACTACAGGGTTCGGGTTATGCCCGCCCACAAGCAAATTCATTGGCTTAGAGTTGTGACGCTGCTTGACTTGCATCCAATCAGCGCTGACCAGCGGCCCGGGCGCACTCTTTCTGTGCCGTGTTCACAATCATTCAAAGCGCCTGCGTGCGCACGCGCAGTTTGTTTATCTTTAGCTTTCATTTCTTCAGAAACATGTGATTTCCCAGAAACCACATGTTTCTGTGAGTTTATGCACCCGGGTCGCTAGCCGTCGCCATCTCTGCCCATATATGGTATTTTCCTGGGGTTCTTTAACCTCCCGCCTCACTCCCCCATTTTCTTTTTTGCGAAGCGCGTGTACAAAAGCTGAAGCAAAGCATTATGGTTCCATCCAATCCCGCTTGGCTTGGAGTATGGCTATTTTTTCTCCAGGTAAAGATTGTGTGACACACCTAGTACACATTTGCATCATTATTGGAGTGCAGCACATAACTATGAGAACAATGAACAATCCTAAAATCCCTACCAACAATATGTCCTTCAACCATTCTACTGAGGGTAACCAGCTAGTCACCCAGGAGAAGGGAGACCAACCTTCTACCTCCTGGACATTATTGTAAATTAACTTTTGCAATGACTCGATGTCATCTTCAATAGTACTATTCAAGTTATGAAATTTCACCACACAACGCCCTCTAACCATGGCGCATAAACCCCCCCTGGCCGCCAGTAGGTAGTCAAGGGCCAGCTTATGCTGTAGGGCCATCTGGCTGATTTCTTCTACTTCAGACTGGATTTCCCGGAAAATTTTACCAGTGGCATTTATGGACTTTTCAAGACGGCAAGTCAGGCCTAGAACACTTCTATGATTTGCTTGAGCTACAATCCCTGGGTAGGCACCCAGGGTCAACAAGCCTGTGATCAGGCCTCCTCCTACATGGGAGGCTTCTGAACCTGACAGGGCCTTGTTAATTATGACCTCATCCGAACATTCTGGTCCTAGAGGGCCTGTTTGCACAATGTCCCGTTTCAGGCGCTGATGCCTTTTGTGTAAGACCTGAACTGGGAATGTCAAATAACCCACACCGACACACTGGTAGTTGCTGGGGTGATAATTTGTGGCCCATTTATCAAAGAAAAACCATAGATTTGGATCCCTAATTTGCCATAACGGACAGAGGCTTTGACCTAGGCTCAGTTGGGTTAATTGTTGCAGTATGTTCATATAAGATTTTAGGCCCTCAATAGAATCATTCACACTAAATGTAGGATAATCTGGATACATGCTAGCCCACTCGGTTGCGGTTAGATTTAATCGTGAGACATAAGATGTATTAAATCGTCCATGTAGATAGAACCGGTCTCGACAATGGGAGTAATTGCCTAATCAGGAAAAGAACGCCTGCCTAGTTCCCCAGTGTCTCCACTCAGAATTCCATATTCCCGATCCTCCACAACAGAAGCACAAACCCCTGGTGGAGGGATGGTATCTAAGCCGTCGAAACCGAGTTTGATTTATTTTTTGCGGTATGCTAGAAAACACGGTAGGTGGGCCCTCCTGAGCCTTGGACAATCCCTCCAACACAATCTGTGGTTCATCAATTAAATTGGGAAGAAATGAAAAATCTCCTATGGTGAGGGGGTGTTCATATATTAATGCTACTTCTTTCCCGTGCTGCTCAAACATATAATTGGCATGTTCTTTTATCCAATTCCCATGTGCTCTTTTTCCAAAAGAGAGAATAAAACTCAGCACAAATAATATACCAAACACAGTATGCTTTCCTCCCCTCCTCATAACTTGTCTCCCACTTTTTCCTCTCAAAATGTCTAGCCACCATCTCCCGGAGAGCGCCTTTGTTGGGCCATGCTGCGACATACTTGACCACCGACGCTCCGTTGCACCCGAAGGGATCAGCTTCATGGCCTTGTTGACCCCTCAGGGAGTTGCCGGATGATCCTGAGTCTCAGGTCCTCACCAGGAACTCGCTCCGTCCGCCACTCCTCAGGTGCTAGTTTTACACGGGTGTAATGTATCCACGGCTTAATCTCCTTCACCTTCACTGCAGTGGGGGTAGACAGGAGCACAACATAGGGTCCTCGCCACTTGGGTCCCAATGGCTCAATCTTCCAATCCTTGACCAAAACCTCGTCACCTGGTGAAAAACAATGTAGAGGTGTGGTAGGGAATGGTGGGTTCAATTCAGAAATGTATTTTTCTAACTGCTGCACTTGTCTGCCCAAAGCCTGAACCTGGGCCAATGTCTGTTTCTCTCCTATGATGTGTTGCTCAGCTCCTGTCTCTAAGGCTCCCTTCAAGTTCAAAGGGGGTCGTCCATAGAGTCTTTCAAAAGGGGAGAGTCCTGTCCGTTTGTGTGGTGTACATCTGATTCCTAATAATGCCATGGGCAAAACCACCGTCCACGGCAATCCTGTCTCCTGGCAAAGTTTCCCAAGCTGAGCCTTTAATGTTCTATTCATTCTTTCCACTTTTCCAGAAGATTGGGGTCTATATGCACAATGTAACTTCCATTTTATGCCCAAAATTCTACATAATCCTTGCACGGCCTGTTGAATATATGCGGGGCCATTATCTGATCCAATTTCTAAGGGTATGCCAAATCTGGGAATAACATCTTTCATTAGAGCTCTTGAAACCTCCACAGCCTTCTCAGTCTTTGTAGGGTAAGCCTCCACCCATCCTGTGTATGTGTCCACGAACACCAGTAAATATTTGTATCCTTTGTATGGGGGCATTTCTGTAAAGTCAGTGACTAAAGCTTCAAAGGGTACCCCACCCACATGTTGGACTCCTGGTGGCTTGAGGGGTCCTTCTCTGGGGTTATTTTTGATACATGTCCAGCATCTTCGGGCTGCTGCTGCCGTTAGGCTATGTAATCCATCGATATACAACTGTCGTCCTAGCAGATTTGCCAATGCCATTTTTCCTAAATGTGTGTTTTGGTGCATGTGTTGGACTAAGTGCCATGCCAAGTCCTTAGGGACGTAGACACGGGCGTCTGGCATCACTATGAGTTCTCCTGACCACTGACCCTTCTCCTTTAAGGCCCATTCTTCTTCCTCTGGTGTATATGTAACGTTATGTTTAGTTAATTCTACCTGTAGGGCCATTACCTGATGTTCAATATGGGGCAGCCTAGCTGCCTCTTTGGCTGCCAGATCAGCCTGCCTATTTCCTTGCACTACGGGATCGTCTCCACGTTGGTGCCCTTTACAATGCATCACAGCCACCTGCCTTGGCTTCCAAACCGCCTCCAGGAGATCCACAATCTCTACGGCATGTTTCACGCACTTTCCTCCAGACGTGAGGAGCCCGCGCTCCTTGTACAGTGCTCTGTGTGCGTGGAGGGTAGTGAAGGCATATTTTGAGTCTGTGTAGATGTTAACCCGCTTTCCGCTTGACAATTCCAACGCTCGGGTCAGGGCAATCAATTCGGCCTTCTGGGCAGAAGTCCCCGGGGGCAGTGACCCTGCTTCCAGCGTCTCTCCCCCCCACCGGACAACCGCATAACCTGAGTGTCTTTGATTATTTTCCATAAAGGAGCTTCCATCTGTAAACAGAGTGTCGTCCACCTTCGTCAGTGGCACATCCTTCAAGTCCGGTCGACTGGAGAATACCTCGTCCATCACCTGGGCACACTGATGGATCGTGGTGTCTCCTGGAGTCGGGAGCAGGGTGGCCGGATTCAGAGTGGAGCAAGTCTCCAGGGTCACCAGTGGGTTGTCACACAACAATCCCTCGTATTTCATTAACCTCTCACTTGTGAGCCAGCGCGGTCCCTTAGTGTCTAACAGTGCCTTAACGCTATGGGGCACCTTAACTGTCAGTGGCTGTCCTAGGGTCAATTTATTCGCTTCTTTGATTAAATCTACTGATGCTGCCACAGCCCTCAGGCAAGGTGGCAATCCACGAGCCACTGTGTCCAATTGCTTTGACAAGTAGGCAATCGGCCTTTGCCATGAACCTAGTGGTTGGGTCAATACTCCAACCGCTGTTCCTTCCCGCTCTGCAGCGAACAGAGTGAATGGTTTTTCCAAATCGGGCAGTCCTAATGCTGGAGATGACATCAATGCTTCTTTTAATGCCTTAAACGCCTGTTGACATTCTTCTGTCCACTCAAACGGATCTTCTCTTCCACCTCTCGTAGCCTGGTACAGCGGCTTAGCCAACACGGCGTAGTTGGGGATCCACTGTCTGCAATATCCTGCTGATCCCAAAAATTCCCGCACCTGTCGCCGGGTACTGGGAGTGGGGATGGCGCAAACAACTTCCTTTCTTTCAGCTCCTAACATCTTCTTTCCTTCGGTCAGATGGAACCCTAAATATTTCACCGTGGGACAGCACAACTGGGCCTTTTTCTTTGACACTTTGTAACCCTTCTCTTCCAATTCCTTGAGTAACCTCAAAGTATGCTCTCTACTGCCCCCTAGTGTCCGGCAAGCGATAAGCAGATCATCTACGTACTGAAGCCAAATTCCCTCTTCTTTAGGTATTACAAAATCCTGTAAGTCTTTGGCCAGGGCTTGAACAAAAATGGTCGGGCTGTCCCGGAACCCCTGAGGAAGGCATGTCCAAACATACTGGGTCCTTTGCCCTGACTGCTGAGATTCCCATTGGAAAGCAAAGATCGGTTGGGATACAGGGGCCAATCGAATGCAAAAGAATGCATCCTTTAAATCCAATACAGTAAACCATTTGGCAAATGCTGGTACTAGACTTATCATGATGTATGGATTAGGCACTACTGGGGTTAGGGGAACGGTGGCTTGGTTCACAGCCCGCAAATCTTGAACTGGGCGATATTCTCCTTGTCCTCCAGGTTTCTTGACTGGGAGCAGGGGCGTGTTCCACGGGGAACTGCATGGTACCAATATCCCATGCTGCAGAAGTCGCTCTAGATGCTTTCTGATCCCCTGCACCGCCTCTCGACTGACGGGATACTGTGGCTTACATATGGGTCCCATTCCTCTTTTCACTTCCACCACCACCGGTGGAACATATTTAGCTAATCCTGGAGGATTATCTTCTGCCCATACTAAAGGAGTCTCATGCCATGGCCATTGTATTTCTTCAGTAAAAATCCTAACTTGAAACAGTCTCCATTCCTCTTCCATGGGAAATGATATTTCCATTTGTCCATTCTTCATGAACTGGAGTTGTGCTTGTACTTTTGATAAAATGTCCCTTCCCAACAAAGGGACTGGGCAGTCTGGAAGATATAACATCTTATGCTTGACCTGATGTCCGGCCAGATTGCAGGTGCGTTCCTTGAGGAAGGGGCACTTCTGGGTCTTCCCAGACACCCCTATCACTTTCGTAGTTTCCCGAGTTGGTGGACTAATTTTTGTATTTACTACTGATTTTTCGGCACCTGTGTCCACTAAAAAGTCCAATTGTTGGTCCCCGATTTCAAGTGTGACCATCGGCTCCCCGGGGTCCAACAAAACAAGAGCCTGGCTTCCTCATTCCTCTCCTTCATCCATATCTTCCCATTCTTCTTCCATCACAGCTGCTGCAGCTATCACCTCTCTCGCAGGAAAAGGTACGTAGTTTCCACGTCCTCTTCCCCTTCCTGGGTTTCTTCCTCTCTCAGGCCTTCCTCTTCCTCTCAGTCCTTCCTGACTTCCTTCTTTTCCTTCTGGGCATTCACCTTTCCAGTGTCCAAACTTCTTACATTTAGCACATTGGTCTCGACCTAACCTCCGAGGGGGCCCTCTTCTTCCTCCTTGTCCCCCTCTGGCATATCCTCCTCTTCCTCTCTGTCCACTTGCACTCTGTTCCATCATGGTAACTAATGCTTGGTATTCCTGCTTCTTCTTCCTATCCTTCTTCTCCTCTTCTCCCTGGTCCCTTGCCATATAAACCTGATCTGCGAGTGCCAACAATTCATTCATAGTCTTTCCTAGAAATCCTGGTTGCTTTTGAATCTTTCTCCGGATGTCAGGAGCCGCTTGACTGATAAAAGACTGTTGAATCGCCCTCCTACCGTTTTCATCCTCCAAATTATACGGGCTATACTTTCTATATGCTGCCTCCAGCCTTTCCAAAAAGGCTGTTGGTGACTCAGATTTTTCCTGTACCACTCCCTGAATTTTTATAATGTTGACGGGTCGCGGCGGGCCCCTCTTTACCGCTTCTACCAATATACGCTGGAATCCTTTCAGTCTCTGCATATGTCCTTCTTGCTCGGTGTCCCATTGGGGATCTATTTCCACAGGAAACCTCTGTGCTCCCCACTCGGCTGCATCACCATCTTGTGGGGCCCCAACCTGGGCTATGGCTACCCCATTATTCAACACTGCTCTTCTCTCTTCTGATGTGAACAACATATTCAACAATTGTCTGCAATCTTGCCAGGTGGGATTATGGGTTGCCATAATCCCTTCCAATAGCCTAGCCATAGCTTGGGGTTCTTCACTATAAGGTGGAGTATTATTCTTCCAATTCAGAATATCACTACTACTGAAAGGCACTACCTGGTATGCTTGAACTATCTCATTCCTGTTGTTTATCACAGGCACCGTTCTCAGAGGCATCTGGAGGGCCGGTCCGGTCGGTGAATCACTAGGCCATACCGGAGCTCCATGTCTCCGAGTTTGTGCCGGAGAAGCATCACTGGGCATCCGTTGTGACTTCTTCTTTTCCTTTGTTTCCTCCTGATATTTTTCTAGGCTAGGATAGTGTTTCTTGGCTGCTTCGGTTGTCTCTGGAGAGTAGGGTGGGGGTCTCGTTCCTAGTGTAGGTGCACCGGGGCTGTTCCCTGGGGTGGGAGCGGTGGCAAGGGTGGCGGCAATAATTCCTGTTGTCTGGCCTGTACACTCAACTGTAAATCTGGGTAGTCCTCCTCGTTGGATTGGAAAACTTCCTTCTTTTTCCCTTCCTTCTTCACCACCATACATTTGCCATTCCTGCACTGTCGAACCCAACCTGGATCTTCTCTAACTACCCGTTCCCAGGTAGCAATATAGACCCACTGGTTCGGATGATTCACAGCACAATATTCTTCCACTGTTCGGATCAGTTTCAGATCCCATGTCCCTTCTACTTGCCAACCTAACCCAAACTCTGGCCATTCTCCCTGACACAAATTCCTCAGTCTATAATCTCTCAGGTCCCTTGGATTGCCTGCTACAGCTCGGGTGGCAAAAGAGCCAAAATTATCTAAGATGCATTGTAAGGGAGTGGAGCTCTTTGAATTTTTCCCTCCCATCCTGCCTAATAGAGGGGACTGCCTTGGCCTGGGCACCCGGACACTCAACGGCATGTGTCAGGAAACACAAGACAGAGCCCCTTTCTACCTCCCTGGGAACTTTTGTGTGTCCCTCCCGGCGCCTGTGTTCCCTTAGTGTCTCATTTAACCACTATACTTGCCAGATTTCTGTAGACGTCGGACCAACCTTCGCCCCTGGGCTTTTCCCTGGATCCTTTTCCCTCCTGGCTGGTTTCTATGGAACCTCGCTGGTGTTGCAGCTCCCACCGTCAGTCGGCGTTGGCATCAGAGGCAAGCACTGCAGCCGGTCTTGCAATATTCAGGGGCCCCTTCTCGTCTCACGGTAGTTGCCTCCGGCCCCCACCGCTGAGTTGGGACCGTCCCGCCAACGGGATCCGTCTCCGACCTCCTGGCCCGTCTTATAGGAAATCACGTCGGGGTCACCAGAAAATGTAGCGGAACCTTTGTGCTACGGTCCTTGCGAGCGCAGTGGGAGGGATTGGAGCCGGACAACTGGAGTATTTCCAAGAAAACAGTTTTATTGGCAAGTGGCCACTAGGGTTCCCCCTCGCACAAAATAGGTGCTTTCCCAGGGAGAACCCCCAGCGGCGGGCTGAGTAAATATTTATACACACTACAGGGTTTGGGTTATGCCCGCCCACAAGCAAATTCATTGGCTTAGAGTTGTGACGCTGCTTGACTTGCATCCAATCAGCGCTGACCAGCGGCCCGGGCGCACTCTTTCTGTGCCGTGTTCACAATCATTCAGAGCGCCTGCGTGCGCACGCGCAGTTTGTTTATCTTTAGCTTTCATTTCTTCAGAAACATGTGATTTCCCAGAAACCACATGTTTCTGTGAGTTTATGCACCCGGGTCGCTAGCCGTCGCCATCTCTGCCCATATATGGTATTTCCTGGGGTTCTTTAACCTCCCGCCTCACTGGCACAAGGATTTAACCCAGTGCGCCACCGTCTGATGAAGTCCTTAGACTAATATTTGGTTCCTATCCAGGGTTCTTGTGCCTAGAAATAAATCAGGAACTAACACAGGCACAGGGAATCACAAACATCAAACAAGTGCTACATAAAGCGTGAAGATCTAAGCAGTGTATTTTGTGAACGCTACTGCAATTAATGTTTTTGTAACAGAGTGGTAACTGGTGGGGTTAAAAAAACTGGGGACGGCATAAGAACATAAATTAAGAGTCTTTTAAAAAGACTATAGCAATGAGTTTGAGTAGTTTTCCTTTAAAAGGTTTCTTAGATTACTCTGCTTGTTCAAGATTATCAGGACCATATAAACAGGTTCCAGGCATTACGGTAGTACCACGCAGGAGATAAGAAAGAGCCAAATAATGAGAATGTATCCATTTAGCAGGTAGATTTTGTCCTATAGTAACCTGGAGCACATTTGAATGTTTAAAAACACATCCAGGGAAGAGATTTGAATGTGGCAATGGGATGTAAGCACAAATACGCGTATGCAAAGATAAATGAGCTTTTATAATGAGAGGTAGATGCAAATAATGGTGGTAAAGGTAAAGGTTTCCCCCTGACATTAAGTCAAGTCATATCCAACTCTGGGAGGCTCCTCTCATGTCCCCGGATGGAGCTGGAGCTGATAGAGGGAGCTCATCTGTGCTCTCCTCGGGTTGGATTCGAACTGGCAAACTTCAGGTCAGCAGCCCAACTTTCAAGTCATCAATCCTGCCAGCACAAGGGTTTAACCCACTGTGCCACTGTCTGATGACGTCCTTGGACTAATACTTGGTTTCTATCCAGGGTTCTTGTACCTGGGGATGCTCATTTCCATTTCTAAGCCGAAGAGCCATAGACACCTCCAAGGTCATGTGGCCGGCATGACTGCATGGAGCTCTGTTACCTTTCCACTGGAGCAGTACTTATTGATTTACTCACATTTGCATGTTTTCGAACTGCCAGGTTGTCAGAAGCTGGGGCTAACAGCAGATGCTCACTCCCCTCCCCAGATTGGAACCTGCGACTTTTCGGTCCGCAAGTTCAGCAGCTTAGCACTTTAACACGCTGTGCCACAGGAGGGACGACAAATAATGGTGACTGTTCTGTTAATTTTCACAAGAAAAAGTATAAATATGTAGCTGCTTTATGATGACTTTGGAAAATATTCCCTAGCACCCTTCCTCTGTAAAAAGAGCAGGATCTCCATTCTGGTTTATTTTTCTTTGGGCTAAGCGCACTGAGCCAAAGAACCACAAGTGATTGTTGACATCACTTCCAGGGAGATGGCGTTGAGCCAAAAATCTTACCTTGGCAGGCATTCATAGTTTCTATTCTTTCCTCTTTTTTTTGCTAGAAGGAAACACATTCTTAGCGTCCCTGTTTTCTATACTAACAGCAGAAGAAGACATTCTGCAAGAAGCTTCCATTCCACTGGTGTGCAACAAGTGTCAAGCCATTAGTTAGATCTGGGAAGCTAGAATTTCCAAATTGCATCTAAACTCCTGGAGTAATGTGACTGGTTTTATGCATATTATGTGTAGGTCCTTAAGGTACATTTTGTTCCTGCAAGTCACCAGGCACCAGAAGCAACTACAAGTCGCTTCTGGTGTGAGAGAATTGGCTGTCTGCAGGACGTTGCCCATACCGGCGGGAAGGTAATGGTGCTCCATGAAGTCATGCCGGCCACATGACCTTGGAGGAGTCTACGGACAACGTCGGCTCTTCGGCTTAGAAATGGAGATGAGCACCGACCCCCAGAGTCAGACACAACTGGACTTAATGTCAGGGGAAAACCTCTACCTAACCTTACCTAAGGACATTGCCTGGATGTTTTTGTTGTTTTTACCAGCCTTGTGGGAGGCTTCTCTCATGTACCTGTAGGGAAAGCTGGAGCTGACAGAGGGAGCTCATCCACGCTCTCCCTGGATTCAAACTGCCGACCTGTCTGTCATCAGTCCTGTCAGCACAAGGGTTTAACCCATTGCGCCACTGAGGGCTCATTGAAAAACCATTAGTAAGGCAGAACAAAGACTGCTGAGATTAAAGCCAGGACTTGTTGCCTAGGTAGCAGACAGGGAAATACACATACCGAGAGAACTGGCTTCCCCAGTGGAGTCTGGGGCCCTATAAAAGAGCAACGCCTCTCTCTCCAAGCCAGATTCATCAAAACAGGCCTGTCAGTCAGAAGAACATACACTGCCTGGGTCTAGGACGTATTCCCCCAACAACTGGAGAGGAGCACATCTTCGAGTTTCTTTTCCTGTGTATGCTTTGCTGTGCAAATCCGTGCCAGGATGTGCCAGGATGTGTTCAGAATGAGACGTGCAAGAGCAATTTTCTGCCTCAGATTCCGTTTCCTCTGTTCCTGTCATATCGTCATCTCAATTGTCTCATTTCGTGTTGAAAGGTCATTTGTCCTCTGCCTGGAGCTCATGATGGATAGCAAGCTAGCTTAGGAAGATCACACTTGGAGTCCCGGTTTTAAAACTTGATTTATTGCGAGATGGTGTTGTTCATTACCTTTATGGCAAGGGCTATAAGTGAACGTTTGCTGTAACACTTACTCTTAACCTCCCTTTACCCTCTGTTTTTAAAAGCCGATAACTCTTCTTTGCGACTAAATTACTCAGTTCTCGGAAACTTCCTGAGCTTGTCAATGCATATCTGAAAAATGCAAGGGTATAATTCAGCCAAACCTAAGCATCCTCTACTCCAGTGATCATGATGAAGGAACTAAAAACATTCTTAAATTTCTCTCACTGGAAGTGATGAGATTGAAAAGCACTTAAGCACTGAAGATGGCTCTTCAGTCCCAAGTTAGCTGAAAACGGTAGCATATTATCATTACTAGACGACACTTGGGGCTACATATTCGTGGGTTTAACTTTGGGGAATTTGATATGTGGAATATGGTATTTGTTGCTGCTTCTTTTGCTATTTTTAATAGAGATAAATGTTGTGGTAATCTCTGAGCGGTTAGACTCAATTTAACCCTCTCTGGGGGAGATTCCATTAAAATACAGCAGAGCAGCAAAAGCAAAAGCTTTCAAATGCAACAGTTACTTGCACGGGGTGAACAAAGAGAAGCCTTTGACCATTTAGGATTGCAATGGACTGCAGAGTCTCAATAAAACTTCAAAAAGTATTTATTCAGGTAAAAAGAACTCCATTGTAGAGAAAGGCTTGGGAGCTGTCTAGTTTACTCTAGACTGGTTTCTAAGGAAAAATAAGAAAGGAAAAATAACAAACATCTAAATAGTTACATCTTGCCAGGAGAGATGACAAGACGTGTTGTTAGCTTGAAGAACAAAAGGAGAAGAGAGAACCAAAATGGTTCCAACCTCATGGTCCAGTTTATTGGGGCCATAAAAGACATTCTGACCAATGAGAAGTTAATGTCCCTGGAGATTAACATTTCTACTAACTTCAAAGTAAGGGATGTGACGTAAACAGGATAGAGTGAGACACAGTAAAGCCTATCTAGGCATGCTTTGGAAACAGGGAAAGGATTCCCTCAATCTAACTCTATCATCTATCTAACTACATTTAGACTTGAGTAGTCCAGGGTGATTTCCAACAATGAAAAAGTATGTGAGATTGAGAGGGAGTGCGAACACATGGCATATTTTGTAAATCCCATTAGAAACGGTGTAGAGCAGCAGCAAAGGCAGAAGTAAGCCCTACCTGGATCTGGACCAACCTTGACATGCAGACCCAACATGGCCAACTTTATTTACGAGCAGGGTTTAGAATGATTTTAAACAACTTAACCTAGCAAGTAATTCAATGGGAAATGTGGGCCTGCTTTTGGATGATGAGATAGTTGAGTTAATTAGGACTGTTGTTGTATTCCTTCAAGTCATTCAGAGTAAAGGTAATGGTTTCCCCTGACGTTAAGTCCAGTTGTGTCTGACTCGGGGGGTTGGTGCTCATCTCCATTATCTAAGCCAAAGGGCCGGCGTTGTCCTTAGACACCTCCAAGGTCATGTGGTTGGCATGACTGCATGGAGCGCTGTTACCTTCCCACCAGAGCGGTACCTATTGATCTACTCACATTTACATGTTTTCGAACTGCTAGGTTGGCAGAAGCTGGAGCATCAGCGGGCGCTCACTCCGCTCCCCAGATTCGAACCTGCAACCTTTCAGTCTGCAAGTTCAGCAGCTCAGCGCTTTAACACACTGCACCACCAGGGGCCCTAAGTCTAAAGTTTAGGGCAGGGGCTGGATAAATGACCTTGGAGGGCTGCATCCGGCCCCTTGGCCTTAAGTTTGGGAACCCCTGGTCTACACAGACCAAAAAAAAAAGATACTCATCATATTAATTGCTGTCCTCCTGACCCATAACATTTGTGACCATTGATATCCCAACTAGTTATTCTTTTTTTCAGCCATAGATATACCCCAAGAAACCAAAAGAGCACAACCAAAAATGCAGAGATAAATGTTAAGGTGCATTTAAGGTGGCAAACCTATATACCGGGGATGTGCTTCACTGAATCCAGTGGGTCTTACTTATGAGTAAACATTCAAAGCCTTCTAGTGATTTTACTTGAATATCTTTCATAAGTCCTTTGAAGCAGCGTTTCTCAACCTGGGGGTCAGGACTCCTGGGAGGAGGGTTGTGAAGGAGTTTCAGAGGGGGTCGCCAAAGACCATCAGAATTTCTGATGGTCTCAGGAACCCAAATCCCTCCAGTATTTTCTATTGGTCATGGGGGTTCTATGTGGGAAGTTTGGCCCAATTCTATCATTGGTGGGATTCAAGGGGCTTCTTGATTGTAGGTGAACTATAAATCCCAGCAACTACAATTCCCAAATGTCAAGGTCTATTTTCCCCAAATTTGGGGGATATTCAGGTTTGGTCAAGATCCTTCATTGTTTGGAGTCCAGAATGCTCTCTGGATGTAGGTGAACTACAACTCCAAAGCTCAAGGTCAATGCCCATCAAACCTTTCCAGTATTTCCTGTTGGTCATGGGAGTTCTGTGTACCAAGTTTGGTTCAATTCCATCGTTGTTCAGAATGCTTTTTGATTGTAGGTTAACTATAAATCCTAGCAACTACAACTCCCAAATGACAAAATCAACCCCCCCCCCCTCAACCCTACCAGTATTCAAATTTTGGCATATTGGGTATTTGTGCCAAATTTTGTCCAGTGAATGAAAATATATCTAGCAAAGATGAAGTACCGTACTTTGGCCACATAATGAGAAGACAGGAACCTTGGAGAAGAGAATGATGCTGGGGAAAATGGAAGGAAAGAAGAAGAGGGGTCACCTAAGGGCAAGATGGATGGATAGTATCCTTGAAGTGACTGGCTTGACTTTGAGGGAACTGGGGGTGGCAATGGCTGACAGGGAGCTCTGGTATGGGCTTGTCCATGAGGTCACGAAGAGTCAGAAGTAACTTAATGAACAAACAACAAAAACCACAGTGGTTATATCTTTTAATTGCACATTTTTTCTATTAATTTTTTTATTAAGAGATCCAGGCTCATACAGAAGGATATGGGGCAAGAATTGGATTTTTGCTGCTCACCATTATGCCCTTCATGGTACAATGGGTTAAACCCTTGTACCAGCAGACTGCTGACATGAAGATTGGGTTGCTGACCTGAAGGTTGCCAGTTCGAATCCAACCTGGGGAGAGTGCGGATGAGCTCCCTCTGTCAACTCCAGCTCTATGCGGGGACATGAGAGATGCCTCCCACAAGGATGGTAAAAACATCAAAACATCCAGGTGTCCCCTGGGCAACGTTGTTGCAGACGGCCAATTCTCTTGCAGTTTCTCAAGTCGCTACTGACATGAAAAAAAAACAGATTATCCTCCCATAGGAATGCTCTGTCACAAAATGACATTGGCGAATCTGACAGCTCCTATCCCATGTGTTTTTCGCTGCTTTCTCCCATGTCCAGGTGCATTTAGAGCTCAAAAGACTATTTCTCCCCATCTCCTCCTTTCCCTACACTTTTACTCCATTTCAGGGACAAAACGCAACAGATGACAACAGGAAGGAGTTTTACATCATGTGAAGGCATCCGTAGCAATTCATCTCTGCCCTGAAATGTCTTAGAAGTGTCTGATGATGAGATCCCAAGTTAGCAACCCAACAGATAATATGCCAACCATGTGGCAGGTAGCAGTGACTTGGGGCGGAAAAGCGTCAGTTGACTGTGGCGTTGGCATATGATTTCCTCCTTCCCCTGATGTGTTCATTGCAGACATCAACAGTAGCAAAGCTCTGTCTGCAAATGAGTTGGGGGATTTCTTTCTCAGGCTTCCGGTGAGGCAGCTGTGCTCTGACTGCCAAAAGGTTGTCCCAGCGGAAAGGAAGGAATGGGGCAGCGCCTGATTCTTAACAGTTTGTCGGATGTTTTATGGTGTGCTTTGATTGCTCTCATTTCCTAGAGGAGTGTTGAAAGCTACAGAACACCAAAACCCAATTAAAGATACTTCTTGGAACAAGGAGACAAGAATTCATCTCTAACGAAGAGCCACCAGTGGCTTCAATTTAATTAGATGTATTCCGTGTTGTGAGCAAGATAATAAATGCCATCCAATTACTGTGCCTAGTACAGTGCTTGAGCTACCCAAGGTATCTTTATGTGTGTGTGTGTGTGCGTGTGCGTGTGTAATTAAACATATTGTAACGGGAATATTCACTCTTATGGTATAAATTATTATCTTTTCTATAACCAGACTCCTGAAATTGATACTACTGATCGGCAGGGCTGATGGGGGGGGGGGGGGGAGTGATACACATTTCCAGGGTGCAGTAATCTGTGCTATCGTATTCTCTATTTTTATGTATGTTTACAAAAGCTGAAGAAAAAATCCCCTGATAAGAAAAAAAGCATCTCATTTGCAATGCTGGAGTAGAGTTTTCCAGATACCATTGATGGCTAAAAAGACAAATGAATGGGTCCTAGAGCAAATCAGACTTGAACTCTCCTTAGAAGCCAAGATGATTAAAATCAATATGTCATGCTTTGGCCATATTCTGGGGAGACATGACTCACTAGAAAAGACAATCATGCTTGAGAAGGCAGAAGGTAGTAAGAAAAGAAGAAGAGCACATTTCAGATGGATAGATTCAATAAGGTAAGCTTTGAATACCCTGAGTCTGCAAGATCTGAGCTGAGCTGTATTTCCTGTTGATCATGGGAGTTCTGTGTGCCACGTTTGGTTCAATTCCATCGTTAGTGGAGTTCAGAATGTTCTTTGATTGTAGGTGAACTATAAATCCCAGCAACTACAACTCCCAAATGACAAAATCAATCCCCCTCCAACCCTATCAGTATTCAAATTTGAGTGTATCGGGTATTTGTGCCAAATTTGGTCCAGTGAATGAAAATACATCTTGCATATCAGATATTTACATTACAATTCATAACAGTAGCAAAATTAGGAACGAAAATAATCTTATGGTTGGGGGTCACCACAACATGCGGAACTGTATTAAGGGGTCGCAGCATTAGGAAGGTTGAGAACCACTGACCTAGAGGCTCTTACCTGACTAGCCACCTTACAGCAACCCATCAGTGGCCTCATCACACAGATCTGCTGCTGGCAAACAGACCCTAAATACAATTCTCAACACACTGACAATCTCAACAGTCCTAATTCTGAATTCTCTCTGAACTAGTATTAGATCTCACTGGTGTGATTTGTGACTTTACTGGGATGGACTTACTTAAGGTTTCAAATAAGCCACACATTCATTAGCTAGTCATACCTACGCTCTTATTCCTCAATATGGAGATAAAGCTTACCTTATGAGATATTTCCAGGGATTGCCCTGTTTGCACGAGGTGTTTTAAAAGTATATGAAATAGTCTGGCTATTAAGAATACAAATAAAAATAGCAACATTTCAAATTTGTAATGTAACCTAACTTTGGGTTAATAAAACCTGACAGATCAGGAAACAGCTCTATAAACATAGATTTCTGATTCCACCCTGTTCCCAAACTGCAGAAGTGTTCCCAGGATATAAACACATCCGGAAAGCCAGTTACACTGCTTACCCTCTCATAGAGCAATCCGATGTGCCTAAATGGATTTGGATTTGGCACTTTTCCAAGCACTGGTTTTGGTCCCACTCGGTGCTGTCATTCAGCAAAAGATTAGATTCTGTGATAAGTAATTTGCCTCAACAGTTACAAAGATCCTGGAAATGATATGCAGATGCGGGTTAATGCTCCTTTAACTGAGGCTGGATCTATATTGCCGTATAATCCTAAAAAATAATCCAGATTATCTGCTTTGAGCTGGAGATTCTCTGAGGTGCCTTCTAAAGTAAAGGTTTCTTGTGATATTAAGTCTAGTCATGTCCGACTCTGGGGGTGGTGTTCTTTTCCATTTCTAAGCCAAAGAGCCAGCGTTGTTCATAGACACCTCCAAGATCATGTGGCTGGGACTGCATGGAGCGCCGTTGCCTTCTCACTGGAGCGATACCTATCTACTCACATTTGCATGTTTTCGAACTGCTAGGTCAGCAGAAGCTGGGGCTAACAGCAGCTGCTCACCCCGCTCCCTGGATTTGGACCACCAAACTTCTAAGTCAGCAAGTTCAGCAGCTCAGCAGCTTAACCCGTTGTGCCACTGGGAGCTCCAAGGCGCCTTCTACACTGTCCTTATATCCCAGGATCTGATTCCAGGTTATCTGCTTTGAACTGGATTATATGAGTCTACACTGCAATATAATCCAGTTCAAAGCAGACAATCTGGATTTTATACGGCTGTGTAGAAGGGGCTTGAGTTTACACTATCATATAATCCCTTACCCAGATTTTGTATGGCAGCCTGAGTGGTTGCTTGCTGCTTTACTATTAAAGCAGCAGTTCCTACCACTGTATTTTTGGTGACCTTTAAGCAGAGCAAAAAAAGAAAGCCATTTCTTGGGGGAGTAAAGTAGGTGGGATGTGACCTAATTCTGCCACTTGCAAGATAGCTATAGTTCCGGTTTCATTATCATCATAAGTATAATGATAGTAAGAAACTATGCATTGGATGAGTCGATGTCTGGCGTGTTGAGGCTCTAGGGAACATTAGAGACTATTTCAAGATTAATTATAAAAATTACCGGAAGTTAACTGAAGTTTGTCAACATAGTTGCATGCTCTGATCTCTCATGGCACATGTAAAGTTTGCAACAGCAAATATTTCCAAAAAACATTCTCAACTAAGGCTAATAACAATTTAAGATTTGTTGTGTTTCCCTCTTTGTTGTGTACATTTGAATTTTAACCATATACCATAAGCCTAAAATCCCACTGTAAGTCTCGATTAGAACAATTCCATTGAATTAATGGTGTTTCAGTGGGTTAACTCTAGCAGGAACTAATTAGTGAAGTTAGCCTGTGGTATTTGTGAATATAGCATAACTGCAAACTATTGTTTCTCATGGGGAAAATATATTAGTGTGGATGGAGATTTGGCCAAGAATATTTACAATCCACATTCACTGGGGTTTGGGATACAGGATCCCTGCAAAAGTCAAAATATCTGAATTTTAAAATCAGCCTATTCTAAGCTAACTAGCTACTCCTCATTGAGGACTACGGACTTGGACAGTGTGGGGTTGAATTCCAACACTCCACAGGAATATCTAAATAATCCATCATGACTCTATGGTTAGCTATTCCCTGAAGCTGAACGTAGAATTGCACTGAAGGACCTAGAGATTCCAATATAGATCTTCTCTATAGGATAGGAATCCTTAGGTTCTCCAACACGGCTCTATGAGCAACTTCCATCAGAAGTTGACTGTAGATGCTCACTGGAGGACTAATATTCCTAGTGAGAACTTTTTAATCATATATGTGATTAATGAACCTTCAAAAGTTGAGCTCACAAACGTGGAGGGCCAAGTGTACAAATATCATCCCAAACCTTATTGTGGTAGATTTTAAGGTACAGCAGTAGTAGGCAGGTGATGATAACACTTATGTAACACGATTTTTGTTTCTAGGTTATTGTTCTCCAGGTCTGGAAACACCTATAACCACTGCATCACACAAGAGTCAAGGAATATAAACAAACAGTTTATTGTAAAAACAGATAAAAGCATATAAAAATCAGGAATAAGGAAGGAAGAAGTGCTGCACACTTGCTTTACTTTTTCAATGAATATCCCATGGAGTCTCAACCAATTCAACAAAGTTTGTGGTGACCACAAAAACGAAGTTTCTGAATACAACAACTATTTTCAAAGTAAGTACTGCACAATTGAACAGAAATATCAAACCAGGAACAGAAAATGTTTCAAATTGTGTTACACAGTGTAATTTTATCTCCATACAAAGTAATGAAGCATAGACTATTGCTTCATTATTGTTGTCATTATCAACCAACTGAAGCAGGTAACAATCTGACTACCGTGCAGCAATAGCAAAATAGTACAACATGAATTAAATAAAAATTAAAATGCATATAGCAAGGAAAAGGGGAAATATGGTGAAAAGTTTCATCAGGGTATCTCTAAACTGGGAGAATAGGCATTAAAATGAAAAATTCAAGGAAAACAAGTATGAAATTATGCATATTGAGGCTCATCCCCTCCATTAAGAAAAGGGATATAGAGGTGAGATATGGATTGACTGCAACTGAGGGTCCTTCCACACAGCCATATAACCCAGAATATCAAGTCAGAAAAATTCCCCAGTTTCTGCTTTGAACTAAAATAAATGGCAGGGTGGACTCAGATAAACCAGTTCAAAGCAGATATTGTGGGATTTTCTGCCTTGATATTTTGGGTTATATGGCTGTGTGGAAGGGCCCTGTCTGACGAATCTGGGGAACATGACTGACACCTCTAGTAAAATATCAAACCTGTGTGTAGGTGCCGTTTTAAAAAAAGGAAAATTCAAAATTGAACATAATTAGGAAAGCCATCAGTAACGAAAGTATCAATCTAATAGTTCCCTGATAAAAATTCATAGAACAATCACATCTGAAATAATGTGCAGTTCTGGTCACTGCATTTAAAAAAATGTTGTGGAGATGGAATGACAAAAAAAGCAACAAAAATTATCAAAAACCTGGTTCAAAGGACTAAAAAACTCACCTATGAGAACAGACTGCAATGTTTGGGGTTGGTAACTAGTGCAAAGGGAGAGTAAGGAGAAACATGGTCTTTTGGGAAGAGTGAGAACCCCTTCCGCTGCCCCTTCTACACTGCCATATAGTCCAGATAATCCACATGATCTGCTTTGAACTGGATGATATGAGTCTACGTAAAGGTTTTCCCCAGAGCGGTACCTATTGATCTACTCACAGTTGCATGTTTTCGAACTGCTAGGTTGGCAGAAGCTAGGGCTGACAGCAGGAGCTCACCCCACTCCCTGGATTTAAACTGCTGACCTTTTGGTCAGCAAGTTCAGCAGCTCAGTGGTTTAACCCGCTGCACCACTGCGGGTTATACTGCATATAATCCAGTTCAAAGCAGATAATCTGGATTTTATATGGCAGTGTAGATGGGGCCTCTGTTACTCAGAATATTTGCAGAGTAGAAACAAAAATCACAGGAAAAAGAACACACTTTGCAGCTGCTACTCACTTTAAGTTGACTACAAGTCACAACGCTATAGTAAGCCTTTCTTTACATTTTATATAGCACTTTTTACAAAAATGTTGATGTAAACTTCCCTTTCCTCTTCTTTTCCAAAAGGTAAGACCACCATTGTCCCAGAGGAAGGAAGTAAACCTTCTGCCTCCTGCTAAGATTTGAAATTGCCAGTCAGACTGTCATAACATCTATCGTGATGCCTGAGGGCAGAGTCACAGGAAGGGCAAATTATTCTCCCATCTGTTATACATGAACATGGAGACTCATGCAGCCACGATGCATTCTTAGAAGCCTCCTCTGTGGAAGCTCTAATGTGGCTTACTCCTACATACATATTCAGAGGATTGATTGAATATAATGTTTGTTATTTTGGGGAACTAATTCTATTTGTGTGTGTACACAGAGACCCACACAGGGCTTCGGTTCTGAAAAACCGCCTGCCCCCCCTCCCGCAAGATAATCCCATATTATTAAATGGTGTTCGTGGTATGATGAATATTTCTAATTACAAAACTTTAGAAGATAGTCAGCTCTCTTATTGTTTGTGATGGCTGACTTATTCCAATTATTTACTTGGCTGGCTAATTTTCAGCCTATTCACATACAACACAATGTCTTCTCGGAACAAGTCCCACAGAGACCCCATCTACACTGCCATATAAAATCCAGATTATCTGCTTTGAACTGGATTATATAGCAAATCTCTTTGGAAGTCAGGCGGACCAATGTCAGCTTGCTGGAAGAAGCAAAGACCACCAGCACTGAAGCGATGCTCCTACACCATCAACTCCGCTGGACTGGCCACATTGTCCGAATGTCCAATTACCATCTCCCAAAGCAGTTACTCTTCTCCCAACTCAAGAACGAAAAAGGGAAGGTTGGTGGAAAGGAAAAGAGATTTAAAGATGGGCTTAGACACCAAGAACTGGGAAGCCCTGGCCCTTGAGCACTCTAGCTGGAGGTCAGCTGTGACCAGTAGTGCTGTGGAATTTGAGGGCGAAAGGAAGAAACGTGCCAAGAGGAAGGCACATCAAGCCAACCCTGACCAGGACCTCCTTCCACCTGGAAACTGATGTCCTCACTGCGGAAGAACCTGTAAGTCAAGAATAGGGTAGGGCTCTACAGTCACCTATGTATCCACCGCCAGGGCACTACACCTGGAAGACAATCATACTCAGACAACAGGGGATCGCCTAAGTAAGTAAGTATATGGTAGTGTAGACTCATATAATCCAGTTCAAAGCAGATAATGTAGATGATCTGATATGATCATCTGGATTATATGGCAGTGTAGATCCAGCCTCAGTCTCAGGTTCTGCCATGACAATGTGACTTTTGCTCTACTAGCAGTGTCTGCATCCATCTGCAAGCTTCATAACCAAGAGACATGATTTTGTAATGCTTGGAATTTGTAATGCTTGGAAACTAGAGTATAGTTTTCTTATTGCAGCCTTGCTTAAAACTGAAACTATAATTTTGAGGTTGCTCAGCTACTGAAAGTTCCTTTGTTTTTAATTGGATTTCCACCAAAAGCATGATTTTAAAAGAGGGGGGATGAGAAATATGCAAAAATAAAGGAATGGTTCATTTCAAAGACTGTTCAGACATAGGCCCCTTCTACACTACCATATAAAATGCAGATTATCTGTTTTGAGAGGAATTATATGGCAGCACATATAATCCAGTTCAAAACAGATAATGTGGGTTACTGTTTTATAATCTGGATTATATAGCAGTGGAGAAGGGGCCGTAGTTGTGATCACTGAATCCACACAGTGAGTGGCTTGGAAGTTGGATCACACATACACTGATCTTGGCTGCTTCCTGCTTTAGTCCAGAGAGCTTGTCCCTGCTCAAATGGGATCAGATAAATGTGAAAGAATTGAAGGAGTAAAAAGACACAGAAAGGGATGAATTGGGAAATAAGGGCTAAGAGTTAGGACTAAGGCATGTCCATGGAGATTGCTAGATATTTCCTTTGCTGGTATGTAATTCTCCTCCAAGTAAATTTCTAGCTTGGATCTTTTTTGTATCATATAATTTTTCTCCAAGAAAAATAAATCAATTTCTGCCTCAAATCAGCCTCATTAGGCATTTATGTACCACAACTAAACTTGCTGTGATGTTCCCGTGAACCATTTATTATTATCTCTCCACAAAGAGTGACTAATTGAGCTTTTGGAACTATTCATTTAGCTTTATTAATTATCCAACAAGCCATAGCAACAGCTAACGGTACTCACAGGGCCATGTCTAAAGACATAACGACTCAGCCAAGCATAGACAAGACTTGCAATGAGATAATGATATTGCTTGAAACTGGTTCTTAAGGAGTTGCACATGTCTAAACTAGTAAAGTGTAATGGTAATATTTGATGGAGCCAAGTGATTTGTTCCCATGATCCCGTAATGACTATTCCTTCCATTCAAAAAACAAAACAAAACAAGTACTTTGATGTGTTATTTTTGACTACAGCTCCCAAAATCTTTTGGGCAGCAAGGTCAATAGCAATCTGGCTATAAAGATGCAAGAGTTGCAGGAAAGGAGGGGAGTAAAGGCCGGGATTCTGTGTTAGGAGATTATTTCCGCCACATAGCTATGTCTCATTGCTATGACTCCAAGTACAAATCCCCAAGCCCCTTGTTTTAAGTTCTATAACTCCTCCCAACACAGGCTGTTGGTGTCATTAAAAAGCAAGAAGATCAGCTGAAATGTGCCCAGTTATTTTCTCATAGCTGGACATGCTCAAACATGTATCCACATGGGCCTCCAAAAGTCTTGGAAAGTTCCCAGAAGATGACAAACTTGGATATGATAATACAGGATCTACATCCATGGATCTCTCCTACCCTCAATGACATGGAAAAGCCATGCTGGGGAGGCTGTATCATTTAAAGGGTAGGTTGGTGGGTTACTCATTTCATGTCAGTACAGATTTTCAACTTCTGTAACAACCAAAAATGTGGGTTGCAATAGCAACAATGCAACAAATTAATAGGATGCCAGCCAATGTTTCTAGCTACTGGAGATGAAACCCATCGGTTTTCAGCATAGATGTGATAAAACTAGTTTTAGACATTCCTCCTTACGGAGCACAATGACATAATGGAGTCACAAAACCAACCTTTATTTTTAAATTAATTTATTTTAAAAACATACTACTTAATGAATCAGGAGCACATTTATAACTTATCAAAAGGGGCTATATGGTACATATTAAATATTTTATCTGCTTTTACAAGTCAGCTGCAAAAATATGTATGTTAGTCAACCTACCCTTTAAAGCAATATTCAGCTGTAAAAAATTAGAGAAATTCAGGCAACATGCAGAATAGATTCCCAATTATCATCAGCAGAAGTACATATTACCTATGGAGAGGAGGAAAAATAGTGTGCTTTCTTCTTTGGAGCTGTTATAAGAAAATTTTATGCAGATTCGGTTAATACGTTGATACTTCTAATGTTGGGTTGTTGTATGTCTTTCGGGCTGTGTGGCCATGTTCTACATCTATGGCAGGCATCCTCAGAGGTTGTGAGGTATCGATAAACTAAGTAAGGAAAGGAAAGAATATATATAACTGTGTAGAGTCTGGGGTGTGGCAAGGGTCCTTTGTCACTGGGAGCCAGCATTAATGTTTAGGTTAATCACCCTAATCAGCATTGGAGATGTTTTTGTCTCTTGCCTGGGGGCATCCTTTGTCAAACAAACCCTCAGAGTTTTGGTTCCCATCTACTGTTTTGATTTTGGAGTTTTGTAATACTGGTAGCCAGATTTTGTTCATTTTCATGGTTTCTTCCTTTCTGTTGAAATTGTCCACATGCTTGTGGATTTCAATGGCTTCTCTGTGTAGTCTGACATGATAGTTGTTGGAATGGTCCAGCATTTTTGTGTTCTCAAATAATATACTGTGTCCAGGCCGGTTCATCAAATGCTCTGCTATGACTGATTTCTCTGGTTGAATTAGTCTGCAGTGCCTTTCATGTTCTTTGATTCTTGTTTGGGCGCTGCGTTTGGTGGTCCCTATGTATACTTGTCCACAGCTGCATGGTATCCGGTAGACTCCTGCAGAGGAGAGATCCTGACAGACCGTGCACAAAGAATCTGCGAACCTCACCTCCTTCAAGGTGAACTAAACCACCTAAACTGGGCTCTACAGGCCAATGGATACTCCACCACAGACATCAGAAGAGCTGCAAGGCCAAGAACAAGCCATGACAGTCAAGACAAAGATCCACCCAGAGGAAAGGTGTTCTTACCATACATCAAGGGAACCACTGACCGCATAGGCAAACCCCTTACATAATAATAATAATAATAATAATAATAATAATAATAATAATAATAATAATAATTTTATTTTTGTACCCCGCCACCATCTCCCCAGAGGGACTCGGGGTGGCTTACATCAAGGGAACCAGTGACCGCATAGGGAAGCTGATGAAGAAACACAACCTACAAACTATCTGCAGATACACAAAGAAAATCCAACAAATGCTACGTTCAGCAAAGGTCAAGAGGGATCCTCTCACCTCTGCAGGAGTCTACCGTACACCATGAAGCTGTGGACAAGTCTACATAGGAACCACCAGACGCAGAATTGTCCAAACACAAATTAAGAAACATGAAAGGCACTGCAAACTGATTCAACCGGAGAAGTCAGCCATAGCAGAGCAGTTGATGAACCAACCTGGACACAGCATATTATTTGAGAACACAGAAATGCTTGACCACTCTAACACCCACCATTTCAGACTACACAGAGAAGCCACTGAAATCCACAAGAAGCATGTGGACAATTTCAACAGAAAGGTGGAAACCATGAAAATGAACAAATTCTGGCTACCAGTATTAAAAAAAATTCTTAAATCAGAACTGTAAATAAAGAACAGCACTCAGCAAACAGGGAAATTCAAGACAGGAAACAATCAGGGCCAGCTAACACCTCCCAACACAGGATTCTCCCAGGCAGGAAGGAACTACACAGAGGCATAATATAGCCCATTGTTTCATCAATGGAATCCCATCACCTAAGGGCCATTCCACCCTGATAGTAAACAATGCCTCAATTGTCCCAAAACTAGCACCCATTTCCCTGCCCAGGAAGCGCCCTTGAAACAAAAGGAGACAGACTCAAGCGCAGCGGACAAACTCAGATTTTCCTGCAATGAAAAATATTGTCCCCGACATACTCTGTCAATCACAAGCTGTAAAGCATGACAACAATGAAGGCTCTTCAAACCAATAAGACAGTGAAGCATAGTTTGTACTAGAGTAATGCCTCTTAATTCAAATGTCTATAAAAAGCCCATGTCTGTAAATAGAGAGCATGTCAGATCCGGGAAATTCTCCTCTGGTATCCTTCCTTGTTCGAGGAAGGAATAAAACTCTGATTCCGCCCTCATCTCTGCATGTCATGGAAAATATTGGTGCTGGCACACCAGAAACAGACCCAGAGAATAAATAATATTTAGATTATCTTATGTGATAGTTGTATCTGTCCTGTTGGATCTGTTTCAGAGCAAACATGTTTTATTTTTAGCTAGCTTGGAAATCCGGTGGTGCCCGGGTCTTTTGAGAAAGGCATTGTTTGCCTGTGTTCCGAGATCGAATGCCAGCTGGGTTCAGTGGGTGCGGGTAAACTACAACTCCCATATGCAAGTCCCATCGTCCATGGTCCATCCTGCTCCAAACAGTGCCAGGATGTAGAGTAGGTCGTGCAGGCTCTATGTGCCAAGTTTGGTTTTGATCAGTCATTGGTGGGGGTCGCAGTGCTCTCAGGAAGTGAGTTAAGATACTGTAAGTCCTATCGTCCATGGGCCATCGTCCTCCAAACCACACCAGGATATAGAATGGGTCATGGATGTATGCCAAGTTTGGTATTGATCAGTCGTTTGTGGCAGTTGCAGTGGTCTCAGGAAGTAAGTGAAGGTATTGCAAGTCCCATTATCCTTGGTATGTCCTCCCCCAAACTGCACCAGGACGTAAAGTGGGTCATGAGGGCTCCATGTGCCAAGTTTGGTACACATTTGTCGTTGGTGGGAGTCACAGTGCTCTCAGGAACTGAGTGAAGATACTGCAAGTCCCATCGTCCATGGTCCATCTTCCTCCAAACTGCACCAGGGTATAGAGTGGGTCATCAGGGCTCTGCGTGCCAAGTTTGCTCTTGATCAGTCATTGGTGGGGGGGGGGGGGGGGGTTGTAGAGGTCTCTGGAAGTGAGTGAAGGTATTGCAGTTGCCATCATCCATGGTCCATCATCTTCCAAACTGCACCAATGTATAGAGTGGGTCATCGGTACTCTGTGTGCCAAGTTTGGTCTTGATCAGTCATTGGTGGCAGTTGCAGTGATCTCAGGGCGTGAAGGTACTGCAAGTCCCATTATCCTTGGTATGTCCTCCCTCAAACTGCACCAGGACGTAAATTGGGTCATGAGGGGTATGTGTACCAAGTTTGGTCATGATCCATCATTAGTTACAGTAACAATGGTCTGTCAGAGACAAAGTGTTTGAAAGTACTGCAAATCCCATCATCCTTGGTCTATCCACCCTCAAACCACACTGGGATGTAAAGTAGCCCATGGGGGTTCTATGTGCCAAGTTTGGTCTAGTTCCAGAGGTCTGTGGGAGCCGAAGCAATTGAAAGTACAACAAATCCCATCATCCATGGTTCACCATCCCCCAAATGGCACCAGGACATAGAATGGGTCATAGGGGTTATGTGTGGCAAGTTTGATCTAGAGGTCAGGCCTGTTGAAGTGGCCGCCAATCAGAAAGCTGCCAGATACCCACATACAAACAAACACTGACTTTTACTATAGACATGTATTACTTCTCTCTCCCTGGATATTCCAGATACATACTGTAAACCCCACTTGACTAGTTTGTCACATAATTACGTCTGAGAACGTCTTCCATAAATATAAATGAAATATTAGGAAATACTGTAGTCCTTTTCAATTAACCAACAACTATAACCTTGATACCCTTCAACAACATAATACTCATCTACCTTTTCACCACTGTTATTCCCCCCAGAGGGAGGTGCACCGTTCCTGGAAGCACTGCAATACCAGGTCGATGCGTGGAGTGGATGGAGCAAGCCCCTACTCCATCTCCCAAGTCCAAAAATCCATTTAATATATAGTCCTCAAATAGAGGACATATCAGATATTAAACTGATAAGAACAGATACTACACTTGATCTTAGCCAAAAGGCCGAGAAGCGATCCTGAATAATTTCTGAGCCGCCCAAGTCCTTCTTTTCAACAATCTTTAAAGTTACTGGGAGCGCAGTAAAGATACTGAAGCTCCTGAAAATGTCTTCGAACTGTCCGACCCCTAACCCCTGCCAATGTGTTCCACAAACCCAATACTTTCCAACACTCAAGTGGACACATTCATATGGAGACAATTCAATCCTATGTTTGACGCGTTTTGTCCACTTTTAACTTTTTTTCCATTGGTAAAATTTGCATGACCGCGCCCACTTTCTCTTCCGCGAAGCCCTGTGGTGATTGTGTTCATTCCTTGCCGCCCTTTCCAGTGTTTCTTTCTCTATCTATTAAGTATATATTAATAACTGGGGGGAGACAGGGGGAGGGGAGGGATTCTTGGTGTTAGCCAACAATTATTAATCATTATTAAATCATATCTATTAAGTGCTGCGCTTTACTTACAGAGAGGCCAACGAAGGCTCCCTTAGCAACCGCCAGCTGACCTGCTCCGCCTTGGCCCCGCCTACTTTCTGGGCCCGGGCGGTAACCACGGCAACCCCGAAGATTCCAAGACCAAAAAACACGCTTTTCTGTTCAGGAAGAAGCCCTTGACTGCTTCGCCTTCACCCTCCATTTAGTACTCTTGCAAATGCAATGTCTTGCATTGCGTGGAAAGACTTCAACATTACTTTTTTTTTTTGCATAACTGACACAAGGTCAGTTTATCACATAGAAGAGATCCCAGGGGCCATCTATATATCATAAAATATTAATTGTATATTATATATTACATGCAATGTTACTAATAGTATTCCAGTATAGTGGTATAGTACAATATAACAATATAAAATACTAATACTGTAATATGCTAATTTTATATCTATCTATCTATCTATCTATCTATCTATCTATCTATCTATCTATCTATCTATCTAGCTTGGGGACCCGGCGGTGCCCAGGTCATTTGAGAAAAGCATTATATATGTCTTTGAACGTTATGTATTCTTAGTTTGGAGTGGGAGAACTACAGTTCCCAGAATCGTGGGTCAGTCCTCCCCAAACCCTGCCAGTATTCAAAGTTGGCCATTTTGGGTCAGTGTACCAAGTGTGGTCCAGATTCGTCATTGGCTGGTCATCGCCTGGCTGCAGTGTTCTCTGGATGGGGGTGAACTACTACAACTCCCAGATTCCCGGGGCAATTGTCCCTAAACATCTGTCAGTATCCACAGCAGGATATGTTGAGTCTGTGTGCCAAGTTTGGTCCAGATCCGTCGTTGACTGGATTCGGTGGTCTTTGGATACAGATGAACTACAACTCCCAAAATCAAGGCCCATTCCCACAACCCCCTGCAGTATGTGCAGTTGGTCTTGAGGCTTCTCTATGCGAAGTTTGGTCCTGGTCCATTGTCGGTGGAGGTCACTTTTTCTCTGGATGCAGGTGAACTATAACTCCCTTTTCCTCAAAGTAGTCCAATATGTTCTATTGGTTATGGGGGCTCTGTGTGCCAAGTTTGGTCCTGGTCCATCATAAGTGGGGTTGGATTGCCGGTCAACTATCAATCCCAGTACCTACTACTCCCAAATGTCCAGGCCAATTCCCCTGAAAACCCACCAGTATTCAAATCTGGGCATATCGGGTACGCATGACAAGTTTGGTCCAGACCCATCTGTGATGACTCATGGGCCTTGTAGTCCTGCTCATGACATTGTAATGCCCGATGAAGAAGAAAACTTGGGTTTTTTACCTTCCCAGTCAGAACTGGAATCTTCTCAGCCAGATCTTTCCCAGGCAGATCTGGGAACCTTGCACCTGCAAGAAAGTTGTGTCCCAGAAGTATGTCAAACAAACCCTGAGCCTACATCTCCCGTGTTCTCTCGCCATGAGTTTTGTAAACAACAGAGGGGTTTGGAAGCAGCTTCGCGCAGGAGTGCTAGAATAGCAGCTAAGAATGTAGCCAATTAAGTCTGCTTTTCGTGAGAATCTTTAAGGAGTCAAACATCTGGTCTCAGAGTTTAGCTTTCGTTTCTGGTTCCCAGAGAACTGCTTCGGCGGGAAAGTTAGACTCTATATAGGTGTTTTACCCGCGAAGTAACTTCGCGGAGTCAATTCGTCAGCCTCCGGAGCGAGTTGTGTCTGGACAGCGCGCTCCGTTTCAAGCCTCGTTCCTGCTCAAGCCTTGTCCTTGTTTCCAGCCTTCGCTCCTGTTTCCCAGCCTTTGTTTACCTACGGACCTTGCCTTGTTTCCCAGGACTAAACCTTGCCTTGTTTCACGGATTTTACCAAGTTATTCCACGGACCTTGTTCTTGTTCCTCGTTACCTTGTTCCACGTTTCAAGCCTTGTTTCAAGTATCAAGTTATTTCCTAGCCTTGCTCAAGTTCATGGACTAAAGGACCTTGTCATCTCCCCTCACTTTGCCTGGCAAAGTGAGTGTTTCGGTTATTGGATTACAACTTTGGACCTTAATATTTCATATTGGACATTGTTTCCTTGGACTAATTTTGACCTTTCCTGAAAGGTCTGCTTCTGGACTAACTTTTACATTTGCTTTTATTAACTTTATATATTTCCTTAATAAAGATATTAGATAGAATCTGGTCTCTGCGCATGGTTATTGGTGCTCTGTAGCCTGGGTCGTGACAGTTTGACTCCGCCACCCATAAGCACCAATTAACCAAGGCCAGAATGTCTACCGGAACCGTGCCGGGCGGCCAGCCGATTACCTACACCATCGACAAGGATGAGGTGGACCGAATCCGGGATAAGCTCAATGCACAGGATGGGGAAATAAAGGGTTTGAAGGAACGCGGAATCCGTCTTCCGGCCATGGCGTTGCCAACCAAGTTTACTGGAGAAGCTTCTAAGGTTCATGTTTTCCGTCGCCAATGTCAAGCTTATCTAGAGGCCCGTGATGCCGAGTTTCCCCAGGAAGACATCAAGGTGGCGTGGATTTACAGTCTCCTAGACGGGCCAGCGGCTAACTGGGCGACGGCTCTGTTCGACCAAGCCTCCCCACATCTAAGGTCAGCGCAACATTTCTTGGACCACCTTAAGGCGACCTGGGGAATCGAGGACAATTTGGAGGCAGCCGGGCACAAACTCCGCCGCCTCTTCCAAGGAGACAGACCCATGTCTCAGTACATAGCCGAGTTCCGAGTGCTGGCCCACAACACCGGCTGGAACGATGTTGCCCTCAGAGGACAATTTCGGGAGGGTCTCAACATTGAAATGCTGGAGGAAATCTCCAAGGTGGATCCTCCCCAAACGCTTGAAGCACTCATCGATCAATGTTTACGGGCTGAAGTCATGATTGCCAACAGGAAACAGTGGGTACGAGGCCAGAGCGGTAGAGCTGGGGCAAAACCCCCCGCTCCCGCCAGCGTTCAGCCGCGCCCAGTGTGGAGACCCCCACCACCATCCCCATACCCCAGAGGGAGCGAGGAGGTGCCGATGCAGTTGGGCAATGTGCGTCCCAGATTAGACACCGCCGAGAAGGCCCGCCGCCAACGCCTAAATCTCTGTTGGTATTGCGGGAATGGGGGCCACTTCGCCAGAGAGTGCCCAGCCAAAGGGAAGCCCGCCGCCCGTCTTGCGGCGGCGTCCTCCACGGAGACGAAGGCGTCTGAGGCGGCTGGCACACAGCCGGCGGGGGAAGCCAACGACCGGGCGTAGAGAGGCTCGCCAACCCGGTCAAGAAACCCATTCAAGAGCCGCCAACCGGGGTCCTGTTCCTTCTAGTGGTCACCTTATGGTCAGCAAAAAAGGGACCCGTCATGATCCACGCCATGATAGACTCAGGAGCTACCAACAATTTCATTGATAGAGAGTATGCCGACTCTCTGGGATTACAATATCATGACTTCAAGAATGCCCGTGTGGTGCAAGCCATCGATGGCCGTCCTCTCAAGACGGGCCCCGTAAGCCAGTGGTCGGAACCCACCAGGATGTGGATAAGGGAACATATGGAAGAGATTTCCTTCTTTGTTACTGAGGTTCCCCATTTCCCTGTGATTTTGGGGATTCCATGGCTGACACTTCACGACCCAAGCATCTCCTGGTCCAACAGAGAACTGCAGTTTGCTTCAAAGTACTGCCAAAACCATTGCCTCGTAGCCAAGGTCTGCCACGCCACAGACACCGAGCCCATTATCACCTTGCCAAAGAAGTACTCCGAGTATTGGGATGTATTCAATGAAAAAGAAGCCGAAAAATTACCCCCACATAGGCCTTATGACTGTGCCATTGACTTGGTGGAGGGGGCCCCGATCCCGCGAGGGCATCTCTACTCCCTGACTGAACCAGAGCAAGAAGCTCTCAGGGAATTCATAGAGACAAACCTTCGCAAGGGATTCATCAGACCCTCTCAATCCCCAGCCGCCTCCCCAGTGATGTTTGTGAAGAAGAAGTCAGGGGAATTACGCTTGGTGGTGGACTACAGAGCATTGAACAATATCACTAAGCGGAACAGCTATCCCCTGCCCTTAATCTCGGATCTATTAGACCGACTTCGAGGAGCCAAGGTCTACACCAAGCTGGACCTACGGGGGGCTTATAATCTAGTTCGCATCAGAGAAGGGGACGAGTGGAAGACCGCCTTCCAGACTAAATTCGGATTATTCGAGTCCCGAGTTATGAATTATGGATTATGCGGAGCTCCCGCAACGTTCCAGCATTTTGTCAATGACATTTTTCAGGACTATCTAGATAGGTTCTTGATAATCTACCTGGACGATTTTTTGGTGTTTTCTAGATCACAATCAGAACATGAGAACCACGTCAAAATGGTGTTACAACGATTGCGGGATCATGGACTTTATGCCAAGCTGGAAAAATGCGCTTTTGATCTACAAGAGGTAGATTTCCTTGGATACCGTATCTCGCCTCTAGGGCTCTCCATGGATCCAGCCAAGGTTTCAGCAGTATTGGAATGGCGGGCGCCAACTAACAAGAAGGAGGTACAGCGATTCTTGGGGTTCGCGAACTATTACCGCAAGTTCATTCCAGATTTTGCCCGCTGGTCAGACCCAATCACTAGCTGCATCCGTGGAAAACAGCCCTTCCGCTGGACTGATCAAGCAGAGAAAGGGTTTCAGCAACTAAAGAAATTATTCACGTCCCAGCCAATCCTTCAGCATCCAGATCCTGAAACCCTTTTTGTGGTGCAAGCGGACGCCTCTGATGTGGCAATTGGGGCTGTGCTCCTACAACCGGTGGGAGATCACCTTCATCCTTGTGCCTATTATTCTCGTCAACTAACCGCACCAGAGAGGAACTATACCATTTGGGAAAAGGAACTATTAGCCATAAAGGCAGCTTTTGAAACTTGGAGACATTGGCTAGAAGGGGCCAAATTTCCCATTGAAGTCCACACTGACCATCGGAATCTAGAACATCTAAGAACTGCCCGCAAGCTAAATCAGAGGCAGCAACGTTGGGCTTTATTCTTTGAACGTTTCAACTTCCAGATTCATTATGTGACCCCAGCCCAAACCAAGCAAGCTGACGCCCTGTCACGTAAACCGGAATACGCTGCAGGACGCAAGGAGACCTTTGAATCCCAACTACTACAACCCGAGAACTTTGCCACGCTCACAGTGGGGAACACCAAATCCACTCCCATTGATTCAACTCCCTCTACTCCAGGACCCATCTGTGCTCAAGAAATCAGGGCTAGTCAGCAAGCAGATGCCTGGGCGCAGGACCAACTTCGTCAAGGTCTGCATTTTCCCTTTTCGCTTAAAGATGGACTGCTTTGCTATAGAAATCATGTTTATATCCCACCCGGACCGGGCAGGGAAAAAGCACTTCGTCTGTGTCATGACTGCAAACCAGCAGGGCATTTCGGACTATTTAAAACCATGCATCTGATCCTAAGAGATTTCTGGTGGCCCAAGATCCGCAAAGATGTGGAAAAATATGTCAACACCTGCCCAGTATGCCAGCGCTCCAAGATAAGAAGGGAGAAGCCCTCAGGGCTTCTACACCCCCTTCCTACCCCATCTCGCCCATGGGAAATAATTTCTGCGGATTTCATCACTGACCTACCACCTTCCTGTGGATTCACCACGATCCTAGTGGTGGTGGACCTTTTCACCAAGTTAGCCCATTTCATTCCCTGTGAAGGCCTCCCCACGGCCAAAGAGACTGCAGATCTATTCCTTCAACATGTTTTCAGACTACATGGATTGCCCAAGAGTTTGGTCACAGACCGTGGATCTCAATTCACCTCTCGTTTCTGGAAGGCACTACAAAAACTATTGGGCATAGACTCTCGTTTATCTTCAGCTCATCATCCCCAAACAGATGGGCAAACGGAGCGCACCAATGCCACTTTGGAACAGTATCTTCGCTGTTATGTAAACTACCAACAGGACAATTGGGCTTCTCTGTTACCACTGTCAGAGTTTGCCTACAACAATGGAGTTCAAGCTTCTACAAAAGAAACGCCGTTCTTTGCAAACTACGGCTTCCATCCACGTTTCTTTCCCCCTGTCATTGAAACTTCAGAAGTTCCCGCAGCAGAGGATTGGCTGCAGGAACTCACAGCGGTGCAACAACTTTGGCTCCAACAACTAGACCAAGCCAAGGAGGACTATAAACGTCACGCGGACAAACATCGCCAACCGGGCCCCGAAATCAAGGTAGGAGATCGGGTTTTTCTGTCCACTCGCTTTTTGCCCTCCCATCGCCCTTGCCGGAAGTTAGATGCCCGTTTCATTGGTCCCTATCCAGTGGTGGCGCAATTAAACCCCGTGACTTTCAAACTCCAACTTCCGCGTTCAATGCGCATTCACCCAGTGTTTCACCGCTCCCTGCTCCTTCCGGCGGATGGTGTGCGTCCTGATACAGACCAACCGGCCCCCCCTCCTGTTTTGATGAATGGGGAGGAGGAGTTCGAGGTTGAGGACATTTTGGATTCTCGCTTTCACCGCCGCCGCCTACAATATCTCATTGACTGGGTGGGTTTTGGCCCTGAGGAACGCTCTTGGGAAGACGCCTCCACAGTCCATGCTCCTGATCTAACCCGTCGCTTTCATCAAACCTATCCCGCCAAGCCGCGACCTCGCGCCTCGGGGAGAGAGTCCCAGTTTGGGAGGGGCCTTGAGGAGGGGGATAGTGTGATGACTCATGGGCCTTGTAGTCCTGCTCATGACATTGTAATGCCCGATGAAGAAGAAAACTTGGGTTTTTTACCTTCCCAGTCAGAACTGGAATCTTCTCAGCCAGATCTTTCCCAGGCAGATCTGGGAACCTTGCACCTGCAAGAAAGTTGTGTCCCAGAAGTATGTCAAACAAACCCTGAGCCTACATCTCCCGTGTTCTCTCGCCATGAGTTTTGTAAACAACAGAGGGGTTTGGAAGCAGCTTCGCGCAGGAGTGCTAGAATAGCAGCTAAGAATGTAGCCAATTAAGTCTGCTTTTCGTGAGAATCTTTAAGGAGTCAAACATCTGGTCTCAGAGTTTAGCTTTCGTTTCTGGTTCCCAGAGAACTGCTTCGGCGGGAAAGTTAGACTCTATATAGGTGTTTTACCCGCGAAGTAACTTCGCGGAGTCAATTCGTCAGCCTCCGGAGCGAGTTGTGTCTGGACAGCGCGCTCCGTTTCAAGCCTCGTTCCTGCTCAAGCCTTGTCCTTGTTTCCAGCCTTCGCTCCTGTTTCCCAGCCTTTGTTTACCTACGGACCTTGCCTTGTTTCCCAGGACTAAACCTTGCCTTGTTTCACGGATTTTACCAAGTTATTCCACGGACCTTGTTCTTGTTCCTCGTTACCTTGTTCCACGTTTCAAGCCTTGTTTCAAGTATCAAGTTATTTCCTAGCCTTGCTCAAGTTCATGGACTAAAGGACCTTGTCATCTCCCCTCACTTTGCCTGGCAAAGTGAGTGTTTCGGTTATTGGATTACAACTTTGGACCTTAATATTTCATATTGGACATTGTTTCCTTGGACTAATTTTGACCTTTCCTGAAAGGTCTGCTTCTGGACTAACTTTTACATTTGCTTTTATTAACTTTATATATTTCCTTAATAAAGATATTAGATAGAATCTGGTCTCTGCGCATGGTTATTGGTGCTCTGTAGCCTGGGTCGTGACACCATCATTGTTTGGGTTCATAGCGTTCTGGATGTAGATGAACTACAACTCCTCTAAATTCCCCAGTAGGAGTCACAGTGCTCTGACTTGATTCAGGGTGAATCCCCAAACTCCTTCAGTAAAATTAGTTGCCACTCAGGTCTGCTCTGTTTGTTATGCAGATTTGAAAGGGAAGGGCAGTAGGTGGGGTCATGCAAATTTCACACCAATGAAGAACCTTGGGATGCCTGCCTGTGTTGGAGGAAAATGCAAAATCTAGGATGAAATGGTCCCCAAGTGAAAGCATTCCTTGGGTGGTGGACCGTAGTGTTTGGGGAGGACATTGGCAGGGGTTGGGCTACATATTCATGGTGCTCACTGCAACCTTCAATGACAGTTGATGGAGTGACTTGGTGGCTCCACAGCACTGGGAACTATAGCCTGTTTGTGGAGGCTGGAGGTTGTCTGTGTGAGTGGACACCTGTGCCACATACACACATAAGCACATGTGGGTTTTCACTTTTATTATGATACTAGCTTGGGGACCAGGTGGTGCCCGGGTTGTTTGAGAAAGGCATTGTTTGCCTGTGTTTGAAGTTTAGTGTAGATCCAGTGTCAGCTGGGTTCAGTTGGTACAGGGAACCACAACTCCCATATGCAAGTTCCTTCATACACAGTCTATCCCCCCTCTCAGCACTGCCTAGATGTAAAGTAAGTCATGGGGGCTCTTTTTCTGTGGATGCAAGTAAACTATAACTCCTTTTCCCCCAAACTTTGCAATATGTTGTATTGGTTATGGGGGCTCAGAGTGCCAAGTGTGGTCCTGGTGTATCATCAGTAGGGTTAGAAGTGTTCATTCATTGCAGGTGAACTATAAATCCCAGTACCTACTACTCCCAAATCTTTAGGGCAATTCCCCTCCAAAACCCACCAAATCTGGGCATATCAGGTATGCATGGCCAGTTTGGCCCAGACCCATCATTGTTTGGGTTCATAGTGTTCTGGGTGTAGGTGAACTACAACTCCTCTAAATTTCCCAGTAGGAGAGTCACAGTGGTGTGACTTGATGCAGGGTGAACTACAACTTTCACCATGTGCAGTCAATCCCCAAACTCCTCCAGTAAGTTTAGTTGCTGCTCGGTTCTGCTGTGTTTGTTATGCAGACAGATTTGAAAGGGAAGGGCAGTGGGCGGGGCCATGCAAATTCCACACCAATGGAGAACCCTGGAATGCCTGCCTGTAGTGGAAGAAAAAGCAAAATCTAGGATGAAATGGTTGGTCCCCAAATGAAAGCATTCCTTGGGTGGTGGGTCGTAGTGTTTGGGAAGGACATTGGCAGGGGCTGGGCTACATGAATATGGAACTCGCTGTAACCGCAATGTCAGTGCAAAGGGGTGACTTGCTGGATTCTGAGCCCTGGGAACTGTAGCCTGTTTGTGGAGGCTGGAGGCTCTCTGTGTGCGCGGACACCTGTGCCACATACACACATATGGGTTTTCGCTTTTATTATGGATTTAGATTTAGATTTAGATTAGATTTGATAGATTAGATAGAAAAGAAATATAGAATAGATATAGACATAGATAGATAGAAGATATAGATAAGATATAATAGATATAGATTGGGTTCATGAACAGTGGGTTGTCTATCAGTAATTCTTGGGGGCAGGAGTCCAGATGTTGCTAGACTTCAACTCTCAGATGCCACAACTGGTATGGGTTCTGGGAGTCAAAGTCCAGCAACAACTGGAATCTCCCTGGATGAGAACCTCTTGTACTCTTTGCAAGTAGAGACCAGTTCTGTGCTACTATTTCAGATGCGTATTTGATGCTCCTTGCAGACCTTGCTTCTCCGATTCTCATCAGGCTCTTTTCAGCACCAAAGTGAAGGAAAGAGCTATCTTTTCCCAGTAGTGCTGGGACAGCAGATCTAGTACATTTAAATAACCAAAAATACTTCTCTTGAAATATTTATTTGAGAATATCTTTCTGAATGGACCTGGATATGTACAGCAATTAGGCATATCTGTGTTTAGTGCCTCCTCAATCCATCCGATTGGATTAGTAAATTGTACATTGCTAGGAAAATCTGGTTATGATTTCGAAAAGAGTAGGGAGAGAAGGAGAATCATAGAATCATAGAGTTGGAAGAGACCTCGTGGACCATCTAGTCCAACCCTCTGCCTAGAAGCAGGAAAATCACATTCAAAGCACCCCTGACAGATGGCCATCCAGCCTCTGATTAAAAGCCTCCAAAGAAGGAGCCTCCACCACACTCTGCAGCAGAGAGTTCCACTGCTGAACAGTTCTCACGGTTAGGAAGTTCTTCCTAATGTTCAGGGGGAATCTCCTTTCCTATAGCTTGAGGCTATTGTTCCGGATCATAATCTTCAGGGCTAAGAGTTGTTTTTAAAAAAGCTGTCAGAAAAATCTTACTATGATATTTTTAAATGCATGACAGTGAAGCTTTCTCTGGTTCTAATTATGCTGAGTCAAAGGGCTCCTAGCAAACACTGCTCATCCTCATTAAAACCGATCTCAGATGATTTGCTTTAATTTAACAGCTTCCTGTATGCTGCTTTGGTAGCCTGATTTAATTTCCACCCGGATCCAACAACATTGAGCTGATTGGGTTTGATAACACTTTTGTCCCAGGGGCTAGGACCAGCTTCTCCCATGACCATGGAAGTATTTTGTTCTTCCCCTTTGTCTTGATCTGGACACAGTCTAGAAAAGGTTTGTTGCAAATGATTCATTTCCACTGAAATTGATAAGTCTTGAGCTTAGTTGTTACTAAATCCCTTTCCACTAAATCAATAAGATTTAATCATCAACACTATTTGCTAGACTGGGCTCTATAATTAGAAACTTATCAAAACCGAAATTCTGTGGGTTGGGGTTTCTTTTCTTGAGAGATCTCTGAGTATTTTCGTTATAAAATATTAGCTTAATCCAAATGGAGGGAGGCATTCTATGGGGCAGGAGGGGAAAAAGCAAAGTCTTGAATATATTCAAAAGAAAACATCAGAAAACCTATACATTTAATTAATAGATTTAAAATCTATTTGGTGTCTCATTAGAACAACACTGCTGAAGCTTTTATACAGGAACTATGCAAGGATGTTCATTCTGCCAAGCGCTATATTCCCTTAATACAGTGGTTCTCAACCTGTGAGGCCCCAGATGTTTTAGCCTTCAACTCCCAGAAATCCTAACAGCTGGTAAACTGGCTGGGATTACTGGGAGTTGTAGGCCAAAGCACCTGGAAACCATAGGTTGAGAACTACTGCTTTAGTAGTTGGGAGTGACATGCTGGTAGCAACAGAACTGATGCCAAAAAGTGGACAGAGCTATCAGGGTTACTGTGAGTTTTCAGGGCTATATGGCCATGTTCCAGAAGCATTCTCTCCTGACATTTCGCCCAGATCTATGGCAGGCATCCTCAGAGGTTGTGAGGTGTGAAAACTAGGCAAGTTGGATTTATATATCCATGGAATGCCCAGGGTGGGAGAAAGAACTCTTGTCTAGTTGAGGCAAGTGTGAATGTTGCAAGTGATCACTTTGATTAGCATTGAATGGCCTTGCAGCTTCAAAGTCTGGCTGTTTCCTGAGTGGGGGAATCTTTTGTTGGGAGATGTTAACTGGCCCTGATTATTTCCTGTCTGGAATTCCCCTGTTTTCTGAGTGTTGTTCTTTATTTACTGTCCTGATTTTAGAGTTTTTAAAATATGGGTAGCAAGATTTTATTCATTTTCATGGTTTCCTCCTTTCTGCTGAAATTGTCCACATGCTTGTGGATTTCAATGGCTTCTCTGTATAGTCTGAAATGGTGGGTGTTAGAGTGGTCAAGCATTTCTGTGTTCTCAAATAGTATACTGTGTCCAGGTTGGTTCATCAAGTGCTCTGCTATGGCTGACTTCTCTGGTTGAGTTAGTTTGCAGTGCTTTCATGTCCCTTGATTTGTATTTGGGCACTGAGTTTGGTGTCAGACTACACAGAGAAGCCATTGAAATCCACAAGCATGGCACAGATGGCACAGATTAGGCAGAAACTTCTCATATAGTTTTGTCCCCTTTGAGGGTGGAATTATGAACTAAAGTGTATAGAACAGTGGTCCCCAACCTGTGGTCTGTGGACCACCAGTGGTCCTCAATAACTAAATATGGTCTGCAGCCTCACCGTTACTACACAGTCGCAACAAGACCAAATGGCCTCGCGAAATCTTCTTCTAGTGCCAAGGCAATGGGGATGTTGGGAGGGAAGAGGCCAACTACCCATGAAAGGTAAGACAACAAGCCTCCTGACTGCTGCTTCTCCTACTCGTGCCTCTCCCTGAGTGGAGCCGTTCCATGTGGCAACTGGAAGCGAGGGCACCTTGGTGTCTTCATTTTTAGCCCTGTTCCTGAGGTTATTTGGGGTGCTGATTCAGAAAATTGCATTGGATAGACCACATCAGCTCTAGATTATTAGATATGGGCAAGCAAGTGGCGACTACTGGATGGCATATGTTCTGTATCAGGAACTAGAGCTGATGTGATCTATCCAGTACAATTTTCTGAATCAGCACCCGAAATAACCAAACCAGATTTAAAGTTGACCAAAAACTGATTCGTAACCTTTTTGGTACTAATGTTGGAGAACGGTCCCTGGTCAAAGTGGTCCCTGGTCAAAAAGGTTGGGAACCACTGCTGTAAAGACATCTCAACATGCTTAATCTTGGAAGCTAGACAGGGTCAGGTCTGATTAGAATTTGGATGGGAGAAAAATACCAGATGATGTAGGCTTTATTTCAGAGACGGAACTGGCAAATTTGCCTTTGAACTATTTCTTATTGTAGAAGTCCATGGGACCATCCTTTGGTTCCTGGTCAAAAAAAGTTTGGGAACCACTGGTATAGAAGGTTAAGACCCTACATTTTGCATACTTTCATCTCATAACATCTAATACCATGGTTCCATTTTCATTAACTATCCTACAGTTTCGCTTGATGAACCACATTGACCTCTGCTTATCACGGATGTGAACGTCAGGAGGATCCACTGATGAGCAAATATTGAATCATGTACCCAGAAGCAAGGAAGATCTCCATATTGCAACAAAAACATTATTTACCTTTTGCCTTCATACCAAGCAATTTACTCAAGGGTTAATCACACAACACATTCCCCCTCTCTGACTTTGTGCAGAGTTCTTGCAATTCTTTGTTGTCAGATTTCTCTTCTTACTCAATTATCTTTGAATGTTTACAACTAGATATTGTCACATAATGTGCAAAGCTGTGGCCAGGAAGTGATGCAATACAACCATCCTCACAAACACAGAAGATACTTGGCACATTAAATGCCAAATTAAAATTCAAAGGCCTGCAAGGTCAAAACACCAAAAGTGACTCCTGTGATACAATATGCACAAAACAATGCACAATGTTGGGAACTGGGTAAATCTATCAGAAATAGTATAATCAAAACTATGACCACCAAGCAGCAATACTTTCACTTTTTTGTTACCTTAACCATCAAGTCCTCATTTTACTTTCAAACCTGTGATTAAAGGGGTAAATAAGGAAGCCACACCTTAGAAAAATGTATGTCACCATGTAGTCAAATCTCAGATGAAGTACAGTAGGTCATGTATTCACTGAATGACGAGTTAACACATATGGTAGATTGATTTTCAATAGATCTACTCTACTTAGAATTTAAGCCTGATCTAACAGTGGCCTCCCACTGCCTTGGGATAAGTCTCATACTGGACATGAAGGCAATGTTTTTTTCCACAATATTGGGAATTCAGATGAGTTTGCTCACACCTGAGATTTAACACAATTCCCACTGAAAGATTTGCTTTTCTAGCCATAGCTCATTCCATCATTGAGGGTATCAATTCAGCCACATCCCTGTGTTGGGAGTGACTGGACCTATCAACGCTATGTTCAGAAGTGCAATAGAAATATTCACTCACATAAGAGTCACATTTTGTTAATGTATGAGCCACTGCTTTAAACATGTACCCTTCTTGATAGGATGTGAGCAATATATGGGCAATGTATGGGCCTCCCTGTGTGCTTAAAGTGCTATTTTTTGCCTGTCTTTTAATAGTGTTTTATCTCTTGTTTTAATGATGTTGTATCCCGCTTCAAGCTGCATTAATAAATTCATTATTATTATTATTATTATTATTATTATTATTATTATTATTCTCAGCCAGTACATAATAGATAATTGTAGTTTCAGTCCAGTTGTTGCACTCTAGACTTGAGACACCTTTTTACCCAGCACCACACCAGAGTCCAGTAGGACTAACTACAGCAGTATATTAAGAAAAGCATGTACAAAGGGTGTTTCCCAAGAGAGCAGTAGAAAATGAACTACAAAATAGCAGCAATCCATATACAAAAGAGCAGCAGTCCAAAAATGGCAAAGTACATGCAGTCAAGGGAGGCAGAAATCAATGAGCATGAAAATAAGAACTTTTTCCAAGGCAAACTCTTCCAGGAACATAGGCAAACAGAGGAAACTTGAATCATGAACTTGAGAGCTGAGACAGGAATCTGAACCTTTCGACTAAGTTGTCCCTTCTGAGAGACATCAAGTAAACACCACTTAATTTAAGCCCAAGCCCAACCAAGAAGCCATGAGATCATACCTCACACATCTGGGTTTCAAGGACTTCTCACAGAGAGACTGAAGGCATAATTAATCTATCTTTTACTTCCTCTGTCTGGAGACCTAATCTGATATCATGGGAAAACTCCCCATCAGCTGAAGGCAGATTCCCAAGAGAAATGAACCTTTCAGCGGTTTATCTTTTCCCATTGGAACATCGAATCTAAAACATCCGCTGTCTCATATTTAACTGCCCGCAATTTTCCCCAATCACACACAGACTCCTCAGTTTGAGACCCACCATTCCCCTCATCCTCCAAGAAACCCTAGCCCCTTGCTGAGCCCCAACACCAATAACATCAAGGAAAGAGAACCAGGCTGGATCTACACCGCCTTATAATCTAGATAATCAAAGCCAATAATCCAGATCAACTGCTTTGAGTCTACAGTGCTATATAATCCAGTTCCAGAAGCATTCTCTGCTGACGTTTCCAACAGACCCCTCAACCTCTGAGGATGCCTGCCATAGATGTGGATGAAACGTCAGGAGAGAATGCTTCTGGAACATGGCCATACAGCCCGGAAAACTCAAAACAACTCTGTGTTTGCACAGTTGACACCTTTTGCTCTGCACTCACTTATGAGGTGTGAAAGTTCCCTCTCCTGGCATCTTTGTAGGCAGTCAGCTTGCAAGGAAACTGCTTTACTGGCTAACTTACAATCTGCAGCAGCCACGCAGGAGATAATCTTTCTAATTCCATCCTCCCTCAACCTCCTATTCCCAACTGTTGATAGCTGAAACCCATCAATGGTTCCCAGAGTGTGACTCACTCGAGATAATCACTTATTAATAACTAGCTATGTACCCGATGTGGTCTGGGTATGCATTTTATAATGCTAATTATTAAAAATACTCATTATAATTTTATGATTGCTAAGCGTACAAGCTTGAATGCATTTTTCAGGCTTTCTTACTGTTTACATTTAGTTAATTTGCAGAAGTAATTTTTCACATGAATGTGATTTCATAATAAATACAAATCTTACATAATAAGTTTAATTAATTGATATTAATTGAAACTTCCCTTTTAATAATATGGTTTATTTGCACAATAGTTTATGCACTGATTATATCTTTACTTGGAAAGTGAGACGCTTAAAAACTATCTGCAGCCTGAAGAGGTTTTGCCTATTTAAATTTTGATCTCTTACTATTGCCAAATTGTTTTTTTTTAATCGTGTCAGAGATGAAATTGAGACTATACTGCAAGTCACTTCTGGTGTGAGAGAATTGGCTGTCTACAGAGATGTTGCCCAGGGGATACCAGAAGTGTTACCATCCTGTGGGAGGCTTCTCTCATGTCCTCGCATGGGAAGCTGGGGCTGACAGATGGGAACTCACCCTATCTTGCAGATTCAAACCGCAGACCTTCATATCTTCAGTTCAGCAGTTCAGCCGGAACAAGGGTTTAACCCAGGGGTCCCCAAACTAAGGCCCGGGGGCCGGATGCGGCCCTCCAAGGTCATTTACCTGGCCCCCGCCCTCAGTTTTATAATATAATATTTTTATATCAGTTTTAATAATATAATATATTGTATATACATATAATATTGACAATAATCTTATGTTATACAATATAATACTAATAGTAATACCATATAATAATATTAATTGTATGTTATTTATTACATATTATATAATAGTATAGTGGTATAGTTCAATACAGTAATATATAATGCTAATATTGTGTTATGCTAATAATATAATATATTGTATGTTCATACAGCTGCTCTGAGTCCCCTTCGGGGTGAGAAGGGTAGGATAGAAATGTAGTAAATAAATGCAGTAAATAAATAAATAATTTTAGACTTAGGCTCGGCCAAAGTCTGACATGACTTGAAGGCACACAACAACAACAACAACAACAACAATCCTAATTAACTTGACTATCTCATTGGCCAGTAGCAGGCCCACACTTTCCATTGAAATCCTAATAGGTTTATATTGGTTAAAATTGTTTTCATTTTTAAATATTGTATTGTTCTTTCGTTGTTGTTGTTGTTGTTGCACTACAAATAAGACATGTGCAGTATGCATAGGAATTTGTTTGTATTTTTTTTTCAAATGATAATTCGGCCCCTCAACAGTCTGAAAGATTGTGGACCGGCCCTCTGCTTAAAAAGTTTGGGGACCCCTGGTTTAACCCATTGCGTCACCACGGTGTAGACCCATGTAGATGTGGTGTAGACCCATATAATGTAGTTCAATGCAGTTAAACTGCTTGATATAGAAGTACAGTAGAGTCTCACTTATCCAACATAAACGGGCCGGCAGAACGTTTATTATGTTGGATAATAAGGAGGGATTAAGGAAAAGCCTATTATACATCAAATTAGGTTATGATTTTACAAATTAAGCACCAAAACATCATGTTACACAACAAATTTGACAGAAAAAGTAGTTCAATATGCAGTAATGCTATGTAGTAATTACTGTATTTACGAATTTAGCACCAAAATATCACGATGTATTGAAAATATTGACTACAAAAATGCGTTGGATAATCCAGAATGTTGGATAAGCAAGTGTTGGATAAGTGAGACTCTACTGTAATAGCTTACTTGTGTTAATGCTACTGTTGGTTCTTATCAGTTATTAATTTTATCACAGTTACATTTCATAATCTGACAAGTTACTGTGCTTTGTATATTGTGAAATTCTTAGTGGGTTGTAGAAATGGGTGAGGACAGTCCGGAAAATAGACAGTTATACATATTTTAAAATAACTAAATGAATGATTCTGTGGGTTTAAAACATTGTATTCAAAGAGGTTATTTAGATGAGACTTTGCATAATTGAATGCACGAGAGGCATCAAGTGGGAGCTTGACACTAAAATAGCAACCTAAGTTCAGCATGTGACTGCTCATTTTACCTTCCCAAAAAGACTTCACCCTCTCTCCATGGGACAGCAGCGGCCGCTAAAAATAGAGCATGACAAGGCAGAGGAAGAAAAACTCTGAATAGATCCTGAAGACCAGAAAGAGTTAGGAAGCAGCAATGCACTCCTTGCAGTTCAGGAGTGCCGAGGTCTTGGTGACCAATGCACAGCTTGTCAGAGAGAACCTGGGCAGCCTTGCACACAACCTTTTCCCTCTCCTTTTTAAAGCAAGTTACTTGCAGGAGCAGGGCGAAGTGATTCATGACCTGGTGCAAAACTGGCCGCTGCCTGAACTTAATCTCGGGAGGCTGTTGGGGAAGACGACAGACCACCAGGAAGACATCAGCAACAGAGCCTGCTCGGTGTGCTTGGCCAGCTGCCTGACTGGCCTGAGAGACTATGTGTTGAACTGTTCATCTCCTTATGCAAAGAGACTCAAAAGGGTAGACTTAACAGGCATACAAGATGTTGAATTTCAGCTGTGCAGATGTAGGAAGACAATGGGACGATGGGCCAGGACAGAGCTCCTCTCCAAAATCTGCTACGACTTGCTTGTTGACATGGGCAGGCTGTCGCTCGGTCCAGATGTGTTTGAGATTTCCGTTGATGTCTTCATGGACATCTTTGTTACAGAGCGAAGCTATGAGCTGGTGGTCCAGACCTTGCTCATGAGATGCCACTGCCCCCTGAAAATCCGTTGCGCGGCAGTCAGAGTGGACAACCTTGCCCTCAGGAAGCTCTTCTACCTTGTAAAGCTTACTGAGCCCTCTTCGCTGGGCAGATTTGAAGTCATCCACAATGTTCGGATGGAAATGGAACATTTCCTGGTGCTGCTGAATAATGTCCAGTTTCCTCAGCTGACTTCTCTCACGCTCCCAGCAAGGACCTTTGATGTGAGAAAGTTCACATCGGAAGATGAAGCCACTCTGGCAAGAGTCGGAGATAAGCTGAGCCAGATGACTCGGCTGACTGAGCTGAGCCTGGCATTTTCCACCCTCACAGGAAGGATCCGTAAACTGCTCAGGTAATGCCTTCTAGGTAGTCCTTTCTGATGAAGCAAGTTGCCATATACCAGGACAATGGGAGGTCATACATGGGAAACAGTTGATGTTGGGAAGAAGCCAGTAATAACAGAAAAATATTTACAATAGCTAATATCCTTATTAAGGAGCCCCAGTGGCAAAGTGCGTTAAAGCACTAAGCTGCAGACCGAAAGGTCCCAGGTTCAAGCCCCGGGAGCGGTGTGAGCGGCCGCTGTTAGCTCCAGCTCCTGCCAACCTAGCAGTTCGGAAACATGCCAATGTGAGTAGATCAATAGGTACCGCTCCAGCGGGAAGGTAACGGCGCTCCATGCAGTCATGCCGGCCACATGACCTTGGAGGTGTCTACGGACAATGCCAGCTTTTCGGCTTAGAAATGGAGATGAGCACCAAACCCCAGAGTCAGACATGACAGGACTTAACGTCAGGGGAAAACCTTTACCTTAATATCCTTATATTGCTATATTGCATTAGTTTATTGGGCCACTTAACTCAGTAATGTGTTGGCAATGGGTAACTATCTGCGGTCATCACCCCCCAGAGTTGGACTCGACTATAATGTCTGATAAAGCTGAAGTCAGTAGAAAAAAAAGGATAACAGGTGGACAGGTTGCTTTAAGGAAACCATAGACCAAGTCTGCAATACCTGAACAGGGCTGTTCATAAGTCTGAGAGAAGATCTTCATTCTCAACATCCCCATAAGTTGAAGCCAGCTTAACAGCAATTAACAACAAACTAAAGGGCAAAGAGAGGAAGACCATTTATGGTGGTAAAGGGAGTAGAAATAATATGGTTGGGCGTATGCAGCCCTCTAACATCACAAGCAAGATTCCCACAGAGGAAGCAAAATATGCCACCTTTTCCTGAGGCTTAAAAACTAGTCAGGAGAGCATTTTGAAAAAGAAGCAACAAGAAGCAGCATCAAATATTGAGACACTAGTTGTTCAAAATGATATGTCTGGAAGAGCTGTCAGACCAAAACACTGCAGGCCCTAGAATAGATAATTTAGCAGTGTCTATGTTGTGGCCGATAGGAGAAATAATACCAAAATAAATTCTTTTGGGAGGCTTTTAAAAAAAGAATGGTTTATTTTAAGGAAAACCATTTGGAACTGACTCTAGTGTGGATTACTCCCAAAGGCACTAGAGTGAGGAGGAAGAGCTGCCCTCCTCTATTTATACATTTTCAAAATACAGACAAACAAAGAACATACTTCTACATGTGTATCATCATCACTACATCACTTTGCAGATCATAGAAAGCTCATTTTACCTTTTCTACATACATGGGGCATATATATGCATTTTCCCTATCTAAGGCACTCTGAAAGCAGCTTGTAGGTTCAGTTATAGCAGTGGTTCTCAACCTGGGATCCCTAGATGTTTTTGGTCTACAACTACCAGAAATCCCAGCCAGTTTGTCAGCTGTTAGGATTTCTGGAAATTGAAGGCCAAAAACATCTGGGGAACCACGGTTGAGAACCTCTGAGCTATACAGATCAATCAAAGGGCCTGCTTTTGACCTGTCAGTGGAGAGAAGTCCACTCTTCCTCCATTAGCCGTACCAGGGACCAGTATAGATAACAGGTACCAGTTCTCATCCCTGTCCTGCCAGCTTGTGCATACCTAGAATATAACACAGAGAGATTCTGGTTTTTCTACATGTCAGTGCTTCTAATGTGCATACAATATATGTATGAATATCTATATTTTCCAGTTCCCTGTTATCTTTAGTACATTGGTTCCCAACCTTTGGGCTTCCAGGTGTTTGGGACTTCAGCTCCCACAGTTCCTAACAGCTGGTAAGCTGCTTGGGATTTCTAGAAGTCGAAGTCCAAAATATCTGGAGGCCCAAAGGTTGGGAACCATTGCTCTAGTAGAATAGAGATTTGATCTTCAAAGCCCAGACTTGTTTCTCGTGAGAAGAATTGGCGAGATTGTGTATGCATTTGTATATAAAAATATTCACAGACTCCTTTCTATTTACAGTAGGGGCTCTACTATGACTAAATATGGCAACAGAAAACAAAGGGCAAAAATATGAATCTAGGCTTTCAGAAGGCTTCCTACTCTGGACAGAGATACATCCTCACCATATAGTATACTGTGATCTGCAATACCATCTATACTTCTGTATAAGTTAACCTCATGTATAAGTCAACAGCAGATTTGGGGGCTAAAATTATAGATGGATCCATGGATAAATTGCGGGTCATTCTGAAAAGGGGAAAAGAACCAATGCCAACTTAGGAAGGTAGCCACCCTCTCCACCACCACTATTTCTCTATCCAGGCATTCAAGGGTGCATCTACACTGAAAAATTAATGCTGTTTGACACCACTTTAACTGCCATGGCTCAGTACTATCAAACAATGGAATCGCTATCAAACAATGCTGGTGTCTCACCAAACTACAAAACCCAAAATTCCATAGCACCAAGTCATGGCAGTTAAAATGATATCAAACTGCATTAATACCACAGTATAGATGCACCCCAGTAGGGTGACCCAGGTTTTTGACACATATTTATATCTTAGTAATTTTATTTTGAAATTCTGAACCATAAAAAGAGTCATTCCCCCTTGTTTTTATCACCATACAAAAAAAAAATCACCTCCTATTTATTTACAGCATTTATATTCCTCCCTTCTCACCCCAAAGGGGACTCAGGGCGGATCACATTACACATATAGGCAAACATTCAATGCCTTTTAACATAGAACAAAGACAAACAAACATAGGCTCTGAGCAGTCTTGAACTCATGACCTCCTGGTCAGAGTGATTCATTGCAGTTAATTGCAGCTGGCTTGCTCTCCCGCCTGCGCCACAGCCCGGATCTATGTTTTTGTCACCACAATAGCAGCCTATGCTTTGTCACCACAATAGCAGGAATTGTAATGTATTGCTTTATTATTGGTTGCTCTTGATCTTCACAGAAAATATACTATTTTGATTTCATTGTATTCTTTTAATCTATTGATTGGGACATGAGAGAAGCCTCCCAGCAGGATGGTAACACATCCGGGCGTTCCCTGGGCAATGTCTGTGTAGACTGCCAATTCTCTCATACCAGAAGCGACTTGTCCTCAAGTCGCTTCCGACACAATTAAAAAAATAATAAATCTATTGATCAACAATTAAGGATGTTTTAGGTTGGAGGTATCTCCCAACCCAGTAAGTCTATATATTTATGTCCATGTTCATTATGGCTGTATTACTTTCCTTGGTTTTCCATGTCCAGACCTCACTGAAGTCAAAGAGAATTCATCTACTGTAATGATATACAAGTGTCTTTTTGTTTTAAAACTATGCAAATACAAATGCAGTTGTATAATTGTTCACTTTGTTTTTATGTTTAACTTTTCAGCCCGCTGAAATCCCCACTGAAAATGTTGGATGTTTCTAACTGCTCCTTAAACCATGTAGACATGGCCTATTTGGCCAACAGCCTCCATTCCAATCACCTCGAAGCTCTTGATATCAGTGGGCATGATGTGGCTGACTTGTACCCTTCTACCTTCTTCAAGCTGCTGAACCATTCATCCCACACACTTAAGAGTCTCACCCTTGAGGAATGCAACATCCAGGACACTCATTTGAACATGCTGATTTTGGGGTTGGTCCCCTGCCGGAAGCTAGAGGAGTTCAAGTTCCTTGGAAATCCGCTCTCTTCACGTGCTTTGAAATGCCTTTTCAGCGTTCTCACCGATTTCCCCAGACTGAAATACATTGAATTCCCAGTTCCGAAAGACTGCTATGCAAGTGACATCAGTTACCCGATTGCTGAAGCTGATCTTTCGAAATTTGATCATCAGAAATATGAGCGCATAGCAGAGGAGCTCAACATGATTTTGTTGCAGGCAAAGCGGGATGACATCAAAGCCTCGACGCCCATCTTTGGAGCGTATGATGCAGCGTTACAAGAAACGGGTAATGAACTAGGAGCAGCCTTGTTGCAGTCTTTCAGGGAAACCCTTCAGAGCTTCAACATGGCTCTTCAAAAAATGAGCTGAAATATGAACCAGAAGTATTGTTTGAATTCATTCATCAAACCCAAGCATCAACATATTGGAATTGTTTAGATAGCACATGCTGCTGGGTTTGATATCACGTTTTATATCACCTGATTTTGGAAGTTTGTTCTCTGAAATTTCATCCTGTTCGGTCACTATCTTAAGGATATTGTCCCATACACCCTCCTCCCGTTTTTAAACAGTAGCAATCCATTTTTTAAACAAAGGACAACAAAGTCCATCACACAATGCAAGGAGACTTCCTGTCTCCATCCGTTTTTTTAATCATGTCAGAAGTGATTTGAGAACATACTGCAAGTTGCTTCTGGTGTGAGAGAATTGGCCGTCTACAAAGACATTGCCCAGGGGATGCCCGAATGTGTTACCATCCTTCTGGGAGGCTTCTCTCATGTCCCTGCAAGCTAGAGCTAACAGAGGGGAGCTCATCCCATTTCACAGATTCAAACCGGTCGCCTCTAGCACAACATAAGAACAGAGGAGTTCCAGACATGAATCAACCAGGGGCAGCTAACAACTCTGAACAAAGGATGCCCCCATGCAGGAAGAAGCCAGGAGATGAAACTATTCAATGCTAATTAAGGTGATTAACTACAACATTCACACTGGCCTCCAACTGACAAGAGTTCTTCTCTCACCCTGGACTTTCCACAGACTTTCCACAAACCTTCCTTGCTTAGTTTCTCCATACCTCACAACCTCTGAGGATGCCTGCCATAGATGTGGGCGAAACGTCAGGAGAGAATACTTCTGGAACAAGGCCATACAGCCTGGAACACATACAACAACCCTGCCTAGCGATTAGTCATCTTTTTCCACTGGCAAAGGAGGCTGGAAGTGTTACAATGAAGTTTTGTATTTCAGCTCCCAGCAAATATAGCAAGAGTGAAATTAATGTGTTGTCAAAGGCTGTCATGGCTGGAATCATTGAGTATCTGTGAGTTTTCTGGGCTGTATGGCCTTGTTCCAAAAGCATTCTCTCCTGACGTTTCGTCCACATCTATAGCAGGCATAGATGTGGATGAAAACTCACAGCAACCCAGTGAAATTATTTTCGGATCACCTGGTGAGATCCATTTGTGAGTATGCCAACCATCTTCATTACATCTCAAGACAAGTTGCACACTATAAGGCCTGGTTCTCTTCACTATCATCAGCCTGCTTTTTATAGTAGAGATCTGTAGATCTCAAAAGGTTGCATAGATTTCGGTACTATTCTGGTTGGCCTAATAAAGGCGTTTTCATAATATGGTTTCTTTGTATCTACAGTACATACAGCTAACTCTGCTTTGATGAATGGAGCTCTTGGGGGGGAGGTCTCTCATAGATGGAGTTGCTGTGGGTTGAAAGTTTTGTCAAGTAAAAAAATTGCTTCAACTTGTCACATTAATGTCGCACATAGTGTTAAAAATAAAATGAGAGTGGCTGTCGTACCCCAGCCACCTTTGGTTTCTGAACCTGATCCAGAAATGAACTTTGACCAGGATGAAGCTTATTCTGACCTTTTGCCCAGTTCTCCGAGCTCCTTTCAGTTACAGCTGCCGGCTGTTGATAGTTCAGATACTTCCTTAATTGGGAGAGATACTGGAGATGTTACTACCGTGGCTGAACCAGATGTCCAGAGTTTCCCAGAGAACGTGCCCTTCAACCGAAAGGAGTTTTTGCATCGCCAGAGATCAGAAAAACAAGGGCTTAGAAGGAGTAACCACTTGGCATCTCGAGGGGATTGTGGATAAGAAAATTCCCTTGGGAACCTTTGGGGAGTTTGGTCTCCCTTCGTTGGGATCGGATCTTCGTTCCATAAAAGTGCCTTGCACTGCAGACAATTTGCGGTGTCAACATTTTCCTGAGAACACTTCACCAACTCCAGTTCCCTGATTTCACCAAGCCAAGCCTCCTGTTTCTGGCGGCCAAGCCGAGCCGCGACTCCCGATTTAAACCGGAGTAAATTCACTTCCTTGCCTTGTTCCTGAATCAAGTTTGATCTTCGCTTCGTCTTGTTCCTGCTTTGATATCCATGATCTCCTAGTGACTGGGGACCTTGTTATTCAGCCTTGCTTCCTTGTTGTTCCCCGCTCAAACTTCCCAACGTGTTTCAGTTTTGGACTTTGGACAATAATATTGGACATTTTCCTTCATCTTTTTGGACTTATTCATACCTTTTCACAAAGGACTATTTCCCACTCATCCATTCTGCTTATGCATTCCTGAATTTATATTTGCTTTAATAAAGATATTATATGATTATTGGTCTCTGTCTAGTTTCCAGTGTTCACGCTGCCTTGGGGTGCAACAGTGGCATTATGAGCCACAGGTTTCCCCTGTGGATCTCACTTTGGTTTTAAAGGGCAGTTCTACAATGATCATGTATACTGTATTTCTCATTATTTCTGGCCAGATGGCCATGGCCACTCCTGTACCCCCCCCCCCCATATGAAGTGAACATATGAAGTGAAGCAGCTGATATTTAAATGTTGATAGATAAAGGTCTGCTAATACTACTGTTGTAAATGACTGGAGAGATAACAGCAAGAGAGATCCTTTGAGAGGCCAAAAAGTCAGGTTTATTATATTCAGCTGAAGACTCTGGAAGTGGAATATCTTCCGAAAGAAAAACCAGAGCCCCGATCAAGGCGTTGACTTGCCTTTTCAACATTTTCAGACCAAGAACATGCTTCTACATACATCTCGTCATTAGTACGTCACTTCACATGCTTACATACATGGGCTTAAATATGCACAATCAGCATTTTTCTATCTAAGCACTCTTAAAAGCCTGTAGCAAGTCACAGATCCCAAGAGAGATCCATCAAGAGGCCACTCTTGACCTGTCAAGCTGTACTAGGAACCAATTCACACTGGAATGTATAGATAAGAGGCTCCCCTTCTCCTAGGTTGTCCTGTCAGCTTGTGCATCCCTAAAATCTAACACAGAGAGAGTCTGATTTTTCTACATTTCACTGCTTCTAATGTGCATACAATATATGTCTAAAAATCCATATTTTTCAGTTCCTCATCACTACTATGCAATCGTCTGTACAAATGTACCAGTCCCTTAAATAAATAATGGTGACCATAGCTGTACAAACACATAATCAATGAGGGCAGTCACAATGCAGGAGGAAAGTGAGCATATGCACTGATAGCTTCACAGATAATGCTGATGGGGTGCAGAAACAAAATGTTCTTCCCAGACACTATAGAATCCTGCTAATATCTTGCTAAATGTGTGTTTGAGTCAATTACTGGTGAACAAAAAGATCATTATTTCTAATTACGCCTCCAGTCACTTTCTTAACGAAAAGGAGAGGGCACCGCATATAAAGTAGGAAGGTCTGCATAGGGATCTGATTTTAAATGACATTGTTCCCTGAGTCATCATTTAAACCTAAGCAAAGAGGAAGGAAAGCTGGGGTGGCTGTTAGAAGATACACAGAGGAGCAGAAACAAAATGTCACATACATTTTAAGGGCGGAAATAGTTTATTGGTTCACATCAGAGAACAACACTACTTGGATGAAAATTAGGAGCATGCCCATATTTTCTGCCTTCATTTGTAATATACTCTTGGGATTGTTACAGAAAAAAATCTAAAAAGTTTCTCAAATAGTATTCATATACTGAAGCCCATTACATTTTATGTCCCCTTCAGGTAGGTGCTTGAGAATGAAAAAAAAATCCATTAACTTTGGTGGTAGAGGAGGTATGCATCAAAAATGTGTTGCCTCGTGCTAGAGTCAGGTCAACCATTTCATCTGAGCTCCACGTTATACTTGCTGTTGTTTTGTTGTTGTTTTGTTGTTGCTTCCTTTGGGGAAACCAAGCATTAAAAGTTGTGTTGCCAAAGGCTTTCATGGCCGGGATCACAGGGTTGTTGTATGTCTTTCAGGCTGTGTGGCCATGTTCCAGAAGTATTCTCTCCTGACGTTTTGCCCACATTTATGGCAGGCATCCTCAGAGGTTGTGAGGCATGGATCCATGCCTCACAACCTCTGAGGATGCCTGCCGTAGATGTGGGCAAAATGTCAGGAGAGAATACTTCTGGAACATGGCCACACAGCCTGAAAGACATACAACATCCATTAAAAGTTGTGCTCATATGCAAAGCACTAGAAAGCTACTTTCTTGGACTGCAAATCTTAGTATTCCTTACTTGAGTAAGGGATTGCAAGAGTTACAACCCAAGGGGAGATTTTTCCAGATCCTCCAAAATATGTAGGAAAAAGTCACACTAGAATGCTATTTTGTTGGGGAAATACTTGGGGAGTAGGGGTGCTGAATGGACAGAGGTTAATAACAATTTATCATCTTCCTCCTCTGAATGGTTTAGCCCATTTTAGTATGTTAAGGACCAAACAGTGTATTATCTTGAAGCTCAAATGCTCTCAATTATTGAATGTGAGTCAACATATAAGTAAATGCCGTTAATTCGATTGGCTATGTTTACTTAATTAAGAAATGACGATGAGACTTGCGTCAATATGTGTTTTAGCCAATGTGTGATGATTCTTCAGAAGAACTACTTTTTTAATGGTACAAAACAAACAAATGCTTTCAACATTTCACTTTATAATATACATTAATTTTGAATATTTAACAATTCTGCAACTCTGCCTTCCAAGGTTTTTTCACCAGCCAACTGAAACCTTTTGGTCTATAACTCCCCACAGCCCAAAGCCACCAAGGGGAGTTGTCATCCAACCAAATAATTTCACCAAGTTCTGGAAAGGATATATGTTAATACATCTGTGTAAGGTAAAATAAAGGTTTCCTTTGACATTAAGTCCAGTCATGTCTGACTCTGGGGTGTGGTGCTCATCTCCATTTCTAATCCGAAGAGCCGGCGTTGTCCGTAGAGACCTCCAAGGTCATATGGCCGGCATGACTGCATGGAGCGCCGTTACCTTCCCACCGGAGCGGTACCTATTGATCTACTCACATTGGCATGTTTTCAAACTGCTAGGTTGGCAGGAGCTGGAGCTAACAGCGGCCGCTCACTCCGCTCCCAGGGTTTGAACCTGGGACCTTTCGGTTTCCAGCTCAGTGCTTTAACGCACTTCGCCACCGGGGTTCTTTTAAATCAGAAACACAATATTATTTGATTTATTTTTAATTTTTGTGTTTGCTTTGTTTTAAATTGATCAAAGTATGTGATTGTTAGCCACCTTGAGTCCTCATGGGGAGAAAAGCAGGGCACAAATAAAGTAAATAATAATAATAATAATAATAATAATAATAATATAATTACACCATAATTACAGCTTTTCTTTTAAAAGGAACAAATTACTTTTAAAATGACTTTCTAATTTCTAAGCTTCTAATTTCTAAGCTACAATGGTACTGGGTGGCATGTATTGTCCATACACAAACAGAGTATTAGAAAATAGAACCACAAAAACTGTAACTGACTGGTGGGATTCAACTCACACAATATGTAATTTCCCTTGGTTTAGGTGTCATTGAAAATGTCAAATTTGTGGACAGATTTGTCAGTGGAAACTAGTCATAAACGAACTTTCACGTTCAGATGCAAATGATCATCCCACACTAAACATTATGGAAAAGTGGAAAGGTCTGCAGATGGTGAGGGGGTGTTTCTTCAAGCCCTGCTGTGAGCTTCCCAGGGCAGCTGAAACCAGTGTGATGGACCAGGTGGGTTTTGCATCTGATCCAGCCATGTTCTGTTGTTCTCAGTTGAATTAGCTTCAAGCTGTTCTAAATACAGATGTTAGCAGATACTGTAAAGGACAGGCTGTTGCAAATCATCAAAGATCCAGGGTTCCTGTGGAATTAATAGCAAACCTTTTTCAAAGATTTGTGGAACTGGAGAATATTTGTGGTCCTAATTTGCAGTACAGCTCTTTTCCGGTAATAGTAGTAATAACCTATCTTAAAATGTTTGCGTATTTGACCCTCCATCACAATGTATCAGCAACTATCGATAATTTTTGCTCTTTGTGTGAGCATGAAGATGGCTTTTGTTTGTTAGAAGTCGCGGTGGCGCAATGGGTTAAACCTTTGTGCTGCTGAACTGCTGATCTGAATGTTGGCAGTTCAAATCCACGGGATGGGGTGACCTCTTGCTGTTAGCCCTAGCTCTTGCCATCCTAGCTGTTCGAAAACATACAAATCTGGGAAAGGCATAAGACACTTCAAGCAGTCATGCCAGTCACATTACCAGGAGGTGACAACACAGGCTTTTTGGCCTGGAAATGGAGAAGAATACTTTCCCCAGGGCTAGAGATGAGCACCACCTCCAAAGCCAGAAATGAAAGAAGAAGCCTTTGCCTTTGTTTGTGTTTGTGTGTCTCATTGTAATATAACAAGGCATTGAATGTTTGCTTGTATGTGTTTATACTGCAACCCGCTCTGAGTCTTCATGGGGAGAAAGGCAGAATATAAATAAAGTGTCCATCATCATCATCAGCAGCAGCAGCAGCAGTAGCATCATCATAATCTTTTGCTTCCTGTTTGCTTTGAGGGTACTATTCTGTGCACCCTGTACCTGTATCTTTTTGCCATGACCTTGGGCTTGTACAGTAAACTATTTGAATCACAGATATGTCATTTATTGCTGTTTACTGTCAACCAGTGCTTCTTGGATGGTGTTTTGGGGTGCTTAAGTTCTCAAATCCTTATCAGATCAGGAAAGGGAGGCAAATATCCCTTATAGACACCTTCCCCATGCCGTCTTCCTCTTTCATTGTAATGCACAGCCAGGGCTAGCATTAGGTGTGTTCAAGGGTGTTGTCTTCTCAATTAATGCACAACAAACATGGGCTCCGACAGGCCAGAACATATTTCAAGTTTAGACAGCTTTATTACAGTCCACAATTGAGATGAACTTTTTCTCATAGCCTGAACTACCTCACAGAGCATAAAATGGGAAGAGCCACTGATCTGTCTCCATTCATCTCATTATTTGGGGTTCGTGGGGATTTTGTCGCCCTTTATTTCATCCTTACTAGGGCTCTCACAAAGATTTTGTATTGGGGAAGGGCATGGTTTACTGAGGCAATCCTATGATTTGAAAATATCGTGTTACAGTGCAAAAGTGCAATTTTGCTGTTACACTGAAGCACTATAACTCTTATATTAACTTAAACAACAGGTTGAGCATTCCTTTTGTGGACTTCTGAAATCTCTGGTACTCTGAAATTGTCCACAAGGGTGGCTGAGACAGTGACACCTTTGTTTCTGATGGATCAATGTACACAAACTTTTGTTTCATGCAGAAAAATATTAAAAATATTGTGCATACAATTATTTTTGGGCTACGTGTTTAAGGTGTATATGAAACTTAAATGGATGATGTATTTAGATTCCAAGAGTATGTACATATATGCAATGCAGGTATTCCCAAATCCAAAAATATCTCACATCCTAAACACTTCTGGTCCCAAGCATTTTGGAAAGGGATACTCTGCTTGCTACACCAAACAAGTGGGGTGTGTGGGAGGGACAGAACACTGGTGCCAGGAACTGCCGAAACAACAGTCAACTCAACATTCAGGACAATAAAAATTTGGTTTGGATATTTAAACAAACAAATTCCAGCAATAGATACTACAAACACGCAACATATCTGCATCATCTCGAGGAGCCCCATGTCATCTATGTAATGACAATGCATCCACATAATACATTACAACTTCTGCTTTGTTGATTGCTTTTATTTTTTCTTTATGGTATCAGAGTACTTTTTTTCCTACAGAACAGAACATAGCACGGGGAAGAGATCATTAATCTTGCTCTGTTGGGTGAATTTTTCATCTTATGACACAGAGTTAACTGCCTTCAGACTGACAGAAATATATTTTTCAGCCGCTGAGTCAAATGAGAAAGAGCAAATCCCCTGAGGAGCCTGTTACTCTTTCAAGCCGGCGAAGTGCCATCTGCCACTGTGAACTTGCCTCCCTAGTTCCTCTGGAAATTGCAGCTCTCTGTGGCTGGGCTTCATTTTCATCCTAGAAACTCCTTTTAGAGTGGCATGCTTTGCAGGGTATGTCAATTGTCAGGTATTTCCATGTGCCCTTGTCACTGCACACAAAAGGGAACATTAAAATACCCAACAAGGGCAATTATGGGATAGCAGGAGTTTGCACTGAGGAATCAGGGTCGGCTTCCCACTCCCACCATGTTTTTGCTCTCTGCCAAGCTATTGTGAGCCCGAGAAAGACTTGTTTGAAGACGAGGTGAAGTGATTGGAAGTTACTGTTCCCATCTGAGCTTAAAATGAACCTGAGGCAAAAACAAAACATGGCAAAAATTATCCCCATGGCTGTAAGGGACCACAAATGATCCGCAGGCAATACAAAGTCCATAGGCTATACTTTGCCCCCTCTATTATTACAAAAGAGTGGGACATCCAATTGTCCCAGGAAGACTGAGAATCACAAATATTTCTGGAATACAAACCTATATGGCCATCATCTTGATGAGCTAGACTTACACATTTGTAGCTGATTCATATTTAGGTTTGTGGCATTATTGCTGCACTTGCAAATGCACTTCCAAACCTAGAGTAATAGTCTCTTCCTGCCAGAAATCTATGGAACAACAGTCAAAAGCAAGAGTCCTGGTGCAATTTTTCATTGCATGGCAGATCACTAGCCGGATGGGACTGGAAACATCATCTTACTGTCACCTGATTAACAGCAGAACAGATCTTTGTCACCCAAGGTGAGCATAAATTGGATGGTAAATCCAGGGATAGTCTGAAATAGAAATGTTTCAGACTGACCCTGGAGGTGTCCACACGCCCGTGACACCACATTGGTGCCCAGCTGATCCAGCCAGGTCAAGACCGCATCAGCCCAGCTGGACTGTCACTCCACCTTCTGTGTTGCTGCCACCACCCACCACAGAGCTCTGTGTCAGGTTTTGGCCATCACAGTTGCTCTGTTCAGAAATCATATCCCTTCTTCTTCCTAGTCATGTGTGTTGCTCTGCTGATGATCTGATGATGTCAGAATGGGGTGGATGCAATGGGCAGGAGATCTCATGCAACTCTGTTGCTAGCTGGAGCAGTGGCAATGAATGTGACCCGGGTATAGTCCATTATCTTTCCCCAGTGTCCTGTGTGAACAGATCAGAATCAGACACAGCTCAGTTGTCCAGATGACTCCAAAACCAATCCTCCAACTTTGCCTGGAGTGGGCAAAGCTGATTTAAACCAGGAAACTTGTGAAGCTCACCAAAATTACTCAGATATCACAAAGATAGTCAAGAGTCAATTCAGGGTGAGTCCTGGTTTTCTTGTCATTCACATTCACCTGAAAATTTGAGGCTGTGAAGCCTCTGAGGATGAGGACAAGGATTTTCTGGTCAAGGCTGGTGTTTCTGTGGGGGAAAGCGAAAGTGTTTTTTGAGATGATGAGAAGGTTTTGGATAGATCTGTTGTCAGGGAATCAGGCATAGATTCTCATGAGAATCAGCCAGGGATTGTCTTTGAAAGGAATGTGGAGGAGGGAGAAGGGTTACAAATAACCCAGTGTTTACAGATCACAAGGAATAGTGCTAAACAAAAACAAATCTGGTGTTCCCAGAGGCTAAAAGATAAACAAAGGGAACCCAGGTGTGAAAAAGAGTCATGGGCAAGAGAGAATATTCTTAAGGAATTAGAGCCAGTGGGGAGATCAATGTTGGATTTTCATGTGTCAAGCTGCCTGTCTCGGGGCCTCCAAGATAGGAGTTCTGTTCTTGGATCTGTATCTTGTTTTCTTGTTTAAGTTCCAGATCTCCTGTTTGGATTATAAATCTTGTTTCAAGTTTCAAGACTTTGGGATTATAGTCAAGTTCAAGTATCAAGCCTTTGGATTATGGTCATGTTCATGCTTTCAGGATTTTGGATATAATTCTAGTTTAAATGCAACAACCCCTGGATTACAGTTTCTTGCTTTTGCCTTAAGTGATTTTTGGGATTCCTATTCAGAGTTGGTCCTTGCTTTTTGTTAAGCTTCTGGAAATCTAGCTCATGGATGTATTTTGAAACAGTTTTTATATTAGATGCTCTTTTCTTTTTTTAAAAAAATACTATTCTTGTAGATCTGCGTGGTGTTTGGATGAAAAATGGGTCAAGTAGGTGGCTGGGCTGCAACACAAAGTGTGTCTGCTGGCTGTTAAGATAGGTTGCCCGGGTCAGGGTGGGGTGTGGAGATAAGGTGAGGGGATGATAGGTAGTCATGCTTCCATAACTACATTTGGGATGTAAGATTTTGGTGGCAAAGTTTGTTAAAGCACTGAGCTGCTGAACCTGCAGACGGAAAGGTCCCAGTTTCAAATCCCAGGAGCGGAGTGAGTGCCCGCTGTTAGCTCCAGCTTCTGCCAATCTAGCAGTTCAAAATCTAGCAGTGTCTACGGACAACACCGGCTCTTCGGCTTAGAAATGGAGATGAGCACCAACCCCCAGAGTCAGACATGACTGGACTTAACGTCAGGGGAAGCTTTTACCTTTACCTTTTACTTTATTTGTGCCCTTCCTTTCTCCCCATGAGGACAAAAGGTGGCTAACAATCACATACTTTGATCAATTTAAAACAAAGCAAACACAAAAATTAAAAATAAATCAAATAATATTGTGTTTCTGATTGAAAATACAAATATTAAATACAATTAAAATGCATTTTAAAACACATACTACCCCCCCCCCCCCAAATCCCACCCACAACCTACCCAACAGTATGTAATTACTGCTGTATTAGAGGAAGGAGCTATGTAATTAAAGTTTAGTAATAGTGGCAACTAGGCTTGTGTGTGGATCTGTTTTAGCTGTTTTCCTTTGGCTAATCCGGCTTCTTCGGTTTGTTCAGATGGCCGTAACGGTTTCCCATCCATAATAGGACCACATGGCAGCCTATCACAGTTCCTCCTCCTCTATTTGGTGTCTTATGCAAGCTGTGTCTGCTTCCTTAACCCCGTTGCTGAAACCTAGACTCCCTTGAAGGGGAAAAAGGAAAGGGTGCCAGGAATGAAAAGGGGAGCCTCCTAAGTTCTCCATTGCCACCAATAGGATGGGTCTAGCCATATTTCTCAGCTGCAGACTGAAAACAGCTATTCGGCTACCTGCCCGTTTTTGGGAGGCACGCGAAAATGGATATGGAGGTCTATCAGAATTCAGTCAGCAGAAATAGATCAAGGTTCAGCCTAAATGCACAAACCTAGTGGCAATTCTGAGCCCCCGGTGGTGCAGTGGTTTAAATCACTGAGCTACTGAACTTGCTGACCAAAAGGTTGGCAGTTCGAATCCGAGGAGTGGAGTGAATTCCCGCTTTTAGCCCCAGCTTCTGCCAACCTAGCAGTTTGAAAACATGCAAATGTAAGTAGATCAATAGGTACTGCTTCTGAGGGAAGGTAACAGCACTCCATGCAGTCATGCCGGCCACATGATCTTGTGGGTGTCTATGGACAACGCCGGCTCGTCAGCTTAGAAATGGAGATGAGCACCAACCAGTCAGACACAACTAGATTTAATGTCAGGGGAATATTTTACCTTTAGTGGCAACTGGCAACAGAGCCAGCAAGGTGTAATGGTTTGAAAGTTGGCTGGCTCTAGGACATAGACAGGACAGGTTCTGAATCCCCATTCAGCCATGGAAACCCACTGAAGTGTCCTGAAAAAGTCACATGCTCTCACCCTCAGAAGAAGGCAAAGACAACGCCCTTCTGTACAAATCTTACAAAGAAAACCTTAGGGTTGCCATAAGTTGGAATGATGTGAAGGCACACAATAACAAAGTAGTCGCTGCTGTGATTATTTGTTTAAAAGTAACTCCTTGCATTGCTTATTGTACTGTTTCATTTTCCTGTTCTTTTTTATTACTTTTGTCTTTCAAAATAAGAATTTCTATGAGAAAACCATAATACCTAGAAAATTCCATTCTAGTCACTGCAGAAACTATGTGGGAAAGATGATATATAGATTTGCACTATTGAGCCTTATTGTCCAGGAGTTGGAAGAGCTATGAATCAAAGCTAGGAGCATTATGACAGAAGAGTTCAAGAAGATGGTATCTGCAGCCAAATAAAGAATGAAAAAAAGAAAAGAAAAGGCTCTTTTGATGAAGTGTGAAACTCTTCAAGCAGTTAAAGGCCAACAAGAAGCAAAAGAGAAAGGTGATAGACACAGGGTCAGGAATGTGGGTGTTTAATGACACGTGTTCAGGGCTAAAGAAAACTACTATAATAATCAATGCAGAGAAAAAGAAAAAAGCAACATAGTCAAAACAATCTCTTCCACAATAGTTGAGAAATCAAAGAGAGATAAATGGACAAGGTGTATATTTGTCTTTTCTGAAAGTTGATTAAAACAAATTCTATAGTCAGAGTGTGGATCATTTAAAAATGCTTTTTAAAAATTTTATATTGTTTTAATTGGTTTTTATTTTTCATCACCTTGGGAGCCCTTGTCTGGCCAAATAAATTGACTTTCATCCTGTACATTATCTGTAAACTAGTGCTGCCTATTCTCTAGTCAGTAGTTATTGCTGCATTTAATTGAGTATCTTATTTAAACTGAGTTGGGCTTTTATCTTTTATAAATGTTGTTTTATGTTTTGTGATTCTGTTTTATTGCAATGTTGATGTATTCTGCATGTATTTCATGTGTTTTATGGCACTATTGTGTGTGTCTGTAAACCGTTCCGAGTCCCGGGATATAAAGAAAGTTATTATTATTATTTTTATTATTATTATTATTATTATTATTATTATTTGATATGCAACAAGATTAGTATACAGCAGACAAGATCACTATTCTGGCATTTGTATTGGATCACACATCAGACACTTCCAAAGTGTCTAGGACTATGTGATTAATTGATAAATAAAGCATGCAGATCTGAGTAGGGTGGCCTTTTGCAACTGACAGATGGTAATTTTGTCAATGCCGATTGTTTTCAAGTGCTGGCCAAGGTCTTTAGGCACTGTACCCAGTGTGCCAATCACCACTGGGACCACCTTTACTGGCTTGTGCCAGAGTCTTTGCAGTTCAATCTTTAAATCCTCATATTGTGTAAGCTTCTCCAGTTGCTTCTTGTTAACTCTGCTGTCACCTGGGATTGCAACATCAACAATTATTGTTGTTGTTGTTGTTGTTGTTGTTGTTGTGTGCTAGGAGACAATACTTTAAACAAAAACTTAATAGTCTCAGCACTTTTCATTTATAGTGTAGGTTCTAAGACTTATAAGACAAATATTGCTCATTTAACCATTGGGAACAGTCCCTTTATGGAAGTGACAAATAAAGTACATCACTATGGGTATGTCTTCAGTGCACAATTAAAGAAGTTTCATTCTGTGTTAACTGGTGCCACCTGATGGAATCCTGGGATGTGAGATTTGCTTGGATTCTTAGAAATCCCTGCTAAAGAGTTCTATTGGAGCTTGCTTGGACAGCAGTTCTGAGAATGGCAGGCATTGAACCAAAATCGAAGAGTTGCCCCAGGAAGGAGTGATGACAGTCAAAGTGTTATAAAGAAATCACACACACACACACACCCAACAATAAAAGAAATGCATTATGAGACATGGCTCTATTTGAACACATGATCATTTTAAATTGTCCTAAAAAGTAACCTTTCTATGAAATTCCATTGAAATTACCCAGAACGTGAGCTCATCTTGCCCTTACCCTCACCCAGAGAAAATCACAATCCAATTTCCTTTATCTATCTGGCATGATATGATCTAGGCTAAGGAACTGCAGTGGCACAATGGGTTAAACCCTTGTGCCGGCTGAACTGCTGACCTGAAGGTCGGCGGTTCAAATTCACGAGAAAGGGTGAGTTCCTGACTGTCAGCCCCAGCTTCCCATGCGGGGACATGAGAGAAACCTCCCACAGGATAGTAACACATCTGGGCATCTCCTGGGCAACGTCTTTGTAAACAGCCGACTCTCTCACACCAGAAGCGACTTGCAGTACTTTCTCAATTCGCTCCTGACACGATAAAAAATCTAGGCTAGCCCTGGGAATAGTGCCTCATCTATAACATCTATCGAGACCCCCTCTGTGAATCTTACATTGTATGTAACTGCTGTACCTTAAATACCCTCCAGGACCAATAGGAAAACAGGGTGGCAATGTTCAATTGTTCTGTACTTCTTTTTTCTGTCAAATGTACTATAAATTAACCCATGTGTTCACAGTTGGGATATGTCAACCTTTGGCCAGGAAAAATAAAATCTTTGTTTTTGAATTCAAATTCATCATTGTCTGATTTGGCCTTCTGGATTAGCTAGACACTCTGGGCTTCTGAACCCACAATTTTAGTGGAGATGAAATCACATAACAAAAGTGAGGTGAAACTGCTATATCTGTGCAGTATAGAGATAAACTATGTTGGTAGTGTTAAATTCTAACAAAAAAGCAGCAGTAAACAACATAGTCAGATGTTATTCTTAAATGGCACATCCAGGCTTCAGCCTTATGCTTGCCTTGAGATGACAGTAATAAATATTAAGCCGGAACAAACTTTTTTCTTCCCAGAGAATAAAGTACTGGCTTAAGCTTACAATGCCCCACACCTTCCCCCATGAATTCCATTTTATGGAAGGACTGTCAGTGATTCAAATGTGAAAGCACAAAGCTATTATGAATGGTAGAACATCTCTTCCTAAAATAGCCTCATTCCTCAGCAAAACATTTTATCGATTTCAGCCGAGATTTTTCTTTCTCTAATAGATATTGATTGACCTAATAGATTTTACCAGCCACATCTACAAGGTCGATTAGGTCATAATATGATTACAGGGAGAAACTGGTGCGGTATGTGTGAGTACAGTCGGCCCTCTGTATTCACAAATTCCACATCCATGCATTCAAACATCTGTGGCTTGCATTTTAAAAATAAAATCCCAAAAAAGCAAATGTTATTTTGCTATTTTATAAAGGGACACTATTTAACTATATCACTATATATAATATAATAGGACTTGTGCATCCACTAATTTTGGTATCCAAGTGGTCTAGGAACCAAAACCCAAAGGATACCAAGGGCCATCTGTGTATACCTTCAAGTAACATGTTGACTTAGGATGAGACCAACCTTTTTTTTTAACCAGGGACCATTTGACCAGGGTCCACTTTGACCAGGGATCACTCTGCAACATTAGTACCAAAAGGTTAGGAATAATTTTTGGTCAACTTTAGATTCGGTTTGGTTATTTGGGGTGCTGAGTCAGAAAACTGCATTGAATAGACCACATCAGCTCATACAGAACATATGTCATCCAATCTGCACGCCCACAGAAAACCATATTTAATAATCTAGAGCTGATGTGGTCTATCCAATGAGATTTTCTGGACCCCAAATAACCAAGGAACAGGCCTAAAAACGACGAAAAGGCACCCCCACTTCCAGGCACCACATGGAACGGCTATTTATTTATTTATTTATTTATTTATAGTATTTATATTCTGCCCTTCTCACCCCAAAGGGGACTCAGGGCAGATCACATTATATACATATAGGGCAAACATTCAATCCCCATATATACATAGAACCGAGACAGAGACAGACGCAGAGGCAATTTAACCTTCTCCTGAGGGGATGTTCGATTCTGGCCACAGGGGGGAGCAGCTGCTTCATCATCCACTGTGATGGCACTTCCTCATTCTAATGTCGTAAATTAGTTAAATTTGCCTCCCCACTTTCTAAGTGGTACCTTATTTCCTACTTGATAGATGCAACTATCTTTCGGTTTGCTAGGTCAGCAACGAGCAGGGGCTATTTTTTATTTTTTAATTGACGGGTGCTCACCCCGCCATGGGCTGGCCTCGAACTCATGACTTCATGGTCAGAGTGATTTATTGCAGCAGGCTGCTCACCAGCCTGCGCCACAGCCCAGCCCCGGCTATGCTCAGGGGGAAGGGGGAGGAGGAGAAGCAGCAGTCAGGAGGCTTGTTGTCGGGCCTTTCGTGGGTTGTCAGCTTCTCCCCTCCTGACACCCCCATTGCCTTGGCACTATAAGAAGGTTTCATGAGACCAGTCACTCTCGTTGCAATGGTGTAGTAACGGTGAGGCCGCGGAATATGTTTTAGTTCTTGGGACCACTGGTGGTCCATGTACCATCGGTTGTGAATCACTGGTTTACAATATCTAGGTAGGCTGAGTGGTAAATGACAAAATCACTGGTTCAGGTATTTCCCGTGACATACATTCAGTGTGATTGGTCATATTCTGAAGACTTTTTCTGGAACATGGCCATATAGCCCAGAAAACACACAACAAATCCTAGCTTTTCCTCTGTTTGCAGAAGTCCAAAAAGTACCTTTGGTCACTGTTTAAACAAACTGAAACTGGCCTGACAGCCCTAGTTCTTTTTAAATATGCAGCCCTTTTCCAAACTTCTAAACAGCCTCAAGAAAAATGACATTTCAGAGTTAGACGCTGATTTCTACTGTGCTCCAAGGAGAAAATGTAAATATGTTCCAATAGTATGAAATACTGCTCCGATGCTCAGAGAGATTTCATTCTATAATGTATGCATGCGGCTCTAAGCCTGAGTTACAGCAAGCATGCAGAGAGACTGATTCCAGAAAAATTATGACAGTCACATGGTTACTGTTCTTATCAGCATCAGAAAAATAGAAGCTGTAGGCTGGAATGCTGAATTATTCTGAAGGATATTGTTCCATGCCTCCCACATCCTAGAACAGTTGAGTTAATATGACAGGGCCCATTTCTTCGGGTTTTTTAAAACATGTATCTGTTTATTGCCAAGAGTGTATGTTGAATAAATAAAAGGAAGTTGTGCCCATCTATATACTTGTTGGTCCTATGGAAGTAACATTTAGGTCGTCATGGAGGAAATTAGACCTTAACCTCAGGTTCCCCTTTATTGTTAATCTAATCTCCTCCTTCTCTTCTCGTCATTTTTTAAAAATTGAACATTTTTCTAGTAACTGTTTTAGACAGGGGGCAAACTCAACTACTCTTCTTCGGGAAATATGAAAATGGATGAGGTTCCTGCTGGTTGGACACAAAGCTAATCTACCATTCTTGATTCCATAATGGCTAACTAGATGTCTGCAGGGAGGACATGGCAGATTGCTCTTACCTCCTTGAGTCTACCCCACAACATTTGATATTAGTGACAATGGCAATTGATAGCTAACCATTGGTGGCCTTTTCTCCATGAATTGGTCTACTCCCCTCTTAAGTTCATCCAAGCTGATGGCCATCTCTACATCTACTGTTACCAAATACCATTATTTAACCATGTGTTGTATGAAGAAGCATCACCTCTGACCTGAAGGAATCTCTTCCCTCTTTTCTCCCTCTTCTCTCCATGAAACTTCTATCATAGAATCATAGAATAGTAGAGTTGGAAGAGACCTCATGGGCCATCCAGTCCAACCGCCTGCCAAGAAGCAGGAAATCGCATTCAAAGCACCCCCGACAGATGGCCATCCAGCCTCTGCTTAATGTCTACCCCTTTTATCCATATTCCTGACCAAGGCATGGCTTAGCATGGTGGGTTAAACCTCTAAGCTGCAGAAAATCCTGCCGATCAAAAGGTTGGCAAATCAAGCTCAGGTCGGGGTGAGCACTCGCCATCAGACCCAGCTCCCTGCCCACCTAGCAGATAAAAAACAGAAATGTGAGTAGATAAATAGGTACTGCTTTAAGTGGGGCGGTAATAAAAGGCTCCGATAAGGACTTGCCGGTGATTTGATTGGGAGAAAGTCTAAGGACAACAAAGCTCCTCAGCATGGAAGATGGAGTGACAGCACCCACCTGTGGCCAAAGTTGAGCACAGTCTCCAGATGCCAGAAATGGAAAGATGGAAAAGCCTTTACTTCTATTTATATATTGCCTGTCCCTGTTAATTGTATAACAACATTGAATGTTTGCTGTATATGTGTTATGTAATCCCCTCGGGGAGATAGAGCAGAATATAAATAAAGTGTATTAAAAGTATATTATAAGGAAAATTACTTATTTGAACTGTAGCTCCCAGCATCCCATGGTCAGCAATGTTTGCTCTCCACATACATGCCCAACAACCATGGCCACATTCTCAGGCTGGTGGGAAGGATTCTGAAAATAATCAAAAGTAACTTTTCAAGCCTCTTGTTGTGATTTCAGTTACCATAAGAACTGTGGATTCAGGAGGCCGGCATGTCTAGCTTCCCAGAAGGCTGAATGAGACACAGATGGGTAGAAGGCAAAATCAGAGGTTTATTCTCAATGGCTAGAGAGGATATCAGCAGAGAAAGGACTCCAAAGAACTAACACACCATAATTGATAATAAAGAGAATATTTATTCTCTTTTGACAGACTTGGATGCTAGCTCCTGATTAGTTCAGGAAGTGTCCAGCTAGAATTCACTCCCTAGTTAGTTGGGGATTCCCTCCAATGTTATCACTGTGACAGGAAACTTAAATAAACTGTGATTGGGTTACTTTGAAGAGCTCGTCAATTTATTGATCTGCCCCTGAGACGGGTGTGATCAGAAAATAATATGGTGTGGTGATCAATAATGGGTTTAATGACCTGGCTCCGTTGGTTACAGTGGGTTTAGTCCAGATAAACAATGGGTGCTTCAGAGTAATGATATCTCAATGGGTGTCACAAGGTGGTCCTAGCTTGGGGCATCAGACCACTTATAATACCAATTGTATCAGGAGAAACAGGGAAAGGACCCAGAAGAGTGACCGAAATCCATTGTGTGTTCCCCCGAATCTTCCAGTTCTTTTGAAAAAGAATTGTTATAATTTAGGGAATCATTTCTTGGTATCTAAAGTGTGGTGAAACAACATTCTAAAGAAATTCATGAGGGATTGTCACAAGGTGAAATGGAAAAGGCAAAGTGGCTATGCTGTATGTCCCCATGGAGCTGTGCCTCATAACTCATATTTTGGGGTCCAATTTTCAATAACACTCTGTGCCCAATTCCCTGACACTCTGCTTTCAGGGCAAGGATTCAATGACAAGACAAAACAGTTTACTGCAACTCTTCATTTTATTGGACCAACATCTGGCTTCCTTAAGGGGAAGCTGACCCAGGTCGTGTTTAGCCTCTTGGAGCTTGCTTCCACAAGCTAGGAACTCTACTCGGAACTACTAAAACTATCCATGGGTTTTCATGGGTGCCACGTTAGGATTTGCTAGGAAAATTGTAGCTCAATTTTGTGGAAAACAGAGAGCCCTTGCAACCATCGGAAGACTTGCTTGAAATGATCAGGGCTGACCTTTGGGTTCGGATAGCACTATTCCTGTTGTCCCTTGGATCTCTTCCAGATCCTGGTGTATTTTATACAACTGGCCTTTAATATGTCTTGCTTGTGTGCTGCTGCCAAATCTGTTCTTGGGTGCTTTCTACTCCTAATTTTCTCTGCAAGGCCTCTATGGCAGGCATGGGCAAACCTGGGCCCTCCAGGTGTTTTGGACTCCAACTCCCACAATTCCTAACAGCCTACTGTAACACTTTTGGTACTAATGTTGAAGAGTGGTCCCTGGTTAAAGTGGTCTCTGGTTAAAAAAGGTTGGGAACCGCTGTTCTATAGCATCGAACCATAGCAGTTAAGCTTGTGTCAAACTGTATTTCCTATAATGTAGATGCAGCCTTAATTTCAGCTGTTAATCTGGTCACTTTCTATTCATTTTGTCCTTTGCCTCAAGCTGCAAAATAACTTGGGCCAGCTCTGATCCCTGGCACTGTTAAGTCCTAGCCATTTCCCTATGAATGAATCTGGACGAAGTTCAGAAGATGGAAATATTGAAACCGAAGTTGCCCTGGAGGAAAAAAGAAAAGAGAAACAAACATATTTGCTAACTAGGACAGAGACAAAAATAAGGGCTACAGCTTGCTGTTTGTTATGATCTGGTTTGGCAGGCTAGAAAAATACTTTCTCTAGCAAAAATGCTCTCATAGCTTGTTAAAAACTGAGACATAACTTGCTCTGCTGTGTCCTTTTGAGGTAGGATGGTGACTCATGCGCAGCTGCCATAGTAACAGTGACATAAGTAAAGAGGAGCCAGGGAAGGGAGAGGAGTCCCTTTGAATGTTTAACAAATTCTCTGACATGAATCTGTTAGACTTTATACTGAAAGCATAATTCCTCTATGGGAAAGTTTCTCATTAAAATGATGTAATACTGCTGCATTGCATCTTGTGGCTTCCTAATAGATACGGGCCCAGTTATTAATGGAGCAACCCAGTTACGTTCCTGCAATTTAATAAGGACTATGGTTGTATATACACTGCACCCAGAGTTCTTATTAAATTGCAGCATTAATGCAGTTTGACATCAGCATAACTGCTATGGAATCCTGTGAGTGCAGTTTGGTGAGGCATCAGAACACTTTTTTTGTAAGGCTAAAGACCGTATAAAATTAGTCTGCAGAGCCTTTCATGGTTCTTGATTTGTGTTTGGGTGATGCATTTGGTGGCCCCTATGTAGTTTTGTCCACAGCTGCAAGGTATACAGAGGGATCCTCTCACCTCTGCAGGAGTCTATCGTATACCATGCAGCTGTGGACGAGTCTACATAGGGACCACCAAACGCAGCATTGCCCAAACACGAGTCAAAGAACATGAAAGGCACTGCAGACTAACTCAACCAGAGAAATCAGCCATAGCAGATCACTTGATGAACCAACCTAGGCACAGCATGTTATTTGAGAACACAGAAATGCTGGACCACTCTAACAAACACCATGTCAGATTACACAGAGAAGCCACTGAAACTCATAAGCGTGTGGACAATTTCAACAGGAAGGAAGAAACCATGAAAATGAACACAATCTGGTTACCAGTATTTTAAAAACTCTAAAATCAGGACAGTAAATAAAGAGCAACATTAAAAAGAACAGGGTAATTCCAGACAAGAAACAATCAGGGCCAGTTAATCACCTCCCAAAAAGGATTCCCCAGGCAGGAAGCAGCCAGGCTTTGAAGCTGCAAGGCTTTTCTATGCTAATCAAGGTGGCCAATTGCAACACTCACACTTGCCTCAAACAGACAAGAGTTCTTTCTCCCGCCCTGGACATTTCACAGATACATACTGTAAACCACACTTGCCTAGTTTCCAACAGACCTCACAACCTCTGAGGCGGCCTGCCAGAGATGTAGGCGAAACATCAGGAGAGAATGCTTCTAGAACATGGCCATACAGCCCAGAAAACTCACAGCAACCTAAGATAATGTGAATGAACTCCATACCAGTGTTAGTAGCATATCCTGTCTCAAGATGGGCAGGTCCGGCAAGACAGAAAAGCACTTAAGGTAAAGGTAAAGGTTTCCCCGATGTTAAGTCCAGTCATGTCTGACTCTGGGGGTTGGTGCTCATCTCTATTTCTAAGCTGAAGAGCCGGCGTTGTCCGTAGACACCTCCAAGGTCATGTGGCCGGCATGACTGCATGGAGCACCGTTACCTTCCCGCCAGAGCGGTATCTATTGATCTACTCACATTGGCATGTTTTCGAACTGCTAGGTTGGCAGGAGCTGGAGCTAACAGCGGCCTCTCTATGTTCCTGAAAGAGTTTTGCCTTGGGAAAGTTCCTGCTTTCGGATTTATGCCTGTGATCGTGACTTCTTTGATTTCATGTACTTTGCCATTTTTGGACTACTGTTTTTTTGTATATGGACTACTGCTATTTTATAGTTCCTTTCCTACAGCTCTTTTGGAAAATGCTCCCCCCCCCCCCTTTGTACATGCTTTTCTTAATAAACTGTTGTAGTTAGTACTACGGGACTCTGGTGTGGTGTTGGCTGAAAAGGTGTCTCAAGGCTAGAGTGCAACGGGCGTTTTGGGAATAAACTGCCACGAGGCTCCAACAGGAATCCATCAGTTACCATTTCATATGGCACTAGCAGGTAGGAAAAGCAGGGAGGTGGAGCACACTCCATTGAGATCTTGGCCTGTGTCTCAGCCTAATCTTCCTGATAGAAAATAAAGATAAAATTAGGAGATGAGAGAATTATGTATGCTTGGGAGGAAAGGTGGTCTATAAATATAGGTCTAAATCCAATTGGTAGTACCAATTAGAGTAGAACAATTCAATCAACTGAACTCAACTCTGGTTGGGACTAACAATTAGATTTGGTGCATGATAAATGAAGATGAACCATGGTGACTCATTGATTGAGCAGAAGCGGGAACATATCCCTGAACACAGTGGAAGAGCAAATTCCCCGCATAGTACACAAACTTCCCGTGGAAATGAAATGTTGGACTCCTCCACATTGAAATCTGTCATCAATCTGGCATTATTAAAACAAATTTAAATATTGCTTAATTTTATAATTTCAAGAACTAAAATTTTGCCTTTCTTGTTTTGTTTATCAGACTGTGAACTTGCAAGCATGGCTTGTCTTTCCACTTTATCTTTGGACAGCACACGACACTTTCTAAACTACCACCACCACCATTACTGCTATGCCTGATACAACTACTCTTTGCAGTTATTATGTATCTTCAAGTCAACTCAACTTATACTAACCCTTTTTTGCAGTTTGTTTGACAAAATTAATTCAGAGGAAGTTTGCCATTGCCAAGCTGAACATGAGTCAAGAGTGTGCAGCAGCAGCTAGAAAGGCCAACGTGATTCTTGGCTGATCAATAGGAGTATAGCACCGAAATTTTTGGAAAGGCACGACCTTTTAGAGACCGTAACCTTTTGGAAAACCAGAATCTCCATAACCTTTTGGAGAAAAATGGCATTCACGACCATTTGAAAATCATAACCTTTTGTAAAAGTATGATCTTCCAGAGAAAAGCCAAAAACTTGTTTAAGTAAAATCTTCTCTTCAGTGGTATAGATCCACATGTACTCTTTGTTATCAGTTGTTAGACTGATAACCTAGTTGTCTCTGATCTGTTAGGAAGAGAGATTATGCCAATACATGAAATATAGCAGTTCTTCAGCAGTATTGTTTTCAGTGCCCAAAATTGCATCTACTCTCCCATAAAATATCTTGCTTCTATAAAAATAAAAAATAAAAGTAGACTTCATTAAAAGTAACGTATTTGGTTTACTCAAAACCTTCATGTATTCAGTATACTGGTACATAACTTGTCAATCCACAGATAGGTTTGAAGTAGTTTCTCTGTGCAGGTAACGCAGGGCATCTTTCTTATAATCAACATCAACATGAGTTTGCTGTGAACTGTCCAAACTCTACATGGTGTCTGGTGGAGCCTGTGCTCTAAGCAGCCTGTAATCTAAAGCATCTCATGGCCAAAACATTTCTGTGGTCTAAAATGGAGCCTCAGGTCCGAGTAGTCTAATAGCATCTCTGCTCTAAAATGGAGTCTGAGCTCTCAGCAGTCCCAGATCTGATCATATGGTCTGCAGCCTCTCCCACAACCTCAAGAAACATAGAGTAAAGGGAAAGCTGCATATCAAAATATACATACATATAATTCAGTAAGCAAACAGAATCATATACAAAGCAAATTACTAATGGATTCTTGAAGAAAGTTGCTATTTCCAACAGAAATTGGGAGAAGTAATACCGGTAGTTCCACTTGATTCTGCTTTGGTCAGAACTTCCCTAGAATACTGTGTTCAGTTTTGGGCTCAGTTCATGAAGGATATTGACCAGCTAAAATGTATCCCGAGAAGGGTGACCAAAATGATCAAAGATTTGGAAACTAAGCTTGGAGATCTGGATGTAGTTAGCTTGGAGAAGAGAAGGTTGAGAGGGGGGCATGATAACCATGTCTAAATATTTGAAAGGAGGTCACATTGAGGAGGGGGCAAACTTGCTTTTTGCTGCTCTGGAGACTAGAGCACGGACATATAATCCAGTTCAAAGCAGATAATCTGGATTGTATGTGGCAGTGTAGAAGAGCCTTATGGGTCTTCTACACAGCCATATAACCCAGAATATCAAGACAGGTAACCTACAATATAAAGGCCCCTGGTGGCACAGTGTGTTAAGGCGCTGAGCTGCTGAACTTGCGGACCAAAAGGTCCCAGGTTCAAATCTTGGGAGCAGAATGAGCGCCCGCTGTTAGTCCCAGCTCCTGCCAACCTAGCAGTTCGAAAACATGCCAATGTGGGTAGATCAATAGATACCGCTCTGGTGGGATGGTAACGGCGCTCCATGCAGTCATGCTGGCCACATGACCTTGGAGGTGTCTACGGACAACGCCGGCTCTTCGGCTTAGAAATGGAGATGAGCACCAACCCTCAGAGTCAGACATGACTGGACTTAACGTCAGGGGAAAACCTTTACCTTTTCCTTAACCTACAATATCTGCTTTGAACTGGATTATATGAGTCCACGCTGCTATATTATCCAGTTCAATGTGGATTTTATACAGCTGTGTGAAAGGGACTGTAGTCTTTTGAGATCATTGCATCTCTGTCTCAAAGGTTCAGGGTCTTCACCTCTTTTTTATTCATAGTGGTTATTTCTTTCTTCCATCCTTCAAAAGTGGAACAAAGTAAATTTTGGCAAAGAAGAAGGAAACTGTATTCTGTGTGTTTTACAGCTGGTTACATTACTGATATTATGTCAGTTTTCAGACTATGTTTGACGTTTGCCATCTTTCCTGCCATTCTGTTTTGGCTGCAATCACACTAAGTAGGAAACCATCTGTGCCAGAGGGCAACTCAAAAGGATATGTTTAAATCTGATATGACCAAATGTTGTATTTCAACGAGAAAGGCTGCTCTTATTAGGAGAGATTATTGACAAATGAGGAAAACAAGAATATGCAAAGTGTTCTCACTTCCTGGGCGACAAACTGGGGTTTGAAACATAGATGAACACCCATAGCACATGCTACAAATGACATGGGAGTCCCATTAAGAGTCCCCATACAAGATTTTTTATTATTATTATTAAAACGTAGCTGTAGAGTTGTAGATTTAATCAGAGTAGGTGGCAGGGGGATGCTTCGCTTTTTTCTCTGCATATTAATTTTCCAATAATTGCCAAGCTGCTTTTCCATCTGCTTTGGAACGTATACAGCAATGCATATGGTGGTTACAAAGGGGGGGGGGGGGTGCTATGGTGGTTGCTTCCCTTGTGTGTGGATTCTGATCAGAGCAATTAAATCTACAAAGCATTTCTCTGTCACTCAGCCCCCCAACCCACCCTCAGAAATCTAGCTTCCTTAAGTGAACAAACAGAAAGATGCAGTGGTAAATTAGCATTATTTTATGTATCTACAAACTGACCTATATCAGAAAGGTAAAGTTAAGGTTTTCCCCTGACAAAAAGTCTAGTGATGTCCAACTCTGGGGGTTGGTGCTCATCTCCATTTCTAAGATGAGGAGCAGTGTTGTCTATAGACACCTCCAAGGTCATGTGGACACCATGACTGCATGGAGTGCTGTTACCTTCCCACCGGAGCAGTACCTATTGATCTACTCACATTTCCATGTTTTCAAACTGCTAGGTTGGCAGAAGCTGGGGCTAACAATGGGAGCTCACCCCGCTCCCCGGATTCAAACCGCTGACCTTTCGGTCAGCAAATTTAGCAGCTCAACAGTTTAACCCACTGCACCACCGGCGGCTCCTTGACCTATATCATACAACATGGCCAATAAAGGTTTTGTGGCAAAGAAGATGCCTTGAAGCTTGAATTTACAAATTATTTATTAAAATCAAGCATAGTAACATTTGCATAGCATGCCGAAAATTAAGATGATGAAGGATATCAAAATAAAAATTCCAAATGACATTAAAAATAATCCTAAATGAGAAGGATGAATCTGGTGCACTACTATCAATTTGTTAATGTTTGGCTCTATTTTTGTCAATACTTATTGCACCTCTACAATTGTTACTATTGTTAACTGGACGCAGAATATTATTTGAGAACACAGAAATGCTGGACCATTCTAACTACCATGTCAGACTACACAGAGAAGCCACTGAAATCCACAAGCATGTGGACAATTTCAACAGAAAGGAGGAAACCATAAAAATGAACGCAATCTGGCAACCAGTATGAAAAAACTCTAAAATCAGGACAGTAAATAAAGAGCAACATTAAAAAAACAGAGTAATTCCGGGCCAGGCTGTTGCACAGGCTGGTAAGCAGCCAGCTGCAATAAATCACTCTGACCAAGAGGTCATGAGTTCAAGGCCAGCCCGTGGTGGGGTGAGCACCTGACAATAAAAAATAAAAAAATAGCCCCTGCTTGTTGCTGACCTAGCAACCTGAAAGATAGTTGCATCTATCAAGTAGGAAATTAAGGTACCACTATAAAGTGGGAAGGCTAATTTAACTAATTTACGACTCCATAAAAATCATCCAGCCACCGTTGGAATGAGGAAGTGCCGTCGCAGTGGATGATGAAGCAGCTGCTCTCCCTGTGGCCAGAATCGAACATCCCCTCAGGAGAAGGTTAAATTGCCTCTGTGTCTGTCTCTGTCTTGTTCTATGTGTATGGCATTGAATGTTTGCCTTATATGTATACAATGTGATCCGCTCTGAGTCCCCTTCGGGATGAGAAGGGTGGAATATAAATACTGTAAATAAATATGTCCAACACCCACTTATTTTTCTTCAACGTCTTCCAACTGCACCTCAGGCCACTACCTTCCCCCCTCAACCACTGGATTTTGCACTCTAGCCTGGAAACGCCTTTTCACCCAGCACCACACCAGAATCCAGTAGTTCTAACTACAGTAGAGTCTCACTTATCCAAGCCTCACTTATCCAAGCTTCTGGATTAGCCAAGCCGTTTTTGTAGTCAATGTTTTCAATATATCATGATTTTTTGGTGCTAGATTCATAAATACAGTAATTACAACATAATATTACTGTGTATTGAACTACTTTTTCTGTGAAATTTGTTGTATAACATGGTGTTTTGGTGCTTAATTTCTAAAATCATAAACTAATTTGATCCTTAATCCCTCCTTATTATCCAAGATATTCACTTATCCAAGCTTTTGTCGGCCCGTTTAGCATGGATGAGACTCTACTGTATTTCAGTTTATTAAGAAACGCATGTACAAAGTGGAAAAAGGCATTTTACAAATGAGCAGTAGATAAGGAACTGTAAAATAGCAGCAGTCTATATACAAAAGAGCAATAGTCTAAAAATGGCAAAGTACATGGTCAATAGATTCAAAATCACAGGTATAAACTAATGAGCATGAAAACGGGAACTTTTTCCAAGGTTAACTCTTCCAGGAACATAGGAAAACACAGGAAACTTGAATCATGAACTTGAGAGCTTAGACAGGTACATAGACCTTTAGGCAAGGTTGTCTCCTCTGAGAGACACCAAGAAAATATAACTTAATTTAAACTCAAGCCCAACCAGAAAGCCATCAAATCATGCTCCACACACCTGGGTTTCAAGGACTTCTCACGGAGGCTCTCCAAACGTCTAATTAATCTATCTTTCACTCCCTCTGTCCAGAGACCTAATCTGAAATTGCAGGAAAATCTGCAGGAAAAATTGACCTTTCACCAGTTTCTCTGTTCATAAGGAACGAACATCGGAATCCAAAACATCCTCTTTCTCATCTTCAACTGCCTGCAGTTATCTCTAATCACACAGACTCCTCAGTTTGAAACCCATCATCTCACTCGTTCTCAGAGAAATGCCCTGTCCCTTGCTGAATCCTATCACCAGATTGTTCCAGTGCCTCCCACAATATCACCCACTTTGGGAAGCACTGTTCTAGAGCAGTGGTTCCCAACCTTTGGTCTGCCAGGTGTTTTAGACATCAATTCCCAGAAGTTCTAGCCAGTTTATGGGCTGTTAGGGATTATGGGCGCTGAAGTCCAAAACACCTGGAGGATCAAAGGTTGAGAACCACTGCTCTAAGGCATTCCCCAACATCTGATACCACGGGGTAAAAACGGTAAAAGAGTTTTACCCCACGTTACAGGCCAGAAGTCCCTGGACACTGTGGAGTGACTCCTGGTCCAATTTAGGGTTTCTGATCAGTGTAGACAAGCCTAGTGTTTCATGTTGTTTGTTACTGCCAGGAGGATGCTATAGGTCTCCTATACCTAGCCAGGTTTGGTTTTTTAACATCACAGAAAGAAATTCTTAAATTACACATACACACACACATTCTCCACTTTGAGCAAGGGATTTCTTTTTCCATTATAGAGATATGCTCCTTTCCAAAATAACCCAGTGATACGAATGCATCTCTGCCCATTCCAACCAATGGTACCCACCAGCTTCATATGTAATCGCATAGTTACTCAGTAAACTCTTTGTCTGTTTGCTTCCTGTGACAGGAAAAGCAGAGGGCTTGGTGAATGTCTGGCAGACCACAGCACGCCGTTCGTAGGCTGTGTTTTAACTTGGTGAGTCATAACTTGCAGAGGATTAAGCAAAGATTTTATCACATCAGCCCACTGGAGGTGAATCAGGCTTCCATATACACATACCACTCTTCGACAGGGACTTATGTGGGTGAACAGGTGCTACCCACATAATGCCTCCACCATATTTGGCTTTCTGGCAGTGCCAGCTGATAGCACTATAATCCGTGAGATTGGAGCATGCATAAAAACATGTTCTCCAAGTGCATATACAGTAGAGTCTCACTTATCCAACATAAATGGGCCGGCAGAATATTGCATAAGCGAAAATGTGGGATAATAAGGAGGGATTAAGGACAAGCTTATTAAACATCAAATTACATTATGATTTTATAAATTAAGCACCAAAACATCATGTTTTACAACAAATCAACAGAAAAAGCAGTTCAATATACAATAACCTTATGTAACAATTACTGTATTTATGAATTTAGCACCAAAACATCGCAATGTATTGAAAAATTGACTACAGAAATATTGACTACTAAAAGCCAAACTGTGTTGGATAATACAGAACGTTGGATAAGCAAAGGTTGGATAAGCAAGACACTACTGTAATTCCAAAGCATAGTTCAGTTTAAATCTGAATAAACAAAAGCTATAAATACAGTAGAGTCTCACTTATCCAAGCTAAACGGGCCGGCAGAAGCTTGGATAAGCGAATATCTTGGATAATAAGGAAGGATTAAGGAAAAGCCTATTAAACATCAAATTAGGTTATGATTTTACAAATTAAGCATCAAAACATCATGTTATACAACAAATTTGACAGAAAAATTAGTTCAATACGCAGTAATGTTATACTGTAATTACTATATTTAGGAATTTAGCACCAAAGTATCACGATATATTGAAATCTGGATTATATATCAGTGTAGAAAGGGCCACGGTGGAACAATGGGTTAAACCTTTGTGCAACTGAACTGCTGACCTGAAGGTCGGCAGTTTGAATCCGCGGGATGGGGTGAGCTCCCGCTGTTAGCCCCAGTTCCGGCCAACCTAGCAGTTTGAAAAAATGCAAATGTGAGTAGATAAATAGGTACCATTTTGGCAGGAAAGCAAAAAGATGCTCCAAGCAGTCATGCCGGCCACACGACCAGGAGATGACAATGCAGGCTCCTTGGCTGGGAAATGGATAAGAGTAACTTCCCCAGAGCTAGAGATGAGCACAGCCTACAGAGCCGGAAATGAAAGAAGAAGCCTTTGCCTTTTTCTGTGTATGTGCGTCTCATTGTATTGTAACAAGGCATTGAATATTTAGCTGTATCGGTTTATATTCTGTAATTCGCTCTGAGTACTCGCAGGGACAAGGGTGGAATTTAAATAAAGTGTTGTTATTTATTACCATAAATGGCCATGCATTTGTGTGAATAATTATAGAAATGCAAAACCCCTGGATATGATGATGAGGTAACAAGTTCCATTTTAGCAATAGTAACAAAGCTGAGAGAAAGATATCACCTGAAGCCAAAGTAAGTAGACAACCATCTAAATGGTGGAGGGAGTTCTTTGAGTTTAGTATGATGCTAGTCGGCAACAAGAAACAAAATTGGGATAAAATGGTACAGAGAGAGTCTGATTTCTCCATATTTCAGTGTGCTTATTACATACAATATATGTCTGAAAATCTATATTTTCCAATACTTCCACATCAACGCCAGAGCTTCCTGTCTGCGGTGGCCACTGCCCAGCTCCTTCAAGGTAAAGCCAGTCACTTCAAGGATACATCCATCCATCTTGCCCTTGGTTGGCCCCTCTTCCTTTTTCCTTCCATTTTCTCCAGCATCATTGTCTTCGCCAAGCTTTCCTGTCTTCTCATTATGTGGCCAAAGTACTTAATCTTTGCCAGAAATCCTAACAGCTGGTAAACTGGCTGAGATTTCTGGGAGTTGTAGGCCAAAACACCTGGGAACCCCAAGGTTGAGAACCACTGCATTAGAGCATGTTGTAGATGAACTGATCAGGTCCTGTGATGACATTTCCTAAGCATATGAATGGAGACAGCTGGCATCTGGGCTTGATCTCACCTCCGAATCCATGTTGTGTGTCTTTTTCTTGATAAGTGACTGTCGAGAGATTGAGAGATTGAAGACAAATGAAGGCCTATCACCAAGAACTGTTGATAAGGCAGCATTATCGTCCTCAAATAAGCTGCAGTTCACCGATGATACATCCGAGTGGTCTCCGTTGGGAGCTATTTGTGACCACTAGTGGGTTTCTGCCATTTCCTGTCATTGTTCTATTGTCATAGATTAGTTCTGGACACAAATCTTGCTTTGTTGATTGTGTTCTTTTCACTTCATTTACCTTCAGCTCTTGAATGAGTATGACTGGCCGGTTTTCTCCGGCACATTCAGACCTTCCTGGGGGAAATCTCTGCGCATTTGCCAGCTGTCCTTCTGTTTCCCCTGTGACTATCAGGAACATATTGCATCTCCTCACCGGAATTGTTTTCTCACAGGTACCACCTGCCTTTATTAATCAGCATGATAGCAAAATGAGTTTCAACATCACTTCCAGTGAGTTTGAAAAATCTTTGTTTTAAAAAGTCAGAATATTCTTTGCAAATGGTGTCCAGATGTTTCAGATCATATAAAAGGCACAGACCCAAATAAAAATGCATAGTCCCATGCAATATGAAATCTCTTGAATATTTTAACTCTCTTTCTCCTCTGGTGTTCTCGGGCCACATATACACTGCAATATAAAATCTAGATTATCTGCTTTGAACTGAATTATATGGCAGTGTAGACTCATTTAATCCAGTTCAAAGCAGATAATCTGGCCTATATTTCAGCCAAAGGAACTGGAATACGATATACAGTAGAGTCTTACTTATCCAAGTTAAACGGGCCGGCAGAACCTTGGATAAGTGAATATCTTGGATAATAAGGAGGGATTAAGGAAAACCCTATTAAACATCAAATTAGGTTATGATTTTACAAATTAAGCACCAAAACATCATGTTATACAACAAATTCAATAGTTCAATACGCAGTAATGTTGTGTTATAATTACTGTATTTACGAATTTAGCACCAAAATATCACGTTATATTGAAAACATTGACTACAAAAATGGCTTGGATAATCCAGAACCTTGGATAAGCGAGTCTTGGATAAATGAGACTCTACTATACTCGTATATCTCGAGTATCCCTTGCGCAAGAAAATCCTATGCAATCCATGGAGTTGTCATTCATGGGTTTATCATGTTGTGGTGGAGGCTCCTTCCTTGGAGGCTTTTAAGCAGAGGCTGGATGGCCATCTGTCAGGGGTGCTTTGAATGCGATTTTCCTGCTTCTTGGCAGGGGGTTGGACTGGATGATCTCTTCCAACTGTATGATTCTATAACTCAATAGGTGACTTGATGGCACATAGACACACACACATTCCAGTGTCAAACAGTTCTCATTGTTAGGAAGTTCTTCCTAATATTTAGTTAGAATCTATTTTCCTGCAGTTTGATCTTCTTTTCTCCAAGGAAATAATAGAAATAATTGCTTTGCATTGTTTCTCAGATTAAGAAAAAAAGTATTTATTTACAGTATTTAGGCTCCACCCTTTTCACCCCAAAGGGGACTCACAGCGGCTTACAGAACACACATACAGCAAATACTCAATGCTGATTATACAATTAACAAGGACAGACAGCACAAACAGAGGTAAAGGCAGTTTTTCCCATCTTATTTCTGGCATCTTGGGGGCTGTGCTCAACTCCGGCCATGGGGTGTGTGTGTGTGCTCCATCTTCCATGCTGAGAAGCTTTCCTCCGATCTATGTCCTTAAGGGCATCCGATTGATATCCTTATGGCAGTTAATATGTTGGATCAGACTTCACACATGTCCCATAAAATCCTCATATTCTTACACCATAAAGTCATGCGTTAAAGCGCTGAGCTGCTGAACTTGCAGACCGAAAGGTCCCAGGTTCAAACCCCGGGAGCGGCGTGAGCGGCCGCTGTTAGCTCCAGCTCCTGCCAACCCAGCAGTTGGAAAACATGCCAATGTGAGTAGATCAATAGGTACCGCTCCGGCGGGAAGGTAACGGCGCTCCATGCAGTCATACTGGCCACATGACCTTGGAGGTGTCTATGGACAACGCCGGCTCTTCGACTTAGAAATGGAGATGAGCACCAACCCCCAGAGTCAGACATGACTGGACTTAACGTCAGGGGAAACCTTTACCTTTTAGTGTTATTTATCCAAAAGGAGTTTCCCATCCATTGTCAATAAAACCAGCACTTGTGCTTGGCATGTGTTCTAGGGCATCACTAATGCACAAAAATGTCCAAATTCTCATGAGGATATAATGAGTGACTGTGGACTTGCATGAGGAAGATTAGAGATACTTTGGATCTTGCCAGAAAAGAACTAATGGGGAAACTAATGGTAGGCTAAAGGTGTTCACTTCAAGCACCCACCAAGCAAACTGTGAACTACATTATTGTGCAAATAGAGCTCTATGATTCAAGTTGCCAACACATTCCATCAACACCCAAGGGCTGTCTCAGTTGAGGAGAAAATTTGTCTTTAGTCCATGTGTAGCCTGGAATGAGTTTGGGTTGGGTAATAACGGAGCAAGATGCACCAATATGTCAGTGGCTTCAGATAAGCTTGTGACCCTCGCTCTGCAACACTTTCCTTAAACTGGCATCAGAGCTTGGGATGTTTCTCCTTAAAAGGAGCCATCCTCATTATTGCTGCGCTTTGGAGAGAGAAATAGGAACTTGCTATTCTTATTCATTTTCCTTGTGTTGTGACTTGTTTCTCTCCCTAGTTGGAAAAAAAGTCCTTTAAAAAGAATCTATGTAAAAGAAATGGCTGAAACTTTGTGAAAAGAAATGGCCTCCATGTGCACACAAGTGTTTTTTTTTAAATTACAGATATACTTCAATTAGGAGCCCCTGGTGGTGCAGCCAATTAAATCGCTGTGCTGCTGAAATTGCTGACTGAAAGGTCAGCTGTTCAAATCCAGGGAGCGGGGTGAGCTCCCGCTGTTAGCCACAGCTTCTGCCAACCTAGCAGTTTGAAAACATACAAATATAAGTACATCAATAGATACCGCACCAGCGGGAAGGTAACGGCACTCCATGTAGTCATCCCGGCCACATGACCTTGGAGGTGTCTATGGACAACGCCAGCTCTTTGGCTTAGAAATAGAGATGAGTACCAACCCCCAGAGTTGGACACGACTAGACTTAATGTCAGGAGAAAACTTTTATCTTTACCTACAATTAAGATGGCAGATATGTTCCTCTGCTTCACTTTTTAACAGAAATCTTTGAACCAGAGACAGAAACAGTTGGGAGATTGTGGCTCCTTCCACACAAATGGATTATATGGCAGTGTGGACTCAGATAACCCAGTTAAAAGCAGATATTCTGTGTTATATGACTGTGTTGAAGGGCCCAATAAGATGGGTAAATATTGGGCAAGTATAAAAAATATTTTGTAAGAAGGCACTTCTTCATGTTAACTGAGGTATGCCAGTACAGGTTGGATATCTCCCATCTGAAATATTGGCATACCTCAGTTAACATGAAGAAGTGCCTTTTTAATATATATATATATTTTGTTGGGTATCTCCCATCCGAAATATTAGGAGCCTCCGGTGGCCTAGGGGATAAAAGCCTCATGACTTGAAGGTTGGGTTGCTGACCTGAAAGTTGCCAGGTTTGAATCCCACCAGGGGAGAGCATGGATGAGCTCCCTCTATCAGCTCCAGCTGCATGTGGGGACATGAGAGAAGCCTCCCACAAGGATGGTAAAACATTAAAACATCCGGGCGTCCTCTGGGGAACGTCCTTGCAGACGGCCAATTCTCTCACTCCAGAAGCAACTCCGGTTGCTCCTGACAAACACACAAAAAAAATCCGAAATATTTGAGAGTACAAGTGTTTTGGATTCTGGAATACTTGTAATATAATGTGCACTTTGAGATATCTTGGAGATGGGACCCAAGATATCTCCACTTATACACATAGCCTGAAGGCCATCTTATACATGATATTTTTAATCATTTTGTGCATGAAGCTAACTTTGGACTTCATCAGACGGACTTCTGGCTCTGTTTCCATGAACTTTGGAAATGGAGCTCCACAGGAGTCCCACAGAGGCCATCACATGATGTAAGGGCATGTCAAGTGGGACTCCATGGGGCTCTGTTTCCGCAGTACATGGAAACAGAGCCAGTAGTCCATCTTCAGAAGTTGGGTGTTACCGGACTCTAAATGTGAGAAAGGGGGAAGCTTGTAAAAGATGGGGAAAGAAGGGGAAAGGACATGAGAGGGCTGGCCATCCCAGAAGACTGGGAAAGATGATGAGAAATGGGGTAAGATTATTCCCTCCCCTTTCTCTTGCTTGTCTGATGAAGTATTTAGAGTACATTGAACCATCAGAAAGCAAAGCTTTACTATCTCAACCACCCAATTTTGGAGTACGTATTTCAGATTTTGAAATTCCGGTTTAGGGAGGACCCTCCCACTCAGGGCCCTTCCACACAGCCCTATATTCCAGAATATCAAGGAAGAAAATATAATAATAATAATAATAATAATAATAATAATAATAATAATAATAATAATTTGGGGGATCTGCACGCATCATCCGAAAATACATCACACAGTCCTAGACACTTGGGAAGTGTTTGACTTGTGGTTTTGTGATACGAAATCCAGCATATCTATCTTGTTTGTTGTGTCATAATAAAATAATAATAATAATAATAAAATACATCACACAGTCCTAAACGCTTGGGAAGTGTTCGACTTGTGATTTTGTGATACAAAATCCAGCATATATGGTATATCTCGTTTACTGTGACATACTGTGTCTTTGTGTCAATAATAATAATAATACAGTAGAGTCTCACTTATCCAACATAAACGGGCCGGCAGAATGTTGGATAAGCTAATATGTTGGATAATAAGGAGGGATTAAGGAAAAGCCTATTAAACATCAAATTAGGAAATGATTTTACAAATGAAGCACCAAAACATCATGTTATACAACAAATTTGACAGAAAAAGTAGTTCAATACGCAGTAATGCTATGTAGTAATTACTGTATTTATGAATTTAGCACCAAAATATCACGATGTATATTGACTACAAAAATGCGTTGGATAATCCAGAACATTGGATAAGCGAGTATTGGATAAGTGAGACTCTACTGTAGTAATAATAACAATTTTATACCCTGCCACCATCCCCCCGAAGGGACACGGGATGGCTTACATGGGGCCAAGCCCAAAAATAACAGACATAATAAAAACACATCAAGTAAAACAATCAATAAAACATCTCAATAAAACAAATCCATAAGACATTAGTTGAATAAAAACATAAAACCGCATAAAAATGACTGGGCCATAAAGTTCATACAGTGAAGAATGAAGTCAAAAAAGGTGCCACAATATCTGCTTTGAACTGGGTTATCTGAGTCCGCACTGATATATATTCCAGTTCAAAGCAAATAATGTGGGATTTTATTCAGTTCTGTGGAAGGGGCTGGAGACTCAACTTCTACTAGTCATTAGATTATATTGCAAAAAGAACATTTTTATGCCATTGTTATGCCCAAAACATTAGGCATAACAATGTTTTGTAAGTATTGTAAGTACATCATACAGTTAAGATGTAATAATGCCTGACTTCTGAACTCTAGCTGGTGTAGATACACAACAACACCATTGTATCAAATTGTTTTACCAGCACCAGGGGATTTCGTAGCGATGATTCCTTTATGCAAGCAGGCACACCTCAAATGCAAACTTACTCCATCACGCTCTTAACAATTACAGTAGAGTCTCACTTATCCAAGCTAAACTGGCCGGCAGAAGCTTGGATAAGCGAATATCTTGGATAATAAGGAGGGATTAAGGAAAAGCCTATTAAACATCAAATTAGGTTATGATTTTACAAATTAAGCACCAAAACAGCATATTATACAACAAATTTGACAGAAAAAGCAGTTCAATACGCAGTAATGTTATGTTGTAATGACTGCATTTACTAATTTAGCACCAAAATATCACGATATATTGAAAACATTGACTACAAAAATGGCTTAGATAATCCAGAAACTTGGATAAGTGAGGCTTGGATAAGTGAGACTCTACTGTACTTACAATTACAACAGACTTGCATGTATGATTCATATTTTGGCTTGCTTCTCTCAATGTTCCTTCTTGAGATATTAAGAAATCATAATTTATTGACATGGAAAAATAGTATGTGCACATGATTAAGAAAGGGGGCACAAAGGGTCAAAAAAGAGATTCTTGCACACTATGCTGGGTAAGAAAAAGCAGGCATGCCAATGTAACGCAACCTCCAGAAAGGACAGCTAAAGCCCTGAACTCCTGCGTCTTTCACAAGGTTTCAAGGTCACTTTAATCCTACAGCAACAGCATCAGCACTGAGATGATTTGCAGGAAGAGGAATGTCAGCCTGTGATAATGGATTCAGCCTCTGAGCTGCTAATGACTTCCTGGGTGAACATCAATGGGATAGATTTCTCCCCTCCACAAATATGAATGTTAATTCACAAAGTGGAAATTACTCCGTCAACAGTTAAAAGCAAGGATTCAGAAGGCGGCACAGAAAAGACAAGGCATGATCCACAAATGGGCACAATCGCTCATTGGAAATACCATGTTCATAGGCACTCTGCAACCAATTACAGATGCTTGTGACTATGGAGTATAAGAACATTTGCCCTGTGGGGAACAGCAAAAAATGTTGTGGGTTTTCAGCTGGAAAAAAAACCCCAAGAATGTGCAGCAGGAGGGGCGTGATGATAAGTGATGAGCAGCATGCAGCAAAATGTTCTCTTTCTCTTGTGACTCAAAGTCAAGGCCATCTCATGAATGTGACTAATTACAATACACAATACATCTCCAAATGATGTGACAATGGCTCATGGGTGCTTAGTTCTCACCTACACATTTTGCAAAATGTTCGCTAGAGGCTCAAGTAGCCAACGCTATAGACTTTGGGTCATAGACACCTTTTCTAAATATCCACCTGTACTTTAAAAGAGGTTCAAATCCCGGGAGCAGCTTGAGCGCCTGCTGTTAGCTCCAGCTCCTGCCAACCTAGCAGTTCGAAAACATGCAAATGTGAGTAGATCAATAGGTACCACTCCGGCGGGAAGGTAGTGGTGCTCCATGCAGTCATGCCAGCCACATGACCTTGGAGGTGTCTATGGACAACGCCGGCTCTTCGGCTTAGAAATGGAGATGAGCACCAACCCCCAGAGTCAGACATGACTGAACTTAACGTCAGGGGAAACCTTTACCTTTACCTTTACCTACTTTAAAAGAGGAGCCCCCAGTGGTACAGCGGGTTTCCATGATGAAGATGACGCATTGGTGAGCACCCTTTGGGTTCGTTCGCTTAGCCAATTACAGATCCACCTAACCGTAGTTTTGTCTAGCCCACATTTTACTAGTTTATTTGCCAGAAGGTCGTGGGGGACTTTGTCGAAGGCCTTACTGAAATCCAGGTAGGCTACATCCACAGCATTCCCTGTATCGACCCAACTCGTAACTCTATCGAAAAAAGAGATCAAATTAGTCTGGCATGACTTGTTTTTGGTAAATCCGTGTTGACTATTAGCAATGACCGCATTTGTTTCTAAGTGTTCGCAGACCACTTCCTTGATGATCTTTTCCAGAATCTTGCCTGGTATCGATGTGAGGCTGACCGGACGGTAATTGTTTGGGTCGTTCTTTTTTCCCTTCTTGAAGATAGGGACCACATTCGCCCTCTTCCAATCTGCTGGGACTTCTCCTGTTCTCCAAGAACTCTCGAAGATAATTGCTAGTGGTTCTGAAATAACTTCCGCTAATTCCTTCAATACTCTTGGATGTAGCTGATCTGGCCCTGGGGACTTGAATTCGTTTAGAGAGGCCAAGTGTTCCTGGACAACTTGTTTCCCTATTTGGGGTTGGAGTTCCCCCAAACCTTCGTCCATTCCATGTTGCTGAGGTTGAAGATGGCTTTCTTTTTGTGAGAAGACCGAGGCAAAGAAGGCATTGAGCAGTTCTGCCTTTTCCCTGTCCTGTCGCCATCACCCCATCTTCTCCTTGCAGAGGCCCTATCGCCTCCTTCCTTTTTCTACCAACGTAAGCAAAAAAGCCTTTTTTGTTGTTTTTTATGTCCCTGGCAAGCCTGAGCTCATTTTGTGCTTTAGCCTTGCGAACCTTTTCCCTACAGGTGTTGGCTATACGTTTGAATTCTTCTTTGGTGATTTTTCCCCTTTTCCACTTCTTGTGCATGTCACTTTTGAGCTTTAGCTCATTTAGAAGTTCTTTGGACATCCATTCTGGCTTCTTTGCACTTGTCTTATTTTTCTTCTTTGTTGGCACTGTTTGCATTTGCGCCTTGAGTATTTCACTTTTGAAAAACTCCCATCCATCCTTAACTCCCTTGTTTTTTAATATTGGTGTCCATGGAATGCCGCTCAGTAATTCCTTCATTTTTTGGAAGTCAGCTCTCTTAAAGTCGAGAATGCGTGTTTGACTTGTCTTAGTTTCAGCATTCCTTTGTATTGCAAACTCCAGGAGCACATGGTCACTTGCCCCTAAGGATCCAACCACTTCAACTGTATTGATCAGGTCTTCCACATTTGTTAAGATTAGATCAAGAGTTGCTGATCCTCTTGTTGCCTCTTCTACCTTCTGGACTATAAAATTGTCTGCAAGGCAAGTGAGGAATTTGTTGGACTTTGTACTCTTGGCTGAGTTTGTTTTCCAGCAGATATCGGAATAATTGAAATCGCCCATGACTACTATATCTCTTCTTTGTGCCTGTTTGGTCAGCTGTTGACAGAAGGCTTCATCAAGTCCTTCATCCTGACTCGGAGGTCTGTAGTAGACACCCACGACAAGATCTTTTTGAGTCCCGGTTCCCTTGATTCTTATCCAGATGCTTTCTAGCTGGTTTCCCGGATTACAGTCTTGCATTTCTTCTGCAACGTAACTGTTTTTGACATATAAAGCTACTCCCCCTCCTCTTCCTTTTGTTCTATTTCTGTGAAAGAGGTTATAGCCCTCAATGGCTACATTCCAGTGATGGGAGTCATCCCACCAGGTTTCAGTGATGCCTATGACATCGTATGTGTGGTGCTGTGCTAAGAGTTGGAGTTCGTCTTGCTTATTTCCCATGCTCTGAGCGTTGGTGTAAAGACATGTAAGCCCCTGTGACCTCCCCTTGAGCTGTTTATTTGGGATTATTGTGCTCTCCGTACTTGGTCCTTGCTGTGTTTGTGCAGCCCCCGTTTAGCCTTTTGGCGGTTCCCTGTGGTTGTGGGTAATATAGTGTTCGCCAGGCTGTTGTTCCCCTCCCCCAGTGGATCTAGTTTAAAGTGCGCCTGATGAGGTTTGTGAATCTGTGTGCAAAAAGATGTTTTCCTGCTTGTGTGAGATGCACCCCATCACTTGCCAATAGGCCATCCTCCTGGAAGAGTAGACCATGGTCAAGGAAGCCAAAATGCTCCTCTTGGCACCATTTCTGAGCCAGTTATTGACCTGTACTATTTTTCCGGCCCTTGTAGAGCCGTGTCCTACAACGGGGAGGAGGGATGAAAAGATCACATGTACATTATACAGTTTTAGCTTTGTTCCCAGAGCACGAAAATCATTTGTGATCTTTTGAAAAGTATGCCTAGCGGTGTCATTGGTGCCTACATGAATCAACATAAGGTGGGGAGGGTGATGGGGCTTTAGGAGCCTGCTGAGCCTCTGAATGATATGGTGTATTTTTGCCCCCGGGAGGCAGCATGTTTCTCGAGCCATCCCATCCGGTCTGGAAATGATGGCTTCCGTTCCTCTAAGGAGGGAGTCACCTACTACCAAGACCTGTTTCCTTTGAGGATTGACAGGGTCCCTTTTGTGCAAGACAGTGTGTATGTCCCCTGAAGAGTGTTCCTGTTGAAGTGAATCATGCAGGTGTAAAGTGTTGTCCTCCTCCTCAACATCCCCAGTGCATTCATCAATGACAATCCATTGAGATACATCCGAGAGCCCATTACTCTCCCAAGGATGTTCCTGTTGCTCCTGGTCTACGATTGGGGATGGAGCATTTGCATGATTACATAAGTGTGAATGTGGTGATGCACTGTCCCCGTCCGGGCTATCCCCTGCGCATTGATCAAGGGTGGCCCACTGAGTGGTATCTAAGAAACTGTGGTCCTCCACAAGATGTGTTTCCTGATTGTATGTTAATGGTGTTAGAATTTCAAATCTGTTGTGTAAATGCAGCTGAGCAGAGGAGTTCTGCGGAGGCTGCCTGGTCCTGTGTCTCCTTCTATGGGTGACCTCCTTCCAAGCCTGAGGGTTGTCTACCTGTGAGTTGATCTCCCCATAAGGTTCCTGATCATGGTCATGGTGGTGTTGGTGTGATGCAGGCTGCAGATCTACAGCAGCGTGTTGTGCAGTGTCCAAGAAGAGCTCGAGTGCCTGAATGTCCTTAAGGGTCTTAATACGGTGCTCGAGCTGTTGGATCCTCTGCTCCATCAGAGTCATCTGTTTGCATTTGGAGCAGATGTAGTTGACTAGTTTTTGTGTGAAAAAGCAGAACATGCCACAGCTGGTGCATGTGGTGGCAAGTATTTGCTGTTGGTCCATCTCTTGGTGAGTGAAGTGACCGAGGAGGATTGTGTGTGTTATGGGCAGAATGCCTATCCCCTTCCTGTGTGTGTATTTTTAAAGTTGTTTTGTTTATTGTATATACTGTAAGAATGTGTTTTACTGTAGTGGTGGGTCAGAAAGCTTCAACAGGAAGCCAACGCTTTCAATAACAATAGCCTTGCCTCACCTTCCAAACAATGGCAGAACAGCAAGCCTTAATTACAGCTAGCCCACACTCAAGAATCAGCCCAGACTCAGGTTTTTAAAGGTAAAAGAGTCCAACAAACACAGGTTTTTAAGGCTTTTAAGGCTATCTAAGAAAAGAGTAGGCAATCTAAGAAAAGAGTGCACACTCTCAGGAAAATGGGGAGAGTGGGGAAACCTTTACCTTTTTACATTATAAGGCTTGAGAAGGTTGTTATTTCCAACCGTTTATACACAAGTTTATACAGTAGTTCCCTGGTGTGATATTGAATGTGAACTTCCAAGTTTGTTCTCAAACGGCAGTGTCTTGGGCATGGAGGATGGCTCTCTCAGAGGCCATTTGCTGCATATCTAAAGCAAACCTTCCCTGTTCAGAGATGGAATTCTACAAAAACAAATTAATAGAGCCGGCCTTTGCATCTGTGTCTTGTTTGTGAACTACTCAGAAGTATGTCTTTGCCTGTGGTTCAAATATGATCCAGTTGGGGCCTTTCTTACCTTCTGGGCTGTGCGAGAAACCAACTTGGGGAATGCATGTAACCATAGTCTGAGATAGCAGTTGCATTTCGAAAAGGGTGTTTTTTATTATTCCAAAGCTCATTCAGAGAAATGATTACACTAATTCCAAGTATGGCACTGCAGTAACTTGAATGGGTTCAGATTCATATCCCTTAGAGAGGCTAAAACCTAGTTTTAGCACTCTTTCTTTGCAGGCTTCCGCCATGGACCTCGCTTGACAAATAAGGGGTGAAAATCATCTCTCTCCACAGAGTGACAAGGGCAATTTCTATTCTGGACTGACCCTTTAACATTTCCCCAGGTCTCCCCTGAAAAGGGCTTTCTCTTGATACAGATAAAAGGCTAGTGGTGTTTCAGAGTTGCCCTGTCAGCAGTGTTCATGCTTGGCAGAAAGAGAGGTCAGGAAACCGCCTAATGAGAGAAAGGGGGTAAATGATTCCAATGCCATAACCAGAGCTGGCAGTCATTTAACTTGTACATTCATTTAATCAATTTCTATATTAAAAAGCCGAAACTCTTAACAGCCCAACTAATTGAGCCCAAGGTCCTCATAGATAGAAGGTTAATGCAAGGGCAGCAAGCAGCACTTATCCTGCTTGCATGTCACTTGCTATAAATTATACGTATACGCAGATGCACATAAATGTATCACCGTCAAGAGTCAGAGGACCACCCAGTTACACTAGACAAAGAAAGAGCTCAGGGATATGGCACATTCCCAAGGCTTCCGCCCTTCCTCCTGTGAAGAACTCAGTCAGTCAGTCAGTAGCCTTTATTTCGGTCAACAAACCATTGGCTAGGATCAAGTTATAGTACAGATGTAGTACAGATCAAGTACAGATGGAATACAGCATTTGAGTAATTTATGACAATTGCATTTGACTTATGGTTAATAACAGGTATGTACAAACTCTATTGGCTATTTGACTAACTTTATAATCTAAAACAAAAACTGTTTGCAGATTAGTAAACTGTCCCCTAGATATTCTTTGTTATACTCTCAACACTTACAGATTTTTCATGAAGCACTTGCGGCTTTTTGCCGCTGAAAAGAGAAATTTAGCCACCTGCTCCGTTATCCTTTTGTCAAAGTCAGACAGTAAATAACTGCGGTACCAATTTAGGGTTCTTCCTGGCCATTTAGTGAGTAGAGGTGATATTAACCTTAATCTATCATCTTTGTAAATTGTACAAATAAAAAGTACATGTATAACAGTTTCGACATTTCCCTCCCCGCAAGGGCATGCTCTGTGTTCGTATTTAATGCCTTTGTATCTGCCCTCTAGTATGGCTGATTTGAGTGCATTGCATCTGGCCCAGCTAAAAGCAAGGCGAAACTTTGGTATATTTAAGTTTTCTAGATATTTAGCACCTCCCATAGAATTAAATGTTAGGCCTAGAGTCAATGGGGAGCATGTGGAGCGTGCCTGAGTCATTGAGGTTTGTTTGTCTATGTCACTAATTCGCTCTGCTAAGATCTTCACAGTCTTTTTATACTCAAAACCCCTCAGTATATTCTCTGAAAGCCCCAATTGCCTAAACTTCTCATTTAATGCTTTGATTTGGTGGGATTTGAAGAGGTCTTTTTGAATCAAATATATATATCCTGCTTCAGGTCCTTTATATATCCTCTCAATCCAATATCCTAGGGCCCTTCTCCAAGCTGTTGATTCCAATGAGGCTGTTCCTGATTCAAGTCTTAAAACAGCAGATGGAACACAATTGGGGACAGCGAACAGTTTTCTAAGGAACCCTGATTGAACTTGTTCAGCTTTAGATGAGAAGCCTGTGATCCAAACAGGAATTGCGTAAAGTAGCTGGGCTGTTACCTTTGCTTGGAAAACCTTTATTGCAGCGGGGATATATTGACCACCTTTTGTGTAGAAAAAGCGTATTATAGCTTTACTACTGGATAAAGCATTTTGTATTGCCATTTTTTGATGACAACCCCAGGAGCCTGAGGCCTGAAAGGTCACCCCCAGGTATTTAAAGGAAGAAACTTGTTGTATTAAGTTTTCTCCTATATACCAGTTGTGTCTGGCTCGCTTTTTTGAGAAAATCATGATTTTGGTTTTACTGTAGTTTATCTTTAGCTGATTTTTCTCACAATATTCGTAGAATGCCCTCAGCACTCGCTTGAGTCCTACCATGGTGTAGGATATGAGGGCAGCATCATCTGCATACAGCAATAGGGGTATATTGGTGGATGAAATTTTAGGGGGATGTCCATTTGGTAGTGAAACATGGGCGGCCAAATCATTCAGGTATAAATTAAACAAAATAGGGGCCAGGATACAGCCCTGGCGCACCCCCCTCTTGACAGCTATTGGTTTTGAGAGGTTGCCTTGTACACCACATCTTACTTGTGTTGTAGTGTCTGAGTATAAGCTCTTGATCAGCCAGAGCAATCTTTTGTCGATTGTGGTCTCCTGCAGTTTTTGCCACAGCAAATTTCTTGGGACAGAGTCAAACGCGGCTTTTAGATCGATGAAAGCAGTATATAGTCCCTTGTAGGGACTTTTTTGGTATTTTTCAGCTAGGTGGTTTAGCACAATACAGTGGTCTATGGTAGACCTCCCTTTTCTGAAGCCTGCCTGTTCCTCGCCTATTATTTTTTCGGAGTCCAACCAGTCTAGGAGCCTGTTATATAAGTGGCGAGAATAAAGTTTTCCCACCACCGAGAGCAGGCTGATGGGGCGGTAGTTTGCTGGGTCGTTTTTGTCCCCTTTTTTATAAATTGGGATTATAATAGATTTTGACCACGGGGCAGGAATTAGGGCTGTGCGGTTAATGTGTGTGAAGAGGGGGGCCAGAAAGGCTGTCCACCATGAGATGTTGTTTTTTAGATGTTCGGGGGCTATTTGATCTGGGCCTGGGGCTTTACCGTTTTTCAGTGATGAAATCAAACTTTTAATCTCCCTACCGGTCACCGGGGACCATTGTGGTGCATCTGTGCTGCTGAAGGAGATCACTGGATTTTCTTCCCACTCCCTTCTGGGCATCTCTTCATTTGACCCATATAGTATAGTAAAATACTTTTCCCACACCTGAACTGGTATATGGCATTTGGGAGAGGTTTTCCCAGATCCCAGCATTCCCGTGACCAGGGTCCAGAATTGCTTGGAGTTGTTGTTTAAGGAAGCATCTACCAGGGCATCCCATCTTCTATTCATTTTCTCCCTCTTGTTTCTCACTAACATGGCTTTGTATTGTTTTTTGATTGTATAGTACATTTTGGGGAGATTCTGGGAGTTTTCTGCTCTATAGGACTGGTAAATCTGGTTTAGCTTCTTTTTTAGTATTGCACGTTCCTTCTGTGTATCTGTTGTCCCCTCTCCTTGGCTTTGGGTCCTAAATCTGCCTACTAATTTTTTTCCTGAGACTATTAATTCTTCTGTGAGATGTGAGTATTTTGATATTGCTTCCTCCGCACTTTCTGTTTCTGCTATGATCTTTCCCAACTCCGCCAGCAAGAAGGGGTCTGAAGTTGCTGGAGGTTTGTTTTGCTTCTTTGTATCCCATCTAAGTCTGTTTCGTCTTATGTCTAGGGTGGAATTATCTAGATAGTGTTGTGGACTTAAGCGTTGCGCATTAGGAAGACTTACTATATAAGAAATCGGGAGATGGTCACTTTCTGTTCTGGGTACTGTGGTGAAATTCTCTATATGTTTATACATGTGATTAGCTACCAGAACGTAATCTATCACACTGCTGCCACTTCCTGATATATAGGTAAATTCGGCACATCTCTCAAATTTAGGGTCTCCCTTTATTATGTTTAGGGCTAGTCTTGATGTCAACTGCGCTAAGCATATCCCAGCTAAGTTGATCTTGTTATCCTTAGATTTCCTGTCAATCTTGTTTAAGTGGTCTTCCAACTCTTCCAGGTGCCATAACTTAGAGGCAAATAAGGTTGTATTATCAGGGCCCAGACGAGCATTAAAATCTCCTGTAACAATTAGTTTAGATTTTGGGAAGTGTGATTCCAACATTACTATGTAATCTTCCAGTTCCTCCCAAGTGCGGGTAAGCTCTAGCTTTTTGGGGCTGGGAGGAATATATACGTTGACCAGGAGTATCTGTGTAGGCCCATATTCTATGTGACAAGCCATAGCTATATGGCTGCAATTGTCAACTGATTTGATTTTTGCCCCAAGGGATGTGGACAGCAGAATGGCCAGGCCTGCTTTCGGTCGCCCTCTATCTTTTTCCATTTTAGCCGGGGAGTCAATTATAGTGTATCCGTTGAAATCTATAGGCCCTTTACTCCATGTCTCCTGAAGCGAGATCACATCAAACTTCCTCAAAAATTTGCTTACCCCTTCCTCTTTACTTCTGGTCTGCCATCCTGCTATGTTCCAAGATAGACAGTTCAGGTTAGATGATTTTGTTTGCAATGTTTTCACTTTTGGGACTGTTGGAGGTTGCGGAATGATGGACTGGGTGGGACGTGTTTCATTTTTTAGTATATTCCTGACTAGTCAGTGATCACCCTTAGAATGGCTCACTGGTTCTGTTTGTCGCCCTCCTCTAGCCCTTCCATACGTCATGTCCGTCTCTGCTAGATCCCCTATGCAATGTCCTGGCTCAGGTTGAATTTTATCCCCCTTGGTCATCCTGCTGAGAAGCTCTACCCGTAGCAAAGTCAGTCTGTCTATTATTTCCCTTTGACTTAATTGTGGCAAGCATTGGAATGTTTCCAGCAGGTCACTTTCCTCATCTATGTATAGCTCACTAAAGGGTGTTTCAGTTATGAGCCAATTGGGCACTGATTCCAGCTGCTTTGCTAGAGGGAACTGTTTTAGAGGTTTAGGGGTATCTGTTAGATCTATGAGATTGGCTTCATTGCAATGGATTTGGTTAGACCTGGAGAGTTGTTTAGGTTCCTGTTTGAATAGTGGGAAGGGAGGGGAGCTGTTAATAAAGTACCGAGAGATGGACATCCCGAGCTCCATAAGTTTTTCCTTAAGGCAATACAGTTTGTTAGTTACTTGCTTGTTTGTACATGTTATAACTGCCCGGGCATGTGAGTAGTTGTAAAAGAGGTATTCTATCTGGGTTATTTCAGCTAGACTAATGACATTGCACCCCACAACTTCTAAAACCCTTAGAAGGTGGCCTTTCCGTTCTGCTGGTGAGAGGAGGCCCAGGGGCTTAGGGTAGTTAGAGATCACCAACTTGTTTGGCACAAGTATCATCTCCCAATCCCCCACATCTGGAACATCAAAGTTCTTTACCCATTTCTTTTCATTGTTGTCCTTGTTTTCCTTTCCTTTAGCAAAGACGGTTTCCCAGGGATCCTGTGTGACTTGTGGGTCTGCTAGTATTGCTGGGTCACACAGGAGGGGTGTCGCTTGATTGATTTCCAGGACATCAAGAACTGTTCTTTGCTTGATCTGATTTATTGATGTCTCATTTTTAGATTCCGGTTTACAATTTATTTTGTCTATCTTATCTTTAGGGGGCTTCGCAGTAGTACCTCGATCTTTCTTCTTATCTGTGTGTTTATACTTGAGGATCTTTTGAGAGTTTAAATTTGATTGTTTTACTGTGGATGTGGCCACTTTCTTCCTTTCTTGATCTTTTTGAAGACTTCTGCATTTGTACTTTATCCTTTTGTGAGCCTTGCTGTGCTTGGGGGAACTTATTGTGTTGTTGTTTTTGTTCCTTGCCTTTTTTCCAAAATGCCCTTTTATGCTGGAGTCGTTGACCTCCGTGTCTTGATTTAAAGTTGGGAAGGTTTTCTCCTTGCTTGCTTCCTGTTTGACCATAAATTGAGTTATTGTAATCAGGAGGGCATTGGTTTCTGCAAGGTAAATCTTTATAGCCTGAATATCAGCGTTCAAACTGGTTAATTGATTGACCAGATCCTCTGCAATGAGTGGTTTTTTGAAGGCCTCTGATGTTAGATTTGTCTCTAGATCGCCCTCTGTTATATTCATAGGGACCTCCACCACGTCTTCATTGGGGGATGTTAAAACATGCCTCCTGTGCCCTCTCCTACTATCCAGATTATCCAAATTGTCAGTAGCGAAGGCAAACTCCTCAGCAATACTTATGCCTGAGTTCTCATAAGGATTAAAAATTACCCGACAGTGATCTAGGGTCCAGTCGAGAGGCGAAGCTGAGGGGGTGTTCTGTTCCTGCTCCAGCTCCTGTATTTTGACTATGGGAGAGAAGTAAGTTTTTATCTCTGTTTGTTTTGTTTTCTTTCTTTTCCCAAACGTGAAGAACTCAATGCAGATTCCCAAAGAGATTTTTAAAATCATGCCAAAAGTGACTTGAAAACATACTGCAGGTCGCTTCTGGTGTAAGAGAATTGGCCGTCTGCAGAGACGTTGCCCAGGGGACGCCCGGATGTGTTACCATCCTGCTGGGAGCTAGAGCGGACAGATGGGAGCTCACCCCTTTCACGGATTTGAACTGGCACCCTTCAGGTCAGCAACCCAACCTTCAGGTCAGTAGTTCAGCCGGCACAAGGTATAAACCTAAAAGACACAATTCATCTGAAAGCAATTTTACGATGGCTTCTGATCCATTTTGGGAATGTCTTGGTGGAACAAAACTGGACTTGCTGAGGAGGTGATGGAAGCTGTTTTCCAGTGGCTCTAGTTATATATCATGATATATTATTAATCCCAGGAGGGCCAGTGTTTCATCTCATGGATTTTGATTAAGGTGGGGCTGTGAGGTCCTATTATGCTGCTCATTTCCCCCCTGCTTTTTAACATGTCTGTGGAATCTCTGAGTAAAGTCATGCAGAGCTTTTGAATGAAGGAAGATTTGGAACGAGAGAAAGTATTTTAGTTTGATCCAGCATCGTTCTTCTGCCTTATAATTCTGCAGAGCAATGATAACACCCTTACTATTCTATCCTACAAATGTCTTGATTTGACAAGGACACTTCTAAATAATCCTCTGCCGTTTTTCTTCCTCTGCCTTCTTTAAGATACCCCAGTTTCTCTCTCCTCCTTCCTTGCTCCTTTTCCTCATCTTGCTTCAAAGGAACCCTTGATGGTGAATTGGGTTAAACCCTTGTGCCAGCAGGACTGATGACTTCAGGGTTGGGTTGCTGACCTGAAGGTTGCTGGTTCGAATCCAACCCGGGGAGAGCACAGATGAGTTCCCTCTATCAGCTCCAACGCCATGTGGGGACAGGAGAGAAGCCTCTCACAAGGATGGTAAAAAAACATCAAAACATCCGGGCGTCCCCCAGGCAATATCCTTGCAGATGGCCAATTCTCTCACATCAGAAGTGACTTGCAGTTTCTCAAATGGCTCCTGACACACACACACACATGCAAATCTTGCTTCAGTTGCTGCAAACTGGATTTAATAGAGGGGGAAATTGCATTCACTTAGGTCAATGGATAGAAGGAAAACAGGGAGTTTCCTATAGATTCGGGCAACAGCATACAGTTGTGGCCTCCTTAGACTTGCCTGTTCCTCATCATTAATAGTTTTTGCCATCTTGACCACATCTGAGGTGGCTTGGCAAAATATTTCCCAGGTTGATGCCAATCTGTGAAATGTTGAAAGGTATTTACTTTGTATATGAAGAAAGGGCTGTATGGCAAAACACCATGGTTTGCATGCGAAAGATCCCATGTCTAGAGAGATCCCATGTCTAGAGTGTTGGATAAGTGAGACTCTACTGTAGTGTTATTACCATACATCAAGGGAATCACTGACCGCATAGGGAAGCTGATGAAGAAACACAACTTACAAACTATCTACAGACACACTAAGAAAATCCAACAAATGCTACGTTCAGCGAAGGACAAGAGAGATCCTCTCACCTCTGCAGGAGTACCGTACACCATGCAGCTGTGGACAAGTCTAAGTAGGGATCACCAAAGGCAGCATTGCCCAAACACGAGTCAAAGAACATGAAAGGCACTGTAGATCAATTCAACCAGAGAAGTCAGCCATAGCAGAGCATTTGATGAACCAACCTGGACACAGAATATTAATTGAGAAACCAGAAATGCTGGACCACTCTAACAACCACCATGTCAGACTACACAGCCATTGAAATCCACAAGCATGTAGGCAAGTTCAACAGAAAGGAGGAAACCATGAAAATGAACAAAATCTGACTACTAGTATTAAAAAACTCTAAAATTGTGATGACTCATGGGCCATGTAGTCCCGTTCCTAGCACTGTTGTGACAGATGAAGAGGAAAACTTAGGTTTCCCACCGTTTCAGCCAGAATTGGAGCTTTTTCAGCCAGAATTGGAGCCCTTGCACCTGCAGGAGATCTGCCTTCCAGAAGTCTGCCAAACAAGCCTTGAGCAGAAATCTCCCCCATTTTCTCGCCGTGATTATTATAAACAACAGAAAGGCGCTCAGGAGGCGTCTCGCAGGAGCGCTAGGATTGCTGCCAGGCATTCAGCTGATTAAGCCTGCTTCCCATGGGAGTCATGCATCTGGACACAGAGAATGGCTTTCGGTTCTGGTTCCCCAGAGAAATGTTCTTTGGCGGGAAAACGAGACCCTATTTAGGTGTTTTGCCCACGTAGGAATCTTGCGGAGTCAATTCGTCAGCTTCGGGAGTAGGTTGTGTGTGGACTACGCTACTCCCGCGTCCAAGTCCTTGCTCCCGTTTCCAGCCTTGCCTTGCTTCCCAGGACCTTGCCTTGCGCCATGGACCTTGCCTTGCTTCCCGGACCTCGCCACGAATTTACCACGGATCCTGTTCTTGCTCCTCGTTTCTTGTTGCCTTGAATTAAGCCTAGTGTTCCAAGAATCAAGTTTACTTCCTAGCCTTGCTTAAGTTTCATGGACTAAAGGACCTTGTCATCTCCCCTCACTTTGCTTGGCAAAGTGAGTGTTTCGGTTACTGGATTACAACTTTGGACCTTAATATTTCATATTGGACATTGTTTCTTTGGACTAATTTTGACCTTTCCTGAAAGGTCTACTTCTGGACTATTTTCTACACTTGTTTTTATCAACTTTATATATTTCCACAATAAAGATATTAGATAGATTCTGGCCTCTGTGTATGGTTATTGGTGCTCTGCAGCCTGGGTCCTGACAAAAATCAGGAAAGTAAATAAATAGTAACACTCAAAAAACAGGAGGTGCTTTGAATGCTTCTTGTCAGGGGGTTGGACTAGGTGGCCCATGAGGTCTCTTCCAACTCTACTTTTCTATGATTCTATAAATTCTAGACAGGGCCAGCTAACACCTCCCAACAAAGGATTCCCACAAGCAGGAAGCAGCCAGGCTTTGAAGCTGCAAAGCCATTCAATGTTAATCAAGGTGGCCAATTGCAACATTCACACTTGCCTCAGACAAGAGTTCTTTCTCCCACCCTGGACATTGAGTCTATACTGCCATATAATCCAGTTCAAAGCAGATAATCTAAATTTTATATGGCAGTGCAGAAGGAGCCTGAGTCAGTGTGGTTGAAAAACATCCTCTTTCATGCTGGTCATCTCCACATTTCATCCTTCTTGAAGCAGTGACTAAGATAACCTTTAATGCCATCACATGTGTGCCACCCTTGGAGAATTAGATCATCATTAACTATCTCATCCCCATTCGACAGAGCACATCACAACAAGTCCAGTGAAACAGGAGATAAGTGTCTATTGGACCATTTTGCAAAATATGTTAAATGCTTTGAACACTGATGAGTACGAATGTTCAGAGTTATTATAAGAGACACCAAAAGGCCTCTGATCTGTTTTTTATGGGGGAAGCACTTGGATTGGGAAGACTTAATGTCACACAGTAGCAGGAAACTAGGTGGCCCAATGGGTAAGGCACTTTCTAGCATGTCAATGCACATCTGTTTCTGTAAGGGCAGGTGAGAAGAAATATAATGTTGGGTTGCTGTGAGTTTTCCGGGCTGCATGGCCATGTTCCAGAAGCATTCTCTCCTGATGTTTCACCCACATCTATGGCATGCATCCTCAGAGGTTGTGAGGTCTGTTGGAAATTAGGCAAATGAGGTTTATATGTGGAATAATGTCCAGGGTGGGAAAAAGAACTCTTGTCTGTTGGAGGCAAGTGTGAATGTTGTATTTAGTCATCTTGATTAGCATTGAATGGCCTTGCAGCTTCAAAGCCTAATTCCTGTCTGGGAGAATCCTTTGTTGGGAGGTGTTAGCTGGCCCCAGACATGTAGCCAGGGGGTGGGGCTTGAGAAGCTTCAGCCCCCCCCCCCCCAATTCTCAGGGTGGTCCGCGAGAAGGCCTTACATTTATTATTTGAACTGTTATGTTTATTCATATCATGATCTGATCACCATGCTCAATATATCCCATATGCATGGGGATATTGGAATAACAATACCAAAGGTTTGCTAGGGTAGATCCTCTCTCATCCAGACTCAGCCCCCCCCCCCCCGAACCAATATCCCAGCCCCTTCCAAATCCAAATCCTGGCTATGGGCCTGGCTGGCCCTGATTGTTTCTTGTCTGAAATTTAACATTCTAAGTGTTGCTCTTTATTTACTGTCCTGATTTTAGAGTTTTTTTTAATACTGGTAGCCAATTTTTTTCATTTTCATGGTTTCCTCCTTTTTGTTGAAATTGGCCACATGTTTGTGGATTTCAATGGCTTCTCTGTGTCGCCTGACATGGTGGTTGTGAGAGTGCTCCAGCATTTCTGTGTTCACAAATAATATGCTGTGTTCAGGTTGGTTCATCAAGTGCTCTGCTATGGCTGACTTCTCTGGTTGGATAAGTCTGCAGTAAATAAAGAACAACACTCAGAAAAACAAGGTTATATGTTATTATTGTATCATAAAATAAATCTTTATAAAGAGTACTTAAAAAAACTGGGGAATTTCAGACAAGAAACAATCAGGGCCAACTATAACCTCCCAACAAAAGATTCCTTCAGACAGGAATTAGCCAGGCTTTGAAGTCGCAAGGCCATTCAGTGCAAAACAAGGTGGCTTTTTTTTCGTGTCAGGAGCAACCGGAGTTGCTTCTGGAGTGAGAGAATTGGTTGCCCAGGAGATGCCCGGATGTTTTGATGTTTTTACCATCCTTGTGGGAGGCTTCTCTCATGTCCCCGCATGGAGCTGGAGCTGATAGAGGGAGCTAATCAGCGCTCTCCCTGGGTGGGATTCGAACCTGGCAGCCTTCAGGTCAGCAACCCAACCTTCAAGTCACAAGGCTTTTATCCCCTAGGCCATCAGAGGCTCCTTTATCAAGGTGGCTAATTGCAATGTTCACACTTGCCTCCAACAGATAAGAGTTCTTTCTCCCACCCTGGACATTTTTCCACAGATATATAAACCTCACTTGCCTAGTTTCCAACAGACCTCACAACCTCTGAGGATGCCTGCCATGGATGTGGGTGAAACTTTAGGAGAGAATGCTTCTGGAACATAGTTATATGGCCCGGAAAACTCACAGCAACCCAGTGGTTCTGGCCAGGAAAGGCTTTGACAACACAATATAATGTTGTTACGGCCAGACATTAAATCAGGAATGATAAAGCAACAAGATCCGGCCTTTCTGCAAATTTTCTTTTGAAATGTCCAGAGTGTATTGCCATTGGGTAAAAAAAGAAAAAGAGTGGAAACAACACCCAACAAGGAGCAGGCTGTGCTCCTGCAGCAAATGGCACATTCCGTTCCATCTCTTGCAACAGCGTCTCACTCGCACAACGTCCTTGGGGAATGTGATGTCATCAACTCTCTCCAATGACTCACTCCATTATAGTCTCTTTGGGGCCACATATTTTTTCCTCTCCACACCCTACAGAGAGCAACTTTGCCAGTGACGTCTCAAAACTGCCATCAGCAGACAGTGGGATTTCATGTTTCCATTAAAGCTCCTGTTTGAACCGTAAAGCAGGGTTAAGGTCAACAGGAAGGTGGGAAGGGTAACATTTAGTCTGACCAAATACTAAAAGTACTCTACATTTCTGGAAAGGAAAAAAAAGAGATGAAATCATATAAACTGGATAGATTACAGTTCCACATTGAATCATTTTATCATGACCAGAGCTCGGAAAAGCTACTACAGTAGCCGGCAGAATGTTGGATAAGTGAATATGTTGGACAATAAGGAGGGATTAAGGAAAAGCCTATTAAACATCAAATTAGGTTATGATTTTACAAATTAAGCACCAAAACATCATGTTATACAACAAATTTGACAGAAAAAGTAGTTCAATATGCACTAATGCTATGTAGTAATTACTGTATTTAAGAATTTAGCACCAAAATATCACAATGTATTGAAAACATTGACTACAAAAATGCGTTGGATAATCCAGAATGTTGGATAAGCGAGACTCTACTGTATTTCTCTTTCCCTTAATGGCACTTGACTTCATGAAATATAAAATTATTCATCAGTGGTGAGTTTTTGGATAGCAGATAGCGTGAGCACAGGGTTGCGGTGATTTTTCTGGGCTGTATGGCCATGTTCTAGAAGCAATAATAATAATAATAATAATAATAATAATAATAATAATAATAATAATAATAATAATAATAATAAGTTTATTTATATCCCGCCTCCATCTCCCCTGAAGGGGACTCGGGGCGGCTTACAGCAAAATCAAAATACAAGCAATGATACAATATAAAACATCAAAGGACAAAAACAATAACCAATAATAAAATATACACAATAGGTGAAAAAACACAAAACAGAATTAAAACATCAGATTAAAAACAATGAGGTTGCAATAGTGGATAAGCAAGGTGCACATTATGAGTAACAAATTCGTAAATAGATAAAGTGCAATCACTCCTGATGTTTCACCCTCATCTATGACAGGCATCCTTGGAGGTTGTGAGGTCTGTTGGAAACTAGACAAGTGGGGTTTATATATCTGTGGGAGGTCCAGGGTGGGAGAAAGAACTCTTGTCTACTTGAGGCAGGTGTGAATGGTGCAGTTGGCCACCTTGATTAGCATTGAATAGCCGTGCAGCTTCAAAGACTGGCTTCTTTCTCCCACCCTGTTGTTTCCACACTGCTTTCTTTTCTTTTCTTTTACCCAATGGCAACACACTTGGTTATTTTAAAAGAAAAATTGCAGGAAGGCCGGATCTTGTTGCAATATCATTCCTGCTTGAATGGCTGCCCATAACAACATTATATTGTGTTGTCAAAGGCTTTCATGGCTGGAATCACTGGGTTGCTGTAAGTTTTCTGGGCCATATGGCCATGTTACAAAAGCATTATCTCCAAAAGTTTTGCCCATATCTACGGCAGGCATCCTCAGAAGTTGTGAGGTCTGTTGGAAACTAGGCAAGTGGGGTATATATATCTGTGGAATAATGTCCAGAGTGGGAAAAAGAATGGCTGTCTGCTTGAGGCAAATATGAATGTTGCAATTGGCCAGCTTGATTAGCATTGAATAGCCTTGTAGCTTCAAAGCCTGTCTGCTTCCTGCCGGGGGAATCCTTTGTTAGGAGGTGTTAGCTAGCCCTGATAGTTTCCTGTCTGGGATTTCCCTGTTTTCTGGGTGTTGTTCTTTATTTACTGTCCCGATTTTAGAGTTTTTTAAATACTGTTAGCCAGATTTTGTTCATTTTCATGGTTTTCTCCTTTCTGTTGAAATTGTCCACAGGCTTGTGGATTTCAATGTCTTCTCTGTGTAGTGTGACATGGTGGTTGTTGGAGCAGTCCATCATTTCTGTGTTCTCAAATAATATGCTGTGTCCAGGTTGGTTGATCAAGTGCTGTACTTTGGCTGACCTCTCTGGTTGAGTTAGTCTGCAATGCCTTTTATCTTCCTTGACTGCTGTTGCGTTTGGTGGTCCCTACAAGTAGACTTGTCCACACTGCATGGTATATGATAGACTCCTGCAGAGGTGAGGGGATCTCTCTTGTCCTTTGCTGAATGTAGCATTTGTTGGATTTTCTTAGTGGATCTGTACCTAGGAGCACCGGTGGTGAAGTGCATTAAAGCACTGAGCTGGAGACTGAAAGGTCCCAGGTTCAATCCCCGGGAGCGGCCGCTGTTAGCTCCAGCTCCTGCCAACCTAGCAGTTTGAAAGCATGCCAATGTGAGTAGATCAATAGGGTACCGCTCTGACGGGAAGGTAACGGTGCTCCATGCAGTCATGCCGGCCACATGACCTTGGAGGTGTCTACGGACAACGCCGGCTCTTCGGCTTAGAAATGGAGATGAGCACCAACCCTCAGAGTCAGACATGACTGGACTTAACGTCAGGGGAAAACCTTTACCTTTTTACCTAGTTTGTAGGTTGTGTTTCTCCATCAGCTTCCCTATGCGGTCAGTGGTTCCCTTGATGTATGGTGAGAACACTTTTCCTCTGGGTGGATCTTTGCCTTTACTCTTGTGCCTTGTTCTGGAACATGGCCAAACAGCCTGGAGGACTCACAGCAACCCAGTAATTCTGGCCATGAAAACCTCCAACAGCACAGTATACTGTTTGCTTTCCTGAATATGAAGCATAAATATCGGAACACCAACACCGAAAACTGATATCCAATTGCAGGTAAGGACAGTCCTGAAGACCTGCATTTCTGGGGAGACTTCATATTTTCAGAATAATCCTGGCTGCTAAGGCTGAATTTACACTGTCATATAAAATCCAGAGTTTCTGCTTTGAGCTAGATTGTATAGCAGTGTAGATTCCCACCTTAACAACCAGCATTATTCTGAAAATCCATCTGCACCCTCTTGTGGTTACAAAAGGAAGCTCTGGACCCTTCTACACTGCTAGATAATCCAGGTTATCAAAGCTGAAAATCCATATTATCTTTATTTAAGGAGCCTCGGTGGCGAAGTACATTAAAGCACTGAGCTGGAGACCGAAAGGTCCCAGCTTCAAACCCCAGGAGTGGCATGAGCAGCTGCTGTTAGCTCCAGCTCCTGCCAACCTAGCAGTTCGAAAACATGCCAATGTGAGTAGATCAATAGGTACCGCTCCGGCAGGAAGGTAACGGCGCTCCATGCAGTCATGCCGGCCACATGACCTGGAGATGTCTACGGACAACGCCGGCTCTTCAGCTTAGAAATGGAGATGCGCACCAACCCCCAGAATCAGACATGACTGGACTTAATGTCAGGGGAAACCTTTACCTTTTATTTTAGTCTACACTGCCATATAATCCAGTTCACAGCAGATAATTTAGATTTAATACAGTTGTGAAGAAGGAGCTTCTAAAACATATTCAAGGGTAGTCCTGTTGAAAGCTAGCATGATGCATTGTCTGCATTTCACTCAGTCTATACGTGAGGAGTACAGGTCATAAAGACATCCGTATAGTAGCATGTGTCTCCAAATGCAGAATAAGATACCAGATCCTGCCTATAGAATCATATAATCATAGAGTTGGAAGGACCACAAGGGCCATCCAGTCCAACCCCCTGTTATATATCAACAAGGCACACATACAGACACAAGTGCAGGATTGACTTCAACTTTTCTAAAAGATGTCCTTGTATCTTTGTCATTTACTTTTTATTGTGTAGAAATCATATTGGGGGGAAAAACTCAAAATATACAGCAATGAAAACCGGAAAGCTGTGGAGAGTTTAGAAATGACATCAAAACATTTTGGTGGATCAAAACTAATCTGAAACCAGACACATTGGGCAAACAATATCTATTTTTCCTAGCAAAAACCTCCCCTCTCTGGTTGTCTAGCACCTTCATTCTGCAAAGGCATCAGATTCCATCTGATTTTGGAAACTAAGCAGGGTCACCTATAGTTGGTTTTCAGATTGGAGGCCTCTAAGGAATAGCAGGTGATATTGGTTACATTTCAGGGGAAGGAATGGGCAAAACTACCTTTGAGTATTGCTTGCCTAAGAAAACCCTATGGCATTCATGGGGCCATCAAAATCGACAAACAACGCTCACACACTGAAATGTCTACCCATTGACCTGAAAGCCAAGCAGGTAAGAATTTTTTTGTCTGGATATTCCCGTGAATTTGTATAACTGATCAGCACCAGGGCTAGCTCCAGGGAAGACCATGGAACACAGTGCTTTTGAGTTGCTGTGAGTTTTCCAGGCTGTTTGGTCATGCTTCAGAAGCATTATCTCCTGACGTTTCACCCACATCTATGGCAGGCATCCTCAGAGGTTGTAAGATGGGTTGGAAAACTATACAAGTGGGGTATATATCTGTGGAAGGTCCAGGGTGGGAGAAAGAACTCTTATCTGTTGGAGACAAGTGTGAATGTTGCAGTTATTCACCTTGATTAGCATTGAATGGCCTTGCAGCTTCAAAGTCTGGCTTCTTTCTTCCACCTTGGACCTTCCACAGATATATAAACCCCACTTGCATAATTTTCCAACAGACCTCACAACCTCTGTGGATGCCTGCCATAGATGTGAGTGAAACATCAGGAAAGAATACTTCTCGAACATGGCCATACAGCCCGGAAAATTCACATCAACCCAGGTGTGGTCTGACCAAGGCAGAATAGAGGAGGAGCGTGTGATGCCTAGGGTACCTTTGGCTCCTGACCCTGTGGCCATTGCTGACCAGGACGAAGAAGATTTTGGTTTTCTCCCACGTCAGCAAGATTCGACTCTGTTCCAGATGCCTCATGTTGACATCTCTGAGCCAGAGCCAATTAAGAATGCCCTTGAAACAGTGCCGGCTCTCCCAGATTCTCCGGAAAGTTTAGTGTTTGATCGTAGAGCATTTGTACAAACAGAAAGGTCACAAAGACAAAGCCTGCAGAGAAGCGCCAGATTAGCAGAGCGTGGTGACTATGGCTAAGCCTTGTTCTCTTGGGAAGAATTAGGGAGTTAGACACCTGGTGCAGTGACTGTAACAAGCTCAGTTCTCTTGGGAAGTTTTAGGGAGTCAGGCACCTGGTTTGGGGGAGCTTATGAACTTGAATAAAAGTATTGCGCTGAGAATTTTTCTGCGTGGTGACAACTTTACTTCAGACTGAGAAGCATCATCGTCTCTAGCTCTTGAAATCCAAGCGGCCTGAAGGTGCGCTTACTCTTGAGTAGACCGGGCACTGGTCTACCTCCTTGCCAAGTTTGGATTGTGTTTCAGCTCCTGTACATCTAGTCTCTGCCTTGCCCTGAAATCCTGCTTTTGGACATTTATTCCGGAGAACTCTTCTTGCTACTTGCTCTTTTCCCCACTCAATACTCAAGCCGAGTTTGAGTGTGTTTCGGTTTCCAGACTTTGGACTCTAATACTGGACATAAGACTTTTACTTATTGGACTAATTTTGATCTTTCCTGAAAGGTCAATTGCTTATTCAACTTTGCTGCTCATTTCCTTTTGGAACTTTATTTGCTTTAATAAAGATATTATATTGTTATTGGTTTTTGTGTTAATTTTCGGTGCTCCAGCTGCCTAGGGGTGTAACAGAGCGTGACTTCTTTGAATCTAGACACTGTACTCCTATTTATGCAGGCCAAACTCCCATTGGCTTTTTTTGCCACTGCAGGACATTGTTGGCTCCTGTTCACCTTCCTGTCCACAGGGACTCCAAGATCTTTCTCACATGTACCGCTGTCGAGCCAGGCGTCCCCCATTCTGTATCTGTGCATTCATTTTTTTTTCTGCCTAAGTGGAGTATCTTGCATTTGTCCCTGTTGAAGTTCGTTAGCTTCGGCCCATCTCTCTACTATGTTAAGATTGTTTTGAATTCTGCTCCTGTCTTCTGGACTATTGGCTTTCCTTCCCAATTTGGTGTCATCTGCCTTCTAGCCCTTCATTTAAGTTGTTAATAAAGATGTTGAAGAGGACCAAATCCTGCGGTACTCCACTTGTTACTTCTTCCCAGGATGAAGGAGAAGCATTTGTGACCATCCTTTGGGTTTGTTCGCTTAACCAATTACAGATCCACCTAACTGTTGTTTTGTCTAGCCCACATTTGACTAGCTTCTTTGCCAGAAGGTCATGGGGGAACTTGTCGAAGGCCTTACTGAAATCTAGATACGCTACATCCATGGCATTCCCTACATCCACCCAGCTTGTAACTCTATTGAAAAAAGAGATCAGATTAGTCTAGCCTGACTTGTTTTTGATAAATCCATGTTGACTATTAGCGATGACCGCATTCGTTTCTAAGTTTTTGCAGACTACCTCCTTAATAATCTTTTTCAGAATCATGCCTGGTATCAATGTGAGACTGACCGGATGGTAATTGTTTGGGTCGTGTGTTTTTTTCCTTTCTTGAAGATCGGGATCACATTTGCCCTCCTCCAATCTGCTGGGACTTCTCTCGTTCTCCAAGAACTCTCAAAGATGATTGCCAGCGAATTTCTTTGTATAAAATCCTCCTTCATTTTCATTCTCAACTCATTGCAGTTTGAGAATATTTAACTTCTAAATCATCCTTTCCCAACCAGAGATGTTTTGAATTAGTTGCCCCTACAACTAGCTTCAACCAGCATTGCCAATGGCCAGTTATGATGGGAACTGTATTGCAAAATGTCAGTGAAATTAATGGAACCAATAATTCGTCAGTGAGATTACCTTGCTGCCTTGCTGTTTATGTAACATTCAAATAGACTTTCCCTTTCTCAGATGGGTGGGGCAGGGTTGGCCTCGCTTGAACATGGAAACCTTTGGTGCAGAAACCTGTGGTTTTTGGCATTGCAAGCTGAATCTGTCCGGTCAATAAGACACCCCAGAGTGATGTATTTGGGCTCAGTCTATCACATGGACTCAGCCAACAAAATTCCTGTAATTCCTTGGGTGTGTTTTTCACTGCAACCATATTTAGTATTTGCATTTCATTGAAAGCGAATTCATTATCTGTTGCCATAGTGACTGCTGCCATAGCACCTATGAAACTCTTCTCCGGAAGACTGATCAGTTTTATGCAGATAATGTGCATCAGCCTGCTTGCCTGCCTCTGGATGTCTTGGGCTGCAACTCCTATCATACAGATGAGAGCGATGGGAGTTGCAATCCAGCCCACCTTGCAAGGCTGATGTATATGAGTAACCATAAGATGTGGCAGCCTAAGGCCGGATCATCCTTCTATTTCAAGCTGTATATCTTTGGGAACTCCCAGACAGATCATAAAGCAATCAGTCCTCCTCTCTTGCTTATCGCCAGCCTTTGGTATTCAGAAATATATAAGCTTTGAAATATAGAAAGTCTGTTTGGCTCTTGCAGCTAAGAAACATTGATAGGTTCTTGAGATCTATGTAAACTTCTGACAGTGAATGTGATGGTGAATTAAACTGATAATGGATGTGATATGAACAGCTTCCATTTTTAAAAGGGCAAAAGGATGTGATTTTAAAGGGTCAGCTATCATGGCAGCCTGATCTGTTTCTTATACGGATTACAGTATCTGTTGTTAGACGATCCCAGTCACAACCGGCTCTGAAAATGACCTGCGATTGATGCTTTTGAACTCTGAAATGGGTGTCCTTGGGCCAGTCAATCTTTCTCAGCTCGATCCTCCTCTCAGGTTTATTCAGCTGATGAAGCGTGGAAGACCAACACATCTGTCACCCTGGGCTTATTGGAGGAAAGGGAGGATACAAGTGCAAATAATAACTAAATAGATATTAAATATATAGAAGTAATAGAGTCAGCAAGCATTAGCCCACTGCAGATGACTCTGTAAAAATCCATCTGGAAATCCATTTTTAAAAATCGTATCAGAAGCAACTTGAGAACATACTGCAAGTCACTTCTGGTGTGAGAGAATTGGCTGTCTACAGAGACGTTGCCCATGAGATACCCAAATGTGTTACCATCCTGCTGGGAGGCTTCTCTCATGTCCCTGCAAGCTAGAGCTGACAGACGGAAGCTCACCCCATCTTGCAGATTCGAACCGGCAACCTTCAGGTCAGCAACCCAACCTTCAGGCCAGCAGCCTGAAGCACAAGAGTTAACAGAAATCCTATTATATACATATATTCAGGGGCAGTTCAACCGCGAGGCCATTTAGGCACTTGCATGTGGTGCCATAATCCCGGGGGCGCAGTTAAGGTGCCTCCGTGTGCACCCCCCCACCTCCTCTTCCTTCGGGCCTTCGGCCTGGCCTGGGCCCGACTTCGGCCTGGGCCGGCCGCATAGGCCCGCCATTCCCGCACCATCCCAGCCACCAGTGCCAGCACCAATTTTGTTCCACTGAAAATGGTGCTGGCGCTGGCGGCCGGAGTGGTGCAAGAATGGCGGTCTTTCCATCTCCACGGTAACGGCGTGGAGTGGCCTACCTAGGTGGGAGCACGGGTCCTGCCTGGATAGGTCACTCCACCCTCTTGCCTTGGAGACAGAAGGCCCGCAATTCCCACACCACCCCAGCCACCAGCACCAGCACCGTTTTGTTCTGGCAAAAATGGTGCTGGCGCTGGCGGCCGGGGTGGTGTGGGAATAGCGGGCCTTCCGTCTCCACGGCAACGGCACGGAGTGGCCTACCTAGGTGGGAGCACCGTTGCCGTAGAGACGGAAGGCCAGCCATTCCCGCACCACCCTGGCTGCCAGCGCCAGCACCATTTTGTTCCGGCGGCTCCACTCTTCCTCCCACTGCCACCGCCATTGTGGACCGTTGGAAACTAGGCAAGAGGTCTGTTGGAAACTAGGTAAGTGGGGTTTGTATATCTATGGAATGTAAAGGTTGGGAGAAAGAACTCAAAGAACTTTTGTTTGTCTGTCTGAGGCAAGTGTGGATGTTGCAGTTGGCCACCTTGATTAGCTTTGAATGGCCTTGCAGCTTCAAAGCCTGGCTGCTCCTGACTGGGGTGATCCTTTGTTGGGAGGTATTAGCTGGCCTTGTCTGGAATTCTCCTGTTTTTTGAGTGTTTTTTGAGGGTGGCCTCACAACTGACAACAATTGGATACCCAATTGGTTGGGGGGGGGAGCAAAATTCTGTTCGCCTACACTTGAAAATTTCCTTGGGCCGGCCCTGCATATATTATACTAGTATATAAGTGAACTCTTGCATAAAGAGCTGTTTGGGGGGCCAAATTTATGGATTCTTGGGCCCCTTCTACACTGCGATATAAAATACAGATTATCTGCTTTGAACTGGATTGTATAGCAGTGTGGACTCATATAATCCAGTTCAAAGCAGATAATGTGGATTATCTGATTTGATAATCTGGATTACATGTCAGTGTAGAAGGGGCCCTACATGACCTGTGGCTATGTCTACGGTCATTCCACAGAGGGAAGAGAACACAAGCACCGCATCAGGTGGCCAGCCACCCCATCCACTGCCACTACTACTGTTATCCTACCCAGGCATTCAGAAAGGTCAGAAGTGGTGCAACAGTGAAGGAAGGAGAGGGGGAACCAGTTAAGTATGCTATGCTTGAGTAGGGAACCAGTTAAGTATTGATTCCTTTCCTCTCACATGTCTATACTGTACTAAATTGCCTTACTTCACAAAAGGGGCTATGCAGTACCAATTGCACACATTTGAATGACATTTCTAGTTTGGTCTTCACAATACTGCTATAAATACACAGTAGTCCCAGATAGGAGTCCTCCATTTCTATTTTGTATGCTGTTCCCAGGCCTATGAAAGATCACCTAGATTCACCTCAAATCTAAAGGGAAATATGAAACCTTTTGGATTCTACATAAAGAACTTTGTGAATAGTCTCTGGAAGTCAATGACTCAAACTGTGAAATATTTTCAGAAAACAGTAAAAGTCAAGAGGAATCCATCAAAAGAAACTTCTCAAGGCTGGTGATGTGCTTCAAGATGGTGAATAATTCACTGGAGGGAGTGGGGTGCGGAGTTGTTGTCTCCTAGCAAAGTGGAAAATTTCAGAATTTCTCTTCTGAGTCATGCAAAACCTTTTTTAAAAAAGATGTTGTAACTAGGTTACAGATTCCTTTTTTTACATGGATGTCCAAGCATTGACCCCTTGCATATAGATCATTTTAATTTTTGTGTGTGTCAGTATCGACTTGAGAAACTGCAAGAGAGAAATGGCCATCTGCAAGGACGTTGCCCCGGGGATGCCCGGATGTTTGATGTTTTACCATCCTTGTGGGAGGCTTCTCTCATGTCCCCGCATGGAGCTGGAGCTGATAGACGGAGCTCATCCGCGCTCTCCCCAGGTTGGATTCGAACCAGCAACATTCAGGTCAGCAACCCAACCTTCATGTCAGTAGTCCTGCTGGCACAAGGGGTTTAACCCATTGCGCCACCGTGGGCTCCATTTTGAATGAACAAAATATTCCAAAATGGACACAAGTGTATGGGAAGAGATCAAATTAATATATACTGGTAATTAGAAAGAACTGTTGCTCACCCAAAGGTGCTCCTTCTTTTCTGATGCTCCACTCCATAAAAACATTCCAGTCTCCCAAAGACCCTTGTCCCTCATTTTAGCTGGCAAAGCTAACTGGGGAGGAGAGGAGTGAAGGCAATTCTTCCCTGAAAAAGAACTCACATTCTTGCTACATTTGTCTCAAATGTTTTGCCAAGGCTATCAGGAACTACAAGCACTCTCTCTTCTCAGTGCTATTGAAGCCCCCTGTGACTGCAAGCAAGCAGGAGAATATGGAGGACAGGTTTGGGGCCTTATCGACACTGCAATATAATGCAGTTTCAGAATCCGATTTAACAGCCTTGAACTGCATTAGATGCCAGTAATAGAACCATATAATCAAGTTCAAGGTACTTAAACTATATTTTGAAATTGCATTATATGACAGTGTAGATAGGACCTGTGATGCAACTTGAAACACAGAGCAAGCCAGGCAGAGAATCAGAAAGGGCACTCTCAATCTGACCTCATGCTGTACATCTTCTCCCATGAGCTACTACCGTTCATTTTCTTGTCTGTTTTTATGCCTGCTGTGTATGAAGCTCCATACTACCTTTGTATCCATTCCACATTCCCACAGTGTATCTATCCACACTGCAGAATTTTAAGAGTTTGATTGTACTTTAACTGCTATTGTTCCAACCTATGGAACCCTAGGATTTATAGTTTGCAGTGGCACCATAGCTCTAGCAGAGAAGGCTAAATGTCTCACAAAATTAAAAATCCCAGAATCCTTATCTGTGGCCTGTTCAGGGTGTATTCAGAGCGTGTTTGTTGTTTAAGAGATGTTCTCGGGATGTCACCGTATGTAACGATATCTTCTGGTTACTGGTCTTGGGCACATAAGATTGCAGTTATAGTAAATCTAGCATAGCACAAATGAAAGAGCTCGCCAAAGAATGAAGGCCATAGGAAGAGGTTCAGCTATTATATTAAAAAAGGAGTTGATCAGGCTTCACTTCAACCTCGGCAGCCTCCTCTCCACAAAAGTAAACATTGCCAGCGAAATACAACACTGCCTGAGCTCTGTGAATGCAGCGTTTTTCTGAATGAAGCAGAGAGTGTTTGAAGATCAGGACATCCGTACGGACATCAAGGTGCTTACTTATAAAGCTATTGCCCACCTAACCCTGTTATATGTCTGTGAAATGTGGACTGTCTACAGACGTCACACTCAACTCCTATAATGATTCAATCAGCATTGCCTCCAAAAAATCCTGTAGATCTCTTGGGAAGACAGGTGAACAAACGTCAGTGTGCTGGAAGAAGCAAAGACCACGAGCATTGAAGCGATGCTCCTTTACCATCAACTCCGCTGGACTGGCCATGTTGTCCAAATGCCCAATCACCGTCTCACAAAGCAGTTACTCTACTCCCAGCTCAAGAACGGAAAGGGAGAAACGTGCCAAGAGGAAGGGGCATCAAGCCGACCCTGACCAGGACCACCTTCAAAACCAATATCCTCACTATGGAAGAACACGCGGGTCAAGAATGGGGCTCCATAGTCACCTACGTATCCACTGCCAGGACACTGTACTTGAAAGGCTGTCATACTTGGACAATGAGGGATCGCCTAAGTAAGTAAGTCAACAGATAGTCAACAGTCAACAGCATAGGGCTCAATCTTTCATCTTTTTTCCATGCCAACACCTTTCTCTCAGGTCTATTGTTTATTCGACCTACCTAGAAAGGACCTCATCTGCCACCTGCAGGACAAATTCTGAGCTGTCAGGGGAAAAAAACCCAGAGTAGACGGAGGGAAGCAGCACAGCTAAGGCTGGGAAAAACAAAGGGAAGACATGCCTCCATTTCAAGCAATCCTTCAGTAAACTCACCCAAATATTGCATAAGCACTACATGCACCCCACACCTCAGGGAATGCTCAGACATTTAGTTATCATAACCCTCTCACAATGCCCTGAGAGACACATAGGACACATAATGGGTTTGGGTTTCCAGAGTTTATCTTAATGTTTTCCTAGAAATGTTTCCTCATCTTGGCTTCCAGATCCCAGGATATCCTATTCACAGTACTCTTTCCATACCCATTGCATGTGCAGTCAAATCCCATTGTCCTGGATAGGCAGAACAGGCCATCTAATCCCATTATCTCCAAAATAACCACTTTTTTTATCTTTCAGGGAGCAGATCCTAGCTGGAACTATTTTGGACCAATCAACAGATTTGTCTTGAATAGTATGTTCACAATTTTATTTATTTATTTATTTATTTATTTATTTACAACATTTCTACCCCGCCCTTCTCACCCAAGGGGACTCAGGACGGCTTACAACAACCGGCAAAATTCAATGCCAAACAAATAAATAAAAACAGCAACACATCTAAAACCATTAACAATAATCCATAAAATACATTGCACTTCTGTCAATCTTTGGAGCACAAACTCTACTGATATCCTCTTTTGGCCAAAGGAGAATAAAGTCTCTGATCTTGCTTTCATCCCGTCTGTATCTCATTTGATACTTTGGAAGCTTGACCTACTGGGCTCCAAACCTGCCGTCCTTGCGGTAGCTGAAATCACACAACATGGAGACACTTTGTAGGCTGAATACCCAATCAGAGGATAAGTAAAGAAACATCTCTAAGATTACCAGGAGAAGAATCCTAGTGCTTGTTTTATCTGACATACTGGAAGGGTATCTTCTGAGTCTTAATCCTCACTCTTATTGAAAAAAGAATGCAATCAGTGCTCCATAACCACAAATTCTTCATCTACAGGTTTGAACATTTACATAATGAAAATATTATCTTGTCTCATATGTAAGGTAAAGGTTTTTCCCTGACATTAAGTCTAGTCATGTCCGACTCTGGGGGTTGGTGCTTGCATCCTTTTTGTTTCAAAACTGCTATTTCTGTTTATGGGTGAAGTCTATGCTGAGAGTTCTTCCTGCAGTTAGTTTATGTCTCTTCTAAAGTGTCTACATTATACACTTATATAAGTATGATTCTATACAAACCTCTCCCTAACTTGTAGATTTCAGGAGTCCATAGGAAGCAGTTATAACAATTTAAGATTGGTCACTGATCAAAAGTCACTTGCCTGCTACAATACCACCCAAGTTGTTTTGTTCCCTTTGCCCACAACACCAGTGGCTTCACTAGGGTTGGTGTCACCCAGTGTGGTAACTCATGGTGCCAATTCCATTGATGTCATCCCAGACCAGACCAGGCCACAATATTGCAACTCAAATATTACAAAATTTGTTAAACAACAAAACAAACACAACAATGCATCCTTGTGGCACATGCAGACAAAACCACATGATTCATAGCATCATTGTAATTGGGTAATAATGGCAACTTTGAAGGGCATATGTATTAGAAGGTTCAAAAAGTAAATCTGCAAAGTCATGTAGGTGTATTGATATAGTACAGGTAAACTACACTTACAAAAATGTTTTTGTGGTGATATCTAACTACAGGGTATAGAACATGTGTGGCTTGACCATGGAGAATCACATCTTTGCTGCATTTACACATCACATTTTCTGGTAGACTCTAAAGTGTGAAGAAGCTCTTAGAGGATAATCAGTTTTTAAATGAAACAAATATTCAATGCCCATGTGATGCTGCTTTCCTTTACAGTACAGCTGGCTTCATTCTTTAGAAGCATTTCCCTTCAATGTGCCCTTGCCCTGCCCTCTGCTTTTGACTCACTCTGGCTGTGTACAGACAAAATAACCCACCGGGCAATTTCCCACTACAGCAGCTCTCGGCCTTGTCAGATATTACTAGCTTGACTGACAGGCATTAAATGGGAGTTTCTTGCTTCAGAATGGAAGATCCAGCTGTAGGGATTAAAAGCAGCTTGGTTGTTTGTTTCTTTTAGAAATATTTTTAAACCTAGAAAATAATCATTCAAGCATTTGACAAACTATAGTACTACCATAGGTGATCACGCCTGCCCAAGAGTAGAGTCTTGACAGTGGGTACATAAGTGGTTTTCCAATTACTAATAAAGGCTCACAAGATCTGCTCTTTTTATAATTTGTATAAATTTGTTATCTCAGGTAAAACTGACTTAAACTGACAGAAAGTAAGTACACATGTAAAAACATTTTTTTCAATGAAATTTGGGTTAAATAAGAAGTTGTGGTATCTGCTGAGGTTTAGTTCCAGGATCCTCGGTAGATACTCTAATCCAGGGGTCCCCAAACTAAGGCCCGGGGGCCGGATGCGGCCCATCGAAGCCATTTATCTGGCCCCCATGGCACAAGGGCAGAAGGGGGTTGGGCTAAATGATCCAAGGGGTCTCTTCTTCTCTTACAACCCTTTTATTATTATTATTATTATTATTATTATTATTATTATTATTATTATTATTATTATTAACATTGAGGCTGGGTGGCCATCTGTCAGGGATGCTTTGCTTGTGCTTTTGGTGCACAGAGGCAGAAGGGGGTTGGACTAAGGGTATCTTTCAACCCGCTTTTTTATTATAAGTATGACACAGCAAACAAGATAGATTTGCTTGATTTCGTTTCACAAAATCACAAGTCGAACACTTCCCAAGTGTCGAGGACTGTGTGATGTATTTTTGGATGATGCATGCAGATCCCAGTAGGGTGGCCTTCTGCAGTTGGCAGATCGTAATTTTGTCAATGTCTATTGTTTCCAAATGCTGGCTGAGATCTTTTGGCATGGCACATTTTTATTATTATTATTACTGTTATTATTAACAATAATAATAACAATGGGTGGCCATCTGTCAGGGATGCTTTCCTTGTGCTTTCAGTGCACAAAAGCAGAAGGGGATTGGACTCAATGGCCCAAAGGGTCTCTTCCAACCCTCTTTATTATTATTATTATTATTATTATTATTATTAATTATTATTATTATTGCTCAGTAGCCAACTATAGTCTGGCCCGCCAACAGTCCGAAGGATCGTGAACTGGCCCCCTGTTTAAAAAGTTTGGGGACCCCTGCTCTAATCCATGGATACTCAAGTCCCATTATACATAGTGGTATAGTAAAATGTTGTCCCTTACATAAAATGGCAAAATCAAGCTTTGCTTTTTGGATTTTTTTTATTTTCATGTACCTGTGAATTGAATCTGAGAATCTGTAGATGTCAGAACCGATTGTAACCCATTGTCTTAAAAAGTAAGACAAAAGGATCACAGGATGGAAACACAAAGAAGAGGATGAATATGCTCGAGTGAACACAAGTGAAAAGGGTGAATAAGTATATGCCCAAGTGAACACAAGTGAAAAGGGTGAATAAGCATACGTCCAAATCTACCCTGAAAGAATGTACTGTATATACAGATCAAACTGCCTGGAAAGATGGGAGACAGCATTGCCAGAATCTGGGAAAGTGAAGCCATCTTGCTCTTCCTCTGTCTACCACTGCATGGTTATTCATAACAATAGAAACCCAAATACAGACCCAGAATTTCCAAATTTGAAACACAATAGAACTGGATATCTGTCATGAAAGGGCCCCATCCGCTGACAATCACAATAATATTTTGCTAATGCATAGATGTGCACTTAAGAACAACAGTGGGTTGGTTTCATTGTTGCTCTCTTGTGAATTCTTTACTAAAGTTGAATCCTGGTTTTTTATTAGTGCTGTTAATAATATTCATTCATTTCTATTTTAATGCACCATAAATACTAAAGTCAGCAAGGACAGAGGTCGGGCAGGTAGGAATGAGTCATTCGAACCTTCATGATCGTGAACTTCTATGGATAAATAATGAGATGAATGAAGAGTGAATATAATACTGCTCTACAACTCATTATCAATCATCTAAATGACATGACTCATAGTAAGAACTGCAGGAGAAAGGGCAATCTATCTTCAGAGTGAAGTATTCAGTAACTCTCTAGCTGTAGCCTTCAGCAAGTGTGGAGAAAAAACAAAAAGAAAGTTCTGCTAAATAAGCCTGTATCAAGTGTTGGAGTGCTTAATCTGATTCTCAACCATCCTCCTACCCACTCACTCATCCACTCACGTGGATGCCCATCCATTCACTGCCCACTCTCTTCCATTCCTAGAAGAGGTGGACAGTGGATGGATAGGTGTTTGAATGAGCGAGTGAATGAGTGCTTGAAATGGCAATCCTGGAAAAGGTGGGCAGCAGATGAATGGGTGTCTGAGTGAGTGAGCGTGTGGGCGAGTGGGTCTTTGGATGGGTGGGTGGATGATCAAATAGATGCGCGAGTGAGTGAAGCAAGCAGATGGGCAGGTCATTGGGTGGGCTGGTAGATGGGCGAGTGAATGGACAAATGTGTGAAGTGGTTGGGTTTTTCTTTCCTTGTGTAATAGTCACACAACTTTTTTTTTTTAAAAAAAGGTAAAAGTATGACTATTCTGCAATGAAATACACTATCCCCTTGCTAGAGTTTACCAAGGGCTGTTTTGAGGCACACCTGTACTGATCTCTTAGGGCTGATATGAGAAAGCTGCTTCATGTGGCTTCACCCTTGGTTAAACCTGAAATAGGAGTCGGGTTCTTCCCTGAATTAGTCCCCCATCCTCCCATCCCCCTTCAGGAGTCACACAACTTGGCAGCAGAAAGGAAAATACTCCAGGATCAGGTAAATGGCCAAGTTGTTGGAGCCAGCAGTCATACAAGAGGTGGATGTCAGTTGGGCCCTTGCTCAGCCATGCAGTTGGTTAGTGGGGAGTCTCTGCTGCCACCAAGGCAGCTCAAGGAGTTCCTATTGAGTCACGTTTACTGGTTAGAACTGCTTCAGGCAGCTTTCCATTTGCAATGCTTACGAGCACAACTTGAAGGAAAAGGCTTTTGTCACTGCCAGCCTTGTGACACTATGCACATGTATCAAAGTCCGTACATGCTGAGATCCTCATAAGAAGAGACATACCCAGCCCTGAAGTAATGCCCATGGGCTTCCTATACAAGAGTTGTTTCTGTTGTTATGTGCTATCAAGTCATTTCTGATTTATGGCAGCCCTAAGGCAACCCTGGCGCAATGTTTTCTTTGCAAAGATTGTTCCGCAGTTTAGCTTTGTATTCTTCTGTGATTTGCTTAACCAATGGGTTTCCGTGGCCAAGCGAGGATTCAAACCCTGGTCTCAGATAACACTAGTTCAACACTCAACTAGTACACCACGCCAACCCTCTATACAACACTTGTAAATCCCAAATACCCCTGCTGAATAGGACAATAATTGCTAATGAGCCAAGAGTAATAAAGGTATTCATTACAATAACGTAACTGGCTATATTTTTATCTGTATCTTGAGAAAGAGGGAGATACTAGGGAATTAACAACAATAATAATTATTGTCTCACAGTATCTTTCCATGATTCATTTCTCTGGTCTTTTCTCCTGCCAATTCTCCTCCCAGCTGGGTGTTCTGCTGACCGCAGGTAAAACAGCAGCACATTTGTTATATCTGGATACCAGTTGTTTTCAATGAAAAGATGCAGGAAAAATGATCAGGGCCCTGTTGCCTCTCTGTATGTGTCTTTTCCGTGGACAGGACTCTTTTCAGCCAGCAGGTAGTGCAAGCACATGAGAATGATGACTTAGGCAGAAACAGAAATATCTTTAGGGGACTGATAAATCATATTCAAAAAGTATATATTTTGTGGAAAAGATAAGTATGCCTCAGCTATCAGAAACCTGGGAATGACTTCCACTACAGCTTCATGCAACAATTTAAATTCAGTTGAATGGAGGAATAAATCATGCTTATTTGACTGATCAGTCTTTTATCTTCAAGGAGCCCACTTCATACTGAAGAACTAGCACATGAATAAATTAATGCCAGATGGATGACTATATTTATGAACCTGCTGTATGTTTCATATCTGCAGTGTTCATCTACAATGCAAAATTAATGCATTTTGACACCCTGTTAACTGCCATAGCTCAATGCTATGCAATCCTACGATCTGTAGACTTACAAGGTATTTAGCCTTATCTGCCAAAGCGTATTGGTGCCTCACCAACCTACAACTCCCAAGATTCCACAACATTGAGTCTTGGAAGTTAAAGCAGTGTCAAAATGCATTAATTCTACAGTGAAGATCCAGAAAGAAGGCCAGTACAGAAAACTATGCAGGCAGCTTCCTCTATTGATTCTTTGGACGCATAGGGATTTAACTTCTAAAATCAATTTAGCACTTCCTCCATGCTAGAATTTTTCACACACTACATTCGTATCACACACCACATTGTGAGGAAACTACTGTGGCATGGAATTAAAACAACAGCAATTCTTTTAGAAATATCCATTTAGTAAATGTCTCACAGGCCAGCACAGCTAGTCAATCTGGCTATGTCAAGGACAGAACGCCACAAGATAAGATATAACAAAGTTTATTGGAGTTACAGAACCAAAAATGCCCGTAAAAGACAAGGGCTAGGCAAACATTGGCCTTAAAAGTAAAAAGACACAAGGAAAACGTTCAAAAGATAAACCGGATTAAACCGGAGTTTAATCCGGGTTAAACCAAAAAAGCTTACTTCAGCCTGGGACTAAAACAAACAAAAGCTGGTGAACAAAAGGTTCAAAGGAATACAAAAAACTGGCAGCAGATGCTTCTCTGCTGCCAAAAGCTATGTTTGAGTAACTAAGAGGTTACTCCTCCACACAGCAAGCAATTTCCAGATACAAACGCAGCATTCAAGGGCAGAAGCGGTCAGCGAAGTTCCAATCCGGTCCGAAGGTCGTAAGGCAGGTACAGACGTTTGTAGTTCACCAGGTCCAACGATAATCACAGGAAGGAGAGTCCGAGGCCGTAGTCAGTCAGTCAGTCAGTCAGTCAGTCCAGAATAAACAGATGGCGTCCGTCAAGAAGACGACGGAGGTCCAAGCTATTAAGATTAAGCACAGGTTGCACAACAAAAGCCCACACAGTTCCTCCCGCCGTCTATGCCCAGTGTCCTTGGTAACTTACGTAGTCAGCAAACGAATCACACCCGTCTTCAGGAATTTCCCACACAGAGCCCAAGCGTTCGTCCAGATTACCTTGCCCAACGCAATTAGCCATTGCTTCCAAACCCCATTTTATGCCAGTTTACAGCTCCTCATCACTATCAGCTGTTACCCTAATTCCAGGCGTTTCCTCATCACTTTCCTCATCAGAACTGAAACACCTTTGACTACGCCCCACAGCATCCCCAGCTGTGGATCCCGTCCCATCCCTCCAGCTTGTCCACGGGTCTAATCCTGAAGGTCCCCAATCGCCTTCCATACTATCATTGCCAGTGGCACCCAAATCCTCCCTCACACGAGTCCATTCCATGTCATCCTCCTCTGAGCTAACCATCTCTTCCTCCATTCTCTCAGTAAAACCCTCAAAGGAATCCTCGTCAGATGGTTCTGCAAATAAGTCCCGCAGCCGCTTCCTTTCTCGCTCCTCGAGAGTATCTGACTCCCGAGGAGTCTTACGACCACGTCTCCCAGTATCGGAGCCATAAGGCTCAACCATAACAGGCTATAACCAGGAATAAAGTAATATAGGTTTAATGTTTTGGTACTTTTCTTTTTTCAATAATAAAATGTAAAATATATGATATTCTTTTAATTCACCTGCTTTCCTATTTCACACAAGCATTATAGGTACGTATTATACGGATGAGATGGGACCCCTAGTGGCTATAACATTGCACAGGAAAAGACAATCAGAAAATTCAAAACAATGTCATCTGAAATCCTCATCTACTGGCCATGCTTCCAAAGTATCCCAAAATCTGTTCTGAAAAAAATCCAAAATAGGCTTTATTGTACCACGCCTCATAATTGGATTAATCCTGAACAAGATGGGGTACGTGTTTGTCAGTAACTTTTTGGCCTTTACTGTGAATATAGTTACATATTATGAATGAAAATATAGAGTTTGGATCAAATAATGACTGGATGGAGGAAAGTTGCTTAACTCTTTGGCTTTTTACTGCAGGGGGCTTCACTGTCTTATTTAAAAAGCAAAGCAAAGCAAAACCAAGGGTGGCCTTTTTGTTCTAGGAAGAAGAAAACTGCTTTAAAATTGCATAAGATTTAATGTTATCTAATGTTATCTGGTGGCACAGTGTGTTAAAGCACTGAGCTGCTGAACTTGCGGACCAAAAGGTCCCAGGTTCAAATCCCGGGAGCGGAATGAGCACCCGCTGTTAGCCCCAGCTCCTGCCAACCTAGCAGTTCGAAAACATGCCAATGTGAGTAGATCAATAGGTACCGCTCCGGCGGGAAGGTAACGGCGCTCCATGCAGTCATGCCAGCCACATGACCTTGGAGGTGTCTATGGACAACGCAGACTCTTCGGCTTAGAAATGGAGATGAGCACCAACCCCCGGAGTCGGTCACGACTGGACTTAACGTCAGGGTAAACCTTTACCTTTACCTAGAACTCTTCACCAAGCATAGTATAAAAACAGAGATGATGAGTAAACCAAAAAGGCTATAAATTACATCAAGATGTTATATGCCTTCAGGTAACTCAGATCTCATCTATGCTGCCATATAATCCAGTTTCTAAATCTAGATAATCTGCTTTGAACTGGATTGTATAGTAGTGTATGCTCATATAATCCAGTTCAAAGCAGATAATCTGGATTCAGGAGTGTCCAGTGGCATAGTGGGTTAAAACCCCTTGTGCTGGCAGGACTGCTGACTTGAAAGTTAAGTTGCTGATCTGAACGTTGCCGATTCAAATCCAACCTAGGGAGAATGCAGATGAGCTCCCTCAGTCAGCTCCAGCTCCATGCAGGGACATGAGAGAAGCCTCTCACAAGGATGATAAAAAACATTTAAAAACATCTGGGCATTCCCTGGGCAATATCTTTGCAGATGGCCAATTCTCTTACACTAAAAGTGACTTGCAGTAAGTCACTTCTGACACAAAAAAAGTTCTGGATTCAGAAACTGGATTATATGGTAATGTAGATCCAAAATGCTTCAAACTTGTCCAGCGGTGTGGCTGGGATAGATACCTTTGTTTCCTAATGGTTTGTTGTACACAAACTTTATTTCATGCATATAATTATTTAAAATATTGAGTATGAAATTACTTGGAGACTACATGTATGAGGTCTATATGTGAAACATACATTAATTTCATGTTTAGGAAAAGGTTTTTCATTATGTATAGATATGCAAATACATATCTATACATAATATATGTAATATATTCTCTCTCTCTATATATATATATATGTGTGTGTGTGTGTGTGTGTGTATGTAATATATTGTAATACAGTATATCAGATAATAATATATTCTCTGATGGCTGAAAGCGAAGAGCAGCTGAGGAGCCTCATAACCAAGGTGAAAGAAGAAAGTGCAAAAGCTGGGTTGCAGTTAAACATCAAGAAAACCAGGATGATGGCAAACAGACTGTTTTATAACTGGCAAATAAAGGGAGAAAACATGGATGCAGTGACAGACTTTTTATTTCTAGGTGCAAAGATTACCGCAGACGCAGACTGCAGAAGACGTCTACTTCTTGGGAGGAGAGTAATGGCCAACCTCGATAAAATAGTGAAAAGCAAAGACATCACACTGTCAACGAAGGCCCGCATAGTTAAAGCAGTGGTATTCCCCATAGTAACCTATGGTTGCGAGAGTTGGACCATAAGGAAGGCTAAGCGAAGGAAGATAGATGCTTTTGAACTTTGGTGCTGGAGGAAAATTCTGAGAGTGCCTTGAACCGCAAGAAGATCCAACTAGTCCATACTCCAGGAAAAAATGCCCGACAGCTCACTGGAGGAAGAAAGGATATTAGATTCAAAGATGAAGTACTTTGGCCACATCAGGAGAAGACAGGAAAGCTTGGAGAAGGGAATGATGGTGGGGAAAACGGAAGGAAGAAGGAAGAGGTGCCGACCAAGGGCAAAATGGATGGATGGTATCCTTGAAGTGACTCATATCCCCATATACATAATATTTATCTGCTGTCAATTGTCTTCATGGAATAAACAGGTCAGTCTCTATGCAGAAGAAGAAATTAACATTTTTTTCATGTCAGGAGCGACTTGAGAAACTGCAAGTCACTTCTGGTGTGAGAGAATTGGCCATCTGCAAGGACGTTGCCCAGGGGACGCCTTGATGTTTTGATGTTTTACTATCCTGTGGGAGGCTTCTCTCATGTCCCCGCATGGGGAGTTAGAGTCGAATCTCCCCGGATTCGAAGCGCTGACCTCTTGGTCAGTAGTCTTGCCAGTACAAGGGTTTAATTCACTGCACCACCAGTAATATTAATTTAATATTACAAAATGGCAACATTCAGAAATGAGTGCAAGGACTTTCAAATCCCCCAGGACATTTTACTTCTGACTGAAAAGTTGCATTCTTCAGCAGTAGAAGAATGTTAAAGGGAAGCTCCAGCATGAATTACAGCTTATCAAGAAGTTTGTTTCTTCTTGTGTATGCCTGAACGAGGTACTGATTTACTGCTCCATTACTTGTCTTAATTATCTTAGCAATGCTAATGGTGTTTCTCCAGCTATTGCCATGATGAATGATAACTTTGTTATCTTAAGTCCAAACCTCTTTTCTTAAAAGAAGTGTGCTTAAATTACCATTTTCATTTTGAAGGAGAAATTGTGCAAGAAAGCTGGCCTGGAATATGCTCTGAATTCAGATTTCTGTGGAACCTGTCCCCCACCCCCTCACTATTTGCTGCAGCTCCACAAATCCATTTTTCTTAAAGATAAAAATTGACAGTTTAATAATACGCTTTTAAAAAGCATTTGTTATTCCTGAGTGCCTTCAAGTCATTTACAACCTATAGTAACCCTGCAGCAAATCTGTCACAAGAGTTTCATGGCATAATTTGTCCAGAAGGAGTTTGCCATTGCTTTCCTCGGAAGTAGATGTGTGTGACTTACCCAAGGTCACCTAGTAGGGTTCCATAGCCAAGCTGGAATTTGAACCCTGTTCAAAACATTACATCACTCCTAGCAAAAAGTATTATGTTTAGCTTATTTGACCATTGGCTCATAAGTTTTCAGACAGCATTGTTATGGACTATACCGTTTTAACCTTATTATATCTGGACAACTTGAACCCATAGTATTCTCCCATTCATTATTTCCTCATACACATTGGCTTGGACTTTGAAATATGCAGGAAAGCCCTTTCTTGGTCTAAGGGATGGCTGGCCAGACAGACCCTTCTTGGCAGTCACTTCCAGATTACAACTTTCTGAGTGCCAGTTCATCACGTTTACTAAATTCCACCGACTGCTACACTTAAAATCTGGGAAGCCACTGTTCCCATCATATTAGTGTGGCGTCAAGTGTATGATAGAGCATTCTGTGTGTATTTTAAGTGGGGGGACTAGCGTTTCAGGAGGTGGTGGGGAAATGGATTTTTGGTAATGATCTGGATGTTTAGACCATTCTGCAATGGTGGCATTTGTTACTCCCAGGTATAAAATGAAACATTTCCCCAATTTGTGGGAGGGAAATTGTGGGAGGAGCCAAAAGTACCCTTGTTAGGGAAAGCATTACCTTTTGCTCACCGAGTTTTTACTTTGCCAGAATAATTTCTTTAAAAAAAATAGCTTTTCTGGGTCTTTTCTTTTCTTTCTTCCGTGATATGTCTGTGCCTTGTGTTGCATGGGAAAGCCAAGAAAGGATGATGATGATGATGATGATGATGATGATGATGATGATTATTATTATGCCATGTCTCCATGCTGTGCAGTCCTGGGAGATAGTTTATAATAATAATAACAATAACTTTATTTTTATACCCCGCCTCTATCTCCCCAAAGGGGACTCAGGGCGGCTTACATGGGGCCAAGCCCAAATAAAAACAGTAGCAGTATAAAAACAGCAAGACAAAAACATGCACAATTTAAAAAAAATTAAACATTAGCCAATAAAAACAAGAACTAATAAAAACATGGATTAAAACGGAGAGATTGTAAAAGTAGACTGGGTAAGGTGCACCATATAAATATTGTAAACACAAGGTGACTGATAAAGTGCTGCAAATTCTTGGAAGTGCAAATTGGGATGGGAATAGACCGTGTTTCCCAAAGTCCATACCCTCCTCTGGATGCATCTGCACTAGAGGATAAATACAGCTAAGACCCATTATAAATGCCATTATTATTATGTATTATTATGTATTATTATGCCATGTCTCCATGCTGTGCAGTCCTAGGAGTCATAGTTTTCCAAGGTCCATACCCTTTTCTTGGTGTATTTGCAGTATGGAACGAATGCCCTTGGACCCCACTTTAAATACCAGAGCTCCATACTATGTAGTCCTGGGAGTTATAGTTTCCCAAGGTCCATACCTTTCTCTTGGTGCATTTACACTATGGAATGAATGCAGCTGGACCTTACTTTAAATACCATAGCTCCATACTATGCAGTCATGGGAGTTATAGCTTTCCATTGTCCACACCCTTCTCTGTAGGCCAGCCAAGAGAGAGGGGGGGGGGGGGAGAAAAAATTGCGGCTTTCCCTTCCCCCCTCTTCCTTGCTTCTGGAATTGAAGACACATAACAGCTGACATTTCAAAGAGGAGGTTTTTTCCCACAAAGAACAGGGGGGAGGGATGGTAGATGGTGCCTAACGATTAAAGTGTGATGGCAAATGTACTGAAAGTATGCTGCGTACCACTGATACATTTAATAGTGTGATGAAGGTAGGAAAATCATCAATTTCATTCCAACACTGAATCAGACTGAGCTCTGCACTTCCCAGCTCCAATGTGATGAAGTGGCTAGGCAGTCACTTCCAGATTACCGGTACTAGAAATTAGAAAAAGGAGACAATCTTTATGTACTTATTGATAGTTTGAATTTATTCCATCTCCGTTACAGGAACAAGATTTTGCCCCTTGCAACCCTGTGAGAAGGTGCCCCATGACAGCTATGAAGTTGACCTGGCCACCCTGTCTCTTCACAGTATATAGAAGCTTGTGTGGCATCTGAACGGACTACAGCAAGACTGAACTTGCACCTAAAGAGTGAAAATAAGTTGCCTCTCTGCCTGGGAGGAACTGCCTGACTTCTTGCTCCAAAGGGTACTCATACTTGGAGACTTTCCTCCCATGGTCAGTGTGCACTGTGAAAGAAAGACAACAGCAATGTGGCCACTCGAGCACTTCCTCCAAAAGCTTGACCCACACCCCCTCCTCTTCTAAGAAGTGCAATGCTCCTGCCATTAGCTCCTTGCCCAAGTTTCAAAAGGCTCTGCTAGAATTGAGTCCTCATTCTTCAGGCTCAGAGGTGGTGCTGTTAGAACACTGTGAAAGAAAGACAACAGTGAAGTCACTTCTTCTGAAACCTTGACTTCCTCTTTCCACAAGTATAATGCTCTTTACCCAGGATTTGAAAGAGCTTACGGACATCTGAGGTTTTTCCATGTGTTTTTAAAATCCAGAATTGGGAAATCCTGGTTTATTCTGGATTAATCCGGATTAACCTCAGGCATCATTTGGATGCCTTGGATTAATCCAAAACCAAACATTTTGAGCCTGTGTGGAAGAACCCTCAGAGGGGTAACTTGCATTCATTCCCCGGCCACAGTTTTTGGAGTTCCTGCAACAAGCCCTCCAGTTTACAACCCAAGAAACACTATTAAGAAGTGAAGGAGAAAAGAAGTGAGATGGATCTGACTATGTGATTATGTGCACATATATCTCAGCTGCCTCTTCCACCATTTCTCTTAGGGAATGGGCTGTAAAATCCTTCTCTCTCCGCTCCCACTCTTACAGAGATTGACTTACCTTGCTGAAGGTGATGGGTGCTTCTTCCGATCTTCTTCCCCAGTGTCTTCATGGGACACAGTATCTCCAAGAGAAGAAAAAAGCCACAACATGTAAGCAGAGGAAAACTTCTGGGAGACTTCATTTTTCAACAGACTTGGAAAGACATAAACATGGATTTTCAAAAATGAGAAGAATTCCAGCCATTAAAATTAAAATCTTGCCTAAAATGCTATGCTAATTTCAAAATATTCCAACCATAAGAAATGATAAGCCATTCCAACTGTGGAGCTAGGTTTATATAGCAAGGAAAAAGGCCAAGAATTAGATTTGAACTTCTTTAGGACAACAGATAACAAGGCAGTCTCACATTACCAGATCTGAAAATATACTTCCAGCATGTTTTTTAGTCTTAGATACTGTTTGACATGAGAGACTTTTAAATCTAGAAGAAAATTACCTGAGTTTTGATTGGTATCTATGGAATGGAAAGGCAAAAATTACATGAGTAAATCTGAAAATCTGGAAGAAATATAAATTCAAATTATACATCAATACTCCCTTTTCAATATCACTAGATGAAGAATTTTTAGAAAGGATAAAAAGACTGTATGATAAAATGGACATAAAAGACTGTATGATAAAATGGGCACGGTATGTGCCTTTGTCATTTGAAACCATAAAGTGATCCTGCAGGATTTTCCTGACAGGCTAGTTTAGCAAGGGTTTGCATTTGCCCTCCTCTGAGGCTGAGAGTGTGTGACTTGCACAAGTTCATCCTGTGGTTTTCTTGGCTGAACAGGGATTCGAACCCTGGTCACGAGAAGCATAGTCCAACACTCAAACTTGTACATAATGCTGGCTCTCTAATAAATTGAAATAATGGAAAAGTTTCTACCTGAAATGTTTTCCCAAATTTAAGAAGATCCAAGCTTAAAGATTAATTAATGTAAAATACCAGGAAATGTGTTAAAGCACATTTTTGAAAAAGGATTTTTAAATATGGTTACACACAATTTATCAACTATGAGCAGCACTGGGTGTCTAAAAGCTGCCTGAGCTTTTACTTTTCTAACAGAAAGTTGCAGGGTTACACACACAAATGTGAGGCAAATGCACCGTGAAGAGAAATAGTCAGAGAAATAGTCAGAGAAATAGCCATACCTGGAAGTATGAAAGCAGCCATGGAAGTCATCTTGAAACTGAAAAGAAAGAATAGAGATATCTGGCAAGAGGACATTCAGGAGCCACTTTAACAGCTCTACTGAGGTAACAGGGAAAACAAACCTTTCTGAGATTCCACAAAGGAGAAAGGAAAACACAATCAGAGGTAGGAGGAGAGAGGTGCCTTGGGAGAGGGGCTGATATAGGTCCATTTTAGGGATCCTCAGAGAAATGATAGCCAAACCTGGAAATATGAAAGCAGCCATGGAAACTATCTTGAGTCTAGGAAGGAGGAGGAGGATATCCGGCAGGAGCTACTTTTAACAGCACTCCTGGGGTAGCATGGAAAACAAACCTTTCTGAGTTTTGCAAAGGAGAACAGTCAGAGAGAGGAAGAGAGAGATGCCTTCGGAGAGGGGCTGGTTTAGGTCCATTGCTCTTCCCCAAAGCGCCCACTATTTGGTACTAACTAGCTCATTCCTCCCTATCCCAATATTTCTTTGTAGGGGCGGGGGCAGCAGCATCCCTGACTTCCTCACAATAAAGCTAACCTGGCTTTATAAAGCTTATCTGGCTTAAAATGTCCATCAGGCCTTTGGGCTTCCTTCTAAACAGCAACTCCTCAAAGGGACTGAAGCCAGTGCTTTCCTGTGGAACCTCTCGATATACAAACAGGAAATATTGTAGCTGCTGATCCATTGTTCGGGTTCCTCTGCATATGGGTTTTGATCATGTGGTTGAGGGTACCATTCATCTGTGGAATGGTATGGAGTGGTGGTCAGATGTTTAATGCCGCATGGTCTGAAAAGGTCAGTAATAATTTCCTTAGGGAACCCTACTTGTGCAAAGATGTTCAATAGGGCATCTTAAACTTTCCACTCCACTTGCAATCCCTTTTCACCTGAGAAATTTTTTTGTGACCCCAGGTATATAAGTCTATAAAAAGGCATACAAATTAAACATTAACTGTTAATAAATCAGCATTTGCAAGGTTTGCTAAATTGGGTGATTTTCCTTTATGGAGTAAAACTGAGGCAATTTCTGCAGTCCACTGGAAATACATGTTGTTGCTAACAGATTAGTGTAAATGGGTGGCCTTCAAAAACTTTATGTTGCAGCCAAATTTTATGTGACCCCAACATTGAGCTAAGGGGACTTCATTTGGAGACAGGATCTGTACTTTACTAAGCAGTGATCTAGAAAAGCTCTGGTGAAGAAGCCCTGGTGGCATGCATCCCAGGACTACCAGGCTTAGGGGAAGCCTCCATTTGTTTTGATTAGAGGCCTGGGCAGGGAGTGGTACTATGGGCAGCCTTGGACCAGGCTCTCTCTCCCAGACCATTTGGACTGTCCCTCAGCTCCTTCAGGAGTGGACACACTCCCAACTCTCTGGGCACTTGGACATGGCAAAAAAAAGCCCTGGAAGTTCCCAGTCTCCTTGTAGAGAGAAAAAAACGGGTATAAATAAACATAACAACATAATGATAGCTCTGTGACTTCAAGAATTGGCTGTGAGGAGGCCCATCTGAGACAAGGAGGGGAACTTATGGAAACTGAGAAATTGTACTTACCATGAAGGTTTTGTTGGGCGAGTGGGCTTAAATAATAATAAGGCTCTCCCTCATAAATGTATAGCAGAGCAACTCTTCAGAAGCGACACAATCCAGCACCAGTTGCCCAAAGTGATGAAAAGGAACAAAAACACACTGACCAATGTTATATCTTCCAAAGGAGGCTTTTCTTTGTAGTAAAATAATATAGCTGTACTGTTTAGCACGCCACAGCCTTCAAACACAGGCGATTTAAAACATGAGGCGTCTCTCAAACAGGTTTACGTCAGACTGACGTTTATCTCAAACTGACTGAGGAGTTCTGTCACTGAGGCAAAAACTGCCACCAACAGGCTTCGGCCTACTCACTCTCCTCAGAGTAATGTTAACTTTCATCCACTAACACTAATGGGCTTTGGCCTACACTTTTGTAATCAAAAATACTCAGTTAATATTTAATATTTCTGACAACACACTCCCAACTCTCTGGGCACTTGGACAGCGCACAAAAAACAAGTCCTGGAAGTTCTGTCTCCTTGTGGAGAGAAAAACGGGTATAAATAAAACATAATGACATAATAATAGCTCTGTGACTTCAAGGATTGGGTGTTAGGAGGCCCATCTGAGACAAGGAGGGGAACCTATGGAAACAGAGACATTGTACTTACCGTGAAGGTTCCTTCAGGGATGACAGTAGAAGCAATTGGGTTTATCCCCATGCTCTATCCAGAATGGCAGGATCCAAGATTCTTTTTCAGTTGAGCCATCAAGACCCTCCCTACTTCTCCAACACTTTTATTATCAAGCTTTAACTAACATAAATTCTGTGAACCAAATCACTTGTCAACTAATTTTCATTTGTTTGTTTGATTGAGGAAGGATGTGGATTGCTCTTCCTGCCATCCCAGAATGAACCCTCACAGTGGAACTCTCTCCCCCGGACAGTGGTGGAGGCTCCTTCTTTGGAGGCTTTTAAGCAGAGGCTGGATGGCCATCTGTCAGGGGTGCTTTGAACGCAATTTCCTGCTTCTTGGCAGGGCGTTGGACTGGATGACCCATGAGGTCTCTTCCAACTCTACTATTCTATGATTCTATGATTCTCATTCTCGGGATGGCCAGGAGAAGCAATCCACTACAATTGGGATTTACCCACGCCTTTCTTCTGGTTGGGAGAATACTACAGATTGCAGCATGGTGCTTCAAAAGCTGCTCATGCTGACTTATATTGGTCCAACTTATATGACCTCATCATAAAGCCCTGGCGAAGCATCCTGCTTCATCAGGATTCTGGGGAGGAAAAAGGAAGAAGAGGGGCAAATCTGTGGCCCCGTGCACAACTCCCTTTCTGTGGAACTTTCCCCATTATATGGGGAAAGCATCGCCATTGTGAGGAAGCCCTGTGTTGCCTCCATTGGAGGCAGCACAACATGAGAAGTCTCCCATGTTGCTGGGAACACATCTTGCAACGCTTACACCTCATTTAAGGGCAGGCCTTCCACAGGAAGCTCCCATGTGTCGTCTAATGGACAGTGAGCCCATCAGTTCTCCAGACACTAAAATCGCTCCCTGTGATGAGGTGGTTAGTGTCTCACAAACACTAAAGCTTCAACATGTCCTGCAGCATTGTAAATATCATGTAAGGACACTTAAACAAAAAAGGGTCACTGGTGATGCCTGTGATCTTGTCAAATTATGCCGAACATATTTTGGTTACCATTTATTTTCAGTTATAGTATTGATCTTCCAATAACTAGTCTAGATTAATACTTAGGGCAGTATAAACCACTAAATCATATCCTGCATACTTTCCTAACTCTTACTAATTCTTTTCTGCCATTTTTGAGAATTGAAATCCTCACATCATCATCATCATTATTATTACAGCTTGTAACACTTCCACATTCATCTCTCTTTTGCTAGACGATCAACTTATTTTACTATTTTAGAATTATTAGTAGTATTTGGATTTCATTTCATTTCATTTTTTGCAACTTATGTAATCATATTTTCTAAATCAAATGGTTCATTCCCTGGTCTTAAATTCATTTCAGAAATACCAGGATTTGAATTCATTTTATTATGTATGTGTTTTAATTGTTCAGTTTAGAGCTCCACTTTCAATCACTAATGTTTCTGGATTTACTCATTGGTTACACCTTTAAATCCTGCAAATCACTCTTACAGGATTCAAATCACAGCGGTTCTTTACTGGGAAGTAGTAGAAAAACAACTCAAATAATAGACTACATTCCACCTGATGAAGACTCTCTTGAGTTGAAAACGGTTGTAGTTTTGGAGTTTACTATTCATAGTGAGGCGGGAGGTTAAGGAACCCCAGGAAATACCATATATGGGCAGAGATGGCGACAGCTAGCGACCCGGGTGCATAAACTCACAGAAACATGTGACTTCTGGGAAATCATGTGTTTCTGAAGAAATGAAAGCTAAAGATAAACAAACAGCGCATGCGTACGCAGGCGCTCTGAAAGATTTGTGAGCACGGCACAAAAGAGTGCAGCCGGCCTGCTGGTCAGCACTGATTGGGCAGCGTCACAACTCTAAGCCAATGAATTTGCTTGTGGGCGGGCATAACCCGAACCCTGTAGTGTGTATAAATGTTTACTCAGCCTGCCACTGGGGGTTCCCCTGGAGAAGCACTTACTTTGTGTTAGGGGGAACCCTAGTGGCCATTAGCGAAATAAAACTGTTTTCTTGGAATTCCTTCAGTTGTCCGTCTTCAAATTCCTCCACTGCGCCAACAAGAACCGTAGCGCGAAGGTTCCGCTACATTTTCTGGTGACCCCGACGTGATTTTTTTTTTCCTATAAGACGGGCCAGGAGATTTGGAGACGGATCCCGTTGGCGGGACGGCCTCAACTCAGCGGTGGGGGCCTGAGGCAACTACCGTGAGACGAGAAGGGGCCCCTGAATAATACACGACCGGCTGCGGTGCTTGCCTCTGATGCCAACGCCGACTGACGGTGGAAGCTGCAACACCAGCAAGGTTCCATAGAAACCAGCTAGGATCCAGGGAAAAAGCCCAGGGGCGAAGGTTGGTCCGACGTCTACAGAAATCTGGCAAGTATAGGGGTTTGCATGAGATATTAAGGGAACGCCAGCGCTGGGAGGGACAAAAAAAAAAGTTCCCAGGGAGGTAGAAAGGGGTTCTGTCTTGTGTTTCCTGACGCATGCCATTGAGTGGCCAGGTGCCCAGGCCAGGACAGTCCCCTCTATTAGGCAGGATGGGAGGGAAAAATTCAAAGAGCTCCACTCCCTTACAATGCATCTTAGATAATTTTGGCTCTTTTGCTAACAGAGCCGTAGCAGGGAATCCAAGGGACCTGAGAGATTATAGACTGAGAAATTTGTGTCAGGGAGAATGGCCAGAGTTTGGTTTAGGTTGGCAAGTAGAAGGAACGTGGGATCTGAAACTGATCCGAACAGTGGAAGAATATTGTGCTGTGAATCATCCGAACCAGTGGGTCTATATTGCTACGTGGGAACGGGTAGTTAGAGAAGATCCAGGTTGGGTTCGACAGTGCAGGAATGGCAAATGTATGGTGGTGAAGAAGGAGGGGAAAAAGAAGGAAGTTTTCCAATCCAATGAGGAGGACTACCCAGATTTACAGTTGAGTGTACAGGCTAGACAACAGGAATTATTGCCGCCACCCTTGCCACCGCCCCCCCCCACCCCAGGGAACAGCCCCCGGTGCACCTACACTAGGAACGAGACCCCCACCCTACTCTTCGGAGTCAACCGAAGCGGCCAAGAAACACTATCCTAGCCTAGAAAAATATCAGGAGGAAACAAAGGAAAAGAAGAAGTCACAACGGATGCCCAGTGATGCTTCTCCGGCACAAACTCGGAGACATGGAGCTCCGGTGTGGTCTGGTGATTCACCGACCGGACCGGCCCTCCAGATGCCCTTGAGAACGGTGCCTGTGATAAACAACAGGAATGAGATAGTTCAAGCATACCAGGTAGTGCCTTTCAGTAGTAGTGACATTTTGAATTGGAAAAATAATACTCCACCTTATAGTGAAGAACCCCAAGCTATGGCTAGGCTATTGGAAGGGATTATGGCAACCCATAATCCCACCTGGCAAGATTGCAGACAATTGTTGAATATGTTGTTCACATCAGAGGAGAGAAGAGCAGTGTTGAATAATGGGGTAGCCATAGCCCAGGTTGGTGCCCCACAAGATGGTGATGCAGCCGAGTGGGGAGCACAGAGGTTTCCTGTGGAAATAGATCCCCAATGGGACACCGCAGAAGAAGGACATTTGCAGAGACTGAGAGGATTCCAGCGTATATTGGTAGAAGCGGTAAAGAGGGGCCCGCCGCGACCCGTCAACATTGTAAAAATTCAGGGAGTGGTACAGGAAAAATCTGAGTCACCAACAGCCTTTTTGGAAAGGCTGGAGGCAGCATATAGAAAGTATAGCCCGTATAATTTGGAGGATGAAAACGGTAGGAGGGCGATTCAACAGTCTTTTATCAGTCAAGCGGCTCCTGACATCCGGAGAAAGATTCAAAAGCAACCAGGATTTCTAGGAAAGACTATGAATGAATTGTTGGCACTCGCAGATCAAGTTTATATGGCGAGGGACCAGGTAGAAGAAGAGAAGAAGGACAGGAAGAAGAAGCAGGAATACCAAGCATTAGTTACCATGATGGAACAAAGTGCAAGTGGACAGAGAGGAAGAGGAGGATATGCCAGAGGGGGACAAGGAGGAAGAAGAGGGCCCCCTCGGAGGTTAGGTCGAGACCAATGTGCTAAATGTAAGAAGTTTGGACACTGGAAAGGTGAATGCCCAGAAGGAAGAGAAGGAAGTCAGGAAGGACCGAGAGAAAGAGGAAGGCCTGAGAGAGGAAGAAACCCAGGAAGGGGAAGAGGACGTGGGAACTACGTACCTTTTCCTGCAAGAGAGGTGATAGCTGCAGCAGCTGTGATGGAAGAAGAATGGGAAGATATGGATGGAGGAGAGGAATGAGGAAGCCAGGCTCTTGTTTTGTTGGACCCCGGGGAGCCGATGGTCACACTTGAAATCGGGGACCAACAATTGGACTTTTTAGTGGACACAGGTGCCGAAAAATCAGTAGTAAATACAAAAATTAGTCCACCAACTCGGGAAACTACGAAAGTAATAGGGGTGTCTGGGAAGACCCAGAAGTGCCCCTTCCTTAAGGAACGCACCTGCAATCTGGCCGGACATCAGGTCAAGCATAAGATGTTATATCTCCCAGACTGCCCAGTCCCTTTATTGGGAAGGGACATTTTATCAAAATTACAAGCACAACTCCAGTTCATGAAGAATGGACAAGTGGAGCTATCATTTCCCATGGAAGAGGAATGGAGACTGTTTCAAGTTAGGATTTTTACTGAAGAAATACAATGGCCATGGCATGAGACTCCTTTAGTGTGGGCAGAAGATAATCCTCCAGGATTAGCTAAATATGTTCCACCGGTGGTGGTGGAAGTGAAAAGAGGAATGGGACCCATATGTAAGCCACAGTATCCCGTCAGTCGAGAGGCAGTGCAGGGGATCAGAAAGCATCTAGAGCGACTTCTGCAGCATGGGATATTGGTACCATGCAGTTCCCCATGGAACACGCCCCTGCTCCCAGTCAAGAAACCAGGAGGACAAGGAGAATATCGCCCAGTTCAAGATTTGCGGGCTGTAAATCAAGTCACCGTTCCCCTAACCCCGGTAGTGCCAAATCCATACATCATGATGAGTCTAGTACCAGCATTTGCCAAATGGTTTACTGTATTGGATTTAAAGGATGCATTCTTTTGCATTCGATTGGCCCCTGTATCCCAACCGATCTTTGCTTTCCAGTGGGAATCTCAGCAGTCAGGGCAAAGGACCCAGTATGTTTGGACACGCCTTCCTCAGGGGTTCCGGGACAGCCCGACCATTTTTGGTCAAGCCCTGGCCAAAGACTTACAGGATTTTGTAATACCTAAAGAAGAGGGAATTTGGCTTCAATATGCAGATGACCTGCTTATCGCTTGCCGGACACTAGGGGGCTGTAAAGAGCATACTTTGAGATTTCTCAAGACATTGGAAGAAAAGGGTTACAAAGTGTCAAAGAAAAAGGCCCAGTTGTGCTGTCCCACGGTGAAATATTTGGGGTTCCATCTGACCGAAGGAAAGAAGATGTTAGGAGCTGAAAGAAAGGAAGTTGTTTGTGCCATCCCCACTCCCAGCACCCGGCGACAGGTGCGGGAATTTTTGGGATCAGCAGGATATTGTAGACAGTGGATCCCCAACTACGCCGTGTTGGCTAAGCCACTGTACCAGGCTACGAGAGGTGGAAGAGAAGATCCATTTGAGTGGACAGAAGAATGTCAACAGGCATTTAAGGCATTAAAAGAAGCATTGATGTCATCTCCAGCATTAGGACTGCCCGATTTGGAAAAACCATTCACTCTGTTCGCTGCAGAGCGGGAAGGAACAGCGGTTGGAGTATTGACCCAACCACTAGGTTCATGGCAAAGGCCGATTGCCTACTTGTCAAAGCAATTGGACACAGTGGCTCGTGGATTGCCACCTTGCCTGAGGGCTGTGGCAGCATCAGTAGATTTAATCAAAGAAGCGAATAAATTGACCCTAGGACAGCCACTGACAGTTAAGGTGCCCCATAGCGTTAAGGCACTGTTAGACATTAAGGGACCGCGCTGGCTCACAAGTGAGAGGTTAATGAAATATGAGGGATTGTTGTGTGACAACCCACTGGTGACCCTGGAGACTTGCTCCACTCTGAATCCGGCCACCTTGCTCCCGACTCCAGGAGACACCACGATCCATCAGTGTGCCCAGGTGATGGATGAGGTATTCTCCAGTCGACCGGATTTGAAGGATGTGCCACTAACTAAGGTGGACGACACTCTGTTCACAGATGGAAGCTCCTTTATGGAAAATAATCAAAGACACTCAGGTTATGCGGTTGTTCGGTGGGGGGGAGAGACGCTGGAAGCAGAGTCACTGCCCCCGGGGACTTCTGCCCAGAAGGCCGAATTGATTGCCCTGACCCGAGCGTTGGAATTGTCAAGCGGAAAGCGGGTTAACGTCTACACAGACTCAAAATATGCCTTCACCACCCTCCACGCACACGGAGCACTGTACAAGGAGCGCGGGCTCCTCACGTCTGGAGGAAAGTGCGTAAAACATGCTGGAGAGATTGTGGATCTCCTGGAGGCGGTTTGGAAGCCAAGGCAGGTGGCTGTGATGCATTGTAAAGGGCACCAACGTGGAGACGATCCCGTAGTGCAAGGAAATAGGCAGGCTGATCTGGCAGCCAAAGAGGCAGCTAGGCTGCCCTATATTGAACATCAGGTAATGGCCCTACAGGTAGAATTAACTGAACATAACATTACATATACACCAGAGGAAGAAGAATGGGCCTTAAAGGAGAAGGGTCAGTGGTCAGGAGAACTCATAGTGATGCCAGACGCCCGTGTCTACGTCCCTAAGGACTTGGCATGGCACTTAGTCCAACACATGCACCAAAACACACATTTAGGAAAAATGGCATTGGCAAATCTGCTAGGACGACAGTTGTATATCGATGGATTACATAGCCTAACGGCAGCAGCAGCCCGAAGATGCTGGACATGTATCAAAAATAACCCCAGAGAAGGACCCCTCAAGCCACCAGGAGTCCAACATGTGGGTGGGGTACCCTTTGAAGCTTTAGTCACTGACTTTACAGAAATGCCCCCATACAAAGGATACAAATATTTACTGGTGTTCGTGGACACATACACAGGATGGGTGGAGGCTTACCCTACAAGGACTGAAAAGGCTGTAGAGGTGTCAAGAGCTCTAATGAAAGATGTTATTCCCAGATTTGGCATACCCTTAGAAATTGGATCAGATAATGGCCCCGCATATATTCAACAGGCTGTGCAAGGATTATGTAGAATTTTGGGCATAAAATGGAAGTTACATTGTGCATATAGACCCCAATCTTCTGGAAAAGTGGAAAGAATGAATAGGACATTAAAGGCTCAGCTTGGGAAACTTTGCCAAGAGACAGGATTGCCGTGGACGGTGGTTTTGCCCATGGCATTATTAGGAATCAGATGTACACCACACAAACGGACAGGACTCTCCCCTTTTGAAAGACTCTATGGACGACCCCCTTTGAACTTGAAGGGAGCCTTAGAGACAGGAGCTGAGCAACACCTCATAGGAGAGAAACAGACATTGGCCCAGGTTCAGGCTTTGGGCAGACAAATGCAGCAGTTAGAAAAATACATTTCTGAATTGAACCCACCATTCCCTACCACACCTCTACATTGTTTTTCACCAGGTGACGAGGTTCTGGTCAAGGATTGGAAGATTGAGCCATTGGGACCCAAGTGGCGAGGACCCTATGTTGTGCTCCTGTCTACCCCCACTGCAGTGAAGGTGAAGGAGATTAAGCCGTGGATACATTACACCCGTGTAAAACTAGCACCTGAGGAGTGGCGGACGGAGCGAGTTCCTGGTGAGGACCTGAGACTCAGGATCATCCGGCAACTCCCTAAGGGGTCAACAAGGCCATGAAGCTGATCCCTTCGGGTGCAACGGAGCGTCGGTGGTCAAGTATGTCGCAGCATGGCCCAACAAAGGCGCTCTCCGGGAGATGGTGGCTAGACATTTTGAGAGGAAAAAGTGGGAGACAAGTTATGAGGAGGGGAGGAAAGCGCACTGTGTTTGGTATATTATTTGTGCTGAGTTTTATTCTCTCTTTTGGAAAAAGAGCACATGGGAATTGGATAAAAGAACATGCCAATTATATGTTTGAGCAGCACGGGAAAGAGGTAGCATTAATATATGAACACCCCCTCACCGTAGGAGATTTTTCATTTCTTCCCGATTTAATTGATGAACCACAGATTGTGTTGGAGGGATTGTCCAAGGCTCAGGAGGGTCCACCTACCGTGTTTTCTAGCATACCGCAAAGGATAAATAAAACTCGGTTTCGACGGTTTAGATACCATACCTCCACCAGGGGTTTGTGCTTCTGTTGTGGAGGATCGGGAATATGGAATTCTGAGTGGAAACACTGGGGAACTAGGCAGGCGTTCTTTTCCCGATTAGGCAATTATTCCCATTGTCGAGACCGGTTCTATCTACATGGACGATTTAATACATCTTATGTCTCACGATTAAATCTAACCGCAACCGAGTGGGCTAGCATGTATCCAGATTATCCCACATTTAGTGTGAATGATTCTATTGAGGGCCTAAAATCTTATATGAACATACTGCAACAATTAACCCAACTGAGCCTAGGTAAAAGCCTCTGTCCGTTATGGCAAATTAGGGATCCAAATCTATGGTTTTTCTTTGATAAATGGGCCACAAATTATCACCCCGGCAACTACCAGTGTGTCGGTGTGGGTTATTTGACATTCCCAGTTCAGGTCTTACACAAAAGGCATCAGCGCCTGAAACGGGACATTGTGCAAACAGGCCCTCTAGGACCAGAATGCTCGGATGAGGTCATTATTAACAAGGCCCTGTCAGGTTCAGAAGCCTCCCGTGTAGGAGGAGGCCTGATCACAGGCTTGTTGACCCTGGGTGCTTACCCAGGGATTGTAGCTCAAGCAAATCGTAGAAGTGTTCTAGGCCTGACTTGCCGCCTTGAAAAGTCCATAAATGCCACTGGTAAAATTTTCCGGGAAATCCAGTCTGAAGTAGAAGAAATCAGCCAGATGGCCCTACAGCATAAGTTGGCCCTTGACTACCTACTGGCGGCCAGGGGGGGGTTATGCGCCATGGTTAGAGGGCGTTGTGTAGTGAAATTTCATAACTTGAATAATACTATTGAAGATGACATCGAGTCATTACAAAAGTTAATTTACAATAATGTCCAGGAGATAGAAGGTTGGTCTCCTTTCTCCTGGGTGACTAGCTGGTTACCCTCAATAGAATGGTTGAAGAACATATTGTTGGTAGGGATTTTAGGATTGTTCATTGTTCTCATAGTTATGTGTTGCACTCCAATAATGATGCAAATGTGTACTAGGTGTGTCACACAATCTTTACCTGAAAAAAAGATAGCCATACTCCAAGCCAAGCGGGATTGGATGGAACCATAATGCTTTGCTTCAGCTTTTGTACATGCGCTTCGCAAAAAGAAAATGGGGGAGTGAGGCGGGAGGTTAAGGAACCCCAGGAAATACCATATATGGGCAGAGATGGCGACAGCTAGCGACCCGGGTGCATAAACTCACAGAAACATGTGACTTCTGGGAAATCATGTGTTTCTGAAGAAATGAAAGCTAAAGATAAACAAACAGCGCATGCGTACGCAGGCGCTCTGAAAGATTTGTGAGCACGGCACAAAAGAGTGCAGCCGGCCTGCTGGTCAGCACTGATTGGGCAGCGTCACAACTCTTAAGCCAATGAATTTGCTTGTGGGCGGGCATAACCCGAACCCTGTAGTGTGTATAAATGTTTACTCAGCCTGCCACTGGGGGTTCCCCTGGAGAAGCACTTACTTTGTGTTAGGGGGAACCCTAGTGGCCATTAGCGAAATAAAACTGTTTTCTTGGAATTCCTTCAGTTGTCCGTCTTCAAATTCCTCCACTGCGCCAACAAGAACCGTAGCGCGAAGGTTCCGCTACATTAGTAAAGAAATAAGAAACATCTATATATATAAAAGAGTGATGGCATCACGGCAGCGGACAAAACAACAAAAGTAACTACCCCACAACCTTGAAACTTGGCAGAACAACCCCTCATCCATGGCTCTAGGTTGATACAACAAAAAGAAAAGAAAAATGAAGTCCTAATTAGAAGGAGAGGAGTAATTGTTTTTATCCAATTGCTGCCAGTTAGAAGGCTAAGCTCCACCCACTTGGTCTCCTAGCAACCAACTCAGCCCAGGGGACAGGCACAGTTAGGCTTCACTTAGGCCTCTTCCATAGATTATCTAAAGCCCCAGCTTCTGCCAACCCAGAAGTTCGAAAACATGCAAATGAGAGTAGATGAATAGGTACTGCTCCGGCAAGAAGGTAACGGCGCTCCATGCAGTCATGCCAATGGCCACATGACCTTGGAGGAGTCTACGGACAACACCGGCTCTTGGGCTTAGAAAAGGAGGTGAGCACCAGAGTCCCAGAGTCAGATACAACTGGACTTAATGTCAGGCGAAAACCTTGACCCTTGACCTTAACTACCACCAATTCCTCAATACTTTATTTCCCAGACCACCAGACTTGGACACAGCAACGCGTGGCCGGGCACAGCTAGTTATTATATATAAGAGGAGTCAATTTGTGTATTTGGAGTCTACTACTTCCCAGTAAAGTAAAGAACATTCATTGTTTATGAGGAGTCAATTCATCTTTTGAGAGAAACATATTCTTTTTACTGTGGATTTAACAGCTCTTTACTGTTTAGCATTGCTTTTTTGTATTTGTTTTCATATTGATGCATTGAACTAAATATAGGTGTAATGATATTCAAAAAATTTCTGTATTACGATAACAGTGGATACTTGTCTTTGTAGTTCCAGGGAACCCATTTTCTTTTATGACACTTTTTATTTTCTATCAGCCCATTTTGGTTGGATTGAATGTATGTTAAGCTGTTTTATTGTACTTATATTTTAGCTGTTTAATTTGATATGTTATATTTATTATTGTATGTGTAATTACGGCATCGATCACTGATAACTGATTTTAATGTTTCTGTATTTATAATTTATTTTGTGTTCCGGCATTGAATGTTTGCCATATATATGTTGTGCTCTGCCCTGAGTCCCCTTCTGGGTGAGCAGGGGGAATATAAATGTTTTAAATAATAAATAATAATAAATAAATGTCTTTTCACCTGCCTCCCTCACCGCTAAAAGCTTTCCCCCTGTCTCTCTTGTCGCCAATCCTTTTCCCTGCCTACCTCACCACCAAAAATCTTTTTTCCTCAGCCCCTTGCCCTCCTAGGCCATTTCCCCACTTCCCTTGCCAGCAAGCCTTTTCCCCATCTCCCTCGCTTCCAAGTCTTCCCCTCTCCTCCTTTGCTGCCAAAAGCCTTTTCCCCTGTCTCCCTCACGATTCTCCCCCCCGCTGCCAAAAGCCTTTCTCCTACCTCCCTTGCCACCAAGCCTTTTCCCCCATCTCTCTCACCACCAAAACCCTTTTCTCCGACCTCCCTCACACCAAGCCTTTCCCCGCTTCCCTCACCACTGTTTCCTCCTGCCTTTCTTGCCACCAAGCCTTTCCCCTGCCTCCCTTGCCGCCAAGCCCTTTCCCCGCCTCCCACGCTGCCAAGCCTTTTCCCCGCCTCCCTTGCCATCAAGCCTTCCCTGCCTCCCTTGCCACCAAAGGTCTTTCTGCCCACATCTCTTGCCAAGCCTTTCCCCCATCAACCTTGCCATCAAGCCGCCCCCCCCCCCACCTATCTTGTTGCCAAAGGTCTTTCTGCTCACCTCTCTTGCCAAGCCTTTCCCCCACCTTCCTTGCCACCAAACCTTTCCCTGCCGCTTTTGCCGCCAAAAGCCTTTTCTCCGTCTCTCTTGCCACCATAAGCTTTTACCTGCCTCCCTCGCTGCTAAGCCTTTCCCTTGCACCTCACCACCATAAGCCCTTTCTCCCACCTCCCTCATCGCCAACCCTTTTCCCTTGCCTCCCTTGCTGCCAAGTTTCCCCCCTCTCCGGCCTCCCTCACCACCAAAAGCTTTTTCTCCTGCCTCCCTCACTGGCAAGCCTTATCGCCTCTCTCACTGCCAAATGCCTTTTCTCCTTGCTTTCCTTGCTTCCAAAATATTATTTTCCTCCCACTCCTCAGGGGGTGCTTTGTGTTTTTACTGTATAGCAGAAGGGAGTTGAACTGGATGGCCCCTGGGGTTTCTGCTATTATTATTATTATTATTATTATTATTATTATTATTATTATTATTATTATTATTTTATGACACAGCAAACACGATAGATATGCTAGATTTCGTTTCACAAAATCACAAGTCGAACATTTCCCAAGTGTCTAGGACTGTGTGATGTATTTTCGGATGATGCGTGCAGATCCTAGAGTGGATATCCATCTGTTGGGGGTACTTTGATTGTGCTTTTCCTATATGCAGAAGGGGATTGGACTGGATGGCCCCTTGGGATCTTCCACTGAAATACTGTTAAAGTTCATGTTGGTTAAAATTGTTCATTGTTGTATTGTTCTTTCTTGCGTTATTTTTTGCACTATAGAGATACGTGCAGTGACCATAGGAATTTGTTCATTTTTTTTTTCAATTCATTCACACATCATCATTCACCATCCATCTGCCACTGGCCCAGTCTGTCTGTCAAATTTTAAAACGCTATGCATTCAAAAGTTTGGCCATGCCTGACATATATACATTATATAGAATATAATATAATAAAAAAGTAAAGGTTTCCCCTGACATTAAGTCCAGTCGTGTCCGACTCTGGGGGTTGGTGCTCATCTCCATTTCTAAGCCGAAGAGCCAGCGTTGTCCATAGACACCTCCAAGGTCACGTGGCCGGCATGACTGCATGGAGCGCCGTTACCTTCCTGCCAGAGCGGTACCTATTGATCTACTCTCATTTGCATGTTTTTGAACTGATAGGTTGGCAGAAGTTGGAGCTAACAGCGGGTGCTCACGCCGCTGCCCGGATTCAAACCTGCAACCTTTCGGTCTACAAGTTCAGAAGCTCAGCAGTTTAACACACTGCGCCACCTGGGGGCTCCAATAATAATACGTAATACAGTAGAGTCTCACTTATCCAACACTCGCTTATCCAACGTTCTGGATTATCCAACGCATTTTTGTAGTCAGTTTTCAATATATCATGATATTTTGGTGCTAAATTCGTAAATACAGTAATTACTACATAGCATTAATGTGTAATGAACTACTTTTTCTGTCAAATTTGTTGTATAACATGATGTTTTGGTGCTTAATTTGTAAAATCATAACCTATTTTGATGTTTAATAGACTTTTTCTTAATCTCTCCTTATTATCCAACATATTCACTTATCCAACATTCTGCTGGCCCGTTTATGTTGGATAAGTGAGACTCTACTGTATATAAACATTTCTTGGGACTCCACAAGAAACCTTTGCTTCAAAAAGTGCTCTGTGACTGAAAAGGTTTGAGAACCCCTGCGCTAGAGGAAAGGAATATTTTACTCAAGTCCTCCTTCTCCTCAGAGACAAGGCCTAGCAGCCATCTGAAAAAGTACTTTTAGTTATTTTAATGTGCCCCTGATGTGCTTATATGCCATCAGGGGAAAGGTTCCTTTTAATTATTTGTCTCCATTCCAGTTTTTGAAACCACTCTCGCTAGATGACAGGAATATTTCCTTAAGTCCCCCTTTCCCCAGAGACCCATAGGCTGGCAGCAATCTCATATATGTTTATATATTTCATTTACTGCATCCTCTGAACTTCTGGTATTTCTGATTCTGAGTATGCTTAGACAGAGGCAAACTGCTCCCAAGCAGTAGTTTTCAAGATGGCAGTTGCAGAGAAATCAGGGGATATGATTGCTATTGCAATATTCTTCTCCCCTTTGGAGCAACTGCCTTGAAGCTACTGTTTTTCAAATGGCAGTTGAGGTTTTTTGTGAGAGGTATCATTGTTACCACAATGTTCTTCTCCACTTAGGAGGCAACGCCACACATCTACAGCTTTCTAAATGGCTGCTGTTTGCAAAATGACAGTTGCAGCCTTTTGGGAGATATATCAGTGCTACTGCAATGTTTTCCTCCATTTTAGAAGCATTGCCTCAGAGCTCCAGTTTTCAAAATGGCTTGTTTTCAAAATGACAGTTACAGCATACTGGGAGAGCTATCAGTGCTGTAGCAATGTTCTTCTCCATTTTGAAGGCATCTGAGCTCGTTTTCAAAAGGGCTGCTGTTTTCAAAATGGTAGATGCAGCTTTTCGGGAGAGTAGCTAGTGCAATGTCCTCCTCCACTTTGGAGGCATTGCCTCTGAGCTCCAGTTTTCAAAATGGATGTTCAAAATGACAGTTGAAGCTTTTCGGGAAAGCAATCACTGCTACTGTAATGTCCTTCTCCACTTTGGAGGCATTGCCTTTGTGCTTCAGTTTTCAAAATGGCTGTGTTCAAACTGACAGTTACAGTTTTTCAGGAGAGCCATCACTGCTACTGTTAATGTCCTTCTCCACTTTGGAGGCATTGCTTCTGAGCTTCAGTTTTCAAAATAGCTGTGTTCAAATTGAGTTACAGCTTTTCAGGAGAGCCATCGTTGCTACTGCAATGCCCTTCTCCACTTTGGAGGCATTGCCTCAGAGCTCCAATTTGCAAAATGGCTGTGTTCAAAATGACAGTTACAGCTTTTCAGGAGAGCTATCACTGCTACTTCAATGCCCTTCTCCACTTTGGAGGCATTGCTTCTGAGCTTCAGTTTTCAAAATGGATGTTCAAATTGACAGTTACAGTTTTTCAGGAGAACCATCATTGCTACTGCAATGCCCTTCTCCACTTTGGAGGCATTGCCTCTGAGCTTCAGTTTTCAAAATGGCTGTGTTCAAAATGACAGTTACAGCTTTTCAGGAAAGCAATCACTGCTACTGTAATGTCCTTCTCCACTTTGGAGGCAGTGCCTCTGAGCTCCAATTTGCAAAATGGCTGTGTTCAAAATGACAGTTACAGCTTTTCAGGAGAGCTATCACTGCTACTGTAATGTGCTTCTCCACTTTGGAGGCATTGCTTCTGAGCTTCAGTTTTCAAAATGGATGTTCAAATTGACAGTTACAGCTTTTCAGGAGAACCATCATTGCTACTACAATGCCGTTCTCCACTTTGAAGGCATTGTCTCTGCACTTCAGTTTTCAAAATAGCTGTGTTCAAAATGACAGTTGAAGCTTTTCGGGAAAGCAATCACTGCTACTGTAATGTCCTCCTCAACTTTGGAGGTATTGCCTTTGAGCTCGTTTTCAAAATGGCTGTGTTCAAAATGACAGTTGAAGCTTTTCAGGAAAGCAATCATTGGTACTGCGATGTCCTTCTCCACTTTGGAGGCATTGTCTCTGAGCTTTGGTTTTCAAAACACCTGCTGTTTTCAAAATGATAGTTGCAGCTTTTTGGGAGAGCGATCAGTGCTATTGCAATATCCTTCCTTTTGAAGCCACTGCCTTCAAGCTTCAGTTTTTAAAATGGCAGTTGAAGCATTCTCTGAGGGGTATTGTTACCACAATGTTCTCCACTTTTGGAGGCATCGCTACACATCTCCAGCTTTCTAAATGGCTACTGTTTTCAAAATGACAGTTGCAGCCTTTTGGGAGATATATCAGTGCTACTGCAATGTTCTCCTCCATTTTAGAGGCATTGCCTCAGAGCTTGTTTTCAAAATGGCTGTTTTCAAAATACAGTTGCAGCATACCGGGAGGGCTATCAGTGCTATAGCAATGTTCTTTTCCAGTTTTCAAAAGGGCTGCTGTTTTCAAAATGATAGTTGCAGCATTTCAGGAGAATTGTCACTGCTACTGAAAAGCCCTTCTTCACTTTGGAGGCATTGTCTCTGAGCTTCGGTTTTCAAAATACCTGCTGTTTTCAAAATGACAGTTGAAGCTTTTCAGATCTATCACCGCTACTGCAATGTCTTTCTCCACTTTGGAAGCATTGCCTCCGAGTTTGTTTTTAAAATTGAGTTGCCGCTGGCCAGGAGACATATCATTGCTTATCTTTCCTAATTTCACCTTCTTATTTATTATCCTTACTAACATCCTTTGTCAGAGAAGGGCAAGCATGACCTGTTAGTTAGGCAGGATTGAAACAACTGTTGGAGAAGGAGGCGGGGTCATCATGGCTCAACTGAAAAGGAATCTTGGATCCTGCCATTCCAGCTGGAGCACAGGGGGGATGATAATAATAATAATAATAATAATAATAATAATAATAATAATAATAATAATTTTATTTTATACCCTGCCCCATCTCCCCGAAGGGACTCGGGGCGGCTTACATGGGGCCAAGCCCGAACATCAACAATATAAAAACAAAGCAATAAAACAAATGAATCAACAACAACAATAAAAAAAATAATAAAACAGATCATAAAATCACATACAAATATAGGTAAACCCTGCTGTAGTGGATGGAGAATGCTGGTGCTTCCGTGCTTGTTATGAGGTGGGCTGCCTTGGTGGGAATCCTCAGGAGACTCCCGGGAACCCAGCTTTGGTTTGTGCCAGGCACCTGTAGCCATCTTGCTCCTAGCTTCTCCTATTTGTCAATATCTGAGCCTCCTCCATATTCAGAGCTGTAGCTCCAGAAGGCAAAATGAGAGCATTTCCCCCTCCCCAATACAACACTATTTATTTTTTCATTCCCGAAATTTCTCACATTGCAGTAACTTAAACTGTGGCTGCCATACTTTGGCCATAGCATGAGAACACATGGTTCATGAAAAGACAATAATATTTGGTAAAGAGGTAAATAGTAAAAAAAATGCTGGATGGAAACACATGGGCAAACTTCGGCCCTCCAGGTGTTTTGGACTTTAACTCCCTACTGGCTGTTAGGAATTGTGGGAGCTGAAGTCCAAAAAGCCTAAATTTGTCCATCATCTTCTTTACTCGTTCAGTCGTTTTCGACTTTGTGACCTCATGGATCAGTTCACGCCAGAGCTCCCTGTCGGCCGTCGCTGCGCCCAGCTCCTTCAAGGTCGAGCCAGTCACTTCAAGGATACCGTCCATCCATCTCGCCCTTGGTCGGCCTCTCTTCCTTTTTCCTTCCATTTTCCCCAGCATCATGATTTTCTCCAAGCTTTCCAGTCTCCTCATGATGTGGCCAAAATACTTCATCTTTGCCTCTAGTATCCTTCCCTCCGGTGAGCAGTCGGACATTATTTCCTGGAGGATGGACTGGTTGGATTTTCTTGCGGTCCAAGGCACTCTCAGGATTTTCCTCCAGCACCAAAGTTCAAAAGCGTCTATCTTCCTTCGCTCAGCCTTCCTCATGGTCCAGTTCTCGCAGCCATAGGTTACTATGGGGAATACCATTGCTTTTACTATGCGGACCTTCATTGCCAGTGTGATGTCTCTGCTTTTCATTATTTTATCGAGGTTGTCCATTGCTCTCCTCCCAAGAAGTAGACGTCTTCTGATTTCCTGGTTGCAGTCTGCATCTGCGGTGATCTTCGCACCTAGAAATATAAAGTCGGTCACTGCCTCCACTTTTTCTCCTTCTATTTGCCAGTTGTCAATTGGTCTGGTTGCCATGATCTTGGTTTTCTTGATGTTTAACTGCAGCCTGGCTTTTGCACTTTCTTCTTTCACCTTGGTGATAAGGCTCCTCAGCTCCTCCTCACTTTCAGCCATCAGAGTGGTATCATCTGCATACCTAAGACTGTTAATGTTAATTTTCCCATGCCTGTTAAAAATGGATGGCTACATTGGAAACTCCCTACATTCTGTGAAAGAACTTTAAGAACATTAAGAACTTTATCTGGAAATATCAATCATGGATGAGAGAACAATATCCCAGCAGCCAGACGATAGTAATGATGTTAACAGGGCTGATGGGAGTTGAGGGTCCAAAAGGACCAGAAGGGCAACAGTTACCCATCCTGAACATAAATACACGGCTGGAATCCTATTGGTTAGCCACAATTAGAGTAGGCCCATTGAATCAATAGTTAAATGGTAAATACAGAGAAAGCAGAAACTGGGAACCACCAGTATAATCCCCAGAAGAAACTGGAGACCTGTCGCAAGGTGTTCAATGGATGAATGATTTATTAATGCAAGACTTTGGGCCCGTTCAGACAGTACCATTTCAAAATGGTGGCCAAACACTGTCTCCTGAAAACGCGGGAACAATTGGTACCACCAGCAAAAAATACGAGATTTTCAGGTGCGGGAATATCCCGGTTCTGGCCCAAAAATGCGGATTTTTGAATGTCTGTATGTCCCTACACTCAGAAAACATGGGATTTTTTAATCTGGGTTTGTTCACGAGTTTTTGATATCAGTTCCTGATTGGTTGCATGCTAAAAAGAAGGTAACAATTGAGTAGAAGGAGAAAACTTTGTCCTGGGAAAAGGAACTTCATCTTTTACCCGTTTACTGAAGTTTGTGTCAGAAAAATTAAGTTCCCGGGGTGCGACAAGTATTTTCAGAGTAAGGACTACACAATGAAACAGGAAAACACACTTAACAACAAGTAACAGAATGTCATTATTACTATAATTATTCAAACGTTGTTATGGCCATCTGTCCAGACAGATTTTGTGCTGTAGTTGTGCCAGGGAAGAACAGGGTGATATTGCTGGGTTATACATGTCAGTTCCTCATTGGGTGTACACAAACAACATGGATAAAGTTTAGTAAATGGCAAAAGCTTTTTCATTGCAGGAGGCGCATCATGAGGATAAAGTTCCTCCTGCCAGGACAAAGTTTTCACCCTCTAGTCAACTTTCTTGCAGCAATGAATGACAGACGTGTATAACCCAGGAACATTACCCTGTTGTTCCATGCCACATATATACCATGAAACCTGTCTGCGCAGCTGGCCACGTAGCCTCCATAATCTAGGAACAGAACGTATACAATGCTTCACATCTTCGCATCTTAAGTCTCTCTTTTAAAAATGCTGAAATTTCCAGCGGACATCCCGTGGCAGCCATCTTGGGGGCTGCAAAATCCTAGGACAAAGCAGCAAGTGTGGACGACGGAGGCAGAAATCCCGGAACCAACAGGTCTGTATATAGGCCTCTTTTCAAGTCTCGGGTTTTTTTTGCCCCTGACTAAAACCCTCGATTTTGTACTGTCTGGAAGCACCCTTTATAAACCAATGAACTATTTCCATCAATAAATCACTTGTCCATTCAGAACCTTGATAGTGGGTTCCAGTTTGTTTGTCTTTTACAGAGTAAATCCATTGGGAAATCCTATTGAATCAGAGCTTCTCCTCTACTTGGGATGGACAGTAGAGAATAAGCCACATGTATAATATATACATGTATAAGATGACTTACTCAGACCCTTACTCAGACTTAGTGGTGCTGGCATTACTAAGGAATGGAAAGTGAGCAGAGACAGGCATTTTCTCACATTCCCTGCTATTCCCATTTACCCAAGCAACAATTCCCACCGTCATGTCCCAGAAATCCTGCAATTCTGCTTAAATATTCCAATTTACCCCAGGCTCCATGCATTTGTTGAAATTCGTTTTGTTAGTTTTGGGCCAGCTCTCTAATTTGTTAAAAGTCATTTTGAATTCTGATTCTGTCCTCTGGGGTTTTAGGTGTCATGTGAGAATGCCTTCTATTCTGTCATCCAAGTAATTGATAAAGATATTGAATAGCACAGGGCCCAAGACAGAACCCTGTGGCACCCCACTGGTCATGTTTTTCCAGGATGAGGAGGCGGCATTCGTTAGCACCCATTAGGTTTGGCCAGTCAATTAATTCCCAGTCCACCTAACAGTAGCATTGTTTAGCTCACATTTTATTATCTTCTTTGTGTGAATGTCATGGGGAACTTTGTCAAAGTTAAAATCGAAATATGCTACAACCACAGCATTCATCTATTAAACGCTACCAAAGAGAGTGCAAAAAACAGCATTTTTTGCATACAGATACACTAGTTTACTTTGCACAAAAGGTTACAGTGACCAGAGATAACCGCCTTTCTCTTTGGCTAATTAGCAGTTGAAAACGACCTTGTATCTTGTAGCAGAGGAATAGAGAAAGAGTTAGATATTTTAATGAGCAGAACATTCCAAAAGAATAAAGCAGCGTGAAAGAGAGTGATGCAGAATCGTGTTAGTTTACCTGATCAATTGAAATAATTAAATAATGATTGACGCTTGAAGGACAGTGCCATATAAAAGAATTTCCTCCAAAAAATCGGGTGCCCTGACAAATTTGTGAACATTCTGCGGCTCCTCCATGATGACATGATGGCAACAGTCTTGGACAGCAACGGCTCCCAAAGTGACCCATTTAAGGTGGAATCAGGTGTCAAGCAGGGATGTGTTATTGCCCCTACCTTATTTTCCATCTTCATTGCTATGATACTTCACCTTGTTGATGGGAAGCTTCCCACCGGAGTGGAAATCATCTATCGGACAGAAGGCAAGCTATTTAATCTCAGCAGACTGAGAGCCAAAACCAAGGTCACCACAACATCTGTTCTAGAACTCCAATATGCCGATGAAAACGTAGTCTGTGTGCATTCAGAAGAAGACCTACAAGCCACTCTAAACACCTTTGCAGAAGCATACGAGAAGCTCGGCCTCTCACTGAACATCGAGAAAACCAAAATGCTCTTCCAACAGGCACCAGCTAATCCCTCTGCAATGCCAGGAATACAGCTTAACAGTGTAACATTAGAAAATGTTGACAATTTCCGCTACTTCGGCAGCCACCTTTCCACAAAAGTCAACATTGACATTGAAATACAACACAGCTCCTTTCTGCTCCTTTCTTCTGGAGTGTTGGCTATCCCTCCCAGTTTGGTGTCGTCTGCAAACTTGATGATCGTGCCTTCTAACCCTTCAATTAATGACTTAGACGAAGGGTTAGAAGGCACGATCATCAAGTTTGCAGACGACACCAAACTGGGAGGGATAGCCAACACTCCAGAAGAAAGGAGCAGAATTCAAAACGATCTTGACAGATTAGAGAGATGGGCCGAAACTAACAAAATGAAGTTCAACAGGGACAAATGCAAGATACTTCACTTTGGCAGAAAAAATGGAAATCAAAGATACAGAATGGGGGACGCCTGGCTTGACAGCAGTACATGTGAAAAAGATCTTGGAGTCCTTGTGGACAACAAGTTAAACATGAGCCAACAATGTGATGGGGCTGCTAAGAAAGCCAACGGGATTCTGGCCTGCATCAATAGGGGAATAGCGTCTAGATCCAGGGAAGTCATGCTACCCCTCTATTCTGCCTTGGTCAGACCACACCTGGAATACTGCGTCCAATTCTGGGCACCGCAGTTGAAGGGAGATGTTGACAAGCTGGAAAGCGTCCAGAGGAGGGCAACTAAGATGATCAAAGGTCTGGAGAACAAGCCCTATGAGGAGAGGCTTAAAGAACTGGGCATGTTTAGCCTGCAGAAGAGAAGGCTGAGGAGACATGATAGCCATGTACAAATATGTGAGGGGAAGTCATAGGAAGGAGGGAGCAAGCTTGTTTTCTGCTGCCCTGCAGACTAGGACACGGAACAATGGCTTCAAACTACAGGAAAGGAGATTCCACCTGAACATTAGGAAGAACTTCCTCACAGTGAGGGCTGTTCAGCAGTGGAACTCTCTTCCCCGGACTGTGGTGGAGGCTCCTTCTTTGGAGGCTTTTAAACAGAGGCTGGATGGCCATCTGTCGGGGGTGCTATGAATGCGATTTCCTGCTTCTTGGCAAGGGGTTGGACTAGATGGCCCATGAGGTCTCTTCCAACTCTACTATTTTGATTCTATGATTCTACCGCCTGAGCTCTGCGAGTGCAGCATTTTTCAGAATGAAGCAAAGAGTGTTTGATGACCAGGATATCTGTAGAGATACCAAGGTGCTTGTTTATAAAGCCATTGTCCTCCCAACTCCTGGAGCGTTCCATCAGCGTTGCCTCAGAAAAATCCTGCAAATCTCTTGGGAAGACAGGAGGACAAATGTCAGCGTGCTTGAGGAAGCAAAGACCACCAGCATTGAAGTGATGCTCCTACGCCATCAACTCCGGTGGACTGGCCACGTTGTCCGAATGCTCGATCACCGTCTCCCAAAGCAGCTACTCTACTCCGAACTCAAGAACGGGAAACATAATGTTGGTGGGCAGGCAAAGAGATTTAAAGATGGGCTTAAAGCCAACCTTAAAAACTGTGGCATAGACACTGAGAACTGGGAAGCCCTGGCCCTTGAGTGCTCTAATTGGAGGTCAGCTGTGACCAGCAGTGCTGCGGAGTTCGAAGAGGTACGAATGGAGGGCTTAAGGGAGAAACGTGCCAAGAGGAAGGCCCGTCAAGCCAACCCTGATCGTGACTGCCTTCCACCTGGAAACCGATGTCCTCACTGCGGGAGAACATGCAGATCAAGAATAGGTCTCTTCAGCCATCCATGGATCCATCCCCAAGATAGCGAAGATGGAGGACCATCATCCTCGAACTACGAGAGATCCCCTAAGATATAAAAGAATTTTTGCTGACAACACTTTGTCTCATGCATGGCACACGCAGATCCACATTGTTTTCTATTTTACTTTTTGCAGATTTAGCTTAAAAATAAACTTTTTTCTCTATTGAGATTAAAAACACCTAGTCAATTGGTGGGCAGACACTTGTCTTGCCAGTTCTGACTGCCTGCGGCTGACAAAAGAAAGAAAGATACAAGGTTTGTCTGACATGAATTGTTTTTGAGAAATTTGTGTTGACTTTTTGTGAGGAGTATGGCATTGCTTTTCTAAGTGTTTACAGATTCTCTGTTAGATGATCAACTAAAGCATTGGTGAGCGCACACTTGTCTTTAGCTCGCCTCTTCCACCATGTCTCTTAGGGAACAGATTTCAAAACCTTGCTCTCTCCTCTCCCATTACAACCGAGAGAATGACCTACCTGGCTGAAGATGATGGTGGTCTCCTTCTGGGCTTTTTCTCCAGTATCTTCCTGGAGTTCCCAAGGGAGAAAGAAGCCACAACACATAATCAGGGGAAAGCTTCCAGACAGGAAACAATCAGGGCCAACTAACACCTCCCAACAAAGGATTTCCACAGGCAGGAAACAGCCAGGCTTTGAAGCTGCAAGGCTATTCAATGCTAATCAAACTGACCAATTGCAGCATTCACACTTGCCTCAAACAGGCAAATGCTATTTCTCTCACACTGCACATTCCACAGATATATAAACCCCACTTGTCGAGTTTTCAACAGACCTCACAACCTCTGAGGATGCCTGCCATAGATGTGGGTGAAACATCAGGAGAGAATGTTTCTGGAACATGGCCATACAGCCCAGAAAACTCACAGCAACCCAAAGCTTCTAGATGCTCGACAGTGGTTGGGGCAGATATATATTCAGTTGATCTTAAAACACACAAGATAAAAGATTGAAACTTCAGAGAAAAAATGTTCAAAAGGGGGTTTACATATAAGAAAAACTTAGCACCAACACATCACCCCTTTGTCTTTCCTTAGAGCATCACTTTTTTGGACCAAAAAAGCAAATATTATCAATTTTGTGGATGGGCAAGGAATAGTCAGGATAAAGGACTTCTATTTCAATGGTAAACCTGTACAATTGAAACAACTTAAAAATAGACTTGGAACAATAAACCTGTCATGACTGAACACAATGAAGGAAAGTCCCTTTCAAAGAAGAAATGACTGTAGTGGTATTCAAAACGTGTAATGATAGCACAAACAAAACAACAGATGTCTAAACAATGTCAAATAATACAAGAGGCAGCACCTGGCGAATCTGAAGTTCACCTCTTTGGAGGGAGTGCCATTTTAGAATACCTCTTTTGAACAGAAGTGCCATCCTCAGTTTATCCCCTGAAGGGCACCATTTTATGCTGCTCAGCCACAGAGCTCCTGGTGAGACCACACTTTCCTCCCTGTCCCGCAGCCCCCATTATTATTACTATTAAACATTACTACTAATGTTTAAATTTTTATAATTGTGCATGTTTTTTGTCTATTGTTGTGTTTTATATTGCTATTGTTTTTATTCGGGCTTGGCCCCATGTAAGCCGCCCTGAGTCCCCTTTGGGGAGATAGAGGCGGGGTATAAAAATAAAGTTGTTATTATTGTTATTATTATTATTATTATTATTATTATTATTATTATTATTATTATTGTCTTTATTTATACCCCCACCTTTCTCCCTGTGAGGACTCAAGGCAGCTAACACTCCACATTAGACAAGTTTAAAAGATACAATACGAATGTTAAAAATCAATTAAATAGTAGCCATATGGTGAAAACAAAATTAAAATAAACTAAATACACTAAAATGGCCTAAAAATACACTAAAATTCCCCCTTTGGCACAGTCACACACGCTCAGCCTCCATGGCAGCCAGGGGCAAGCGCAGGGCAGCAACATTCGCAACACGAGCAAGCTGCTCACGTATGTCCTTGGGATATATGGAAGTTATCAGTCCCTCATAACTATGAGTCAGAAACACTTTTAGCCCACTTCTGTATGGGCTGCTTTGGTATTATGACTGTTGTAGCTCAGCAAGCGGCAAGGGATTTTTCTGATGACGGGTCAGAGAATGAGGGGGATGATGGGTTTCAAAGTGAGGAGTCTGTTATTGATTGGAGAGAGTTGCAGACAGATGAGACTGATGTTGTGGATTTCTGTGCTCGTTCCTAGGCAACAAGGGAAAGTGAACGTTCCAGTTCCTTTGAGAAAAGGCCTTGCGCCGATGGGGAGTGTTCTCGGGAAACTAGATTAAGCCTGAGAACACAAGAAGTGAAAAATAGACAAACAAGATATTATCAGAGAATCCAAGATAAGACTTCGAAGGCCAGGTGTGTTCGGCCTGATTTCAAGAGTGCCTGGACGGGCTTAAATTAAGTGGTGCAGGTTTCAAGCCTCTCAGAGTAGACAACGTTTCCATAAGGGATGACTCTCCTGTCTTTGCTCTCAAGTCTTTGATTCAAGTATTCAAGTTGCCTGTTCTGGTTCATGCCTTTGTTTCCTGAAAGGGTTTACCTTGGAAAAGTTCCTGTTTTCATCTTTATGGGTTTATATATGAAGAACTGCTGTGGCTTTTGGTTGTCTTGACTTTATGTACTTTGGAAGTTTTAGATTACTGCTATTTTGTACTTTTTATTCTACTGACCCCTTTGGACTTGCCATTTCCCCCCTTTTTATCTGCTTTCTTTAATAAACAGTTTAGATAGAATTATTGGACTTTGGTGTGGTGCTGGGTGAAAAGGCGTTTCAGTGCTGGAGTGCAACAACAACCACTTTCTCTCAGCTTCATGAGGCCCCAGGAGAAGCAGTTGGTGCCAGGCTTCCCTCAGGCCAGACCTTCTTCTCACACTTGACTCTTTCCATTTCCCTTTGCCCAGGAGGACACTCTGGCCTAGTCTCTCTCCTGGGGCATGGAAGGAAGACCCCACTGCCATTGGGATCTGGGGGCTAAGTTGGCTCTGCCTTTACCTGCCTTTGGAGGGGAGGCCACAAGGCCGACAGGGGCTCTTGCCTTTGGTGTGGGCTTGAAAGCTAAGCAGGGCTTACCTTCCATCAGGTCCCTGGCTGTGAATGCTATCTCAGGGGAAGGTACTGACAAAATCCTCAATTTCCAGTATACCGCCAGCCAGATTGGTTGTTGCTGTTGTTATTATTGAAGACACCTGGCTGAAATATAATTTTTATTGTTAGATGGATACAGTAGAGTCTCACTTATCCAACATTCACTTATCCAACGTTCTGGATTATCCAACGCAATTTGTAGTCAATGTTTTCAATATATCGTGATTTTTTGGTGCTGAATTCATAAATACAGGAATTACTACGTAGCATTACTGCATATTGAACTACTTTTTCTGTCAAATCTGTTGTATAACATGATGTTTTGGTGCTTAATTTGTAAAATCATAACCTCATTTGATGTTTAATAGGCTTCTCCTTAATCTCTCCTTATTATCCAACATATTCGCTTATCCAACGTTCTGCTGGCCCGTTTATGTTGGATAAGTGAGACTCTACTGTAATTTCTGTATTAATTGCCATTTTGAAATACGGTTCAGGGCTCAAGTAGAAGGGAGGAGGGAAAGTTAAGAGTGAGCCATCAGCTTTGCAAACAAAGGGGCATTGGACTCATTCAAGTCAAGGTGAAATTTGGCTTGGGAAAGTAAGATAAAAAAAGAGTTGCAAACTGAATAAACAATAGGTCTCAGTCTGAAGAATTTTGGACATGCTCAGGGTTGCAACTAGGAAAGACAAGACCAGGAGGTGGAACTGGGAGGAGTTGAGGGATGGGCCTTGAACAGGCATGGGCAAACTTTGGCCTGCCACGTGTTTTAGACTTAAACTGCCACGTGTTTTCGACTTAAACTCCCACAATTCCTAACAGCCTCAGGCCCTTTCTTTCCCCCCCTCAACCGCTTAAGCGGGAAAGAGAAAAAGGAAAGGGAAAAGTAAGGGGGCTGAGGCTGTTCGAAATTGTAAGAGTTGAAGTCCAAAACACCTCAAGGGCCAAAGTCTGACCATGCCTGGCCTAGAAGAAGAGGAAAGAACGTTAATGTGTTTCTGTGTGATCGTATTCAAAACTAAAAACCACAGCACACCCTGACTTGATGTTAAAAACCTTCTTCTTTAAAAGCCTGCCTGAATAAAAAGGTTTTAGCCTGACGTCAGAAGAGAGTAGGGAGGGGGCCATTCTAGCTTCCCATATTCAGGCCTGAATGGCTGTAGGAATTTACTAGTTTTTGTTAGAGATTGAATTATTCTTTCCCATGTACTTAAATTAAACACTCTAAAGCAGGCCTGCACGACTTGGCAGTAGCAAGGGGCCTAAATTAAATATAAACCTATTCAGGCTGCAGATAGGTTGAGCCTCTATTTCTCCACTTCCCCTCAATGTGGGAGGCAAAGGAAAGAAGGAAAGAAGTGTCTCAGCTCTTGTCTTAGCTGCTCTTCCTTTTTCTTTGCCCTCTGGGCTGCCTTGGTCGTCTCCATCTCCTCCAGAGGCAAAAACCACCAACTCCGCACCATTCGTTTCTCTCATTTGTGAGGAAGAAACTTAACTTCACCATGAAGACCCTGCTACAACTTCTAGAAGAATGGTATAACCAAGTTTCTCCCTCAGAAGCAAATAGTGCAGAGTTGGTGGTTTTGCTGCCGGACCAGGAGGCCATGGAGGCAAAGAGAAAGGAAGAGTGACAGAGGCCAAGAACTAAGGCTCTTCTTGTGTACCGCCTCCTTCTCCCTCTAAAATGGCAAATCTAATGCTAAACTTTAATTGAGTCCAAGATCCTAACCTCCACAAATAAACATCTGATGCCCCTTAGAATTTCATTCCAGCTACCCGCTTCTCCATGTTAACATGACATGACATCGCCCCCTTCAGTATTAAATGCAAAAGAAGGGCTTCAGCTTTCTGCTAATACACATTCTAGTAAAGGTAAAGTTTTTCCCCTGACACTAAGTCTAGTCATGTCCAACTCTGTGGGTTGGTGCTCATCTCCATTTCTAAGCCGAAGAACCGGCATTGTCCACAGACGCCTCCAAGGTCATGTGGCCGGCATGATTGCATGGAGCCCCATTACCTTCCCATTGGAGCGGTACCTATTGATCTACTCATATTTGCATGTTTTTGAACTGCCAGGTTGACAGAAGCTGGGCTAATAGCGGTAGCTCACCCCGCTCCCCAGATTTGAACCGCCAACCTTTCGGTCAGCATGTTCAGCAATTCAGCGGTTTAATCCACTGTGCCACTGAGCCCCCCCCCCACACACACACACACAGACATCTCAGTTTGCATAATTTAGCTATTGGTCTTTTCCCAAATGAATTGAGTGACAGTGTAATGAAGAAGGTTTCCTTTCACAACAGAGATAAATTTCTTCTGTCTTGGGTCAAAACAATATTTGAAAATATTTTTGAAATGGTTGAAAAAAAAAACACTTTTTGGGAGTTGCCAAATCAAGACAAGAATCCTTGACTGACAAGGATTTTCACAGTGAAGGAAATCATTCTAATACTCATTTTAGCTACCATTATTTTGCTGTTTTCACTAATCTCTATATTGTTTCTCACCAATTAGAGTCAATTAGCAGGGCTGTGGTTATTATTATTATATTATTCTGTTTATATCCTGCTTTTTCTCTCCATACAGAAACTCAAAGCGGCTCACAACTAAAAGCATTGCAATACAACTTAAAATATACAAATAGACAAGTATTAAAACAGTATTAAAAATCGTTAACAACATATAAAATCACAGCAGCCCCTGACAATCTTAAAAAATCTTCTTCTTTAAAAGCCTGCCTGTTTTAACCTGCCGCCTGACTGACATATACAGTAGAGTCTCACTTATCCAACATAAACGGGCCGGCAGAATGTTGGATAAGCGAATATGTTAGATAATAAGGAGGCATTAAGGAAAAGCCTATTAAACATCAAATTAGGTTATGATTTTACAAATTAAGCACCAAAACATCATGTTATACAACAAATTTGGCAGAAAAAGTAGTTCAATGTGCAGTAATGCTATGTAGTAATTACTGTATTTACGAATTTAGCACCAAAATATCACGATGTATTGAAAACATTGACTACAAAAATGCGTTGGATAATCCAGAACATTGGATAAGCGAGTGTTGGATAAGTGAGACTCCACTGTACATATGTATATGGTTATGGTTGTACATATGTATGGTTCACACTAATTTCCACCCAGATATATTTCCTAGGCTATTGCAAAATCAAGTGGCAAATGGCCAGCGGGGGGGGGGGGGGGGGGGGGACACAGCTCATGGCTGCTTTCATTACTCGGGTCCGAAGCTCCAGCACAGAGCAAGGAAGGAAAGCCAGATCACTACTTAGTGCTGTCATAAGCCAAATTGTTGACCTGTCATGATGTAGTGGGGAGATTAGCCTGGGGTAAATACCTGCCTGTTTCTCTGCACTTCCTAACCTGGTCAAGTCCATTTCAGAGCTGCAGGGCTGTGCTTCAGGAAAGAATTGCTATCCAGATGAAGTGCAGTGCCGCTTTGCAGCTGCCTGCGCTGCATGCACAGGAACGGATCATCTTTTTTTCTCTGCCACAGAAAGTATATAGAGTAAATGAAATGGTATATCTTTGTGCATTCCACCTTATGGTGAACAATGCAAAATGCTCTTAGTGGTTGCTCCCAGACTGTGGAACTCCCTGCCAAAAAAAGCAAGCCCAGTCTTTCCTGACTTTTTTTGAAATTGTGGCAAAAGTATTTATTGCTCTGGAAAAACTGAACAAATCTGCCTCATCACACTAGGGCATGAATCCACTTTGAATCCGGTTTCTTCCTCCTGCAGAATTCTAGGCTTTGAAGTTTGGTGAGGCCCAAGACCTGTCTGGTTGAGTTTTCTAAAAAAACCCTCCCTCCCTAATGTGGATTTAAAGTGGATCCAAGCTCTAGTGTGATGAGACTCCCAGTATGATCTGTATTGGATTGTATCTGGGAGTCAGAACAAAAGATTAATACCAAGTTACTCACAGTTTATCCTAAAACTCATTAATTTTCTCCTTAAAATTAATGTGACTTCTGCAGGGTTTTGTCTTTTAAGTCTTTGTTTCTTCAGATTTAACTGAATTATTAGAGGGGAAATGGCTATTTCTGACCTATACTTTCCTGTAAATAATTATTTTGAATTTTAGAAAGAAACAACCCTGCTGTTATGTAGAACTGGAAATTCAGTTTGCTAGGAGAGAAAAAAATCTCTAATTAATCCAATGGTTTTTCCACAAAGAAGCCTTGTCGGACTCAAGGATGAATGGCTTATTTGAAGGTGGACAATTAACATCCTTGACCATTTCATTACATAGATAAGAGAAGGAATTCAATACAGGCTAACAACTTTCAAGCCAGTGTGTAAAACAAGAGTGTATCTCAGCATTATCAGGAATGGCATTTCTGTCTTCTTTTAGTATAGACAATGTGCTTTAAAAATGAATGAAGCTTGCGTGGACTCCAGAATTGGCTAAGGATTCTCAAGTTTGGACATTCTAGGTCAATTCTAGAGTCCATGTATCCGTAAATGTATGAGATAATTCATTGACTGTTCCATGCCCTTTAAACAAAAGCTTTGTATTCAATGGACACTGTGTTCTATTACCCTTTTTCAAAGCTAGGCTAGATAGAAATGCATCTCCCAACAATTTTTTCTTTAAAGTACAGTCGAGTCTCACTTATCCAACGTAAACGGGCCGGCAGAACGTTGGATAAGCGAATATGTTGGATAATAAGGAGAGATTATGGAAAAGCCTATTAAACATCAAATTAGGTTATGATTTTACAAATTAAGCACCAAAACATCATGTTATACAACAAATTTGACAGAAAAAGTAGTTCAATACAAAGTAATGCTATGTAGTAATTACTGTATTTACGAATTTAGCACCAAAATATCACGATGTATTGAAAACATTGACTACAAAAATGTGTTGGATAATCCAGAACGTTGGATAAGCGCGTGTTGGATAAGTGAGACTCTACTGTAGTCGTGTCCCTTTCCTTCTCAGAAAACTGTATCAATGTGTTGTAGAACTTTTGGTGCAGAGATGGAGGAAGCAGACAGACAGCAGATTCTTTTGATTCCAAGGTAATTTACTGTTTGCAAAGAGTAATATGGTGACAAGTCAATGGCTTCTCTGTGTACTCTGGCTACCAGTAATTAAAAAAAAAAACTCTAAAATGAGGACAGCAAATAAAGAACAACACTCTGAAAACGGGAATTCCTGACATGAAACAATCAGAGCCAGCTAACACCTCCCAACAAAGAATTCCTCCAGGCAGGAATCAGCCATGTCTTGAAAGTGCAAGGCTTTTCAATGCTAATCAATGTGATTAATCGCAACATTCACACTTGCCTCTAACAGACAGTTCTTTCTCCTACCCTGGACCTTCCACAGAGATATAAACCTCCCTTGCTTTGTTTCCAATAAACTTTTGAGGGTGCCTGCCATAGATCTGGGCGAAACATCAGGAGACAATGCTTCTGGAACATGGCCGTACAGCCCTGAAAACTCACAGCAACCCAATGAAAAGAGCCTCTCTCTCTCCCCGCAACCTAGGTCCAGGAGAAATTCAGTCGGGTAGGTCACGTGGTCGCGGCAGGCGTTGCGCGCGGCGAAGGGGCGGGGCGAGTGGCAGAGAAAGGCGCGAAGAAGCGAGTGGGTGGGGCGTTCCCCCCTCACGCTAGCTATATCACGCGCTACCGCCGCCGAGCCGCTGTTGAGGATGAGAGTGGCGGGTCCTCTTCTGTGGGCCATGGCAGGTTGGTGCCTTCCGTCACTCCCAAGTTATGGCCCTAGGCTGAGGGACGAGAGAATGAGGGGAGGAACGAAGGAAGGGAAGAGGGAGGCGTCGTCGAGGCCGCGGCTTATGAATGCGTCGTCGTTTGAGCCCAGAGTCCCCGCTAGGCCTCATGCCAGGCCTGTGTCATGTCAGGAGAACTCTGGGACAGGCCAGCGAGGAAGAGGTGGAGGTGGTGGCTTTCTTCCTAGTGCAGGCCTCCTCCAACTGCGATCCTCCATCTAAGTCTAGTTGGCTGTTGTAAACTAATGTGGATGCTTGTTTGGATTTCTATATAATTTTTATATATTTTGTTTGACTACACGTAGTTTAATTGATTGATGTTAGGTTTAATTGATTGATGTTAGACTTTAAATTGATGTGAGGTTTTAATGATATTTTTATATGTGGAGTTTCTCTGGGATTTTTATGTCAGTATTTGTTTGTTTATGGAGGCATTGAATGTTTGCCATTTTATGTTGGAATCCGCCCTGAGTCCCCTCGGGGAAATAGGGCAAAATACAAATAAAGTTTTATTCTTTATGAATAAATGATTGTTTTTATTGATGTTGGTGTTTTTTACTGGGATAATTGTTTTATTGCTTTGTTACTGTTATTTGTTTGTTTTATCGGGCCAGGCCCCATGTAAGCCGCCCCGAGTCCCTTCGGGGAGATGGGGCGGGGTATAAAAATAAAGTTATTATTATTATATTATTTATTATTATTATAGTTGAGCCTCCAACTCCCAGACGCTCTAGTCAGATTGTTCAATAGTCAGGAATTCTAGGAGTTGGAGGCCCAAACAGATGGAAAGCCACAGTTTGAGGAGGTCTGGCCTAGTGTAACTTGACCCCACTTGAACTGCCAGGGGTCTCTGGGAGATATAGTTTGACAGAATCTTTAGTCTTCCCTGTCAAAGAGCTCTGGTTCCTCACCAAACTGAAAATCATACAGCATCCTATAGCATTGAGCTCCTATAGCATTGAGCCATGGCAGTTAAAGTGGGATTTACACTTTAATTCTGCAGTGTAAATGCACATAGTAACTGGGGTGAATGGGCAAAGGTTAGCCTTGACCACCTTCTCAACCACCCTCTTGGACAGGACTTTAAATGATTATTAGAACTATACGTTATAATGCTGGATACCCTGATCATAGGAATTTTGATTAATTTTAAAACCAGGATAGGTTTTTGGCTGGTTTTAAACAGTGTTTATATAGACATATATACTGTTTTTAGAGGGCTAAATAGTGTTTTAAATGGTTTGTTTATGTTTGCACTAATGTGATACTTTGTTTTTATTAATTGATATGTGATTATTATTGTCTGTGATATCATTTACTGTATTCGATGTTTTGGTGGAAGCCACCCTGAGTCCCTTTGGGGAGAGGAGCGGGATATAAATAAAGATGATGATGATTGTTATTATTATTATTGACATTGAGGACAGAAAAATGGTTGCCTGTTAGTTTTTTCCTTTCTCCGTTTTTTTCTTCCCCAGGACTCCTGTTGACACCTCTTCATGGGGAAAGCACTATTCAGGTGAGTGAGGCGATGCTGATGCTGTGGGCCCTTCCACACAGCCATATAACCCAGAATATCAAGGCTGAAACTCCCACAATATCTGCTCTGAACTGGGGGCCCTTCCAGATAGGCTCTATATCCCAGGATCTAATCCCAGATTATTATTATTAATCATCATCATCATCCCAGGTGGTTTTCTGCATTAAACTGGATTATATGTGCCCCCACTGCGAGATATTATAGTAGTAGTAGTAGTAGTAGTAGTAGTAGTAGTAATAATAATAATAAATCTTTATTTGGACCCTGCTTTTATTCCTAAACAGGACCCAAAGTGGCTGACAACATTATATAAAAACAATATAGGACAACATACATATATAAAACAAAACTTATAAAAACAATTTACAATTAAAATAAGAAAACATATTTGAAAATATTTATCTAATACAGATAATCTGGAATAAACAGAAAACGTGGGATCAGATTCTGGGATACATGACCTTTCTGACAGAGCCCTGGGTTATCTGATGCCCCTTCCATACAGCCAAATAAAATCCCACATTATCTACTTTGAACTGGAATATATGGCAGTGTGGAGTCAGATAACCCAGTTCAAGGCAGATATTGTGGAATTTTCTGGCTTGATATTCTGGGTTATATGGCTGTGTGGAAGGGCTCTACATCCACACTGCCATATATTCCAGTTCAAAGCAGAAAATGTGGGATTTTATTCAGCTGTGTGGAAGGAGCCTGTGTCTCAAGAAGGGTTGTGATCTGCACTATGTAACAATATTTTTGTTCCTGGGTTATAAATGTCATTTCTTAATTGGTTCTGTCGTTTGGAAAATTGAAAATGTCTATTAAGCTGCAGAAATTTTGTTTTGACAGGACAACACATTTTGCTGTCTTTTTTTATTGAATATCTCAGTCTCAACCAATTCAACATCGTCTATAGACTATGGGGTCTATACTTCTGGAGTATAGACTCCAAAAGTCTATACAATTTCTGGATTATAACAACTTTAAAAGTAAATACTGTACCGCACAGTTAAACAGGAAATAACACTTTCAAACCAGAAACAGAACATTTTTCAAATGTTGTTACATAGTGTTATCAAAAGAGGATCAGGGGGTTTATATTGTATTTTTAAAAAGCGAGGAAGCTTTACTGTGTGGACACTTACGAGATGTACGTGGCGTAAGATTGAAGACAATGTGTTTTATTAAAATAATTTAATTATCAATTACATCTAATGTCATATTTTTAATTGTAATTGCCTGACATAATGATTTTGGATTACATGATTTAATTATTTTAATTGTTGAAATGTTTTTAGTGGTTGTTTTAATGCATTTGTTTTATTTGCTAGATATGTGTGTATGGCATCAAATTGTGCCTTGATTTGCGCCACTCAGACTCCCCTTTGGGGTGAGAAGGGCGGGATACAAATATGACAAATAAATAATGCTGTTTTGCTAGTTGTTCCACAAGAAATTTTAATGTGATACTTTGGAAGAAGGTTTAATATGATTGCATCAGGTCAACAGAGGCTTAGTGAATTAGTTCTCAAATTTAATTATGTGATTAATAACCTCTTAACAAACAATATTATCTGTTGTCTTTTGGGGTTTTTTAATGAACTATCATGTGACAGCAGGCTGTTGCAAGATCTCCACTGAGAGACAAAGCTTCCCATGTATAGGTTTGTGTGTACACTTATGAATATATTTATAACACTTCACAGAAACTATAAGCAAACACAGATTTCTCTTAAGGTCCTTTTTCTCCTCTGTGTGGAAGAACTGTACATACCACAAATTAAATGAAGTGGTATTCAGAAGTGCAGTCAGGCTTTCAGGTTTTACATATCTCTCAATCCATTTCTCATGGTAGGAGAAATATTGCCAGATGAAAAAAGCCTTGATAATAGGGACCAGGCATTGGTTAAATTAAGCCAAGATGTCCACTTCTCTTTTGTTTAAACCTCACTGCTCCATTGGGCAAAACTAGGTAATTAATTGTTAGAAATCCTTTATTTAAAACTTAAGCGTGATCTAAAAACATAAGACAAGTGTATTATATTAACTTTAATGAGACATTCAACTAATTTGCATAATGTGCAAAAGAATTAACTTCATTTTCTAACTGTCAGAATCATAGAAAGTGGGATTTTTTTAAATCAAAGGAGATGTTGTGATTTGGTTATGTTCCCAGATTTCTAAAGGAGTCTTTCATCTAAAAGCTATTTTGAGGGAATGATCTCTTGGAGAGGGATTAAGCCTCTACATTTTACTAAAAGAAATTTAAAAAATCATCCATTCTAATGAAATGGTAACTATAATTGTCTTAAAGTATTTTGCTAGTAATTCCACAGGGTATCTTTACATTGGGTACCATTGTTTCATTATTCATTAAGTTTTTCTTTACCTAATCACTAGCTGTGCCCGGCCACGCGTTGCTGTGGCGAAGTATGGTGGTATGGGAAATAAAGTATTGAGGAATTGGTGGTAGTTAAGTTACAGGGTAAAGGTTTTCCCCTGACATTAAGTCCAGTCATGTCTGACTCTGGGGGTTGGGGCTCATCTCCATTTCTAAGCCGAAGAGCCGGCATTGTCCATAGACACCTCCAAGGTCATGTGGCCGGAATGACTGCATGAAACGCTGTTACCTTCTGGCAGGAGCAGTACCTATTCATCTACTCTCATTTGCATGTTTTCGAACTTCTGGGTTGGCAGAAGCTGGGGCTTTAGATAATCTGTGGAAGTGGCCTAAGTGAAGCCTAACTCTGCCTGTCCCTGGACTGAGTGGGTTGCTAGGAGACCAAGTGGGCAGAGCTTAGACTTCTAACTGGCAGCAATTGGATAAAAACAATTATTCCTCTCCCTCTAATTAGGACTTTATTTTTCTTTTCTTTTTGTTGTATCAACCTAGAGCCGTGGATGATGGGTTGTGTTGTCAAATTTTGAGGTTGGGGGGCCTGTAGTTTTGTTGTTTTGTCCGCTGCCCTGATGCCATCACTCTTTTATATATATAGATGAGTGTTTTACATGTTTGCATTCTCTGATTTTATTTATCCATAAGCCTATGTGAGCAAGATAAACAGGTGCATTTCAGAATCTAGAAACTTCAAAAGTTTAATATGGAAATTAATAATGAAACATATTGTACAGATATTAAATGCCAAGAAGCACATAATGTGCACATTTGATTATGAATCAGTTATACATCCATTAACAATACAGATGTGTTCATGGTCATTACTTTCTTAACAGAAACTTTGGTACCAAAGGTAGAAATAATAGGTATTGCTTTGTATACCACAAGAATAGTTTAATAAGTTTAAAAAACCTGCAATTTAAAGCTAATCGTGTGTACAGTATGTGTAAAATAAAACCAGACCAGGTAAGTCTGTAGTAAATAATGAAAAATACTTGAACAATTTGAAAAATACTTGTACAATTTGAAAGTTTCCCTGAAAGTAGGAATTGTTTTTCTTTCGACAGTCTCAACTTGCTTTATGCAAATTGAACATACAGTGAACCCATAATCAGACAGCTTTGCTATATGGCATAGCTTTACACAGATTCACTCATGGTCTCTTTAGTTCTATAAGATAGTTCTTAGCATCGCTTTTTGTGTTGTTGGCGTGAGTGATATGTTTCCTTTTTAAAAACAATCCAAATAATTACAGTATTAAGTAAATGTTGGTGAACCTGTTCATTCCCAGCCCAGATGTGACTTGTATTCTTTGCCTGGATGCCCACGGAACTTTAGCCCAGTATGTGGGACTGATGGTGAAACATATGCAAATGAGTGTATGCTCTGTATGTCAAACAAGTAAGTTGAAATGAATTGATTTTGTATCTTTACATGTTTTACATTCACAAATAGTCAGCTAGGACTTTAATTTAAACTTTTCCATCTCTCGCTAAAATGTCTTTAGAATATTTATACTTGATTAAATAATTAATTGTTGATTGCATTGTTCCCTTCTCAACATATCCTGATCATAGATCCCTCCAATAGGCATAGGAGAAGCATCAAATTTTGGAATAAATGAGGAAGGAAGACCAGCTAGTTCAGTGCCATGTTTCAAAATATGGTACCAAAAAAAATCCACTTGTGGAGAATTTCAGTAATTTATGTGATTCATGAGAAAGTTCATTCCCACATTGTCGGAGAGAACAAAATCCCAACACTAACTGGGATAAGAAATAAAAAATGTCCTACTCGCAGGACAATGGGGTGGATTTATCCCACAGAGGAAGGAGTTGTGCCAAAAAAAGCCCCTCTTGGGCAGCTATAATGTTCAAAAAGTCTTTTCTTAGAACATTAAAAGAGAAAGTAAAAATTGATCCCAGGGTAAAGGGAGTGGAAACTGATCCAAACAACCACTCTACCTACAACACTATAGTGCTTTTGTCATGCTGACAGATGGTTCCAAAGTAGGTAAACCCTTCATTCCCAGTATTGGTCTGAAAAAGCCAAGGAGTTACTGCCCTTCTCCAATATGGTACAAGAAACGTGGCTACGATGGCAGCTAATCTATACTGAGTTTTACTCTGAATTTGAAAGGAGCTATAAAAAGTGTTGAATCTAGAATAGATTCAGTACCTTGGATAGGTATGCCCTTTTGACATGGAAGCCACCATAAACTGTTGTAACAATGTAGGACCTGTCTCTATCCTTGTACTGTACTTAGGTTGGTAATGGATTCCCCGCTTGCAGTGATCACTTTAGATAGAACAGTTAGAGCCTTCCCCCTGAGTCCTTCTGCCGCCCCCCCCCCCAGTTTGTTGGTTTTTCTCCTACAAAATTCAGCATCCATTCAGCTCTGCAGCCATAAGTTGGATCCTGATGAAGTCCATACATATTTCTGACTTAGTTTTACAAATAAGGCTTTATCTGTCTTCCTGCTGGTGCCTTAGAATGATAGAATATGGTTTAGATCTGTGGAAGGACATACTGAATGAAAGTCACACAACTACCATAGCACATGTTCACTTCTCCCATTTCTGTTTGTAACAGTTTTTAAAGTCTTTATTCACACAAAGTCCCATTCTTTCCATTTGTAAAAAAAAGAAATACCGATTAATTCAGTAGCTCTGGAAAGTTTCCTATATTTGATTAAATCACTGTTTTTGTCACTCTCAGTGTAATTTTCCATATGTCAGGACACTTGCTGAGTGTGCTCTTGAAGAAAACAGAACCAAACAGTCAAACCCTCTCACTCTATCAGACTATAGACTCAGTATAGCAAGAAGTTTCTAGAAAGGTTTTATTACCACTACACAAATATAAAATGTCTAGCAATTCTGTACCTTCTAGCTGACACAAGAAAGATCTCACCACAATATGTGTAGCTTATATTATGGTGGTATCTTCCTCAGGTCAGCTAAAAGGCACATAATATATCACACTGATACTGGAGGTAAGTATAAGTGTTTTAATAAGGTAAACATGTTAATAGGAGCTAAATTATGTAACTCGAAAGACAACAATTCTATGAAAATCAAGTTCGTGTAAGACAGTCCTGTTTAACATCCCTCTGGCCAGAAAAAGCAACAATTATCAGTGTGTTGTCAAAGGCTTTCATGGCTGGAATCCCTGGGTTGCTATGAGTTTTCTGGGCTGTATGGCCATGTTCCAGAAGCATTCTCTCCTGACGTTTCACATCTGTGGCAGGCATTCTCAGAGGTTGTGAGGTATATTAGAAACTAGGCAAGGGAGATTTATATATCTGTGGAACGTCCAGAGTGAGAGAAAGAACTCTTGTCTGTTGGAGGCAAGTGTAAATGTTGTAATTAATCACCATGATTAGTATTTAATGGCCTTACAGCTTTAAGACATGGCTGATTCCTCATTCCTGCCTGGGGGATCCTTTGTTGGGAGGTGTTGGCTGGTCCCAATTAACAGCTTATGTTTTTTGACGAATCTGTAAGGTTCCAATCTGGTATACCTAATATCTCTGTTTATTTTCATTTTCTTTCAGAGAATTTGACAAGAATATTCAAATAGCCTATAAGTCTTCATGCACATGAGTCCAGCTTCAAGAAAGTGAAACATACATTAACCTGTAGAAAAGTTGAAAATATTGAAATGTGTCTTCCAGGCTGCTAAACTCAAGCTTGTTTGTCCTTCTCTTACTTCTGAATTGTCATATTACAGGTGTTTTATTGAAAGACTGAATGTATTGCTCGTTATTTATTTATTCCTGAGGACTTAGACCCCATGATGATTTGATTATCAGACAGAGAACAAGTCCCTGCAAACCCACTTATAGACCTGCGTGTGCATAGCACAAAGACACACTAGGGAGTACAGCCAAAGTGTGCTTCCTTTGGTTCTCATGCTCATAGGGCAATGCGTACTTTTAAAGAACTACATGGGCTTTTACCCTGGACTTGGCCTTTTCTCCCATATGTTAGCTCACCCTCTGTACCAATGCTTCATGACAACAGTCTTGGTGCTGCTATACTATAACACACCCATGAATCTGCCAAAACAAAGATAAGCTTTTCTAGCTAATGAGAACTTGCAATACCAGGCTCTATTGTGATAATCAGCTTGATAAATCATACCTCACCCATCATCCAATATACATGTATACAGCATTAAAAGTGCAGATATACAAATTCAATACACCCACGGTGTGCATATAAAATAGCAATACCATCATATTGAAAAAGAAGTATGACAGGAGTTAAGCTTAAGATCCTGACAAAGTGTCTGTCAACCTGATATATGGTATTGTGTCCTTGCAGTGTTTGGAAAAAAAGGAAAGTTAATTGTTTGTTTGGCTAAATTTTGGTTTTCTTGTGAGAAACTTCACAGTCTTAAACAGATCCTTTGGTTTGACACTGAAGGGACAGAATTGCTGCCTGCCATCACTGCTATATAATTGATTAAAATTCCTTCCATTTTCAGTGGCCACCAGCTACTAATATCATTCAATTTTAACTGCACTCCACTTTCCTATTGATCAGCTAAAAAGAGCCAACAGGATTTTGGGTTGCATCAAAAGCAGTATAATATCTAGGTCAAGGGAAATCATGCCTCTCTATTCTGGTTTGGTCAGACCTCACCTGAAATCACACTGTGTCCAATTATGGGCAACACAATTTATGATTGCTATTGACAAGCTGGAACGAGTCCAGAGGAAAGTGACTCAAATTATCAAAGGTCAAAACCATTAATCCCTATGAGGAGTGGCTTAAAGAGTTGGGTGTGTTAAACCTGCAGAAGAGGAGGTTGAAAGATGTAATTATCTCATGTTTAAATATTTGAATGTTTGGTAGTGGAACACTCTGCCCCGGAATGTGGTGGAGGCTCCTTTTTTGGAGGCTTTTAAGCAGAGGCTGGATGGCCATCTGTCGGGGGTGCTTTGAATGAGATTTTTCTGCTTCTTGCAGGGGGTTGGACTGGATGACCTGTGAGGTCTCTTCCAACTCTATGATTCTATGAAAGGTCATAAGGAAGAGGGATCAGGCTTGTTTTCTGCTGCTCTTGGAGACTAGGACAGGAGCAATGGGTTCAAATTACAGAAAAGGCGATTCCACCTGAACATTAGGAAGAACTTTCAGACTGTGAAAGCTGTTCACTGGACCTCTCTGCCTCTGTGGTGGAAGCTCCTTTGGAGGCTTTTAAACAGATTGGGTGCTTTGATTGTGCTTTTCGTTCATAGCAGAGGGTTGGACTAGATATAGTCCATGTGGTGGTCTCTCCCAACACTGATTCTGTTTTTCCCTTCTCCATGGAGTTGTGAGTCATTAAGGTCACTAATTTGATGTAACTTTATGTTAAATCTCATTTTACCAGAAGCATGCAGACTGACACTTCCTGGGAAGATATTTTCTCAGGGGCCCAATTGCCAACTGTCTCAAAGTTAGAATGTTCTCCCTGTATATATTCACTGTTTAGGTAAAAGTATCTCAGTATAACTAACACACACAAAAAATGATACATACATAATATCCCAAATTAAAATATTGGCAATACCCAATTTATGAACAAGACAGGTTCTGTAGGTTGGAACAGGTACATTTCTAATTCTGGCCAATGTTTTGTAGTTTTGAATTGCATAGGGATTAACACCCTTGTCGCATTTGTTTTGCTATCGGTGTTCAGAAGATTTTGCCTCACTTTCTGTCCCCATGCCAATTGGATTTTGAAAATGTGTTGTCGTGGAAAAAAGGATTTGTTAAAGCTTCAGTGGAGACACCTTTTTCCCATGATAACTCTTACAGGAGTGAATTTCTCTCCCTTGGGGTAGATTTATTCCCACTTGCAGTTGCCTTCCCCCATTTGTAACACAGAGTTGGATGTAAAATCGGATGTTTGTAACTCAGGTGCTGTCTGTGTTACAGCATCTAATGGAGCCTCAAAACAGACAACAAAATGCAGTCTTCACCTCTTCCCACCAACTAAAACTTTGCATGGAGAAGGAAATAACAAATTTGTCCCATGCACAACTTTTAATATAGTAAGAGACAATTAGTGTCGTGATGCCTCTAAACTGCATCTGTCAGAATCCCGGAATTTGCAGTTTATGGAGGGAAATTTCCAGCCAGAGCACTTCTCCGGTGCCTTATTAGACTAAAATTCCCAGGACTCTGAAGGATGTAATCCTGGTAAAAACATGATGCTATAACTAGTGTGAAAAAGGTCCCCAAAGACAGCCTCTTTTTAAAATGCACAATGGTGGACAATAGTATATACACATGCCATCACAGTTCTCTTTATACAGCACCAAATTTTATAAAGACCCAAAAGCAGCTAGGATTTTTAAAAATCTGGTTTATTTCCAGCCAGAGGTAAGTCTCAGTTGCTTGTGATACTTTTCAAATGTGGAATCCAGACTTGACTCTACACCATCTTTCCGAAGCAGGAAGTTACAACCTGTACCACCAATACTAAATGAAAGTGAACAGCAAGTTCTTTCCCTGGAAGATACCAAGCATTTGTGAAGTAGAATGGAAAGGGACACCCAAGGTGAGTACTACACCTATCCTTCCAGATGCTGAGCTACTAGTGTTGAGTTATAGTCCACCAATATTTACAGCGCCACAGGTTTCCTGCTAAAGATGTTGTAAATGGGAAGCCACATAGAACTGAATATAAACCATAGGCTGCTGACAATGAATTTGCAGCTGTGGATTTGATAGTTCTTGGTATACCTAAGGTATTTAATTTGACTTATTTGTTTAGGACAGGATGTCCTAAATGTTGCTAGGCTGCAGCCCCAAGCATTCCTTTTTGGCACATTTGCTGGCTAGGTTCAGCAACAACAGGGACATGATTTTAGGTTGATGAACTCGCCTCTCAGAGCACCATAACTACAGGGTTTATATTCTGAGAAGTGATGGAGTAATTTTTAGGCGAATTGGTAGGGAAGATCTGCCTTAGAATGTACAAGAGAAGAGATCCTTTGCGTATGAGTTAGGGCTGTTGATTCCAGTTATAATTAATTCAATCACAAGGGGGCACTCGTTTCATTTTTAAAAACAGCAGAAAAGCTATTACTGAGTTCTTATGCACTATCAAGGTGAATGCAAAGGAGGTTTGCTATTGCCTTCACAGAGGCTGTAAGAAAGAAGCTTGCCTCATGGGTTTTCATAGCTGATACAGAACTAAATATGAGGAACTTTCCATTACAAAAAAAGATACTAGTTTCATATATTTACATATGCATAGTTTTGCCCACTCTTTACTGCACAGCATTTGACAACATCAGCTAATTTAATTGAAAGGCACTATCTAAGATTCTGTAAGTTGATGCAAACTGCACACTGCCATGTTTTTGTTGCTGCTTTCAAACAAGTTTATTTAAACTGGCTCTTGATGTATCAACATAGCTATGTCCTAATAAGATCTGATGTGGATCTTGAGTAGTACCAAAATAATTCAGGTACATATTGCACTTATGGAAAAAATAAAAAGCTCTTGTTGATGCTAGAAAGAGGAGAATGGACGGAAAATGAGCTCCTTTAGATAGACTATTTGAAAGCTGAGATTTCTAATTTTTTTTCCAATTACTCTGTATTCATCTGCTCAGCAAACATCTGTGTTTGTATAAGAAACAAAACTGATCAGTCAAAACTCCTGGGCCTTTGGAATACAGTATTTGCAAGGCAATAGGACAGGATAGCAAAGAAGGCACAGTGAAGGTTGGGAAAGAGAAGTGCTTTCTTTTGTTAGTGTGGCTTTGAGAGGAGTTGGCTGTGGCCTTTTTAATTCTTGGCAGGGAGCAGGCAGTAAATGTCTTCTACCCTATTCAGGTGTGTGCTGTGGGTAGAGTCTATATTCAGTCTTATAAAATCATAATTGTTGCTAAAAATGGGACTGAAATTCTTACTGCTAAGTGCCTGATCTGACTTCTGAGGATTGAAGGAAGTTGCTTCCATCCAATGTTTAAGGTACCCTATCTTCCCCTGCAGCACAACTGACTCTTTACCACAGGATTCCCTAGTCTCCTGTTTAGCTTTTTCAAGGGTCTGAGAGGGGAATGGAGAATCTCACAGTAGCTTAGTTGCATGCATCTAACTCTAGGCTATATTCACAATGTAGGCTTTCACTTAAGGCATTTACTGTTCAAAAATGGAGAGCCTACTGAACCATGGCTAATCAGTTTGGGAAACACTAGCCTAAAACGATCAAACATTTTCTAAAATTTACATCTCTGTGATGGGAAATATGTGTCTGTGGGTTGTGGTTGTTTTTCTAAATAAGCATGGCATAGTATTTAGCTTGTTAGTTTAGTAGTGTGAAGATTTTGGAATCACCCAGAGGGTTCTCTGGTTAGCTTAAAAAGATGGTTGTTCAAATCTTAATTCCATGCTCTGTTGTTGTTTATTCATTCAGTCGCTTCTGACTCTTTGTGACCTCATGAACCAGCCCACGTCAGAGCTCCCTGTCGGCCGTCGCCACCCCCAGCTCCTTCAATTCCATGGTCTGGGGGAGCCTAATACACTGAAATATCTTCCCAGTGTCTGAAAGACATGAACCCCAAAATGGAGGAATATAGAGGACCTGCAGCCTGTCTCCAAAACTAGGTTTGGGATGTGGATTGAAGATCTCTGAAATGACTAGATAGACTCAAACCACTAAGATTCCTGTGTAATTGAGTCTTCCTAGGATCTATTAGTTAGAAGTATGTTGCATGGAACCAATTTCCTTGAGAGGTTTTGGGGTCTCCTCTGGATATTTTCAGAAAACATCTGCTGGAATGCTTTAACTGGCGATATTGCATTGAGTAGGCATTTAGACATGATGGCCCATGAGGCCTTTCCTACCCTATGTTCCATAACAAAACATTCACAAAATCAATGTTTTCCTATTAAGTTCATCTTTCCATGGCTGTATAGTGGCACAATATTCTTCTCTTTTTTTTTTTGTAGTTCATACCTTCAAAATAGGGACCCTGATCTGTTGAACTTGCAGACCAAAAGGTCTCAGGTTCAAATCTGGGGAGCGGAGTGAGCACCCGCTGTTAGCCCCAGCTTCTGCCAACCTAGCAGTTCACAAACATGCAAATGTGAGTAGACCAATAGGTACCGCTCCGGCTGGAAGGTAACGGCGCTCCATGCAGTCATGGCGGCCACATGACCTTGGAGGTGTCTATGGACAACGGCGACTCTTCATCTTAGAAATGGAGATGAGCACCAACCCCCAGAGTCGGATGCGACTGGACTTAACATCAGGGGAAACCTTTACCTACCTTCAAATTTGCAGAACGCATTGCATACAGTCGCACATTATATTTGAGTAAACGTGCAATATCAGAAGTGGAAGAACAAGCCCCAAACCTCCAGCCAAATGTGCACAGCTGTGGAATGGTGCGAAAGTGCAAAGGGCACTGCCCAACCTGCAAGAGTGTTGCATGCAGAGCTGCCCCTTTCACTACAGTCTGAGAGATGCTTCTGCAGCGATGAAAGGGAAGCTGTTTGTCAACATTCCACAATGAAGTTAACTCCCAACTCAGAGCTATGCAAAGATAACAAAACCCAAGATCAGCCCAGCCTTGCCTTCAGCAGTAAAAGGAAATGGGCAGAACAGATAGGATTGGCATAGGGCTCACTGAATTCAGTTGCTCCAATGCTCTCCGGGAGTAATTGACCTTGGCTACAGTGTTATATATATTTAATGGGGTTTCACAAACTATTCTATGCATTGCTAAAAGTTTTGTCTTTGTACGGAACCTAGCCGGAAATCTCACCCAAATTTCTTGTTCCAGCCTTCATGTCTTACTGCTACAATGAAATACAACTTGGAGAGCACCTGAAAAATGCTCAGAAGAAATCAGATATATCTCGAGGTGCTCAGTAGGTGGATAAGATATTGATAGAAAGCTCAAACTATTTCAATGTGTATTGTTCTCAATGCCTTATTTAGGAGCTATATAAAATCATTAAAAAACACAGAATGGCCACAATGCCCATCTTTGTAATAGGTTGGGTATGTTGTGTAGGTGAGGAGTGTCTGTATTGTAAGGCTACCTGAGGGAGCCTGGAGGCCTTCCCCAAGGTAGCATCTCCCAGATATGTTGGACATTCACACCACAACAGCCACATTGTTGCCTGTGGATGCTGGGAACCAGTGGAGACTAAGGGTTTCCATTTCAGTAGGGTGGCAATCTGCTATAGATTGTAATCAAAAACTTAAAGAAGCCATCCACATGTCCAAAATAAGTTTGTCACCTTGAATACAGAAATTCTCAATCATTCTAACAAACATTATGTCGGCCTACACAGAGAAGACATTGGAATCCACAAGCACATGAACAATTTCAACAGAAAGGAAGAAACTACGAAAATGAACAAAATCTGGTTACCAGTATTAAAAAAAAACTCCTCAATCCCTCTGAGCAGAGCAGTTCCATGTGGTGCCTGGAAGTGGGGGCACATTGATGTCTTCGTTTTTAGGCCTGTTCCTGGGGTTATTTGGGGTACTGATTCAGAAAATTGCATTGGGTAGACCACATCAGCTCTAGGTTATTAAATATGGTTTTCTGTGGGCAAGCCGATGATGACTACTGGATGATATATGTTCTGTATCAGAAACTATAGCTGATGTGGTCTATCAAATGCAGTTTTCTGAATCAACACCCGAAATAACCAAATGAAATCTAAAGTTGACCAAAACCCGATTTGTAACCTTTTTGGTACTAATGATGGAGAGTGGTCCCTGGTCCAAAAAAAGTTGGGAACCACTGCTTTAAATAAACCAGGGTTCTTTCTCCCACCCTGGACAGTCTACAGGTATATATACACTCCACTTGCTTCATTGCCAACAACCTCTGAAGATGCCAGCCACAGATGCAGGTGAAACATCAGGAAAGAATGTGACTGGAACATGAAAAACTCACAGCAACCCAATGATTCCGGCCATGAAAGCCTTCGACAATATATTCCACCTTGAATACTTTTCTTAAAATTCAGACTGAAACCCAGAACAATGTTGTGATCCTACTGACACAGAAGACAACAAATGACAACAGCAACAGCCAGGTTAGGGGAGATTGATGTGAAACATGTTGCTTTTCCCCAATATATCTTCAAGGATGCATTTCTCATTTACATAGGGAAATAGTAAAGGAAGAACCCAGTTTTATGATTCCTCTTGCTTGTGTTAAGTTGCTGTCTCCTTATCGAGAAAAGAGTTGCTACAAAGAGAAGAGCAAAATTTGGCAACTTATCTGTGCCACCTAAAAGGTAGGCCATGGCAGAAGAAACTGGCCTTATTTCTACCTTAGAAGAGTGATCCCCTATTATCCTTTCTCACGCTGAAAATTTTAATACAAGAATTGCATGGGAAAGGGCAGGACTGTGTGAGAGGAACCAGACTAGCACAACTTCCCTCAAGTCTAGCCTCTGGGCAACTGTGGCTCTCTTTATGCAGCCCTACCTGTTCCTATTCCAGTTCAGATATGATTTCATTTGTGGGAGAGGTGGAAATCAGAACCGCAGGAGAGCAGCCAGTTCACACCTTTCTAGTGGTTTCCAATTGGATGGATCTGTTGAGGGAAAATATTACTACATACAAGTATCTTGTTCCTCTTGCAGATGATCTGTTTGTAGTTTTGGAGATTAAAAAGACATTCTCTGTGCCAAACCAAAGAAAATAGATTAAAGGCACACACATTTATGTTCATGTCTGACTTGTTTGTAGATAAGCATAAGAAGAATGGGCTGCTTTTTTCCATGAAAATGAGAGTATGAATAGAGGAAGAAGACCTCTCCACTTTACCTGAGTAGATTATGTGTACAGTGAATGACCACGATAAAAATCATGTAAAATTTTTCTCTTATATTAATTATTCCTTGACTTGTTTCTATTTTAATCACATTGTAACTAAAATGAACATAGCATTTGCAGTGTGTCTGAATGTACAAAATAGATACACAATCAATTAAACTGTACAAGTATTATTTTAAAAGACTAAAATTTGGAGCACCATTAGAAAAGATTACGGTAAAAATTAAACCTTGGTTTTTTTCATGTCAGGCGTGATTTGAGAAACTGCAAGTTGATTTTGGTGTAAGAGAATTGGCCGTCTGCAAGTGCGTTGCCCAGGGGACAGCCAGATGTTTGATGTTTTACCATCTTTGTGGGAGGCTTCTCTCATGTCCCTGCATGGAGCTGGAGCTGATAGAGAGAGCTCATCCATGCTCTGCCTAGGCTGGATTCGAACCGGCAACCTTCAGGTCAGCAACCCAGCCTTCAAGTTATCAGTCCTGCCAGCACAAAGGTTTAATCCACTATGCCATTGGGGGTTCTTAAACCTTGTTTATATATATTGAAACTATGAAATGAGATGCAAATGTAACTCACAATAGTTATTAACTATTTCATTTATTTACATCACATTTCTACATTCAGGTGCTTCACAACTCTTATCTCCTCATGCCACAATACAAGTAAGTCAAAGACTTACAGTTAAATATGTTTCACACTGTACATACTAAGAAAATTATATACATACACATGAATTATACAATGTGTTGTCAAAGGCTTTTTTGGCCAGAATCACTGGGTTACTATGAGTTTTCTGGGTTGTATGGCCATATTCCAGAAGCATTCTCTCCTGATGTTTCGCCCACATCTATGGCAGGCATCCACAGAGGTTGTGAGGTCTTTTGGAAACTAGGCAAGTGGGGTTTATACTGTATATCTGTGGAATGTCCATGGTGGGAGAAAGAACTATTGTCTGTTTAAGAAAATTCCAGACAAGGAACAATCAGGACCAGCTAATCACCTCCCAACAAATAATTCCCCCAGGCAGGAAGCAGCCAAGCTTTGAAGCTGCAAGGCTATTCAATGCTAATCAAGGTGGTCAATTGCAACATTCACAAACAGACAAGAGTTCTTTCTCCCACCTTGGACATTCCACAGATATATAAACCCCACTTACCTAGTTTCCAACAGACCTCACAACCTCTGAGGATGCCTGCCATAGATGTGGGAGAAACGTCAGGAGAGAATGTTTCTGGAAAATGGCCATACAGCCTGGAAAACTCACAGCAACCCATAGATTATACACATCCTTAAACATGCCAAGGAGTTGTGACTGACTGCAACTTTTCCATGTGTCTCCCTGAATGTGTAGAGAAATCACCTTTTCCTCTATATTTTACATGCTCATCACAATAGAAACACTGGTGGAACACATGTGGAATGTATGGCCACATCATATGGGGGTCTCCCACATCTGCAGTGAATGTTCCAGTCACATCACTGTCTGTGAGCTGGTTCCTCCGAATTGGCTCAACCCAAGTGGATGACTTCATAAGTAGTAATAAACTTGTATCTGCTGCAGAGCATGTTTTGCCTGTGGTTTTGCAAAGAATTCATTTTGTTACTGTTTGTATTCTGTTTTGTTTGGCATGTCATTAAGACAGGAGATTAAGGGGATCAGAAATATATATATATATGTTCAGAAGTTGGAATGAAAGGCTGAAGTCGGAGACATGTCTTTGGAGACATGTTTCAGTATTTGGATCTGTTTTAAAGTGAGGCACTCCACTCATGTCCCATCCCCACATTTAAAGTTTTCTGCAAGGAGGTTCTTTGATTCATCTGGCAGTGCTTCATCTTTCTTCCTAGCACCTTTGGGTGATGTTATGGGTTTTACTGAAGACACTCAGTATTTGAGACTGGTGGATTTGAAGTTTCTTATGCTGAAAAGGTTAGTTTTGTTTTGATTGCATTTGCCCACAGAGTCTCCGAGGCTCCTTCTATACTCCCATACAATCCAGAATATCAACTGGATTATATGGCAGTGTAGACTCATATAATCCATTTCATAGCAGATAATGTGAATTATTTATCTGCTATGAAATGGATTATATGAGTCTACACTGCCATATAATCCAGTTCAAAGCAGATAATCTGGATTTTATATGGCAGTGAAGAAGGGGCCTGAAATAAGAATTCTGTTGGTTTCAAAGCATTGTGTAGTTTTCATAGGATTTAGTTGTTATTCAAATAGATCCTCCTCTTATTCCCAAGATTAATTAAGTTTTTCATCTATCTCAGGAGTTAGTTCTTTCTTCTTTTTGCCCATGTCTTAAGAACCACAGAAAGCCAACAGTGGTTCTCATCCTATGGGTGTTTTTGGCCTACAACTCCCAGAAATCTCAGCCAGTTTACCAGCTATTAGGATTTCTGGGAGTTGAATGCCAAAATATCTGGGGACCCACAGTTTGAGAACCACTTGTATAGCAGATTGAATGCTGGACTACGATTGCACCCAAAACTGAGAAAAAAACCCCTCATGGTAAGCCCCAATGTTCTGCTTAGCTCAGAAGGGATTCAAGAAGTAGAACAAGAAAAGCCTCCTCCTCATAGTAGTCATGGGCAAGGACAGTAAAAACATTGTAAGCTTTTTATATGTACATTAAAGTTCTGCTGTAATTGCTTTTACAACTACAGCAAGTTACCCATGCAGCACCAGGGGGAAAGAAGTTAAAATTATTGTAAAATCTTGATTAGCCTAATCAAGATGGCAAATTGCAACATTCACACGTACCTGAAACAGACAAGAATTCTTTCCCCCACCCTGGATACTCCACCTCGCTTACTTGGTTTCCAACAGACCCCTCAACCTCTGAGGATGCCTACCATAGATGTGGGTGAAACGTCAGGAGATAATGCTTCTAGGCTTTACAGCCCGGAAGACTCACAACAACCCAACTCTGACAGCATTGGGAGAGATCAGTTCATAAAGAGAGAAAGAATGTCAAAGATCTGTTGTTGTCCCAATAAAACACAAAGTGTGTCCCTTTGATTTATTTTTAAATCTTTGTGCAGAACTATGAATAAATTTGAAGCTCCGTATGAGCAGATCTCATTGCTCCCATAACTCAAAGTGTTGTGCTTTGGGGAGATGCTGCCTGTAGCCATCCATAGGAAATTCTGCATGGGGAGGAGGCTTTGTACCAGTTGCCTAGCACTGCTCCTAAACAGCAGTCATGGACTGAAAGGTTGCTGAAGGGCTGCATTCCACATTGCAAGTATGAAGACATGGCCGCACATGCCTGGGTCTTATCCACAAAGGCTGACAGCATTGTCAGGACTAAATCTCCCGGAATCTCCTAGACAGCAATATCCACAAGATTACAACTTTGACCGTGCTGGTTAAGATATTCTGAGTTTTAGGGTGTGTATGCACACTTTCAGGTCACAAGTTGACTTATGGAGATCCGATGAATTTTATGGAGTTTTATTACACAAGGAATACTCAGAGATGGCTTTGCTATTTCCTTCCTCTACACCACACATGTCTTATGTGTAGTGCGAAAAAACATGAAAGAACAAAACCATATATTGTTGAAGGCTTTCATGGCTGGAATCACTGGGTTGCTGTGAGTTTTCCGGGCTATATGGCTATGTTCCAGAAGCATTCTCTTCTGGGTTAACCCTCATCTATGGCAGGCATCCTCAGAGGTTATGAGGTGTTGGGGTTTATATATCTCTGGAATATTCAGATTGGGAGAAAGAACTCTTGTCTGCCTGCGGCAAGTGTGGATGTTGCAATTGGCCACCTTGATTAGCATTGAATAGCCTGGCAGCTACAAAGACTGGCTGTCTATTCAATGCTAATGAAGCTGGCCAACTGCAGCGTTCACACTTGCCTCAAACAGACAAGCATTCTTTCTCCCACCCTGGACATTCCATTGGTAAAGGTAAAGGTTTTCCCCTGACGTTAAGTCCAGTCATGTCTGACTCTGGGGGTTGGTGCTCATCTCCATTTCTAAGCCAAAGAGCCGGTGTTGTCCGTAGACACTTCCAAGGTCATGTGGCTGGCATGACTGCATGGAGCGCCGTTACCTTCCCGCCAGAGCGGTACCTATTGATCTACTCACATTGGCATGTTTTCGAACTGCTAGGTTGGCAGAAGCTGGAGCTAACAGCGGGCGCTCACTCCACTCCCGGGGTTTGAACCTGGGACCTTTCGGTCTGCACGTTCAGCAGCTCAGTGCTTTAACACACTTCGCCACCGGGGTTATAGACATTCCATAGATATTTATATAAACACCACTTGCCTAGTCTCCAACAGACCACACAACCTCTGAGGATGCCTGCCATAAATGTGGGCGAAACGTCAGGAGAGAATGCTTCTGGAACATAGCCATACAGCCTGGAAAACTCACATCAACCCTCCAACAATAAAATATTTAATATGAAGAACAATTTTAACCAACATAAGCTTACCAGTATTTCAGTGGGAAGCGTGGGCTTGTTTTTGGCTGATGAGAGAGTCAAGTGAATTAGGATTGTTGTTGTTGTGTGCCTTCAAGTTGCATCAGACTTAGGGCAACTTTAAATCTAAAGCTTAGTGTGGGTGTCGGGTAAGCGGCCTTGAAGGGCCACATCTGCCCCATGGGTTTTAGTTTGGGGACCCGTGGTCTACAGCACCTAGGATTCATTTGTAGTCCCAAGAACTAACTAGGACCGCTTCCACACAGCGGAATAAAGTCTCACATTTTCTGCTTTGAACTGGAATGTAAGGGAGTGTGGAGTATTCAAAGCTGATATCGTGGAATTTTCTGCCTAGGGCTGTGTGGAAGGGCCCTAGGGCTTAAGGTACATATTCAGTAGAATTATTTGATTCAAAGAGGAAAAGCCCATCAAGGGCTGTTAGCCAGCAAAACCTCCTTGTACAGAGGCAGTATACCTTTGTCACAAAAAAGGACCTAGTTATGAGTCCCAAAAAGTATCCCAAGTGGCTGCTGTTGCTAGAATTCTTTACATAAGGAGCAAGCTTGTCTGCTGTCCTGGAGAATAGGGGCCCTTCCACACAGCCATATAACCCAGAATATCAAGGCAGATAATCCACAATATCTACTTTGAACTGAGTTATCTGAGTCCACACTGCCATATATCCCAATTCAGTATTGATTTTATACAACTGTGCGAAAGGGGCCTAGGACTCAGTGCAATAGGTTCAAATTACAGGAAAGGAGATTCCACCTGAACATTAGAAAGAACCTCCTGACTGTAAGAAGAGCTGTTCAGCAGTGGAACTCTCTGCTTTGAAGTGTGGTGGAGACTTTTAAATAGAGACTGGGTGGCCATTTGTTGCGGGTTCTTTGATTGTGCTTTTCGTGCATGGCAGGGCGTTGGACTAGATGGCCCATGTGTTTTTTCAACTCTATTATTCCATGAGTCTACTTTTAGGTAAGTCTGTCTTAAGATCTTCAGTAAACAGTGCACAAAATGATCACTTTCCCCTGTAAACAGATGCATATGCTATTTTTGTCTTGACCTCTCCCTTTAAATTACTGCTTTCCTGGGTGTATTATAACTTCAAGTGAAGCTCTTTTAAAAACCCAGTATACCCCAGTATTGTTTAGCTGTCAGATTTGGGAGTTGTAGTGGAGGGGAGAGTTAATGAAAAGTAAACGAAAATTGAATACAAAGAAATAGCAAGGTTTATGGTTGCTTTCACTATGAAGAAAGAAACGGGCCTTCTCCTCCAGGCCTGGCCCCAAGTTGTGTTAAGTATTAGCACATGGAAGTGATTCTGGAAACATTTGCAGAGCCATGACACAATGCTTTGGATAAAACTGGGACGAAGTGAAATGGGAAAAGTGAAATAAAGACCAGACATAAGTGCAATTCAGTCTGCTAAATCAGTCTGCAAAACTCCTAAAGTCCCAAGGGTCAGATCTCATATGGAAGGATTTTGAGAGGCTGGGAAGAAAGAGGTTAGCATTTCCCTGACATTTACTACATACTTTTTTCTTTTGCTGCTAAAATACCCTGACTTATTTGGCGACCGGCAACTGGGTAAAATAGCAGAGCAGCTGGCCCAGGATCATCAACAAGGACAAATCTCTGTTATTCTTTGGAGGAAGGATTTGCTTCATATCTGCAAAATGTTCACCCAGAACATGATTTCATGCAACACTTTGGAGAGAGTAAATGTCTTAGCATTTAAACAGAACCTCAATACTATCAGAAAAACTAAGGAACTCTGCAGAAAAAAAACCTTAAAAATGCTTTCCCCCCCCCCCCCCCCCCGGCCACTAACCCCTATGCTTCGCTGCTAATAGTAATGGTACTTTACTTTTCAATTTTTTGAAGTAAATTAGTACTAGTCTGTCCCAAAGGTCCTGTCCTAGATCTACAACTGGATAGCACTGAAAAGAAATAAATGATTTTAACTATATTTAATATTTGGCATCAGTTGATATACCAGTTCATCATATTTACTTGGTTCATATAGAGTTTTTTTTAATCATGTCAGCAGCAAATTGAGAACATACTGCAAGTCGCTTCTGGTGTGAGAGAATCAGCCGTCTACAAAGACATTGCCCATGAGACTCTTAGATGTATTGCCATCCTGTGTGAGACTTCTCTCATGTCCCCGCATGGGAAGCTAGAGTTGACAGATGGGAGCTCACTCTGTCTCGTGGATTCGAACCGTCAACCTTCAAGTCAGCACTTCAGCCGGCACAAGGGTTTTACCCATTGCGCCACCACGGCTCCTGTTCATATAGAGCAGGCATGGGCAAACTTTGGCCATCCAGTTGTTTTGGACATCAACTCCCACAATTCCTAACAGGTGGCAGGCTGTTAGGAATTGTGGGAGTTGAAGTCCAAAACACCTGGATGGCCGAAGTTTGCCCATGTCTGATATAGAGTTATAGAATAGAAAAAAAAATCCCAAGGGAGATTCGGTCTAACCCCCTTCTGCCCTGCAGGGAGACACAATCAAAACACTCCTAACAGATATCCATCTTGTCTGTTTAAAACCCTCCAATATTGACCAGAATCTCATCCTAAGAGATGTCATTCAACACCAGAACAAACTTTGGAAAAGGGGTATATTGTGGGAAAATCAATACAGTTAAGCACCTCTTAAGTGCCATAGCTAAATTCTATAATCTTGAGGGCTGTAGTTAGTTAGGTAAGACGCTAGGAAGCCTTTGGCAAAAAAAGGCTTAAAAGCTTGTAAATCTACAGCTCCCATGATTCTATAGCATTAAGCCATGGCAGTAAAAAGGGTGACAAACTGCATTGATTCTACAGTGTAGATGCAGCCTCTGACAACTCTGGACAAAATCGGAAAGGACCTGCTTGAAATCAACGAGGAAAGCCGCCAATAATGAGATGCATGATCAAGCAAAAGTCCGATGGATCACATCTCCTATGGAAGAAAGTTAGAACGTTAATAATAATATACTTTATTTATATTCTGCTCTATCTCCCCGAGGGGACTCAGATGGATTACAGGTACATATATGGCAAACATTCAATGCCATTATACAATTGACAGAGATAGACAGTACATAAACAGAGGCAAGGCTTCCCTCTTTTCATCTCCAGTATCCGGCAATGCTCAACTCGGCCCTGGGAAGGTGCTGTTGTTTCATTTTCCACGCAGAGGAGTACATGGACTCCTTTCCTGGTCAGATTTTTGCCAGCATCTTTTTTCAGGGCGCCTTTTACCTCCCCGCCAAAGCAGTACCTATTTATCTACTTACATTGTTGTTTTCAAACTGCTAAATGGGCAGAAGCTGGGCTGATGGCAGGAACTCATCCCGACCCAGGCTTGAACTATCCAAACCCTAATACAGGCAGTCCCCGAGTTACAGACATCTAACTTACATATGACTCATACTTAAGAATGGGGGTGAGACAACTGGGAGTGAGAGGAAATCTACTAGTTGGAAGGGAAATTCACTCCTGGAAGAGTTATCATGGGGAAAAGGTGTCTCCACTGAAGCTTTATCACCAATTCATATTTCCACGACAAGCCACATTTTTAATATCTAATTATCACAGTGACAGAAAGTAAGGTGAAATCTTCTGATCAGGGATACAGACAGCAAATTAAATATCACAGGGGTGTTAACCCTTCCCTATGCTATCTAAAGGAGCCCCCGGTGGCGCAGCAGATCAAACCACTGAGCTGCTGAACTTGCTGACTGAAAGGTCGGTAGTTTTAATCCAGGGAGTGAGGTGAGTTCCCGCTGTTAGACCCAGCTTCTGCCAACCTAGCAGTTCAAAAACATGCAAATCAATAGGTACCGCTCCGGTGAGAAGGTAATGGCGCTCCATGCAGTCATGATCCACATGACCTAGGAGGCATCTACGGACAATGCTGGCTCATCGGCTTAGAAATTGAGATGAGCACCAACCCCCAGAGTCGGACACGACTAGACTTCATGTCAGAGGAAAACCTTTACCTTTTCAATGCTATCTAAAACTTTAAAAATGGCTGGAGTTACATTTTTAAAATGTACCTGTTCTGACTTACATACAAATTCAGTTTGAGAACCTCTCGTGTCCATAACCCAGGGACTGCCTGTACACAGACTAACCTCCAAGGTGCTGATGGAAGCTATTCTAGCCTCTATGTCAGGCATGGGCAAACTTGGGCCCTCCAGGTGTTTTGGACTTCAACTCCCACAATTCCTAACAGCCTACCGGCTGTTAGGAATTGTGGGAGTTGAAGTCCAAAACACCCGGAGGGCCCAAGTTTACCCATGCCTGCTCTATATTATAGTAATCCTTTAAAGACATTCTTCTAGGCCCGTCATGGGCAAACCTTTTTGTCTTGGGGCTGCATTGTGGGCCCAGCCAGGAGGTCCTAGCCAGGAAAGAAGGCTTCCAGGCACAGGCTTGGTGGGATGGACCTGGGCGGAGGAGGGCCTGGGAGAGGGCAGGACCAGGAGGGGTGGGTCATCCTCAGGTTGTCCTCCTGACATAAGGACGGGGCTGCTCACGCCATCTTTATACTGGCAGGAAAACAAGACATGCAGCGACTGCCCCGATCCTCCTCCACAATATCCCTCCCTCGATCTTCAGGCTGTCCTCTTGGCTACACTGGGAGGAGGGTAAGACTGGTGACATCCGAGAGCACTCTGGAGGGCTCTCAACTACTGCATGCCTTTCTCGAACCATCCTCCCGGCATAAGGACGGGGCTGCTCACCCCATCCTTATGCCGGAAGGAAAACAAGACATGCAGCAACTGCCCCGATCCTCCTCCGCAATACCCCTCCCTCGATCTTCAGGCTGTCCTCTTGGCATTGTGCCGGGAGGAGGGCAAAACTGGTGACATCTGAGAGCACTCCGGAGGGCTCTCAATTGCTGCATGCCTTTCTCAAACCATCCTCCCGGCATAAGGACAGGGCTGCTCATGCCGTCCTTATGCCGGGAGCAGGGTGAGACATGCAGTGGCTGAGAGCTCTCAGGGCTCTCAGCTGCTGTGTGCCTTCCTCCCACATCCTTTCTACATCAGGATGCAGCAGGCCCCCTTGGCCTTATGCTAAGAAGACAGGGAAAATGAGGAGGGCCTGAGGTAAGCACCCAAAGGTGCCATAGTTTCCCCATGCCTGTTCTAGGCCATCCCTCCCTCTCTGCTTCTTCCACATTAGCTAGCTTTCCCCATCATGGGCAGAGATGTCAAGGTGTGGCACTTTCCTCCCGCCTGCAGCTGAGTTCCCAAAGTGCCAGGCAGGTAAGTCATCACACGTGTGCGCCTTGGTTCAACATGTGACCCCATTCATGAACCGAAAAACCTCTTCCGCCCTTTCCTTTCGGTGAGCTCTGCTCAGATGTCAGGGTGTGGGCGGCAATAGAGTTAACAGCGTTTGTGTCAGAGCTGGCATTGCAACAGACCTGTATGTTTATTTGGGCCATGCGTATTTCATCCCCAAAGGGAAACAACATGTGGTTAATTAGGCAAGTCAGTAGAATGACACTTGTAATGGCAGAAGTCCAGCAGAGCTCATGCAGTCAGCTTTGGCAGCAGGCCGTTCTTTGGAAAGGAGTGCAGCATCCTAGAAAAACTCTCTCTCTCTCTCTCTGCCTTGCTCTCTCCATGATACATCCAGCTTGGCGAGCGGAGCCAAGAACCCACACCCTCTGAGCTCTCATTCTTCGCCTGCTTGTGAAGAACACGGATTTATTCTTTTGGTGAAGAGTGGAGAGAACTGCAGCCTAGAAGAGTGGAGCAGATAGATGTAGAGGCATCCCTCCCAGAAGCAAGCTGGCTGGCAAACCTGAATTGCCAGCAGGGAGAGTGACGGAGCAGCCAAGCAGCTGCCCTGAGTTTCAGCCTGCTTGTGGTGCAGGTTTTTCAAGTCACACACACCTGCCTGTCACACACGATATATCTTATTTATTTTTATACGCACACACACACATATATAAGGGTGCTGCTTGAGGTAGCCACCTACACAGATACTTAAATATTCACTCAGAACGCCAGCTGCTTGAAGAAGATCTTGGTTGCTTCCCAGGTAAGTGCTTAATTTAAAAGTAATGCATTGATGGGATCAATAGTGCAGACTGAAGTGGATGGTCCTCTGAGAGATGCTCCTTCCCAGAAAGCAAGGAATCAGGAGTATGTGATAGAGCCTGGGCTTTGAGTGAAAGGACTTTTAGAAGTTTTTAGAAAAGACAAAATCGGTTGTTCCCAAGTTGCATGTTCCAAGAGGGAGAGCTTATTGCTCCCATTTTTTTGCTACTGCATTAGAGTCTCACTTATCCAACATTTGTTTATCCAATGTTCTGGATTATCCAACGCAGTCTGCCTTTTAGTAGTCAATGTTTTCAATACCTTGTGATATTTTGGTGCTAAATTCGTAAATACAGTAATTACTACATAGCAATACTGCGCATTGAACTACTTTTTCTGTCAAATTTGTTGTATAACATGATGTTTTGGTGCTTAATTTGTAAAATCATAACCTAATTTGATGTTTAATAGGCTTTTCTTTAATCCCTTCTTATTATCCAACATATTTGCTTATCCAACGTTCTGCCAGCCCGTTTATGTTGGATAAGTGAGACTCTACTGTACTTCTGTTGTTGTTCTTGAGTCTATAAAGCTCTGTCCCACGACCAAAGGAGAGAAGATGTAAAGGACAGTGTGTTGTTGGAAACTAGGCAAGTGGGGTTTATATATCTGTGGAATAATGTCTATGGTGGGAGAAAGAACTCTTGTCTGCCTGAGGTAAGTGTGAATGGTGGAATTAGCCAGCTTCATTAGCATTGAATAGCCTGGCAGCTTCAAAGTCTGACTGACTGTTCAATGCTAATCAAGCTGGCCAGTTACGACATTCACACTTGCCTCAAACAGACAAGTGTTCTTTCTCCCACCATGGACATTATTCCACAGATATATAAACCCCACTTGCCCCAGGCAGGAATCAACCAAGCTTTGAAGCTGCAAAGCTATTCAGTGCTAATCAAGCTGGCCAATTGCAACATTCACACTTGCTTCAAACAGACAAGAGTTCTTTCTCCCACCCTGGGTATTCCACTGATATATAAACCCCACTTGCCTAGTTTCCAACAGACCTCACAACCTTTGAGGATGCTTGCCATAGATATGAGCGAAACGTCAGAAGAGAATGCTTCTGGAAAATGGCCATACAGCCCGGAAAACTCACAGCAACCCATGTAAAAGACACTTTGAAAGACATTTTCTTAAGGTGTACTGATATGAATGTGCTTTTCCAAGTACGGTAGAGTCTCACTTATCCAATATTCGCTTATCCAACGTTCTGGATTATCCAACGCATTTTTGTAGTCAATGTTTTCAATACATCGTGATATTTTGGTGCTAAATTCGTAAATACAGTAATTACTACGTAGCATTACTGCCTATTGAACTACTTTTTCTGTCAAATTTGTTGTATAACATGATGTTTTGGTGCTTAATTTGTAAAATCATAACCTAATTTGATGTTTAATAGGCTTCTCCTTAATCTCTCCTTATTATCCAACATATTCACATATCCAACATTCTGCTGGCCCGTTTATGTTGGATAAGTGAGACTCTACTGTAATGAGTACTTGAATATTGTAATAATTATTTTTTTCAATGAGCACGCAATGCTATTAAGCATCAAACATTATTACGTTGCTGACATGAAATGGCATTTATTATATGACTACTGCCATGTAAGGTAGTTTATTATATAGCTGCTGACATGAAAAAGGTTTAATATTTGCAAAAACCGAAGAACTGTTCCTAATCAGTCCAGAGCAATCACAGGTTGAATGTCATATTTAAAATAGAAGTCTCAATTTATATTCAATTCTGAATAGACTATTTCCAGTTTTGATTAGGAAAATGGAAAATATCCAAACCTGATTTATTTCTGAACACTGCTTTCGAAACATTGTTAATCCAACCACCCTAAGCTCCTGGAAGTTTCAGGACAGCCTTCCGAGAAGATGAATGCACTCAACATTTGTGAAAAATTGTTTATTTACAAAGCATTGAATGGAGGGAAGCAGGAACACGCTATGAATAGCCAAGCAAATTTTGAGTCCTTTCATGTGCGAGCTTTTAGTTCTTGAAGTTTTGTCAGTCTGGAATTGCCTAAATGTCCTTTTTAAAAATCGTATCAGAGCGACTTGAGAATATACTGCAAGTCACTTCTGGTGTGAGAGAATCGGCCGTCTACAGAGACGTTGCCCAGGGGACGCCCGGATGTGTTACTATCCTGTGGGAGGCTTCTCTCATGTCCCCGTATGAGAAGCTCGGGCTGACAGATGGGAGCTCACTCCGTCTCGCAGATTCGAACCGCTGACCTTCAGGTCTTCAGGTCAGCAGTTCAGCTGGCACAAGGATTTAACCCACTGCGCCACTGCGGCTCCTGCCTAAATATCCTAAAGACATGAGATTCCATATGATCTTGGAAGCTAAGAAAGGTCATTGATGGTCTGTACTTGGATGGGAGAAATACCAAGAAATACCAGGTGCTGTATGATATATTTCAAAGGAAAGGAACTGATAGACTCTAGGGATTCCTTTATTTAAAAATGCAATAAAATTTATGGGGTCATCATGAATCAGCAGCCAACTTGAAAATGCATAAACACACACAGCTAGACAAACAAGTTTGTTTCTCCATCTGCCCAGAGTGTTTCCTTCAGCCATCATATAAGTAGTAACCAATGAATGGCATATGGTTTACTAGCAAATAGCCACCAACCATCACAAATAATTAGCATCTAAATAGCTAGACATAAACCTAGAAAGGAGATTGTATTATATTAGCTTTTCCCGGCCACGCGTTGCTGTGGCTTTTCGGAATGTTTTGTTTGCCAAGTGGAATAGCAGTGAATAGCTTTGGAGGTTGAAAGCCTGGCCGTTTTCTTCATATGGGAATCTTTGTTTGGTGAGGTGGAATATAATGAGTAGTGTCAGTGTGGGAGATATGAATGCTGTTGTTAGTCACCTTGATTAGCATTTGATGGCCTTGTAATCTGAAAGGCGGACTGCTTCCTGGGTGGGGTAATCATTTGTTGGGAAGCGTTAGATGGCCCTAATTGTTTCCTGCCTGCGCGGATGGTTTGTTGCCGCTTTTTGGGTTTTTTAGCCCCCTTTTAGGTTCCTGCTGTGTTTTTTTGTTGTATGAACCTTGAGGCAAGGCTTTTGCGTCCTGTTGTCAAGTTTGGTGGTTCTGGGGCGTATAGTTGTGTTGTTATAGTCATGGCACAAACAACTTTACCCTTTTATATATATAATGAAAATTGCAAATTGGATAGTTGGAATGACTCTTTCAGGCTGATGCTGTTTGAATAAAGGTAAAAGTAAAGGTATTCCCCTGACATTAAGTTTAGTCGTGTCCGACTCTGGGGGTTGGGGCTCATCTCCATTTCTAAGCCAAAGAGCCGGCGTTGTCCATAGACACCTCCAAGATTATGTGGCCGGCATGACTGCATAGAGCACAGTTACCTTCCTGTCCAAGCAGTACCTTTTGATCTACTCACATTTGCATGTTTTGAACTGCTAGGTTGGCAGAAACTGGGGCTAACGGCGGGAGCTTATCCCACTCCCCGGATTCGAACTACCTTTGGGTCAGCAAGTTCAGCAGCTCAGTGGTTTAATCCACTGCGCCACCGAAGGCTCTTGCTGTTTGAGTATCATTTGTCAAATGCTGCCAATGTTACTTCGGTAAATGTCCCTGTGTTGTTTTAGTATATTGAATAAATCAAGAGGGAACTCTTGTGAAATAATGTGTTACATAGTGAGTGAACCATGTGGTTGCTCTCTATAGAGGGAAAGGATGTGTTTCCCTATAAATTCCACTATATAAGGATAAGGGTTGCCAGTCGTTAGCTCTGCAAAGGATGGAAAAAGCAGGGGAGGCTAAGAATAGCAACTTGAGCAATGAGTTACAGGCAGCATGATCCACAGCCCATTGAAAGATTGTGCTGAACACAGCAGGGCGGCGGACTGTGGATGCATTATTCAGGCATGCCCTTGTCAAATCAGGGCAAGAGAAAAGGGAAGCCAACAACAAGGTTTCTCTTCCCAGTGAAATGAGAAGCCTGCCATTGTTTCGGCAAAGCAGCCACCAGCCAAATGCCTCCCATTCAAATGAGCCCTTCCGAGAGGCAATATTTGTTTGATGCGCTTGTGGCCGTTCCCTAGGCAGCCTCCACAAAGGCCGGGAGCAAGAAGAGCTCCGAGAAGCTGGTGCCCGGGGGGCTTGGCAGAACTCTCTGTGTGAGTCCAAATGAGGGAACAAGGTGTCTATCAGGTATCCTGTTTCCACCTGTACAAAGATGCCAGGCAGACAGGGCACCTTTTCAGAGTTCATCTGGGGTGAGGGGAGAGAGTCTAAGCAAGAGCCACTCTCAAGCAGACTCATAATTACAATACGGGTGGGAAGAGCATGTGTTTGCAAAGTCATAATCATAATCCAACAATGTTTTCAATGTGGATACAAAAGTGTCTTTCTTATGCAATGAGAGTTCTACTTTCGACATGCTCACCTAGAAAAGCAAACCCATTTTTCCATAGCAATACTGTTGTTCCATATGGGTTTGGGTCTATCTTAACTATACCTTCTTGTATGCATTTATTTATTCATTCTTCATATGTCTCCATTTAATGTTTGTATTTTCAGTCCCACTTAGGAAAGAGGGAGGGAAAATCATGCTACCAGGGAAGTCATAGTAAAGGTAAAGTTTTTCCCCTGACGTTGAGTCTAGTCGCGTCTAAGGGTTGGCGCTCATCTCTATTTCTAAGACGAAGAGACGACGATATCTGTAGACACCTCCAAGGTCATGTGGCTGGCATGACTGCGTGGAGCGCTGTTACCTTTCCACCTATTGATCTACTCATATTTGTATGTTTTCAGACTGCTAGGTTGGCAAAAGCTAGGGAAGTCCTGCTACCTCTCTATTCTGTCTTGGTCAGACCACACCTGGAATACTGTGTCCAATTCTGGACATCGCAATCGAAGGGAGATGTCGACAAGCTGGAATGTGTCCAGAGGAGGGCGACTAAAATGGTCAAGAGTCTAGAGAACAAGCCCTATGAGGAGCGGCTTAAAGAGCTGGGCATGTTTAGCCTGCAGAAGAGAAGGCTAAGAGGAGACATGATAGCCATGTACAGTGTTCCCTCACTACTTTGCGGTACACTTTTCGCGGATTCGCTGTTTCACGGTTTTTCAATAAATTCTAAAAGACTATTATAAATCATAAAAAATTATAATTTACAACCTAAGGAAGGGAAGAAGGAGAAGCCAAAGGGTAAGAAAAGGAGCCCAAGCGGCAACGGGAGAAGGAAGTGATTTATCAACACACGATTGGTTGATAAAGACTTAAAATAGTGTACAACTACTAAAATAATGTATAAATATTTAAATAAATATAGCGTCCCTGCTTTGCGGATTTTCACTTATTGCGGGTGGTCCTGGAACCTAACCCCAGTGATAAGTGAGGGAACACTGTATAAATATGTGAGGGGAAGTCATAGGGAGGAGGGAGCAAGCTTGTTTTCTGCTGCCCTGGAGACTAGGACGTGGAACAATGGCTTCATACTACAGGAAAGGAGATTCCACCTGAACATCAGGAAGAACTTCCCAATTGTGAGAGCTGTTCAGCAGTGGAACTCTCTGCCGCAGAGTGTGGTGGAGGCTCCTTCTTTGGAGGCTTTTAAACAGAGGCTGAATGGCCACCTATTTGGGGTGCTCTGAATACGATTTTCCTGCTTCTTGGCAGAGGATTGGACTGGATGACCCACGAGGTCTCTTCCAGCTCTATAATTGTATGATCCTATGAAAGAGAAAGGAAGGAAGGAAGGAAGGAAGGAAGGAAGGAAGGAAGGAAGGAAGGAAGGAAGGAAGGAAGGAAGGAAGGAAGGAAGGAAGGAGGGAAGGAAGGAAGGAAGATCAGCATTAGTACCATTGTGAGAGAGAGGAATGCAATTTCTGGCCCTATTTACCTTGATTGCAATATTGCAATGTGGAAACTTAGAGGTGTTTCTAGGGGTGACTCAATGGGCAGCATTTTTGTTCTTGTTAATGGTTGACAAGTCAAATTCAACTTATATTGACCTCCTTATATTGAATGAGAGACCGCCAGATCACCAGATCGTCAACTGCCCTGTTCAAGTCTTGCAGATTCAGGGCCAGGGCTTCCTTGATTCAATCCACCCATCTGCACTATAGTCATCTCGTTTTTTCATTGCCTCCTGCGTTGCCAAGCACTGTTGTCTTTTCCAGTGAGTTGTGTCTTCTCATGATATAGCCACAGCATGATAGCCTCAGTTCAGTCATTTTGGCTTCTAGGGAGACTCTAGTTTTGATTCGCTCTAGGATCGGCCTCCATGCGTGCCTGCCGTCATGCCGGCCACATGACCTTGGAGGTGTCTACGGACAACGCCGGCTCTTCGGCTTAGAAATGGAGATGAGCACCAACACCTAGAGTTGGACATGACTAGATTTAATGTCGGGAAAACATTTACTTTACCTAGGATAGGCTTGCTTAATTCTTCTCTTTGCTGCTAGTTTAGTCAATCTACAAAACTGGAAGTGATTGTCAGAAACTGGAGCACACGGTTTCAGGGAAAGCATTTGCAAGAGAGAAAGGGCAGAACTAAGAGAGCTTAAGTATTTCTGTGCCTCATCTGCCTGCATTTCCCTGCAAGTGCCCCTCAGCTCCTGCATTCCCCTGTTATCTCAGTGAGCATGGGGTACGGACAATATGCTTGCCAAGATAATGTTTCCTTTGACCCTCAGTGTGGAAAGTCAGTTAGCTACCCAGAGTTATATCTGCTCCCTGTTCTAAATTTGATTTATGTGTATGTCTGTGTGTCCATCCACCTATCCATTGGCTATGACCTCCTGAAATGAACATACTAGCTCACACTGGACACTCCTTGTCCACAGTGTCAATGGCGAAATGATTCCTATGATGAACACTAATAGGACTGGCTCTGACCCAAGGTACAAGTATTGCCATCCCAAATGCAATTTATGATTGTGACCCATTCTGAAGCTACCAGGTCAGAAATTTAACTGACTTGAACACATCTTTACTAGCCCAAACTTGAGGATGCATACTTGAGCTGTTTTGCTCATAGGTTATGTCATGGTTTGCAAAGGCACTGTACTGTGTGTAACTGGAAAATGAAGTGCATGAAGCCGATTGGCTGAGCCTGCAAAAGACCTGGGGATTGATTTGATACTGTTTCTGTTCTGCTGCTGCAGAACCAGTTTGGACAAGTTTTTCAGTGCTAACTGAGTACTATCGGGTATAGAGAGGAGTGTACTCAGAGTGGCCTTGCTATTTTGAGGCCTGTTTGCGGCTAAGAAAAGAGAGAGAAGAACCAGGACTGTATTCTTCTCTGAAGCAGATTTGTGGACTGAGAAAGGACTATTTATGATTGTGGACTTTTGTAAGTGATCAGAGGGACCATTGTAAATACTACTGTTTTTGATCTCTTGGAATCAGTAAAGTTGCTGTATTTTTGTTCTGCAAACTTGAGTGGCATGTTATTGTTCTGCGGGTGACTCGGGATCGCGGGCACACATAAGAGCTTCCGTTTATCATCATCATTCCGTAACAGCTTAGAGCACTGATTTTGATGGCTGGGGGAAACTGGGAGCTGTCATCCAAAACCAAGTTCTGGATTTGCTGTTGAGTATGGCACAGTACGTTAAAAGCGCTGAGCTGCTGAACTTGCGGACCAAAAGGTCCCAGGTTCAAATCCCGGGAGCAGAATAAGCGCCCGCTGTTAGCCCCAGCTCCTGCCAACCTAGCAGTTCGAAAACATGCAAATGTGAGTAGATCAATAGGTACCACTCCGGCGGGAAGGTAACGGTGCTCCATGCAGTCATGCCGACCACATGACCTTGGAGGTGTCTATGGACAACGCCGGCTCTTCGGCTTAGAAATGGAGATAAGCACCAACCCCCAGAGTCAGACATGACTGGACTAAACGTCAGGGGAAACCTTTACCTTTACTATGCATACACAAATGCATACTATGGGTCTGGTACCAGGGCCAGTACTATAGTAGGTCCAGAGTGGTACAGTAGTTAGAGTGTTGGTCTTAGAAGTGAGAGATCTGTGTTGGAATCCTTAGCCTTACCATCTGTCTTGTTGAGTAGCTTGCAATAATTGTATTAGATTAATGTTTTTAAATATGTATACTTATCTCTGATTGTAAAATTGTTTTATAGGTTGTGTTTTATATATGTACATTGTTTTATATTGTCTTTTACACAATGTTGTGATCCGCTTTAGGTCTTGTTTTAGGGGAAAAAATGGGATACAAACAAATAAATAAATAAATAAATAAATATATTATTATTATTATTGTATGACACAGCAAACAAGATAGATATGCTGGATTTCGTTTCACAAAATCACAAGTCGAACACTTCCCAAGTGTTTAGGACTGTGTGATGTATTTTCGGATGATGCGTGCAGATCCCAGTAGGGTGGCCTTTTGCAGTTGACAGATCGTAATTTTGTCAATGTCTATTGTTTCCAAATGCCGGCTGAGATCTTTTGGCACGGCACCCATTGTGCCCATCACCACCGGGACCACCTGCACTGGTTTCTGCCAGAGTCTTTGAAGTTCAATCTTGAGGTCCTGATAGCGGCTGAGTTTTTCTTGTTGTTTTTCATCAATGCGACTGTCACCTGGGATGGCAACATCAATGATCCAAAAAATTTTCTTTTCCACAACTGTGATGTCTGGTGTGTTGTGTTCCAGAACTTTGTCAGTCTGGATTCGGAAGTCCCACAGTATCTTTGCGTGCTCATTTTCCAATACTTTTGCAGGTTTGTGATCCCACCAGTTCTTTGCTGCTGGGAGGTGGTACTTTGAGGCATAAGATGATGATGATGATGATGATGATGATGACGATGATTATTATTATTATTATCTTCACTAGCCATGTAACTTACTGTGCAAGTCTCATCTCTTGGCTTGACCTACTTCATAGGGTTATTGCTGTTAAGAGAAAGTAGAGGCAAGCCATTTATTATATCTTGCGCTCCCTGGAAGGAATGCAGGATATAATTGCAGCTAACTACCCGTGGTGTAGCTGCATGATAGATAACGCTATTGCATCAGGGATGCAAATGGGTGTACTGTGATGCCAGGTGAAGCCCAGCTGAAGAGGATGATGTAGGTGGCCATTGCTGGTGGTTAAGGTGGATCTGGAGCTTCTGCACACCTGTTGATCTCCCAGCTGCCACACAGACCAGCAGAACCAGTGTCCAGCCTCCTCAGGCAAGTGGCTGCCAGATGCAGGGTCCTAACCCGCATGGTGGATCAGTGGGTGGGTCAGGCCAGGCAGAGTGGAAAACAAGTTGCAGAAATTGTCTTTGTGGGTGTTCCCATATCAACAGATTGATCTGAAACAATTAGCATGGTATAATCATTTTAGTACACAGAATGTCCTGCAAAGAATAGAGAAGCAGTGTTTCATTGCATGGGGAAAGGAGGTTTAATCCTTTCCCAACCCTAACTCACCCCTCAACTCTGGGGGCTGGAAATAACAAAGTAGCATTAGAGACAAGGAGCATCATTGGAGAATGGGTCTGTCCAGCCCATTCTTCCTTTTAGTTTTCGATTATTTTTTTATTTGATGTGTGCCAAGAGTACGCCAGTGTGGTGTAATGTAGGGTCTGAATCTCTACTTGGCCTTGCACTATCTCCCTGCCCTCAGTGACCTGGGCAAGTCACTCTCCCTTTGTTGTTATTTATTTGTTCAGTTGCTTCTGACTCTTCATAACCTCATGGACCAGCCCGTCAGAGCTCCCTTCCAGCCATCGCTACCCCAAACTCCTTCAAGGTCAAGCCAGTCACTTCCATCCATCCATCTTGCTTTTGGTCAGCCCCTCTTCCTTTTCCCTTCCATTTTCCCCAACATCATTATCTTCTCTAAGCTTTCCTGTCTTCTCATTATATGGCCAAAGTACTTCATCTTTGCCTCTGGTATCCTTCCCTCCAGTGAGCAGCTGGGCATTATTTCCTGGAGGATGGACTGGTTGGATCTTCTTGCGGTCCAAGGCACTCTCAGAATTTTCCTCCAACACCACAGTTCAAAAGCGTCTATCTTCCCTCACTAAGCCTTCCTTATGGTCCAGCTCTCTCATCCATAGGTTACTACGGGGAATACCATTGGTTTATCTATGTGGATCTTCGTTGCCAGTATGATGTCTCTACTCTTCACTATTTTATCAAAATTGGTCATTGCTCTCCTCTCAAAAATAAAACATTTTCTGTTTTCTGGCTGCAGTCTGCGTCTACAGTAATCTTTGCACCTAGAAATACAAAGTCTGTCACTGCCTCCACATTTTCTTCCTCTATTTGCCAGTTATCAATCAGTCTGGTTGGTTTTCTCAGTGTTTAACTGCAACCCAGCTTTTGCACTTTCTTCTTTCACCTTGGTTATAAGGTTCCTCAGCTCTTCCTCGTTTTCAGCCATCAGAGTGGTATCATCTGCATATCTAAGGTTATTGTTCCAGCAATTTTAACTCTAGCCTTGGATTCATCATCCTGCACATCACATGATGTGTTCTGCATACAAATTGAATAGGTCAGATGAAAGTATACAACCCTGTTGTACTCCTTTCCGAATATTGAACCAGTCTGTTGTTCCATGGTCTGTTCTTACTGTGGCTACTTGGTCTTTATACAGATTCCTCAGGAGACAGACAAGGTGACTTGGTATCCCCATACCACTCAGAACTTGCCACATTTTATTATGATCCATACAGTCAAAGGCCTTAGAATAGTCAATAAAACAGAAATATATGTTTTTCTGAAACTCCCTAGGTTCCTCCATTATCCGGTGGATATTGGCAATTTGGTCTCTAGTTCCTCTGCCTTTTCTAAACCCAGCTTGTACATCTGGCAACTCTCGCTCCATGTATTGCTGGAGTCTGCCTTGTAGGATTTTGAGCATTACCTTACTGGCATGGGAAATAAGTGCTACTGTACGAAAGTTAGCCTCATAGAAAGGCTAAAACCCACCTCTTCTGAATTCATCTTGCCAAGCAACCTCTTTGATAGTGATGTGCATCAATAGCTTGATCTTAGGACTTCATCAGACACACTGTTCTCTGCGTCCTCTCCCTGTTTCTCTCCACTGCCAAAACACAGAATCCATCACATGACGCAGGGCAACTTCCAGTGGGACTCTGTTAGGCTCCATTTCAGTAGCATAGAGAAACAGATCCCAGAATGCTTTCGACTCAAAGCAGGGAAACACAGGGGAAAGAAGGCCCTGAAGAGGGAAAGGGCATGGGATGGCAGAAGATGGGCCTCCACAAAGGGAACAGAGTAAGACGGTTTCCTCCATGTCCCCCGCTTTCCCCCATTTTTCATCCACTCATGTGATGATGTCCTAAGTGTCACCATAAGTCAGAAAATACTTGAAGGCACACAACAACAACAACAACACAAGGCTAAGCGGGTGTGACTTCTCTGAGGTCACCCAGTGGGTTTCAAATGCTGTTTAAAAAGAGAGAGGAAGTGGCAAAATAGAACAGTGAATGAGAGCAAAATCTTTATTTCCAGGAAAACCTTCCGAGGACTTGAAATTTAGCTGTTATTCTGCTTATTACAATATTCCCCCAGTTTCCAGCCTGCTCTTTCCTTGCTAAGCAAATTTCTCATTTAATTGGAAGTGGGCACCATGGTACTTAACACATTGCCAAGAGCCATACAGCAAATTAATATGCAGAGCCAAACTTGGCCTACTCCTGACTTAAGCAAGAGGCTCTTCGTATGCCAGGGCAACTATTGTCTCCTCGGGGCACAGAGGCCGCCAAAAGGGAGCCAAGAAAGCAGTGTTGACAGAGAAAAGCGGGCAACAAAGCTGTGTTCCCTGCAAGAGAGGTTGGACTGGGATTAAGTGTCTATTCATAACTGGGAGCAAACAATCCCCAAACAACTGTGGGTGAATGAACCTAGTGTACTCTGGTGAGCTACGCTCAGGCATGCCAGGTCAACCAGTTACTGTTTGTCATTCCCTTCATTGCACTGAGTAGAAAACATTAATAAATCTACATTTTTAGGGAGAGCATAGGAGCAGAAAAGGAAGAGAAAGAACAGTGGCTTCTAGCTTCTGTGTACCTGTGCGTGTGCATGTTCCTTCAAGTCGCTTGCTGACTTATACCAACTCCATAAATTGCCATTTCCTTCTTCTGAAATACAGTTCACAACACCAAGTATTCATTAGTGGCCTCTCATCCAAGTACTAACCAGCACTAACCAAGACTGATCCGGTTTCGCTTCCAAGGTCTGACAGCATCTGGTACCTATAAATATTTAGGCCCCTGGTTTCTGTAATTCAGCCTAATCGGCATGTTATGTTTTTTGCTTAATGCAAAATACTTTAGGGCATATTGGCTGTGGCTGAGGATAAAATGGCATTATATGCATCTTTCCATTTAACATACAGGCTTAAATGCAAATAGCATCATGGTGTATATGTATGCCATGGGATGACTATTGCAACCATTTATTCTCATCTGCTTTTGTTCTGATGACAATTCCTTTTATGAATCTGGCAAATAATTTTTTTGAAACCACTGGGAAGAGGGCATTTGCAGAAAAGAACCGAAGGAGGTCTAATCAGTCTCTCTTCGACAGCCCAATCTTATTTCAAATCCTTCCCAGCATTGATTTTGTGTTGGGTTAGTAAAGGACACTAAGAGAAGGCATGATCACTGAGGTGGCGCAGTGGGTTAAACCCTTTGCTGGCAGGACTGCTGACTTGAAATTTGGGTTGCTGACCTGAAGGTTGCCGGTTCAAATCCAACCTGGGGAAAGCATGGATGAGTTCCCTCTTTCAGCTCCAGCTCCATGCGGGGACATGAGAAAAGCCCCCCATAAAGATGGTAAAAACATCAAAACATCCCCTGGGCGTCCCCTGGGCAAAGTCCTTGCAGACGGCCAATTCTCTCACACCAGAAGTGACTTACAGTTTCTCAAATCACTCCTGACACACACAAATTTTTTTGAAAGAATGTCACACTGAGGAGAGGTGAACTTGTTTTCTGCTGCTCTGGAGACTGACTCAGAGCAATGGATTCGAACTTCAAGAAAGAAACATTAGGAAGAACTTCCTGATGGTAAGAGCTGTTCAACAATGGAATATGCTACCTTGGAGTGTGTGGTGGACTCTCCTTCTCTAGAGGTTTTTAAACAGATGCTGGATGGTCATCTGTTAGGAGTGCTTTGATTGTGCTTTTCCTATATGGCAGGGGCTTAGATTGGATGTCCCTGGGGGTCTCTTCCAACTGTGTGATTCTATGAAATAATAGTATTTTTAATTCATAATGTTTCACTTTCATGGGTTCTCCTGTGCCTCTAATCCAGTGATTCCCAACCTTTCTTTGACCAGGGACCACTTTGACCAGGGACCACTCTCCAACATTAATACCAAAAGGGTTACGAATCAGTTTTTGATTTGGTTTGGTTATTTGGGGGTGCTGATTCAAAAAATTGTATTGGATAGACCACATCAGTTCTAGTTTCTGATTCACAACATATGCCATCCAGTAGTCGCTATCTGCTCGCCCACGGAAAACCATATTTAATCATCTAGAGCTGATGCGGTCTATCCAGTGCAATTTTCTGAATCAGCACCCCAAATAACCCCAGGAACAGACCTAAAAATGAAGACACCAAGACATCTCCAATTCCAGGCGCCACATGGAATGGCTCCGCTCAGGGGGAGGGAGGAGGAGAAGCAACAGTCAGGAGGCTTGTTGACACACCTTTCATGGGTCGTCAGCCTCTCCCCTCCTGACATCCCCATTGCCTTGGCACTAGAAGAGAGCTTCGCAAGACAAGTCCCTCTCATTGCAAAGATGTAGTAACGGTGAGGCTGCAGACCATATTTTAGCTCTTGGGGACCACTGGTGATCCATGGACCACAGGTTGGGAACCACTTCTCTAATCCCAGGAAATGTGGAGGACTGGGTTTACTCTCTAGTTGGGGTATGAAGAGGAGGAGGAGAGACAAATGCTTATTTATTTGTTGCCCTTACTGTATATCTTGCCTTTCTGCCAAGATCTTATTCTTGTATTCTAGCAACCACAGGGATGAAGCAATATAGACAAGACTCCTCACCTAATCCTTCTTTCTGGAATTTATTTAGAAGTTGCTGTTTCTGTTGATAGGATTATAACATTAGTGGGTTGGAAGAAGAAAACTTTTTATCTCACATCTCTATGAGGCAATTTCCTATATCTCTATTTACTCAAAAGTATGCATTCAGCTTGGAATTGGTACTGCATAGAGACTGTGTTGCTGCCTAATGCTACCTAAAATATCATTCTGTGGGAGTTGTTTACTGCAGCAGCTTGGTGATTGATTTTTCCAGGTTCTATATATGGAGAGTATAATGCTATGGTGTCACAATTTATTGACTTAAGCCTGCGTTGCCAATCAAACTGGACGGGCCAGCATGCTGCCTCACATCCCTACCAACAAAGACATGAGTTCAGCTGAAAGACCATAATTCTCTTAGTGTCTTATGTATGCATCAGTTCCACACAAAGACAGTTGGACAGAGTTGTTGTATGTTTTCCGGGCTGTATGGCCATGTTCTAGAAGTATTCTAGAACATGGCCATACATCCCGGAAAACATACAACAACCCTGTGATACCGGCCATCAAAGCCTTCGACAACACAGTTGGACAGTTTTGCTTCATGAACAATTTAATCATGGAAAGAAAACTGTGAATGATAGCTAATACCCGAGAAGACAGGGTCAGAATACAAAATGACTTCAGCAGATTAGAGGCCTGGATCAAAACTAATACAATGAATTTCAACAAGAAGAAATGTAGGATACTTTAGAAAAAAAAATGAGATGAAAAGATACAGAATGGGTTACGCCTAGCTCAACAATAGTCCATGTGAAAAAGATCCTGGAGTCTTCGTGGATAACCTGTTGAACATGAGCCAACAATGTGATGCAGTAGCATAAAAAGCCAATGGGATTTTAGACTGTATCAAGAGGAGTATAGTATCTAGATCAGGGGTCCTCAAATTTTTTAAGTGGAGAGCCGATTCACAGTCCCTCAGACTATTGGGCCCCCCAACTATGATGAAATAGTCCAAAATTAGGATTGTTGTCATTAAGTGCCTTCAAGTCATTTCAGACTTAGGTCAACCCTAAGTCTAAAGTTTAGGACAGAGGCCAGGTCAATTACCTTGGACGGCCTTAGTTTGGGGACTTCTGATCTAGACAATCTCATAAGACCACAGATAAGCAAAGAGACCTCCAAAGACCATCTAGATGATCTCATAAGACCATAGGTAAGCAAAGAGACCTCCAAAGACCATCTAGATGATCTCATAAGACCATAGGTAAGCAAAGAGACCTCCAAAGACCATCTAGATGATCTCATAAGACCATAGGTAAGCAAAGAGACCTCCAAAGACCATCTAGATGATCTCATAAGACCATAGGTAAGCAAAGAGACCTCCAAAGACCATCTAGATGATCTCATAAGACCATAGGTAAGCAAAGAGACCTCCAAAGACCATCTAGACGATCTCATAAGACTATAGGTAAGCAAAGAGACCTCCAAAGACCATCTTGACGATCTCATAAGACCACAGTTAAGCAAAGAGACCTCCAAAGACCATCTAGATGATCTCATAAGACCATCGGTAAGACAAGGGACCCTCAAAGGCCATCTAGATGATCTCATCAGGCCATCAGAAGAATATAGATAAGGAAAGGGACCCTCAAAGGCCATCTAGATGGTCTCATAAGACCATAGGTAAGCAAAGAGACCTCCAAAGACCATCTAGATGATCTCATAAGACCATAGGTAAGCAAAGAGACCTCCAAAGACCATCTAGACGATCTCATAAGACTATAGGTAAGCAAAGAGACCTCCAAAGACCATCTTGACAATCTCATAAGACCACAGATAAGCAAAGAGACCTCCAAAGACCATCTAGATGATCTCATAAGACCATCGGTAAGACAAGGGACCCTCAAAGGCCATCTAGATGATCTCATCAGGCCATCAGAAGAATATAGATAAGGAAAGGGACCCTCAAAGGCCATCTAGATGGTCTCATAAGGTCGTAGCTAAGCAAAGAGACCTTCAAAGACCAGGTCAACTTAGGTCAACCCTAAGTCTAAAGTTTAGGACAGGGGCCAGGTAAATGACCTTGGAGGGCTGCATCTGGCCCATGGGCCTTAGTTTGGAGACCCCTGGTCTAGATCGAGGAAAGTCATGGTGACCCTCTATTCTGCTTTGGTCAGACCTCATCTGAAATACTGTATCCAATTCTGGGCACCATAATTTATGAGAGATATTGACAAGCTGGAAGGTGTCCAGAGGAGGGCAACTGAAATGATCAAAGGTTTGGAAACCATGAATCCCTATGAGAAGCACATTAAAGAGCTGAGTATATTTAGCCTGCAGAAGAGAAGGCTGTGAGGAGTATAAATATGTGAAAGGACATCATAAGGAAGAGGGAGCATCAAAACTTAACCTGATATGGGATTTTGGCCACAGTGTGCATGGATGGATGAGAACTGGAGCCTACTTGCTTGTCCTTTGGTCTGCCAAAGTCCACTCTCTTCTTTTTGGTGAGGCATCAAGACCAAAAGCAATGCTTGTTGAAAGAAATATGATGTTCAAGAGACATAGCAACAGATCCAGGAGGAAAGCATGGAAGTGTATGAGCACCTCTGTCCTGGGTCCTGGAGTGAGGCCGACACTTTCCACATTCTAGATCAGTGGTTCTCAGCCTGTGAGTCCCCAGGTGTTTTGGCTCTCAACTCCCAGAAATCCCAGCCAGTTTCCCAGCTGTTAGGTTTTCTGGAAGTTGAAGGCCAAAACATCTGGGGAACCACTGTTCTAGTAATATGGCCTGTGGCAAAGCCAGGCATGAGTGATGTGGATCAGAAAGTACAACAAAGACCCCATTTCTCTCACTGTTATAGCACTGAGTGTTTTGTTTGTGGAAAGAATTCACTTCTCAAGGGTATACAAGGCTTCCATGCGGTTATTTGTTATGTCACATTTTCCGTGAAGGCCCAAATATTGCCACATAATATTGTGCCCAGACTTTTAGAGGGACCTGAAGACAGTCAGCACAATCGATTTATTTTATTTTCAGCTTTGTTCTTTGCTATTAACCTTGAGAAAGTTTTTCTTCCCTTCCCTGCACCAGTTTGGCTGTTTCTGAAATGCTGATATAGTTGATGCGCAGCAGCCGTCACGTAGTAATACATACCTGTGGTGCTCAGCCCAGACAATTGCATTTTGAAGGAGGGAGACAGTGAACAGTGTAAGGAGAACAAGAGGCATTTGGGCTCAGACATTTTTGGCAACTCTATTTTATTTACAAACTATGTCAACATATAGGAACCCCGGTGGTGAAGTGCATTAAAGCGCTGAGCTGCTGAACTTGCAGACCGAAAGGTTCCAGGTTCAAATCCTGGGAATGGCTTGAGCAGCCGCTGTTAGCCCCAGCTCCTGCCAACCTAGCAGTTCGAAAACATGCAAATGTGAGTAGATCAATAGGTACCGCTCCAGCGGGAAGGAACATGCAGTCATGCCGGCCACATGACCTTCAGTCTCTCTCTAAAACTGGCCCTTAGGAGAACTATAATTATTTTCTTCCAAATTTGTGTTTCTTTTGGACACGGGATGAAAATCCCATTTGGATAGGCGCCCTGTTTTCAGAAGCGGAGACGGAAATTAAAATGAGCCAAAACGAATAAAACAAAACAAAACAGATTGTGAATCCATACAAATGCACACAACTAATTAGCATTATATATTATATATATAATATATGTGCCGGCCAAATGACCTTGGAGGTGTCTACGGACAATGCCGGCTCTTCGGCTTAGAAATGGAGATGAGCACCAACCCCCAGAGTCAGACATGACTGGACTTAACGTCAGAGGAAACCTTTACCTTTACCTATGCCAACATATATTGCTTGAAATGATTTAGATGGCATTCCAATCCTAAACATCCTGGGTTTGGCTGGAGTTTGAGTTGACTTTATTTGTAAAGCTCAAAAGGCCATGTTGCTTATCCAAATTGAAAGAGTTGTTTATTTTTTTGTATGTGTCAGGAGTGACTTGAGAAACTGCAAGTCGCTTCTGGTGTGAGAAAATTGGCCGTCTGCAAGGACGTTGCCCAGGGGACGCCCAGATATTTTACTGTGGGAGGCTTCTCTCATGTCCCTGCATGTGAAGTGGAGCTGACAGACGGGAGCTCACCCCACTACCCGGATTCGAACCACTGACTTTTCAGTCAGCAGTCCTGCCAGCATAAGGGTTTAACCTATTGCACCATCAGAGGATCTAGCTATTTACTGAAGGTGACACCATCTTGTTGAAACAAGATGAACCTCCTGGCATGTCAAGCACCATTTCCTCTAGACCTGGCCAAACCTCTATCTCTTCCTATCCTCTCTTTTTGAGCTAGTTGAGTGCAACATACTCAGCTGTGGCATCATTTCTGTAAGTTTGCAGGCTGTGGATGGCTGGGAGCTAAGAAGTGGGTGAAATTGGGATTCTCTAAGATCAGCAGCTGAGAATCCAGCTTCCCTGGCTGATGCATGGGAATTGGAGGCTATGCTACAGTAGAGTCTCACTGATCCAAGCTAAACGGGCCGGCAGAACCTCGGATAAGCGAGTATCTTGGATAATAAGGAGGGATTAAGGAAAAGCCTATTAAACATCAAATTAGGTTATGATTTTACAAATTAAGCACCAAAACATCATGTTGTCCAACAAATTTGACAGAAAAAGTAGTTCAATATGCAGTAATGTTATGTTGTAATTACTGTATTTACGAATTTAGCACCAAAAATATCACGATATATTGAAAACATTGACTACAAAAATGCTTTGGATCATCCAGAACCTTGGATAAGTGAGTCTTGGATAAGTGTGTCTGAACACAGGGAGTTATGTTTGACACCTGTCAAGTCATCCAAAAGTGACTTTGGTCAAAAATATCTATTTAGCTAAATCAAAACCAGTTGATAAACCTGGCACATGTTCTGACCCAGGGGTCTGTATTCCTTTTTCTGCATCTCACAGTCACCACCAAACTCGTGGAGAGAGAAGATGTCAACGGAAAAGGCTGTCAGCCCCACAGAGGAACAGGTGGAAATCCTGGAGTACAATTTCAACAAAGTGAACAAGCACCCTGACCCTGCTACCCTTTGCCTTATTGCTGCGGAGGCAGGCCTGACCGAGGAAGAGACCCTGGTAAGAACATACCTCTAGTCATCTCAGATAGACTTCCTTTTGAATTCAGCCTGCTACCCTCTTCCTTGCATTAAATGTACATATTACATAATACATTTGCCTTTCATTACAATGGGCTAATCAGACATACACTGTGTTCTCGACCCCATTACACTGTATGCCAATCCGATCAATATATTCTAATCTCCCTTTAGATGCTTTATATAGATAAAGAGCAACATTTGTTATTAAGACGGGGTTAGAACCAGCTGGTAAAAATGTGGTTTTGGCTTACGGTCACACAATGGGTTTCCATGGCTGAGCAGGAATGCACAGTCTAACACTCAAACCATTACACCTTACTGGCTCGGGGTGGACGGGGACGGGGACTGGAAAGGGCTCCTGTATTTTTAATAGTTACTAGCTGTGCCCGGCCACGCATTGCTGTGGCTTTTTTTAGGTGGTTCCGTGTCTTGGGGGGGGGGGGGGATCCTTTGTTGGGAGGTGTTAGGTGGCCCTGATTGTTTCCTGAATGGAATTTCTTTGTTTTCAGAGTGTTGCTCTTTATTTTGTGTTTTGAGATGAAAGAGTGATGAGTACCAAATGGGTTTGGACCTTCAAAGAGTGGGTGTTTCCCTGTTTGGGGGGGGGTCCTTTGTTGAGCGTAAGAACGTAATAATAATAATAATAATAATAATAATAATAATAATAATAATAATAATATAATAATAATAAAACTTTATTTATACCCCGCCACCATCTCCCCGTGGGGACTCGGGGCGGCTCACAATGTTACAAAAGTAACAGCGCAAATACATTAACAATACACACAGTTTAAAACACAAGAAGATGATAAAACAAGTTAAAACAACGTAGAGATGTGGATGAGGGGTTATGTTGTCAATTTTCTAGGTTGGGGGGCCTTTAGTTTTGTTGTTTTTCCCGGTGGAGCGACGCCATTATCCTTTTATATATATAGACTAGCTGTGCCCAGCCACGCGTTGCTGTGGCGAAGTATGGTGGTATGGGAAATAAAGTATTGAGGAATTGGTGGTAGTTAAGGTAAAGGGTAAAGGTTTTCCCCTGACATTAAGTTCAGTGGGTTATATAGCTGTGTGGAACTGCCATATAATCCAGTTAAAATCAGATAATCTGTATTTTATAGGCAGTGTGGAAGAGGCCTAGGTGAGGCCTAACTCTGCCTGTCCCCTGAGTGGGTTGAGTGGGTTGCTAGGAGACCCAGTGGGTGGAGCTTAGCCTTCTAACTGGCAGCAATTGGATAAAAACAATTATTCCTCTCCCTCTAATTAGGACTTTTTCTTTTCTTTTTGTTGTATGAACGTAGAGGCATTGATGAAGGGTTGTGCTGCCAAGTTTAGTGTTTCTGGGATGTGTAGTTTTGTTGTTTTGTCCTAGGCCGAAATTTCATTACCCTTTTATATATATAGATGTACCAGAGTGAATTTCAGCTGTCGTTGCTTGTTAGCTAGTTATATGATGAGGTTTGGGGGAATCAAGCAGTAAGAATCTACCGATAACTAACCCAGTTTTAACAGGATTTGGTCTTCCTATGGTACATTTCTCATCCCCAGCCATCCTGCCCCACTGTAGAGGATTTTATAATTCTGCCAGCAGCCGTAATTAAAAGTGATAGATGAGTAAATAGGTGAGAAAGATTCTCCATGACGGCAGGATTTTAAGTTATAGACAAATCATTTGGTCAGGAGGTGAGTGAAAATTAAAAATGCATACATCGGTGATGGATTCACTCAAACCAGGCTTCTTTACCAAAGAAACTAGCATCTTCTTTGAGCCACCTCCTTCCGATGTTCCCCAGGTCCCTTCTACACTGCCATATAAAATTCAGATTATTTGATTTAAACTGGATTATATAGCAATGTAGACTCAGTTCAAAGAAGATAATGTGGATTATCTGTTTGATAATCTAGATTATATGGCAGTGTAGAAGGGGCCTCCGTCAGCAAAATCCAAATATAAATTGTACTTTTTAGCACTGTGAGTAAAGCCCATGATGTAAAAAAATGTAATACTATATACATATTTTAGTTCTTCTGCATTTTTACTTTCGCTAATCATCCAGCATAGAAAAAGTAAAAGTTTTCCCCTGAAATTAAGTCTAGTCATGTCTGACTCTGGGGGTTGGTGCTCATCTCCATTTCTAAACTGAAGAGCCGGCATTGTCTGTAGACACTTCCAAGGTCTTGTGGCCGGTATGACTGCATGGAGCGCTGTTTCCTTCCTGCTGGAGTGGTACCTATTGATCTACTCACATTTGCATGTTTTTGAACTGCTAAACTGGCAGAAACTGGGGCTAACAGCGGGAGCTTACCCTGCTCCCCGGATTCGAACCGCCAACCTTTCAGTCAGCAAGTTCAGCAGCTCAGCGGTTTAACTCACTGCGCCATCGGGGGTTCCAGCATATTGTTTGTCTTTTCTTGAGGAGTTTTTCCTTTCCCTATTTTAAGTCCATGTTGGTTGTTGTTTTATCTGCTGTCTAGTCTGCTGATTATTTATATTGCAAGAATAACAGCCAAGATGTCTTGCTGGAAACCAAGTTCAGAATTTCTTAGTGAACTTGCCTTCTGCTTTTGGCAGGCTTATCTTTAAAAAAAGCCACAGCTTCTTGGGTGAGGAAATTATCTTTTTAAAAATGAGAAATCATGGTGGATAGAAAGGTTTCATCCCCTGCCTTATGTGTGCTGTAGTCCATGAATTGGATCATGCCCTCCCTTTCACAACAGCTTTTGTGGAGAAGAGAGGATGGTCAGCTGTAAACCAACTTTTTAAATTATATGGGATAGATCCAGTTGTTTATTTTTGAAACATTAAAGTGCTGGTTTTAAAGTATTTTGGGCTGTTTGGAGTTAATTATTTTAAAATGGTGTTTATCCTGTTTAAATTATTTTATGTTTTTAATCTGGAATTGCTTGTGTTGTTTCATTTGGACAACACAAAATTTCATGGTAAAGGGTGGGATTGAAATATTTCAACAGATAGACTAAAATATATTCTCCAGTGGGAATCATATCCCTTGAATGTACTAGGGAGGAGGGCCTTTTAAAAGACTGCTTTCTGGTCATCTCCTAAGGCAGTAGTTCCAAACCTGTGGGTCCCCAGATATTTTGGCCTACAACTCCCAGAAGTCCCAACCAGTTTACCAGCTGTTAGGATTTATGGAAGTTGAAGGCCAAAACATCTGGGGACCCACAGGTTGGGAACCACTGACCTAAGGGGATTCTCTTCTGGATCATTAATCTCCCAAAGGGGCCCTTCTATCCACAGAAAGCTCAGACTGGGTTGCCTCCAGTGTGTGGTTTCAGACAGCCTTCCCCTTGTAATGGACAGGAATGATGTAAGAATGAAGCAGGAATGATGTAAGAATGCAATGAGATGGCAGGATGGACTGAACACTTTAAGCTACAAGTGGTGGACCTTCTTGTTGTGATAGATCCCTTATAGCCAAAAAGCAATCTCCCCTCCTTTTTGCACACAGAAAACTCTTTGAGTCGTCTGTGGATTTGTCAAGGACCTTCCTTTTATATGTATTATTTTGATTTACTTGATGGAACTTTGCTTTTTCTTCTTAGTAATGAGTAATTGAGTCCACCTCTAGTATGGAGTTTGGTTCTCTACATTCACAGGTTTCAATTTTGCGGATTTGGTTGTTCGCAAATTTGATTAATAACAACAACAACAACAACAACAACAACAACAACAACAACAACAAATACTTTATTTATAGACTGCCCTCATTCTCCAAGGGGACTCAAAGGGGACTCATACAGAAAGGCAAGCATTCAATGCCGTACTCAACAAAAACACACAAATCAAAGCAATACAAAACAGCATGAATAAACTTAGTACTAAATTTATCCATACCTCACAACCGCTGAGGATACCTGCCATAGATGTGGGCGAAACGTCAGGAGCGAATACTTCTGGAACATGGCCACACAGCCCGAAAGACATACAAGAACCCTGTGATCCTGGCCATGAAAGCCTTCGACAACACTTAGTACTAATTACTAAGAGGGGCCCCTGGTGGTGGTGCAGTGTGTTAAAGCGCTGAGCTGCTGAACTTGCAGACCGAAAGGTCCCAGGTTCAAATCCCACGAGCGGAATGAGCGCCCGTTGTTAGCCCCAGCTCCTGCCAATATAGCAGTTCGAAAACATGCAAATGTGAGTAGATCAATAGGTACCACTCCGGCGGGAAGGTAACGGCGCTCCATGCAGTCATGCCAGCCACATGACCTTGGAGGTGTCTACGGACAACGCCGGCTCTTTGGCTTAGAAATGGAGATGAGCACTAACCCCCAGAGTCGGTCACGACTGGACTTAACATCAGGGAAAAACCTTTACCTTACCTAAGTACTAAGAGAAAGTAGAAATGGAAATAAAATAATAATCAAAGACACTAATATTTAAATAAAACATAATTACACTAAAAACACATGTGCCTCGAACAGTTAAACAACTAAAATGCATAAAAAGTGTGTAACAAAACAGTAATAATTTAAAATGTACCGTAGCAGCCCATAAGATTTGAGTAAATTTCCCAGCATTCCAGTGAGATTAAGATGTGCTAGTCCTCCTCCTCTCCATATGCTAAAGTGCATAAGTGCGTTTTCAAACGTTTTTTAAAGGAGAGAAGGATGAGGGCCATTTTTATGGGCCTCCTCCACTGACTGCAGTGTGCAAGGTGATCTATATAGGGAGATGTGGTTTGACAGATAGCCTGGACCCAAACTGTTTAGGGCTTTGTATTTAGCCCGGAAGCAGACAGGCAGCCAGTGGAGCTGCCGCAACATGGGAGTGGTTCTCTCCCTGTACAGAGCCCCAGTTAGTAACCTGGCTGCTGATCTCTGGACCAGTTGAAGCTTCCAAGCTGTCTTCAAAGGCAGCTCCACATATAGAGCATTTCAGTAGTCCATACGGGATGTGACTAGGGCATGGACTACCATGGCCAGATCTGGCGTCTCAAGGTACAGGCACAGTTGGTGCACAAATTTTAATTGTGCAAAGGTGCTCCTGGCCACTGCTGACTCCTGGGGTTCCAGGGTCAGTGATGAGTCCAGGATCACCCCAAAGCTGCAAACCTGTGTCTTCATAGAGTGTAACCCTGTCTAACACAGACTGTAACCCTATACCCTGTTCTGCCTTGCGACTGACCAGGAGTACCTCAGTCTTGTCTGGATTGAGTTTCAGCTAGTTGGCCCTCATCCAGTCCATTACTGATGACAGGCACCAGTTCAGGCCCAGAAAAGCATCCTTGGCTTTTGATTGAAAGGAGTAATAGAGTTGGGTGTCATCTGCGTAAATCTGACAACGAACTCCAAAACTCCGGATGATCTGTCCCAGTGGTCTCTCTAGGAATCCCTTGGTCTTCCAACATAACTCTAGGATCAATTTGCCACAGAATTGTGCTAGAGGACCTAAGGATTTCTAGAGCGAACACTTCTCTAGGCATTTATAAGTCCTCCAGTGTGACACCATGATCATCTTCCAGCAGAAGCGGATCATCGAGTTGCACTGGAGAATGTAGAGATAACTAAATAGTCATTCTTTCAGGTTAAAAAAAAATAAAAATGTTCCTTTTTCGCAGAGATTCTGTGTCCTTAACCCTAGTGAACATGCAGGGCTGACTGTGTTCTCACTTTTCCTTGTGCGCAAATGCCCCAATCATAGTCTACCCCGTCATTCTGCCGCTCTTTGTCCTTTCCTTGCTCACACTGCATTATCAGCAGTTTAAGTAGTCTTTTATCGTTATGTCTTCATTGTGCCAATTGTCTCAATTTTTCTATTTCTGTCATTCTACATTTTCAGAGATGGTTCAAGAAGCGCCTGGCTGAGTGGCGGAAATCCGAAGGGCTCCCGTCCGAAAGCGGGTCTGTCAGAGACTGACTGGAACTTTCCTTCTAGAAACAGTCCTGGGAAAACTGACTGCTCAGTTATTTCTTTCACTGTGGAACACCACATTACTATCAGAACTCATCCTTCGCCTGTTATTTAACCAGCTGCCTTATTTAAAATGTATATAACTGATGTGTGAGGAATAATTGTGCAAAAATATATGTACTGGTTGAGGTATTATCTTACCAAACTTAAAGCTACCAGTCTGACTGTAGCTACTTCAATAGTGATATGGAGGTGATGTGTTAATAATGACATTTCCTTTCATGCCTGGCAGAACTAATATACATGAATAAATATATGCAAAACTATTGCGCCCCCATTTTCAAAAACAAGATCAGTACAAAGAAGCAATTGCAATTTTTTTATAATATGATAAACAAAGGGCCAAGGCATGATTTGGCCCAGTTTATGGATGTGAGGGTCTTCATACATGCAACTAAGAAACTCTCAAGGAGATGAGCTGGTAATGTCCCTGAACAAGCAAAATTGTGTTCCTTGAACCTGTGAATGTAAGAGGTGTACTTGGTGCCATTGCAACTCCCAGCTAGAGTACAAATAAAAAAAATGCAACTATTTCTACATCTTCCCTCGTCTGGCATCATCCTGTGCAGGATACTTGAGGTCAGACCCCATGCAGACACCTGCATTGCTAGAACATGCCAAGCACATTCAGTAATGTTTGGATCCAACTTGGCAGCCAGGTTCTCCTCCTCTTCTCTACTCAGATTCCTAGGCCAAAAGGTAAACAACATATTATTAAGAGATCTTGGAGTACCATCTATCCCTGGCATTCAAGCATGCATAACAATGCTACCCTCAAGGACTGGAACATACCTATATTTCACTGAGCATCAACATAATTACATGATCATTTGTGCATGCAGTCACTGTATTTTCCTTGGTTTTCCCATTACAGAAACAGGAATATTTCCTGGCACATATTAATAAAATCAGATGTTTTATGAAAACTGAGAAAGCATGTCATTGATTTGTCAGTGCTATCAATTATTGTTGTTAACTATATCATGTCAACTAGGGCATACGGTGACCCTATGACTGAGATACTTCTAAGTCACTCTGGCATCAACAGCCCTGCTCCAGTCTTGCTGAACCAGGGCCGTGGCTTCACTAATTTGAATCCAGTCAACTATAATATGGCCTTCTTATTTTCCTACTACCTTTTTCCTTGCCTAGCATTATTTCATTTCCATGAGGTCTATGAGGTCATGAATAGTCGGAAACGACTGAGTGATTGAACAACAACAACAGTACGTATCTTCTCATGATATGTCCAAAGTTTGACAGTTTCAGTGGGTTGCTGTGAGTTTTTCGGGCTGTGTGGCCATGTTCCAGAAGCCTTCTCTCCTGTGATGACCCATGGGCCTTGTAGTCCTGCTCAGGACATTGTAATTCCTGATGAAGATGAAAACTTGGGTTTTTTACCTTCCCAGTCTGAACTGGATTCCTCTCAGCCAGATCTTTCCCAGGCAGATCTGGGAACCTTGCACCTGCAAGAAAGTTGTCTCCCAGAAGTATGTCAAACAAGCCCAGAGCCTACTTCTCCCGTGTTCTTGCGCCGGGAGTTTTGTAAACAACAGAGAAGTTTGGAATCAGCTTCGCGCAGGAGTGCGAGGATTGCAGCTAAGAATGTAGCCAATTAAGACTGCTTCTCGTGAGAATCTTTAAGGAGTTTAACATCTGGTCTCAGAGTTTAGCTTTCGTTTCTGATTCCCAGAGAACTGCTTCGGTGGGAAAGTTAGACTCTATATAGGTGTTTTACCCGCGTAGTAACTTCGCGGAGTCAATTCGTCAGCCTACGGAGCGAGTTGTGTCTGGACAGCGCGCTCCGATTCAAGCCTCGCTCCTGCTCAAGCCTTTGCTATCCAGCCTTCGCCTTGCTTCCCAGCCTTTGTTTATCTACGGACTTTGCCTTGTTTCCCAGGACCAATCCTTGCCTTGTTCCACGGATTTTACCAAGTTATTCCACGGACCTTGTTCTTGTTCCTAGTTACCTTGTTCCACGTTTTAAGCCTTGTTTCAAGTATCAAGTTATTTCCTAGCCTTGCTCAAGTTTATGGACTAAAGGACCTTGTCATCTCCCCTCACTTTGCCTGGCAAAGTGAGTGTTTCGGTTATTGGATTACAACTTTGGACCATAATATTTCTTATTGGACATTGCTTTTTTGGACTAATTTTGACCTTTCCTGAAAGGTCCGCTTCTGAACTAACTTTTACATTTGTTTTTATTAACCTTATATATTTCCTTAATAAAGATATTAGTTAGAATCTGGCCTCTGCGTATGGTTATTGGTGCTCTGTAGCCGGGGTCGTGACAGTTTGACTCCGCCACCCTAAGCACCAATTAACCTCGGCCAGAATGTCTACCGGAACCGTGCCCGGTGGGCAGCCACTGAGCTACACCATCAGCAAGGACGAAGTGGATCGCATCCGCGACAGACTCAACGCCCAGGATGGAGAAATAAAGGGCTTGCGGGAGCGCGGAATCCGCCTCCCGGCCATGGCGTTGCCTACCAAGTTTACTGGAGAAGCTTCTAAGGTTCATGTTTTCCGTCGCCAATGTCAAGCTTATCTAGAGGCCCGTGATGCCGAGTTTCCCCAAGAAGACATCAAAGTGGCGTGGGTTTACAGTCTTCTAGACGGGCCAGCGGCCAATTGGGCGACGGCACTGTTCGACCAAGCCTCTCCACACCTAAGATCAGCGCAACACTTCTTGGACCACCTCAAGGAGACTTGGGGAATCGAGGACAATTTGGAGGCAGCCGGTCACAAACTCCGTCGCCTTTTCCAAGGAGACAGACCTATGTCTCAGTATATAGCCGAGTTCCGAGTGCTGGCCCACAACACCGGCTGGAACGATGTAGCCCTCAGAGGACAATTCCGGGAGGGTCTCAACATTGAAATGCTGGAAGAAATCTCCAAGGTGGATCCTCCCCAGACCCTCGAGGCACTCATTGATCAATGTTTACGGGCTGAAGTCATGATTGCCAACAGGAAACAGTGGGTTCGAGGCCAGGGCAGTAGAGCCGGGGCAAAACCCCCCGCTCCCGCCAGCGTTCAGCCACGTCCAGTGTGGAGACCCCCACCGCCAACCCCATACCCCAGAGGAGGCGAGGAGGTGCCGATGCAGTTGGGCAATGTGCGTCCCAGACTAGATGCCGCCGAGAAGGCCCGTCGTCAACGCTTAAACCTCTGTTGGTACTGCGGGAACGGGGGCCACTTCGCCAGAGAGTGCCCAGCCAAAGGGAAGCCTGCCGCCCGTCTTGCGGCGGCGTCCTCCACGGAGACGAAGGCGTCTGAGCCGACTGGCACACAGCCGGCGGGGGAAGCCAACGACCGGGTGTAGAGAGGCTCGCCAACCCGGTCAAAAAATCCATTCAAGAGCCGCCAACCGGGGTCCTGTTCCTTCTCGTGGTCACATTATGGTCAGCAAAAAGGGGACCCGTCATGATCCACGCCATGATAGACTCTGGAGCTACCAACAATTTCATTGATAGAGAGTATGCCGACTCTCTGGGATTACAATATCATGATTTCAAGAATGCCCGTGTGGTGCAAGCCATAGACGGCCGCCCCCTCAAGACGGGCCCCGTAAGTCAGTGGTCGGAACCCACCAGGATGTGGATAAGGGAACATATGGAAGAGATTTCCTTCTTTGTTACCGAGGTTCCCCATTTCCCTGTGATTTTGGGAATTCCATGGCTGACTCTCCACGACCCTAACATCTCCTGGTCCAACAGAGAACTGCAGTTTGCTTCACCGTACTGCCAAAACCATTGCCTCGTAGCCAAGGTCTGCCATGCCACAGACACCGAGCCCATCATCACCTTGCCAAAGAAGTACTCCGAGTATTGGGATGTATTCAATGAGAAAGAAGCCGAAAAATTACCCCCACATAGACCTTATGACTGTGCCATTGACTTGGTGGAGGGGGCCCCGATCCCGCGAGGGCATCTCTACTCCCTGACTGAACCAGAGCAAGAAGCTCTCAGGGAATTCATAGAGACAAACCTTCGCAAGGGATTCATCAGACCCTCTCAATCCCCAGCCGCCTCCCCAGTGATGTTTGTGAAGAAGAAGTCAGGGGAACTACGCTTGGTGGTGGACTACAGAGCATTGAACAATATCACCAAGCGGAACAGCTATCCCCTGCCCTTAATCTCGGATCTACTGGATCGGCTTCGAGGAGCCAAGGTTTACACCAAGCTGGATCTTCGGGGGGCTTACAACTTAGTTCGCATCAGGGAAGGGGACGAGTGGAAGACCGCCTTCCAGACCAAATTCGGATTATTCGAGTCCCGAGTTATGAATTTCGGTTTATGCGGAGCTCCCGCAACGTTCCAGCATTTTGTCAATGACATTTTTCAGGACTATCTAGACAGGTTCTTGATAATCTACCTGGACGATTTTTTGGTGTTTTCTAGATCACAATCAGAACATGAGAACCACGTCAAAATGGTGTTACAACGATTGCGGGATCATGGACTTTATGCCAAGCTGGAAAAATGCGCCTTTGATCTACAAGAGGTAGATTTCCTTGGTTACCGCATCTCGCCTCTAGGGCTTTCCATGGATCCAGCCAAGGTTTCAGCAGTATTGGAATGGCGGGCGCCAACTAACAAGAAAGAGGTGCAGCGTTTCTTGGGGTTCGCGAACTATTACCGCAAGTTCATTCCAGATTTTGCCCGCTGGTCCGACCCCATCACTAGCTGCATCCGTGGAAAGCAGCCTTTCCGCTGGACTGATCAAGCAGAGAAAGGGTTCCAGCAACTAAAGAAACTATTCACCTCCCAGCCAATTCTACAGCACCCAAATCCTGGAACCCCTTTTGTTGTGCAAGCGGACGCCTCTGATGTGGCAATTGGGGCTGTACTCTTACAACCGGTGGGAGATCACCTCCATCCCTGTGCCTTTTACTCTCGTCAACTAACCACACCAGAGAGGAATTACACCATTTGGGAAAAAGAACTACTGGCCATAAAGGCAGCCTTTGAAACTTGGAGACATTGGCTAGAAGGGGCCAAATTTCCCATTGAAGTCCACACTGATCATCGTAATCTAGAACATCTAAGAACTGCCCGCAAACTAAATCAGAGGCAGCAACGTTGGGCTTTATTCTTCGAACGTTTCGACTTCCAGATTCATTATGTGACCCCAGCCCAGACCAAGCAAGCAGACGCCCTGTCACGTAAACCGGAATACGCTGCAGGACGCAAGGAGACCTTTGAATCCCAACTATTACAACCCGGGAACTTTGCCACGCTCACAGTGGGGAACACCAAATCCATTCCCATTGGTTCAACTTCCTCTACTCCAGGACCCCTCTGTGCTCAAGAAATCAGGGCTAGTCAGCAAGCAGATGCCTGGGCGCAGGACCAACTTCGCCAAGGTCTGCATTTTCCCTTTTCGCTTAAGGATGGGCTGCTTTGCTATAGAAATCATGTTTATATCCCACCCGGACCGGGCAGGGAAAAAGCGCTTCGTCTGTGTCATGATTGCAAACCAGCAGGACACTTCGGACTATTTAAAACCATGCATCTGATCCTAAGGGATTTTTGGTGGCCCAAGATCCGCAAGGATGTGGAAAAATATGTCAACACCTGCCCAGTATGCCAGCGCTCCAAGATAAGAAGGGAGAAGCCCTCAGGGCTTTTACACCCCCTTCCTACCCCATCTCGCCCATGGGAAATAATTTCTGCGGATTTCATCACTGACCTACCACCTTCCTGTGGATTCACCACGATCTTAGTGGTGGTGGACCTTTTCACCAAGTTAGCCCATTTCATTCCCTGCGAAGGCCTCCCCACGGCCAAAGAGACTGCGGATCTATTCCTTCAACATGTTTTCAGACTACATGGATTGCCCAAGAGTTTAGTCACAGACCGTGGATCTCAATTCACCTCTCGTTTTTGGAAGGCGCTACAAAAACTATTGGGCATAGACTCTCGCTTATCTTCAGCTCATCATCCCCAAACAGATGGGCAAACGGAGCGCACCAATGCCACTTTGGAGCAGTATCTTCGCTGTTATGTAAACTACCAACAGGACAATTGGGCTTCTCTGTTACCACTGTCTGAGTTTGCCTACAACAATGGAGTTCAAGCTTCTACAAAAGAAACGCCGTTCTTTGCAAACTACGGCTTCCATCCACGTTTCTTTCCCCCTGTCATTGAAACTTCAGAAGTTCCCGCAGCAGAGGATTGGCTGCAGGAACTCACAGCGGTGCAACAACTTTTGCTCCAGCAACTGGACCAAGCCAAGGAGGACTATAAACACCACGCTGACAAACACCGCCAGTCGGGCCCCGAAATCAAGGTAGGAGATCGGGTTTTTCTGTCCACTCGCTTTCTGCCCTCCCACCGCCCTTGCCGGAAGTTAGATGCCCGTTTCATTGGCCCCTATCCAGTGGTGGCGCAATTAAACCCCGTGACTTTCAAACTCCAACTTCCGCGTTCAATGCGCATTCACCCAGTGTTTCACTGTTCCCTGCTCCTTCCGGCGGATGGTGTGCGTCCTGATACAGACCAACCGGCCCCCCCTCCGGTTTTGATGAATGGGGAGGAGGAGTTCGAGGTTGAGGACATTTTGGATTCTCGCTTTCACCGCCGCCGCCTACAATATCTCATTGACTGGGTGGGTTTTGGCCCTGAGGAACGCTCTTGGGAAGACGCCTCCACAGTCCATGCTCCTGAGCTAACCCGTCGCTTTCATCAGACCTATCCCGCCAAGCCGCGACCTCGCGCCTCGGGGAGAGGGCCCCAGTTTGGGAGGGGCCTTGAGGAGGGGGATAGTGTGATGACCCATGGGCCTTGTAGTCCTGCTCAGGACATTGTAATTCCTGATGAAGATGAAAACTTGGGTTTTTTACCTTCCCAGTCTGAACTGGATTCCTCTCAGCCAGATCTTTCCCAGGCAGATCTGGGAACCTTGCACCTGCAAGAAAGTTGTCTCCCAGAAGTATGTCAAACAAGCCCAGAGCCTACTTCTCCCGTGTTCTTGCGCCGGGAGTTTTGTAAACAACAGAGAAGTTTGGAATCAGCTTCGCGCAGGAGTGCGAGGATTGCAGCTAAGAATGTAGCCAATTAAGACTGCTTCTCGTGAGAATCTTTAAGGAGTTTAACATCTGGTCTCAGAGTTTAGCTTTCGTTTCTGATTCCCAGAGAACTGCTTCGGTGGGAAAGTTAGACTCTATATAGGTGTTTTACCCGCGTAGTAACTTCGCGGAGTCAATTCGTCAGCCTACGGAGCGAGTTGTGTCTGGACAGCGCGCTCCGATTCAAGCCTCGCTCCTGCTCAAGCCTTGCCTTGCTATCCAGCCTTCGCCTTGCTTCCCAGCCTTTGTTTATCTACGGACTTTGCCTTGTTTCCCAGGACCAATCCTTGCCTTGTTCCACGGATTTTACCAAGTTATTCCACGGACCTTGTTCTTGTTCCTAGTTACCTTGTTCCACGTTTTAAGCCTTGTTTCAAGTATCAAGTTATTTCCTAGCCTTGCTCAAGTTTATGGACTAAAGGACCTTGTCATCTCCCCTCACTTTGCCTGGCAAAGTGAGTGTTTCGGTTATTGGATTACAACTTTGGACCATAATATTTCTTATTGGACATTGCTTTTTTGGACTAATTTTGACCTTTCCTGAAAGGTCCGCTTCTGAACTAACTTTTACATTTGTTTTTATTAACCTTATATATTTCCTTAATAAAGATATTAGTTAGAATCTGGCCTCTGCGTATGGTTATTGGTGCTCTGTAGCCGGGGTCGTGACATCTCCTGATGTTTCACCTTTTGGAGATTTTATGTTGTTTGGAAAAGCATGACCTTGTCAGACGTCACAACCTTTTGGGAAATGATGCCATAACCTCTTGGTAAAAGAATGACCTGTTAAGAGTCATAACCTTTTTGATAAAATGGCATTCACCAGCAGTCATGCAAGGCAACGTGGTTTCTCAGCTGTTAAACTGATATACAGTAGAGTCTCACTTATCCAAGCTAAACGGGCCGGCAGAAGCTTGGATAAGCAAATATCTTGGATAATAAGGAGGGATTAAGGAAAAGCCTATTAAACATCAAATTAGGTTATGATTTTACAAATTAAACATCAAAACATCATGTTATACAACAATTTTGACAGAAAAAGTAGTTCAATACGCAGTAATATTATGTTGTAATTACTGTATTTACAAATTTAGCACCAAAATATCACGATATATTGAAAACATTGACTACAAAAATGGCTTGGATAATCCAGAAGCTTGGATAAGTGAAGCTTGGATAAGTGAGACTCTACTGTACCTAGGTATGCCTTTGAACTTCTTTCTAGGGACAAAGATATGCCAATGCACAAACACACACACACATACACACATATATTCAGCAGAGTTTCAGAAGTGTTCTTTTTAGTTGCCTCAAAACATCTACTCTCTCTTAAAATATATTTGCCTTTAAATCATGCTCTCAAGAGACAAAAATAAGCAGACTTCTTTAAAAGTAACATAGTTGGTTTACTCAAAACCATCATGTATCCAGCATACAGGTACTTTGCTTATCAATCCAGTTACAAATAGATTTGAAGTAGTTTCTGTGCGTAGGTCACACAGGGTATCATTCTTAGAATCAACAGTCCATAGTCCAGTGGATTCTAATGGCTTCTGTACAGCATACCGTTCCTGCATTGAAGTCTGAACAATACAGTTCTTACTGAAGTCTAAACTGAACTGAGTCCTGAACAACCCCAGATCTGATCACATGGTCAATAGCCCCACCACAACAAAGAATTAAGGTTTATTGCATACCAGTACACACATACACAATACAGCAAGCAATCTGAATTATAAACACAACATATAACTAGTGGAGGCTTAAGGAGGTTGCTATTCCAACATCGCCTGCAATGGTGGCTGGCATTGTCAGAGGTTCTCTTGGCTTCTAGGGAGAGTTCAGACTTGATTCGCTCTAAGACAGTGGTTCTCAAACTGTGGGTACCCAGATGTTTTGGCCTTCAACTCCCAGAAAACCTAACAGCTGGTAAACTGGTTGAGAACCACTGCTCTAAGACTGATTTATTTGTCATCAGGACATTTGAAATGTGTTGATTTTCTTCAAATCAGCTTTCTTCACTGTCCAGCTTTTACAACCATACATAAAAATAGGAAATATAATGGCATGGAGAATCCTGACTTTGTAATTAATGATATACTTCCTTCATATCTACCCTAATGTCCTTCTTATTTCTTGACTGCAGTCTTCCATTCTGATTAATGATTGAACCAAGGTATGGAAAATCTTGAGTTATGTCAGTATCTTCACTGTGTACTCTGAAGTACTCTGAAGTTATGTACATCTTCTGTGGCCATTACTTTTGTTTCCTTAATGCTAAAATATAACTATGCTTTTTGTATTTTCTTCCTTGGCTTTATTCAGTAGTCATTCCAAGTCTTTGCTATTTTCTGCTAGCAGTATGATTCATCTACATATCTTAAATTCTTGTTCTCCAATTTTCATACCCCCTCCAACTCTAATCCAGCTTTGCATATACAATAATACATTGACCATACAAGCTAGGATGATAGGATTTTGATATAATGCAGCCTCATGGTAAAGGTTTCCCCTTGACATTACGTCTAGTCGAGGGGGTGGTGCTCATCTCCATTTCTATGCCAAAGAGCCAGTGTTGTCTGTAGTCATCTCCTAGGTCATATGGCTGGCATGACTGCATAGAGCGCCATTACCTTCCCACCGATGCAGTACTTATTGATCTACTCATATTTGCATGTTTTTGAACTGCTAGGTTGACAGAAGCTGGGGCTAATGACAGGAGCTAACCCTTTCCATGGATTCGAACTGCCGACCTTTTGAACAGCAAGTTCTGCAGTTTAGCAGTTTAACCCACTGTGCCACTGCAGCCCCTTACCTGACTCAAAATGTCCATAATGCAGCCTTACCTGACCCAAAATGTCCATATTCTGTCATAGCAGTGGCATATTTTCTTGAGTAATGGTTACCTAGGATAAGCAAATGTTTGGCATACCTATTTCTTTAAGAGCGATCCATAGTTTTCTGTTATCTATCCAATCAAAGGCTTTGCTATAATCCATACAGCACAAATCAGTTAACTCTGAAATTATTTGTTGTGTGCTATTATACGTTATATGTTTGCAATATGATCTTCCGTTCCAAAGCCCATCTGCGACATCTGGCATTTGTTGCTCCAAATATGGTAAAACCTTCATTGTAGAATTTTTAGCATCACTTTGCTTGCAATGGTCCAGTGGTTGCTGAAATTCCTGGTATTCCATTTCTCGGGGATTGGGATGTTTCCAATCTACAGGCCATTGTTCTGTTTTCCATATTTGTCGAGAGATTTTAGTTAGAATTTGAATGCTAACCCCTGCATGCCATCACATTTTCATTTAATCAAGGAATCTCATCCAGGAAAAAGATATGCAAAAAGAGCCAATGTAACCCAATCACATGAACAGCAACTATACAACTTTACCACCAATGTTATGGAAATAAAAATATTTTAAGCCTGACATAAAAGTTAATGAACATCTAAGAATAAATACCATAGATACACATATACAGGAGGAGCATAGAACGATTATTCTACACAATCACAAGAACTAACAAGAACTGGGTTTAACAAATATAATCCTAAAGTACACACTTTTAAAGTTCACTTAGAATCTGTGATAAGTTTCAGTGGTATATATTTAATAGTTTTGGAGTAACAGCAGATACAGAGGTCTCCATACACACACACATTATGCAATTCAAGGTATTTCAGCATAGATAAGACTTTTCACACCTGTTCTCTAAAGATCTGTGTCCTCTTCAGTTCAAGGCTTTGTTAATATTTTCAAAGATATGCCCATATTTAATCGAGTCTAATGCACCATCGAATCTAATGAGCACCTTCATTTTTTGGGTGCTAAAAAACGCAGTTTATACTTTTTCAGAAACAAAAGGTGTTGCAGGATTGTCAACATGACCTAATATTTGTCTTAGGCCCCTTCTACACTACCATATAAAATCCAGATTATCTGATTTGAACTGGATTATATGGTAGCGTAGACACATATAATCCAGTTCAAAGCAGATAATGTGGATTATTTGCTTTGATAATCTGGATTAAATGGCAGTGCAGAAGAGGCCTTAGGGGCATTCTACACCTACCCTAAAATGAGAAACCAAGATAAAAGGGGTGTGTGGTTAAATGACATTTCACGAAATGCGTGCTAATTCAAATTAACAGCTGAAAAACACACATTTAAAATATGCGCTTTAAACTCGATTGCAGCCAAAAAATGTGCATATTCACATGACTGTATATCCCTGCAAACAAAGTGTGGACTGCTCCTGAGCATGTGCACATTTTTAAATCCCAAAATAGCTGATCTGGGCTGTAAATAAATGGAGGTATGGACACACAGGTGGCTAAATAGAAGCATGATTGGAAAGCAATTACAATGAGAACTCTCTGTAAGCATTCCTTTGTTCTGATCTTTATGAAATTAAACAGAGCTTGAATTTCAGTAGGATGAGGAGCGATAATAGGAAATCTGCTTGTGTGTACATTTAAATATCCGCATGAGTGCATATGAGGTCCAGTGCATCTTGGACAGCCAATTTAAAAAAGTTAACTTCTGCCAGATGTCCCCAGTCTATCTTGCAGATTTCTAAAATCCACTACAAACTATGGTGTCAGGGTGGTGGGGAAGCATTTACCGGGGCTGACAAGTTTCTGTTTGGACTTGTTGTCAAGTCCTGCGATTTTTTGCCTAACTTATTTGTTCTGCATTTTGACACTTCTGGAAGCGCCTTGAGCGATCTACGAACAAGGAAGTAGCAGTCACAAATAAGAGAGGCTAGGATCACAACTTTAGTCCTCTGTGGTATTTGCCTCAGCTACAAAGCTAAAGAAGCTCCAGGATAAAACATTCTTGCACAATTGCAATCATATGGCATTATCTGATCTGATCAGTAAACAGCATGTAGCCCTTTCTATTACTTCCTGTGAAATCATCTTATTTTTTTTTCTAGAGTCATAGATCAGTTTCTACCACCTGAAAAATTTGAAATCACAGCACCAGTCAGGTTAGCCAAATCTGAAAGTTGTCTTTGTGATATGAGTATCAGTGAAATAGTCCATTTTAAAAAAAGAAATCTTGCAGCTCTCTACAGGATTTTTGTGGAGTACTATGTTTTCAAACGTTTGATCCCATGTGAAATGTTTTTGTCATACTTAACACTGACTCTTTCAAAGACTCTTCACTTTAGGGAAACTTAAAAGAGGATTTTTTTTATCGTGTTAACAGTGACTTGAGAACATACTGCAAGTCGCTTCTGGTGTGAGAGAATTGGCTGTCTACAGAGATGTTGTCCAGATCTGCTACCAACCTGCTGGGAGGCTTCTCTCATATTGTTGCATGGGAAACTAGAGCTGATAGATAGGAGCTCACCCCATCTCGCAGATTCAAACCGGCAATCTTCAGGTCAGCAACCCAACCTTCAGGTCAGTAGTTCAGCCGGCACAAGGATGATAGCAACACATTTGGTGAAGGAGGCATACTACATCAAAATTATAATGGTTTATTAAAAAAACATGTTGGTTGGCAGAGAAATATGAGTTCTTAACCAGGATAAAGCTGCCCAGCTGAAGTCCAAAGACAAGGTTTTTTGCACTGCTGAGCAGCTCTTACCATTACAATATTTTTTCTTGATCTATAGCTAAAATGTCCTTCTTTGCCATTTCTACTCTGGTTCTAGCTCTCCCTCTGAAGTAACAGAGAGCCAGTTTGAGCCATCTTTTATACAATTCTAGCAACGTTACAAGCATTGGAAAACTAGAGGGGTTTAAAGCTATAATTGAATCCCACAATTCCAAGAATCAGACAAGGCTTATAATAAATATATATTTATTAATAAATAATGATTATATATTTATTAATAAATAATAAATAATAATAAATACATATTTATTTATTTACAATAATAAATAAATATTTCCACTATGAGCAAACAAATTAATGCCTCATATGGCTCATCTACATATAGCTCATAATCTGGGATCAGTCCTGCTGCCTCATCACACTAGAGCATGAATCCACTTTAAATCCAGTTTCTGCCCCCTGCAGAACTCTGGGGTTTGTAGTTTGGTGAGGCCCAGGACTTGTCTGGCTGAGCTGTTTAAAGCCCCCTCTCTAAAGTGGATTTAAAATGGATCCAAGCTCTAGTGTGATGAGGTTGCTGGACTAACCAACCCTGCAGGTCTCTATATGTCTGACCCACAACAGTAGCAGGGAGGCATTCAGGCCATCCAATGGGTTTGGTCTCACTGGACTGTTTGTCATCTTATCATTTCTCCCCATTGCTACTGCTGGATGGCCACAAAACCCCAGAAGAGCTCCTGGCCATCGCTGGGCATCTTTGCAACCAGGGAGGAGGGAAGGTATCAGTAAAGGCATCTGGCGACAGCCAAGAACTCCCGAAAGTTTTGTGGCCATTTGCTGCAGCAATGGGGAATGATACAAGGCTGTTTTGTTACCATATGGACACTGGAGCAGATTGGAGTGGTTGTGATGTCGACACTCAACCTGAAGCGTAGGGCTGCTCCAGAGTTTCAGCAAATCTTCAGATGATTCCCTGGCTTGGCTTAACATAGGGCAAAATTTGCTTAATCAGGACATCCAGGTTCAGCTTCTAGTCTATTTTGGGGTAAAGGGCTGATGCAGACGAACCTTTTGTCTACCCTACAAAATGGCAGGATCCTACCTGTTGAACACAAATGATTGAAAAAAGCCAACAATATAAGCACAGTCCTCCTAATTTACTTAAAATTAGGTAGTCAGGTAGAGTAATCAGCGCTTAACTGGCTGTGATAATTGCTTGAGCCTATCCGAACACAACGCATTCTTAGCCGCATCTTTGACTACAAAGGCGTCTGGATCAAACTGGACAAGGAAGGTGGGAGCTCTGCAAGCAAAGAGGGGGAAAACAGTAGTCAGTCTAAACCATTTCCTTCACAGCAAAATCAAAACTAACAAACAATAAGGTTTTTGGGTCCTACCAGTATAAACCACACTTCTTTTTGTCAAAACTCCATTGAAGGAGCACTCAGAGCCTGTGTGCAAACAGATGGTGCCAACCTAGTCATCACAGGAAATCCCACCTTTTAGGAGGCATAGCAAGTTCCTCAAGTCTAGATGTCGCCACTGCATTTTTTGCTGCCGATGACACGGGCCACATAGCAGAACGGTCTGGGGCACATTCAGAAGGGAGAGTTTTTGCTTTAGCAAGCTCTACTACCCTTGGACTTGCCACAGCTTGCAGGGCAGCTGGGTTCACCTACAGAAGGAAACAGGAAAAAAATTAAGGAACAACAAGCATGGGATTCAATGCAAAGCATTTCAATGACAGCTAAAACAGTATGTAGTTTATCAACAAGAGATTACGGGATCTCTGTTACTTGTCTAGTGCAAATAAAAACCCTAGAAAATTAGACAGTGGCTGAAGTTTCCCACAGATATAAGCAGCTACAAATAAATTCAGATTTTCTTCCCTCAAGAGATTAAATACTGTGTGACTAAAGAATGTGACACACAGGCAATCAGTTCTGCATTAGCAGTCAGGCCTTTGTAATGCACTGTCTGTGTGATCTTGTATTTCTCTGCGGTTCTCAAGGAGGCTTGTGAACGACTGTACCATAAAGACATTATGTTTGAACAATAGAGCTTGAGAGCACTGAAACAGCACAAGTGAAATAATAATAAATAATAATAATACACTTCATTTGTATACCGCCCTACCCCCCCAAAGGGACCCAGGGCGATTTCCAATATGTAAGGCAAACATTCACTTGCTGAAAAAACCGTACAGACATTGAAATAGACACATTCAACAATGTAACAAAACCTAATTACTGGTAACTTAACAACCAAAATGTCAACAACTAAAAGCATCCTAAAATGCCGAAAATGGTTGAAACATACTAAAAGTAAAAATAAAATATTAAAAACCCATTTCATTGTAGCTCCATCAGTAAAAGGTTCAAAATGACTCTTCCTCCTCCATGCCTCTTCCTCGCCTCTTAGAATGGATCTATACTGCCATATAATCCAGATTATCAAAGCAGATAATCCATATTAAAAACTTGGCTCTGCGCCCAGGCATTCAGCGAATAAGCTCATTGGCTGTTGTAATCGGGTCGCAAATCTGTAATTGTAGCAGTACTGAATGACTGAGGATGGTGCAATATCGCTGCTTTGCAGTGTTTTAATTTTTGTATACTTTTAATCATGTTTTTATCATGTTTTTATCATGTTTTAATTGTTTTGTTTTTATAGTATATTTGTTGCTGGCCCTCGTGGCAGAATGTAAGCCGCTCTGAGTCCCCTCGGGGAGAAGGGCGGGGTATAAATGCATGTAATAATAATAATAATAATAATAATAATAATAATAATAATAATATCTGCTTTGAACTGGACTATACGAGTCTTCACTGTCATATAAACCAGTTCAAAGCAGACAATCTGGATTTTATATGGCAGTTTACATGAGGCCGTGGTCTGGATACATTGCCATATACTCCAGATTATCAAATCAGATAATCCAGATTATCTGCTTTGAACTGGATTATTTGATTCTACACTGCTATATAATCCAGTTCAAATTAGATAATCTGGATTTTATATGGCAGTGTAGATCTAGCCTTAGACTTCCTGCCAAAGCATACAGTTTTCCCATCCTGAAGTTCAGCAGGATGCTGGTCTTTCACTTTTCTCAAGTGTGTCCTCTCTTAATTTCAGATAGATTTTGCCTTCAGGAAAATGAATGCCCTTACATAACCAGAGCTTCAACTATTTTATATATAAGTGAAATAAAAACATGTGCCTGAAAATGCTCTCTTGGATAATCCTGATATTAAAGAATCCCTCTAACACCCAAAGAATTGAAGTCATAGAATTACTCTGCGGATTGGGGCTTCCACACATCTGTTATCATAGTACACAATACAGTTCTTCACTACTGGCTGGGCGAGACGCTCTGTCCTCAAGGATGCTGAAGCTCTCTTTGAAGAAAGTGAAACCTGTGTTTCAGCCTATGGAAAGAAAAAGAATGTATAAAAAACAATTTTGTTTTCAGACAACACTTTCACAAACAGTTCAAAGACAGATGCCAGCAGCGCATTTATTAAATATACAGGCAGCCCTTGAGTTACATACATACAACTCATAGTTAAGAACAGGGTGAGAAAGTGAGAGAAATCTAGCCCTCAGAAGGGAAATTCATTCCTGAAAGAGTTATCCTGGGGAAAAGGTGTCTCCACTGAAGCTTTCTCACCAATCCTTGTTTCCACAACAAGCCATTTTTTTTTCAAAATTCAATTATCACAGGGACAGAAAATGCAGTGAAGTCTTCTGAACAGGAGGAAAGACGGCAAAACAAACACCACAGGGGTATTAACTTTCCCCCATGTTATCCAATGTGAGACACACACACACACATCTGGAGTTACACTTGCAGTTTCTTAAGTCGCTCCTGATATGAAAAAAAAAATCTATGTGCTCCTTTTTAACGTTCACCCACTGTTCCCAAAATGCAACCTATATAACAAGCAAAAAAACCCTCCAAAACCTCTTACCGAATACAGTAGAGTCTCACTTATCCAACAGAAACGGGCCGGCAGAACGTTGGATAAGCGAATATGTTGGATAATAAGGAGGGTTTAAGGAAAAGCCATTTAAACATCAAATTAGGTTATGATTTTATAAATTAAGCACCAAAACATCATATTATACAACAAATTTGACAGAAAAAGTAGTTCAAAACGCAATAATGCTATGTAGTAATTACTGTATTTACGAATTTAGCACCAAAATATCACGATATATTGAAAACATTGACTACAAAAATATGTTGGATAATCCAGAACGTTGGATAAGTGAGTCTTGGATAAGTGAGACTCTACTGTAGCTGCAAAACAAATTTAATGAATTTCATATCAATTCAGCGGCCCTCATTTCCCCCAAGGAATCTGGAGTGCTTTCAGGTGAAGCTCTTATTGTACAAAGGCATATTCTCCTGTATTAAACCAAGCAAACTAAAGCTCCCCAAACCTAGTAAATAATGCATTATGTTTTCAGAATAAAACACCCAGGAGAAATTATTGAGAGGATGATAAAAGGGCTGTCTGAAGCCACCAGATCCCATCTGATAGAATCCTGAACATTAGGAAGAACATCCTGTGAGAGCTGTTCAGCAGTGGAACTCTCTGCCCCAGACTCCTTCTTTGGAGGCTTTTAAGCAGAGGCTGGATGGCCATCTGTCGGGGGTGCTTTAAATGCGATTTTGCTGCTTCTTGGTAGGGGAGTTGAACTGGATGACCAACGAGGTCTCTTCCAACTCTATGATTCTATAATTCTATGAATCATAGAGTTAGAAGAGACTGCAAGGGCTACCACATTCTGCCATGGTCGTCCAGTTTTTGTTGAAAGCTTCCAGAAAAGGAGACTCCACCAAACTCTAATGAAGCGTATTCCACTGTCAAACAGTCCTTATCACTAATGTTTAGGTAGAATTTCTTTTTCTGTAGTTAGAATCCATACCCTAACGTGTGGAATTAATGCAGTATAACACCACTTTAACTGAAATTGCTCAATGGTATGCAATCCTACGGGCTGTAATTTTACAAGGTCTTTAGACTTTTCTACCAAAGACTGCTGGTGCCTCACCAAACTACAGCTCCCAGGATTCCACAGCATTGAGCCATTGCTGTTAAGATGGGGTCAATCTGCCTTAATTCTACAGTATAGATCAGTGGTTCTCAACCGTGGGTCCCCAGATTTTTTGGCCTTCAACTCCCAGAAATCCTAACAGCTGGTAAACTGGCTGGGATTTCTGGGAGTTGTAGGCCAAAACACCTGGGGATTCACAGGTTGAGAATCGCTGCTATAAGGGATACTAGAATGCTTACATTAGGACACACAAAGTCCCTGGTGGAAGCAATGAATGAAGTATGGTGGTGTTTGTGGGGACCCAGATATATAAAGTCTCACCTAGGAACCATAAGTATGTCTTGTGCCCCTTCTACACTTCCATATAAAATCCAGATTATCTGCTTTCAACTGGATTATATAGCAATGTAGTCTCATATAATCCAGTTCAAATCAGATAATCTGGAGTATATGGCAGTGTAGAAGGGGCCTAAGAAAGCACATAATGTGGACTATCTGCTTGATAATCTGGATTATATGGCAGTGTAGAAGGGACCTAAGAAGTTCCCACAGTTGGTGTCCACAGAAGAGGGACAGGAGAGTGGGTATAAGTGGAAGCCACTACACCCTGCCAACCATGTGTGCCTCAGCAATGGCTCTTCCACAGATTCACTTCCTTTTCTATTAAAGGCTCTTCTTGTCATTTGTAAGAGAAAAGCACAGCTACACCACACAGGTTCTAGTCATGTTTACGCAGAAAGGAAACTGCTTGGTCAATCCATATGGTAATGTTTTCATAATACTGTTCTCATTAGTGTTGCTGAAGAAACAACACATGTCTGGGTTGTACTTTCATCTGACTAATAAATCTTACACAACAGATCAAGTAGCAGGATGTTAGCCATCTATATCAACTGAGCAGAGTGGGAGTGCATTGCAACAAAAAGGAAGGGAAAACAAGAGCTATGGGCCACAAAGGAAGCTGAGTTTCTGTGAAGATTATGTATGGGAAAATGATCTGAATGGACAGTTACTGTATATACTCGAGTATAAGCCTAGTTTTTCAGCCCTTTTTTTAAGACTGAAAAGCCCCCCTCGGCTTATACTTGGGCAGGGCCGTAGCCAGAAAAAAATTTCGGGTTTTTTTAAAAAAGATTTCGGGGGGGGGGGGGGTTTAACCCCTAGCACACACCCCTCCCCACTACAAACCTGTCAATATCTGCTTGAGATAGTGCCTGGAGGGACTCTTAATGTTTTGTGTCTCATAGACTTAGCATGGGGATTTGGTTAACCAGTTAAAATTCATGAGTAAACCAGGTTTTTTTTATAACCTGAAAATTTGAGGGGGGGGGGGTTGAACCCCTAAAACCGCCCCCTCGCTACAGGCCTGTACTCGGGTAAGAGTCCTGGTTGGCTTATATTTGGGTCAGCTTATACTCGAGAATATATAGTACATTTATTATTTTTCTCTATTATTGTTGCTACTATTACATTTATTTTACTCTATTTTTATTATTATTATAATTACATTTATTATTTCACTCTGATATTATTATTATTATTATTATTGCATGTATTATTTACTCTATTTATTATGACTTGTATTATTTTCCTGTAATAATAATAATAATAATAATTATTATTATTATTATTATTACATGTATTATTTTACTCTATTATTATTAAAAGGATACATAAGCACATTCACATTGAAGAAGATGAGAATAATGATTTGATCGGAGCTGGACAGTCTTATCTTAAATTTGAGCTTTATGTAAATATTCAAAAACATTTAACCTGCTGATGCCTCAATTAATGTAATTTTATTGGAATCTATTTTTATTTCTGAAATTTAACACCCTCGGCTTATACTGGAGTCAATGTTTTCCCAGTTTTTTGTAGTAAAATTAGGTGCCTCGGCTTATACTCGAGTATATACGGTATATTCGTTGGGACAGTTAGTTGGTCCTCCGTATTTGAGGGTTTCACTTTCTCAGATTTTATTAATATGTTCTCTCTAAGAATCTCTAGGTCATCCAGCATGTCACAGCCAGGAGTTGACCAAGGAGTTGTGCTGGAGGTCCTAGAGATTTCTTCTCTAGACATTAGTGGGTCCTTTAATGTGATTCTATAGTAAATTTCTGGCAGAAGGTGGCCATAGAACCACACTGGACAGTCTAGAAATCCTGAAAGAGCTGTTCTATTACGTTAAAAAGGTGTTTTTATTATTTTCATTTTTTCCACTTTTGCAAGGATCCTGAGCCTTTTACCCCAGCAAATGGGGAGAGATGATGTGAGTAGACTGTGATGGCAGCAGTTAGATCAGTTAGATCAGTAGTTCTCAACCTATGGATCCCCAGTTGTTTTGGCCTTCAGATCCCAGAAATCCTAACATCTGGTAAACTGGCTGAGATTTGTTGTAGGCCAAAACACCTGGGGACCCACAGGTTGAGAACCACTAAGTTAGAAAGAGACTAGAATCTTGTTGGTGAAAACACTGGTTTAGCCCCAAGTTATGCTAGCATTTGTATGTTTGTGGACATAGTGGAAGTAGCTATCCATTACATCTTGGGAGGTGAACCAATGGAGAAATGGGATTTCCGGGCACAGCCTGGAAACCACAGCACATCCCAGTGATTCTGGTCATGAAAGCCTTCGACAACTTGTATTTTGTTAGCAGTCATATTCCTATAGCCGCTGTTTTGCTATTAAAACATAGCAGCCAGTTTGTAGCAGTATCCACAAAGGTTTTCTAGACTTATAAATGTACTTATTGGCCCAAACACTTTGTAGATCTCAGAGCAAAGAGGTGACATACCAGAGTACGATGAACTGTGTATGTGTGATGCAAATGGGGTTACAGATATTGGGAACAATGATAGCTACAAAGACATCCAGAGAGCAAAACTGAAGACAGAAACTTAAATGCTAGAGATATCAATGTGCATAAACAGCTTTCTGTGCATGTTCCTAATACTTCGCAATTTATTAAAATGCAGTAGCAGATGATATTTTTTTGATGCCAACTGCACATCCAACAATGTCTGTTGATCTTTTACATCCCCATGTATCCAGCATACTATAGTTGGATTACTGTAAGCAAATATTGCAAAAGGTGTCTAGATCCAGGGAAGTCATGCTATCCCTCTATTCTGCCTTGGTCAGACCACACCTGGAATACTGTGTCCAATTCTGGTCACCAAAATTTTAGGGAAACGTTGACAAGCTGGACTGTGTCAGAGGAGGGGGACTAAAATGATCAGGGGTCTGCAGAACAAGCCCTATGAGGAGCGGCTTAAAGAGCTGGGCATGTTAAGCCTGCAGAAGGGAAGGCTAAGAGGAGACATGATGGTCATGTATAAATATGTGAGAAGTCATATGGAGGAGGCCTTGTTTTCTGCTGCCCTGGAGACTAGAACACAGAACAATGGCTTCAAACTTCAGGAAAGGAGATTCCACCTGAACATTAGGAAGAACTTCCTCAGTGTGAGAGCTTTTCAGCAGTGGAACTCGCTGCCCCAGAGTGTGGTGGAGGTTCCTTTTTTTGGAGCCTTTTAAGCAGATGCTGTATGGCCATCTGTTGGGGTGATTTGAATGTGATTTTCCTGCTTCCTGATTGGCTCACGAGGTCTCTTCCAACTCTATGTTTCTGTGATTCTATGATTTTCGAAATAATAAATGTTTCCTGTTTCTTATGAAGGATCTCAGTAGTTTTACTTAGATCACCTCATCTGGAGGAAATGCCAAAATCAGTATGCACAGGCAACCTTTTTTCCATTATTTTGTACTTGTAAATTAACTATGTTTTAATGTGATAGCTTATTTAATTGTATTTTAATTTAGTAAGGTTGTTGTTTTTTAGCTCAACCATATTTAAACCTTATACCAAGATGCATTGGGTCCCATGCTAGCAGCAAGACAGGCCATAAGTAAAATAAATAATTATATTGCATTAAAGATACTGTCACAATTTTTCTTCCCAGTACATTGGTATGTCAGAAGCTGATTCAGCTTCTGATTTTTTAATCCCCTGTAGAAAATAGAATGCTAATGAATCATTCTTTCCTGTTTCTTTCTGGACTGTTTTATCACAGAAGGCATGTAGCCAAAAACAACAGATTTATTCTTAAACAGCTGGTTATTTTTAACTTCTTAAATTAAGCTTGTCTCAACATTCAGAGAATGAGGAGCAAGGGGACACAATGCTATTGCTTGTTGCATTCAGCTGCTTTCAAACAGTTAAGCTGGAAGGGGAACTTTGAGCCAGCTTTTCCCAATAGCAGTTACCTAATAGAAGGCCTCTCTTGCTATGCTAAAAAAAAAAAAAGAAGTGTGATGAATCTGTGCAGAAACACTTGGCCAGACTGTTGCTGGTGTGTTCTGTGCTTCAGCAGCAGTAGCATTACCTCTCTTGGAAGGACAAAGTATGGATTCAGGGGTCTTGGTTGGGAAAGGAGCAGAATCCGCGGAGAAGCATTGCAATGAATTGCAGGGGGGCTGACAGTCCATTGTGCGGAGCTCCGTGGTCTGCAAGTGAAACACAAGCAGGCAACCTTTAACAACTGTCTGGGAACTGCCCCTGCTTTCCAAAATAAGTATGGAATACCATGCCTTTGGTTGGGAGCTCTTCCAGCTCCCCCACTAACACAACTATAACTGGCAAATATTAGTACTGTAGTAGAAATCATAACATCCAGATAATGCAGCTTATGAAGGGGGCCTAGTCCACACAAGCTCGTGCCACAACAAGTATTTCTGGTGCTACAAGACTTTTTATGAGTTTTGCTGTCACAGCCTAATATAAAATGTGCACATATGGAAGACATTCAAAATGTATGCAATGCTGGCAGCTTTACAGCAGGGGTTCTCAACCTGTGGGTCCCCAGATGTTTTGGCCTTCAACTTCCAGACATCCTAACAGCTGGTAAACTGGCTGGGATTTCTGGGAATTGTAGGCCAGAATACCTGGGGACCCACAAGTTGAGAACCAATGTTTTACAGCTTCCGAGGGGCTGTAAGCCATTTTTCTGATTGGTCAAACACTTGAAGTCTCCCTGCCTGAAAAGGGATTAGCCTAAGAAATTCTACTTAGTAGAGTAGAATTTCTAATATGCAAATCTGACCTAAAGATACAAATAAATGTGGTTAAAAACAGATAAAAGCATGTTGGTTATTTTATCAATACATTATAATAAAAGCATAAGCATTAGAAAATAAAATCTGTCTCAAATCCAAGTGATAATTAAGTAATTGTCATTTGAATGCCTTAGTGTATTTGCAATACAAAATGTATTAATCGCAATTCACATAGAAATCAAATTAATTCATAATAAAATGCATTAGTGTAATTGTAGAGTCTCAGTATTCATTATAGGATAATTTTTTATTATAAATCAATTTGGGAAAACATGAACAAATGTATTTGTTATAGTACAGCAACATAAGCAGAAGAAACAAACTACAGTAGAGTCTCACTTATCCAAGACTCGCTTATCCAACGTTCTGGATTATCCAACGCATTTCTGTGGTCAATGTTTTCAATACATCGTGATATTTTGGGTCTAAATTTGTAAATACAGTAATTACTACATAGCATTACTGCATATTGAACTACTTTTTCTGTCAAATTTGTTGTATAACATGATGTTTTGGTGCTTAATTTGTAAAATCATAACGAATTTGATGTTTAACAGGCTTTTCCTTAATCCATCTTTATTATCCAACATATTCGCTTATCCAACATTCTGCTGGCCTGTTTATGTTGGACAAGTGAGACTCTACTGTAATAATAACTTTATTTTTGTACCCCACCTCCATCTCCCCAAAGGGACTCGTGGCGGCTTACATGTGACACAAAGTGCCTGAAACAATGCATAAAATAAACACACAGTACAACACAAAAATCAATAGCGTATAAAACTACAATATAAATTCAGAAAACCCCATATTTCAATTAGTTGGAAACCCCTGTGAAATACTTGCAAGGAACCATGGTTTCTGATTGACTGGAAATTGAGAAAGTAACTGACTGTGTTAGTCACCTGCTAATCTATTTAGCAATTTGAATTGCTAAACAGATAAAAATGGTTACTCTTAGAGAAACGGGATAATTTGCATTGCTACATGTGTAACTAATAATGTTCCATAACTATATTAGTCAACTCCAGTGGCTACATTTGTAACTAATGATGTTTCATAACTACTGTATGTTAATCAACTCCAGTGTAAGTAGATTTAACAGTTTGCCACCTTTTTAAAATTAAACTTTGCTTGGGTTGCTGGGATGGGGACAAAGAAGGGGGTTGGGGGTACTTACAGCTAGATGTTAACACACCGCACAGTATTGGAAAGGTAGCTTGCAAAGTGACTATTTCTAGTCCATGTTTATGACAGAAGATGCATTGTTGCTGGGGGATAGGAAGTGGGTGAGTTACGATGGTATAATACTGCCCTTTCCCTTAGAGACAGGGAAATATCTAGTGCCAACACCACTTTCAAGAAATAAATTCTGGCCTGTTAATTTTTACACGTTATGAATGCAACTGATCTTTCCTTGTTAAGGGTCACTTAAGGACATTGTAGAGAACTCTTGTGAAAATACTACAGTTCATGGTGATCACACAGTAAAAACATAATGTCTAGCCTGTTTTTCTTGGAAACTGAAATAACGTATTAAACAATGCTCAAACAGCTCCTTAAATCCATCTTATAGAAACAGCATTGCTATTATTGTACTCTCTGGTCTATTTCTGGTCAGTAACTTCTCAAATTGCTGTTTGGAGCTAATACCCTCCATACAAATGTCTTTCCACACAGAACACTGAAAACAAAGTAAGAGGTTTCCATCCTTAGCATGTTTACTTTATGTAGGGATTTCCATCCTTATGTTTATCTTTTAAGTCATATGTGCCCCCAGCAAGTAGTGTAGCCATTTTCTTAAAGAAGACCAAGAGGTAAAGATTTTTTTTCTCTTTAAACAGAAGCCTTCTCTCCTTACTAGTGCCTCCTGTGATATCTGCAGTATTTCACTGCTCATCTGTTTTCCTTTTTATACTTCACTATCACGTTTTGCAGTTGGTGGGAAAGGGGAGTGGCCAGCAGTCTGGTTCAACTGACAGTGGAAAAGCAAGAAGAGGACCAAGAAGCAGAGGAGGCCAATGAATTGTGTCCCATTGCACTATAAAGCTTTTGCAAATGATGTCATCCTATCATTCTGATATAATTGGCAAATACATTCCAGACATAAATTACTAGCATGTTTTTCAGGGAGAATAATGTGAATAATGTGAGGGCCCCTGGTGGTGGCACAGTGTGTTAAAGCACTGAGCTGCTGAACTTGCAGACCGAAAGGTCCCAGGTTCAAATCCCAGGAGCGGAATGAGCGCCCTCTGTTAGCCCCAGCTCCTGCCAACCTAGCAGTTTGAAAACATGCAAATGTGAGTAGATCAATAGGTACCGCCCCGGCAGGAAGGTAATGGCGCTCCATGCAGTCATGCTGGCCACATGACCTTGGAGGTGTCTACAGACAATGCCAGCTCTTCGGCTTAGAAATGGAGATGAGTACCAACCCCCAGATTCGGTCACGACTGGACTTAACGTCAGGGGAAAACCTTTACCTTTTTTAATGTGAACACCTTTGGCGATGTCTAGATCAACTGCAAGGCCTGAATACTGACATCCATTCATCCATCTGACCTCATGGTTTTTTAAATTTTAATTTGGCACCCTCACTCAAATAAACAAATATAGATGCACGCTATAGATAGCAAGTCTACAAGATCCACCTTTTACAGAGGTAGAACAATCCACTGAAGCAACCAACAAATTTTGCAGCTGAAGTCTCTTCTACTTAAATGAGTTATGAACATATCAAGACAGACTAAATATTGTTGTTGGCTGCTATTGCTGTAATTTTGGAGGAACTATTTTTAAATTAACCAGGTATTTCTGCAGTCTCAGAGCATTCAGTGGCAATTCCCAGCATCAGAACTTATTCCCATCCAGAAGATTGGTTATTTTTACTTCCGGGATATATCACAGCAAAATAAAAAAAACAAAAAACCACAAAGTGCTTGTGTGGTCCAATAGTTGCAGTGTATACAATATTCCTTGGCTACTCCCCTTTCCCCTTGATGGGGGGTGGGGTGGGCACAGATGATCTCTTATAGCAGTAGTTCTCAACCTGTGGATCCCCAGGTGTTTTGGCCTACAACTCCCAGAAATCCCAGCCAGTTTACCAGCTGTTAGGATTTCTGGGAGTTGTAGTCCAAAACACCCGGGGACCCACAGGTTGAGAACCACTGCCTTATGAGTATGAGTAATGCACAGATATCTATGTATATACAAAGAAACAACAATTTAGAGGCAAGACCTGTAAGAGTAAACTGATCTTCTTGGGTTTTGTATATGTTATTGGGAGAGGGTGATGGGAGAGCAACAATTATCTACAGTGAAAACTATGTTCCTGAAGGGAGCACAGGTGGGAGAGCAGGTTTGGACCAAGAAAGCTAGTTCTCCATTTTGGAAAATGGAAATCTCCATAACTTTTTGGAAATTTTATGATCACAACCTTGTTAGTAGTAACAACCTTTTGAAAAATGATGCCATAACCTCTTGAGAAAAAGCATGACCTGTTAGAGTCATAACCCTTTGGGGAAAATGGCATTCATGCAAGGCAATGTGGTTTCTCAGCTGTTAAACTGGTATGTCTTTGAATGGTTAGGGACAAAGATATGTCAATGCACAAAACACACATATATAGCAGAGTTTCAGAAGTGTTCTTTTTAGTTGCCCAAAAACATCTACTCTCCTTTAAAATATATTTGCCTTTAAATCATGCTCTCAAGAGACAAAAATAAGCAGATTTCTTTAAAAGTAACATAATTGGTTTACTCACAAACATCATGTATTCAGCATACAGGTACTTTGCTTATCAATCCAGTTACAAATAGGATCTGAAGTAGTTTCTCTGTGTGGGTAACACAGGGCATATTTCTCATATTCAACAGTCTATAATCTAAAGCATCTCTCTGTCCTGAGAGTCTAATAGAGTCTGTTTAGTCTGAAAGTCCAATGGAGTCTGTAAGCATACTGTTCCTGCTGACATCTGAAAACACACAGTTCCTATAAAGTCTAAAAGCACACTGTTTCAAAAATGGAGTCTGAGTCCTGAACAAGCCCAGATCTGATCACATGGTCTGCAGCTCCTCCCAAAACAAAGAGTTAAAGAAAATTACAAACCAATACACGCACATGCAATACAGTGAGCAATCTGAGTTATATACATAACAAATAACTAGTTGAGGCTTGAGAAGGTTGCTATTTCCCCAAAGGGACTCGGAGCGGCTTAAGTATGGGAAGAAATTAGAGATTTGTATGTGAATGAGTCACATTGCTGCCATTCACCCTCTTCCCCGACATTCTTAAACACAATACTGCTGAATTATGTAGAGTTTAGAAAACTTATTTGACATACAACCCCTCATGCTCAATTCAGGGAGCTATCCTCAAATAGTAACCTTTCTAAATATTGGGTATTGTGGAACCACAACATACTGCAGGAATCATCAACACGTGTGAGGGGTAGCACCAATACAGGTGCTGTTAGAATGTGAGCCCCTCTGAAGGGTTGTCTCTTAAAAGCTTTGAAACTGTGCTGAAAACCCAATTGGAACACAAGAGTAATACAGCTGGCAGTGGGAGAATCTCACCTTTGTTTCAGGTAGATGTCTAAGTATTGTCTAGGTTCTGCAAGCTGCAGTATTCGTTCGGAGGGCATTATAGAATACAGATCTGGGGGGCGATGCCAGATCTCGGACACTCGACCACAGCTGTACTTGAAGAGGGACCTTAGGAGACACCACAAAATATCAGTATAGACAACACAGGTGTGAATTATTACTTAATTATTACTTAAACAGGATGAGCCCAAGATTTCTGTATTGCCAATACATGGTTTGACAGCATTTCTGAAGAAGTACTGGGGAAAATATCTAATTTCTGAAGTTAAGTATGATCATTAACACAGTTAAGTCAAGAATTGCACTTACTATTATGGGCTTCCTACTGGACCAAGAATCCTAGCGATGCTATCTTACACTTCATCAGCAGCATTCAAGACATCCAGATGCCTAAGCATTATCATGTTCAGTTCTTGAAGCATTAATATTTACAGCTCTAGCAGACAAGGTACCCAATAAAAATACTTTACTGCTACCAGTAACTTGAGCACATACTAAAAGCCAGACATAAAAGTTCTGTCTTATCAATGAACAGACACAATTCTGCATGGGCCCAGGCTTTGGAACATAAAAGAGCAAACTAAGCTAGAATTCTCTGGACCAGTATATCTAGAGAAATGTCGTTATATCATTGGAAGATAGGACTCCCAGGTCGGAAGATGGTCAAAATGCTACTGGGGAGGAACAGAGGACTAGTCCAACTAACCCCAGATGTGATGACGCAGTTACCTCAAAGCTGAAAGGAAGGCTAACGGCTGACGGTGCTGGAGGTGAACGACAAATCCGATGTTCTAAAGATCAACACACTATAGAAACCTGGAATGTAAGATCTATGAGCCAGGGCAAACTGGACATGGTTATTGGTGAGATGTCAAGATTAAAGATAGACATTCTGGGAATCAGTGAACTGAAATGGACTGGAATGGGCCACTTCACAAAAGATGACCACCAGATCTACTACTGCGGACAAGAGGAACACCGAAGAAATGGCATAGCCTTCATAATTAACAATAAAGTTGCTAAAACAGTGCTTGGATACAACACAAAAATGATAGAATGATCTCAATTCGAGTTCAGGGCAAGCCTTTTAACATCACAGTGATCCAAATATACGCCCCAACCACAGCTGCTGAAGAAGCACAATTAGATCAGTTCTATGAGGATCTGTAGCGTCTACTGGATAATACACAAAAAGAGACATTATTTTCATTACAGGAGATTGGAATGCTAAGGTGGGCAGTCAAATGACAACCGAGATCACAGGCAAGCATGGTTTGGGACAACAAAATGTAGCAGGATGTAGGCTGATAGAATTTTGCCAGGAAAACTCACTGTGCATAACAAACACCCTTTTCCAACAACCTAAAAGACGGCTTTACACATGGACTTCACCAGATGATCAACACCAAAATCAGATTGACTACATCCTTTGCAGCCAAAGGTGGCGGACATCCATCCAATCGGTGAAAACAAGACCTGGAGCTGACTGTAGTTCAGATCACAAACTTCTTATTGCAAAATTTAGAATCAAACTAAAAAGAATGGGGAAAATACACAGACCAAATAGATATGATCTCACAAATATTCCTAGTGAATATGCAGTGGAGGTGAAGAATAGATTTCAGGGACTAGACTTGATAAATAGAGTCCCAGAAGAACTATGGACAGAAGTTCACAACATTGTTCAGGAGGCGGCAACAAACTATGTCCCAAAGAAATAGAAAACCAAGAAGGCAAGATGGTTGTCTGTTGAGACACTGGAAGTAGCCCAAGAAAGAAGGAAGGTGAAAGAAACCAGCGATAGGGGGAGATATGCCCAACTAAATGCGCAATTCCAGAGGTTAGCCAAAAGAGACAAGGAACTATTTTTAAACAAGCAATGCATGGAAGTGGAAGAAAACAATAGAATAGGAAGGACAAGAGACCTCCTCCAGAAAATCAGAAACACCGGAAATAAATTTCAGGCAAAAATGGGCATGATCAAAAACAAAGATGGCAAGGACTTAACAGAAGCTGAAGAGGTCAAGAAAAGGTGGCGAGAATATACAGAAGATCTGTATAGGAAGGATAATAATATAGAGGATAGCTTTGACGGTGTGGTGAGCGAATTAGAACCAGACATCCTAAGGAGTAAGGTTGAATGGGCATTAAGAAGCATTGCTAATAACAAGGCAGCAGGAGACGACGTGATCCCAGCTGAGTTGTTTAAAATCTTGGAAGATGATGCTGTCAAGGTGATGCATGCCATATGCCAGCAAATATGGAAAACAAAGAATGGCCACCAGATTGGAAAAAATCGATTTATATCCCCATACCCAAAAAGGGAACTGCTAAAGAATGCTCAGACTTCTGTACAGTGGCACTTATTTCCCATGCCAGTAAGGTAATGCTCAAGATCCTACAAAGCAGACTCCAGCAATACATGGAGCAAGAGTTGCCAGATGTCCAAGTTGGGTTCAGAAAAGACAGAGGAGTTTCAGAAATACATCTACTTCTTCTTTATTGACTATTCTAAAGCCTTTGACTGTGTGGATCATAATAAACTGTGGCATGTGCTTGGTGGTATGGGGATACCAAGTCACCTTGTCTGTCTCCTGAGAAATCTGTATAAAGACCAAGTAGCAACAGTAAGAATAGACCACGGAACAACAGACTGGTTCAAAATTGGGAAAGGAGTACGGCAGGGCTGTATACTTTCACCCTACCTATTCAACTTGGATGCAGAACACATCATGCGACGTGTGGGGCTTGATGAATCCAAGGCTGGAGTTAAAATTGCTGGAAGAAACATTAAAAACTTTAGGTATGCAGATGATACCACTCTGGTGGCTGAAAGTGAGGAGAAGCTGAGGAGCCTTATCACCAAAGTGAAAGAAGAAAGTGCAAAAGCCAGGCTGCAGTTAAACAACAAGAAAACCAAGATCATGGCAACCAGACCGACTGACAACTGGCAAATAGAGGGAGAAAACGTGGAGGCAGTGACAGACTTTATATTTCTAGGAGCAAAGATCACTGCAGATGCAGACTGCAGCCAGGAAATCAGAAGACGTTTATTTATTTATTTACAGTATTTATATTTCGCCCTTCTCATGCCGAAGGGGACTCAGGGCAGATCACAATGTGCACATATAATGGCAAACATTCAATGCCATAGAGACAGAGACAGAGACGCAGAGGCGATTTAACATTCTCCAAATTCCAGCTTCCTGAGGAGACGCTCGATTCCGGCCACAGGGGGAGCAGCTGCTTCATCATCCACTGTGGCATCTTGATGGATACTTCCAAACGGGAGCTGGATGAGTTTTATGGTGTTGTAAATTAGTTAAATTTGCCTCCCTGCAGAGTGGTACCTAAATTCCTACTTGATAGATGCAACTATCTTTCGGTTGCTTAGGTCAACAACGAGCAGGGGCTATTTTTTATTTTTAATTGTAGGGTGCTCACCCTGGCACGGGCTGGCCTCGAACTCACGGCCTCTTGGTCAGAGTGATTTATTGCAGCTGGCTACTTAACCAGCTGCGACACAGCCCGGCCCCTTCTTGGGAGGAGAACAATGGCCAACCTCAACAAAATAGTGAAAAGCAGAGACATCACACTGTCAACGAAGGCCCGCATAGTTAAAGCAATGGTATTCCCCATAGTAACCTATGGATGCGAGAGCTGGACCATGAGGAAGGCTGAGTGAAGGAAGATAGATGCTTTTGAACTTTGGTGCTGGAGGAAAATCCTGAGAGTGCCTTGGACCGCAAGAAGATCCAACCAGTCCATCCTCCAGGAAATAATGCCCGGTTGCTCACTGGAGGGAAGGATACTAGAGGCAAAGTTGAAGTATTTTGGCCACATCATGAGAAGACAGGAAAGCTTGGAGAAGATCATGATGCTGGGGAAAATGGAAGGAAAAAGGAAGAGAGGCCGACCAAGAGCGAAATGGATGGATGGTATCCTTGAGGTGACTGGCTTGACCTTGAAGGAACTGGGGGCGGCGACTGCTGACAGGGAGCTCTGGCGTGGACTGGTCCAGGAGGTCACAAAGAGTTGGAAACGACTGTGTGAATGAAGAAGAAGAAACTTGAGTTGTACAGCCGTAATGTCTTGTGCAGGGGTCCCCAAACTAAGGCCCGGGGGCCGGATGCGGCCCACCGAAGCCATTTATCCGGCCCCCACGGCACAAGGGCAGAAGGGGGTTGGGCTAAATGACCCAAGGGTTCTCTTCTTCTCTTACAACCATCATCATCATTATTATTATTATTTTTTATTATTATTATTATTATTATTATTATTATTATCAACACAACGGCGTTGTATGGCACAGCAAACAAGGTAGATATGCTGGATTTCGTTTCGCAAAACCACAAGTCGAACACTTCCCAAGTGTCTAGGACTGTGTGATGTATTTTCTGATGATGTGTGCAGATCCCAGTAGGGTGGCCTTTTGCAGTTGGCAGATGGTGATTTTGTCAATGTCTATTGTTTCCAAATGCCGGCTGAGATCTTTTGGCACAGCACCCAGTGTGCCCATCACCACCAGGACCACCTGTACTGGTTTCTGCCAGAGTCTTTGAAGTTCAATCTTGAGGTCCTGATAGCGGCTGAGTTTTTCCTGTTGTTTTTCATCTATGCGACTGTCACCTGGGATGGCAACATCAATTATCCAAACCTTGTTCTTTTCCACAACTGTGATGTCTGGTGTGTTGTGTTCCAGAACTTTGTCAGTCTGGATTCGGAAGTCCCACAGTATCTTTGCATGTTCATTTTCCAATACTTATAATTATTATTATTATTATTATTATTATTATTATTATTATTATTATTATTATTATTATTATTATTAAGGCTGGGTGGCCATCTGTCAGAGGTGCTGTGCTTGTGCTTTTGGTCCACAGAGGCAGAAGGGGGTTAGACAAAATGGCCCAAGGGGTCTCTTCCAACCCTCTTTATTATTATTATTATTATTATTATTATTATTGTTATTATTATTATTATTATTATTTATTAACATTGAGGCTGGGTGGCCATCTGACAGGGGTGCTTTGCTTGTGCTTTTGGTGCACAAAGGCAGAAGGGGATTGGACTCAATGGCCCAAAGGGTCTCTTCCAACCCTCTTTTTTATTATTATTGCTGTTATTATTATTATTTTATTATGACACAGCAAACAAGATAGATATGCTGGATTTCGTATCACAAAATCACAAGTCGAACACTTCCCAAGTGTCTAGGACTGTGTGATGTATTTTCGGATGATGCGTGCAGATCCCAGTAGGGTGGCCTTTTGTAATTGGCACATCGTGATGATGATGATTTTGATGATTATTATTATTATTAACATTGAGGCTGGGTGGCCACCTGTCAGGGGTGCTTTGCTTGTGCTTTCGGGGCACAAAGGCAGAAGGGGGTTGGACTCAATGGCCCAAAGGGTCTCTTCTAACTCTCTTTTTATTATTATTGCTGTTATTATTATTATTTATTGTTGTTGTTGTTGTTGTTGTTGTTCGGTGGCCAACTATAGTCTGGCCCTCCAATGGTCCGAAGGATTGTGAACTGACCCCCTGTTTAAAAAGTTTGGGGACCCCTGGTCTAGTGTGTTACTCACTAAGTGACCCCGCTAGCTTTTAAGATTTTAGCAGGTATTTTCCTAACAATTTCAAATACATAGTTGCATGGAATAGAAACTTGCTTTTTGAAAAATAAAAATGAGATTACAGTAGCCTCGGTTTTCTGCTCATTATCACATACTTTTCATTATGCCTCAAAATTGCAGCATGCCCACTATCACAGATATAACACTTGCTTTTGTTGTACTCATGCACAAATACCCTGAGATCTGAATATTTTATCCATAGAAATAAACAAAAGCTCTAGAGGAAAAGCAAAGGAACAGATTCCACAATTTAGAAAGTTGTGCTTAAATTATTCCAGGAAGTGTTCCAGTGCGCTTTATGAGCTGGCAGTTAAAGGGCTCTGGAATTCAAATTAAAACATTCTACCATTTCAGCACAAGTTGCTACTCAGTTCATGAGTCAGACTTTTTGGCAATTAAGAATAATGTTACACCCCTTTCACTATTATCCATGTTGCCTATCCACTGTTGAACAAGATATGAACTTACCACAACAATAAATGCATGTATTATTACTTGTGCAGTATTATTGAAAGTAAGAAACAACAAACTTCTTCTAAGGTCTTCCAACCCCTGAAGGCCAAAATGACTACAGGTATTAATTTGCAAGTAAATGTAGCCTTCCATTAAACTAGGATTCCTCAGCACCGCAAAATTTATACTGATGACTTTAAGCAATTAGCTGTCAATGATTCCTGAAAGAATCCCAGGGTTTCTAGCCCTGTGGTGATATTGGGACATAAAGGAAGAGAAAAGTGACATTAGAAAAGTGTTGATCTCTTAGGGAATTACATACTGATCTGTGTACATCAGTAATGTCAAACTAGAAGTACTAGTTATTTCTTATGGTTAGACTTTTAATTTCCTCTACTGAGTGAGCAGCAGCATTTAGAATCAAGGTACTTTAAAAGAGTAAAATACATCAATGTTCTAGAATAAAAAATCAGTACACTAATAAGATAACACTGGACACAATTCACTTAAGAGCCAGCTCAGCATATTTAGATTCCTTATTTCAATGAGAGATTGGCCCTTGTGATGATTCCACTGGAGTTACTAAATACTACCTTTGGCTGAAAAAGGAGGAAGGGATAGGAAGAAGAAAAGAAATGGGGAGCACCTTTAAGATTAACTGGTTTTTATTTTAGCTTTCATGGATATAAACCTACTTCTTTCATAGTGATGTTAAAGCCTAATGAAAGTCTTAACTGCAATATATATATTATAGTAGGCATGGGCAAGCTTTGGCTTTCCAGGTGTTTTGGATTTCAACTTCCACAATTCTTAAAAGCCAGTATTTTAGGAACACAGAATGTGAGAAGCATGACTTAGGGAAAATTAGACATAGAGGGGAAAAGAAATGGACTGAATAAGCATTTCAATACTAGAAGTGAATGAAAAAAAGAATTAGACATTTAGAATCAGACAATTACATAATTTTATTCAGGAAATGAAAATCTAAAATGAAATAGGGTGGCATTAATGCTGATGAGAGATGTAACAAAAGCAGTCAAGGAATATAATGCAAATTTTGACCAAATCATATTAATAAGGGAAATCCTATCAATGTAACCATAATCCAAATTATGCTCCAACTATAAATGCAGCAGAATAAATTGAAAGATTTTATTCTAGAATCTCAGAGAAAACTGACTAACACCAAAATAGGATTTTTTTAAAAAAAACATAGATGATTTGAATGCAAAAGTAAGAAAGTGAGTCTGTACAAAAAAACTGATCAAGAAATAAAGCAGAAGAGCAACTGAGTAATTTTTTGAGGCCAAATGTTTGTTTATTGAAACTCTATATATGGACATCTCTTGATGGCCCCTACTAAACTCAAATAGGTTATAGAATTGGAAGCAGAAAGTAGAGAAGCTTCAGTCTTTTGTAAAAACAAAACTAGGAACAGATTGTGGAAGAGAACTGCTAATATAAAAATTATTATACAGTTAAAGAATACTAAACCAACAATTGTGTTAAAAGACAATTTGAAGAATATCCTCATAAAGTTTAAAAATAATATGAAAAATAGTTTTGCACTATTAAGTCTAATTGACCAGAAGCCAGAAGAAGTCTGAACTGAAGCCAGGGATATTGTCAAAGAGAAATCTCAATGAGAAACCTAAATGGGTGGCAGTTGAGAATATTCAAGCAGTTGACAGATGAGAAACAAAAGTAAAAGGTGACAGAAATAGGTCAGTATCTTGAATGCAATTGTTCACTGACTTGTATGAAGAATGCAGAGGTCTCTCATTCCAAGCTAATTCGACAGCAGTTAATAACAGCAATAGCATCTGAGGAAGTAGATTTATCACTATATCTAAAAAACACACATGCTAAAATAAAAATCATTAGTCTTGGGCTCTTCCACACAGCCATATAACCCAGAATATCAAGGCAGATAATACATAATATCTGCTTTGAACTGGATTATCTGAGTCCACACTACCATATAATCCAGCTCAATGTGAATTTTATACAGCTGTGTGGAAGGGTGCTTAGAAAGCCATTCCTTTCTCTTTCCCCTCTTTTCCTCCTTTTGGTGCTACATGGATACTTCTTTAAAAACCACTTTTGGCTGGAATCCAGAGATACTTCAGTCAAAATCAAGCCTTTACACAAACAAAGTTGGAGCTTTGTAAAACTTTTGCAAATTTTGAAAAATTCTGCAGTGCAAAAAGAATGTTGCTGCGTTTGTTGTGTTTTTTCCTTTCCCAGTCCTATCATACGATTCTGTCATACTTGTCACATGGCATGCCTGAATCATCCTAATTAGACTGGAGGAAAGGGGGCACAGAATGGGTGGGAAAGGTGTATTTGCCTCATCTCCTCCTGTCATACTGAAAGATGTGAAAGTATGTATTTTTTTAGCACATAAACCTTCATATCTTACCACGAATACCCTTGGGCTTGCCATGGAACACAGAGAACTACCGTTTTGAAGCACATGCCCATTGGGCCCATAAATCACAAGATAGTTGTTTGGTATTGGACTCGCCTAGTTGCTTCAAATATGATTTTATACAAGGGAAATAAAGGCAGAAAAAGACAAGCCTGTGTTGGAGAGCTCCATCCAATTTTGCCTTGGGTTGTGCCAGAGCCAGAATCCTTGGGCTTGGTCGACTTGTCAAAGCACTTAAGGAGATGGGCCATATCGTCTCTTGGTTTCCCCAGACTAATCTACTGTTGTGAATACAGAATGCAAGTACCAATCAAAACATGGTAAGGAACATATCTCGTTAGGAACAAACCTGTTTCACAAACACATCCATATATACATAATTATAGCTCTTTTCCCTTGAAACCAGGGGTGGGCAACTGCTATTTTCATGAAGTTTTTGTAGTTAACAATACATAAAATTATTTACATATATGTAAATGAAATGAAATTTTATTTTATATTAATTAAAAATAAAATTTCCTTTAAAATTATTACATTCTATAAGATTTCTCTAACTCTTTATTAACAAATAAATCTCACTACTTATACCCAATTGTTATATAAATGAATCTGAACTGTACTTATATTGAATTTGATTAATAAAATACTGACTTCAATTTAAAGCAGTGATTCTCAACCTGGGGTCCCCAGATGTTTTTGGCCTACAACTCCCAGAAATCCCAGCCTGTTTACCAGGTGTTAAGGTTTCTGGGAGTTGAAGGCCAAAAACATCTGGGGACCCCAGGTTGAGAACCACTGATTTAAAAGGTAGTGACTATGGCATTGAACTAAAAGTAACATTGACTATGATACTGACTATAGCACGTCTTTAGTTCCATTACCACTGATTATGCCAGATTTAGAGAGCCAATATAGTACTGTGGTTTCAATGTTGGAAAAGGAATCTGGGGGGGCTTCAACACAGCCACATAACCCAGAATATCAAGGCAGAAAATCCCACAATATTTGTTTTGAACTGAGTTATCTGAGCCCACACTGAAATAAATTCCAGTTCAAAGCAGATATTGTGGGATTTTATTCAGCTATGTGGAAGGGGCCTGGGAGACTATGGCTTGAATTCCCACTCAATGACAGAACTGTACTGGGAGGTTTTGTGGTTGGAGAGCGGGGTATAAATACTCTAAATAAAAATAAATAAATACTGGGTAACTTTAGGCAAATCACATTCCCTCTGCGTCAGAGGAAAGCAATGACAAACTGTAAAATATCTTGCAAGACACTCCTGTGATAGGTTTGCCTTAGGGTCCAAATAAGTAAGAAATAGTTTGAAAATACACAACAAAACAAATATTAGATTTAATACTTTGCACTAAATTTTGTTGGCAAAGGACGTTAATTATTTTTTTTTAAAAAAAATAGAGAGCATAAAGGGAGAAGACAAGAAAAAATATTGAATTGAAACATACAAACCAATGATACTCAATGGTGCTTTATTTGCTTAAGCAACATTTGTTAATTGTGTTTTTTACACTGGAGCCATTAAGTTATTAGTTGTGAATTCACTAGTGGAAGTTGGTATTTACATATACAGTATGCACCCCATACTTTCTGTACAACAGCATTAACTGAACTAAATACAATCAAAATAGAACATCTAAAGAAAGAAAAACAGCCCAGCCAAAGATAATTTCAAAGATCAGGGGCGGAGACAGAATTAAGGTATTGAGGTCAAGTGTGTGTTGAAAGACCAAACTTTTCAGGAGGTGCAGGAATGTCAATAGTTATATTAGCTTCTTGGGAAGAGCACTGCAAAAAGTCTGGGCAGGAACTGCCAAGAAGATTAACTTGTCCCATGTGAACAGCATGCCCTTCAGCCAGGATCAGGATATGGAACAGAGCCTCCATTAAAGATCTGAGTGAAAACTATTCAGAACTGCAAACTGGAAGGAAGTCGTCTTCCAAATATTTCATTGCTAAAATTTCATATAAAGCTTACAGACAATAAAGAGCATTTTTGGGGGACTTTTGAAATGTATCTGAACCTATTCCAGATTACAAGAGTCACACATTGAGACATACAGTGGGCCCTTGGTATCCATTGGAGTTTGGTTCCAGAATCTCTCATGAAAACCAAGATCTGTGGATGCTTAAGTCCTGTTATATACAATGGCATAGCATTACACTGAACCTTTTATAAAATTGCAAAAAACCAGGTTTTTATACTAGCAGTGTGGCGTATTACATAAGCTGGAATTTCCAACAAACACATTACAAAGAAGAGCTTATGTCAGTCATAGTGCAATTACCGTATATACTCGAGTATAAGCCGACCCGAATATAAGCCGAGGCACCTAATTTCACCACAAAAACTGGGAAAACATATTGACTTGAGTATAAGACGAGGGTGGGAAATGCAGCAGCTACGGGTCAATTTCAAAAATAAAATAGATATTAATAAAATTGCATTATTTGAGGCATCCGTAGGTTAAATGTTTTTGAATATTTATATAAAACTGTAATTTAAGATAATAATAAGACTTTAATAAGATAAGACTGTCCAATTCTGAATATCTATATACTCAAGTATAATCTGACCTGAATAGAAGCTGGCCAGGACCCTAACTCGAGTATAAGCCGAGGGGAGCTTTTTAAGCCCTAAAAAAGGGCTGAAAAACTAGGCTTATACTCGAGTATATACAGTATTCAATCTTCAAGGGAGCCAGTGGCACTTGAATTTTATGATCTGCCTTCAAATATTAGTAAACCAAAAAAAAATCAGTGTTCTAACTGAAATAAGCCTGAAGGTTACCTAGTAAAAATTGAATTAGTTGCAAAAAGTTTAAATATAAAAACTATACTATTCAAACATTTCCAAAAGATAGCAAGAACATGGTGCAAGATAGAGGAAATCTTGATAGAGTGACTGCTACCTTTGGGAGCAACTTACACTATTGAGAGGATTACATTTTATCACTCTTTTGGTATATAACCATTTTCTCAGTTCAGTTTAAGTACATAGTTTTTTCAGCTATCTAGTAGAATTATTCAACAGACTGCAGAATACATCCTGCATTCAGAATTCTAATTTTTGAGTGCCTTTTCAAATAATATACTACTCAGTTTTGATAGTTCCAGGTTAAGCATAATTCATCAAGCTATAAATTTTAAAATTTCAGGTCTGGGCATGGTCTGAAAGTATGAGACAGTAGCCTAGACTTTACTGATATTAAGTGCTTTCATGGGAGACTGCCAAGTAAATGAAACTTATTCTAACTTGATCTATACGAAGGAAGAAAAATAGGTTACAAATACTGTAAAAGGAAAAACCAATTATTTGCAAAGTGACTTGACAATGATACTGTCTGAATTCATATTGGTGTCGTGATGTGGTAAAGAGATGAACTGCAAACCTACTGCAAATCTTGCAGCTTCTGCTATGAATGTGCTACTTGACTAGACAAACAGCTTTTTCTCAGCCCCGATTCCCACCCCCTTGAGCAATAACGCAGTTGTAATACTGGGCTACTGTACAAGGCTAGTGTAAATGAGATAAAGAGACAACAGAGGCAGTGTACATGAGGAACTCTGCACCATGTAAAGATTTTGTAATTCTCAATCTTACCGAGAAAGGTTCCATACATCTTTTACCTCCTTTGGTTTTGCAAGTTCCTGGAGCCTGGAAAGCATATTTGAAGCATTGCAAGATAAATGCAGAGGCACAGATAGGTAAAATCATGGCACATACTGTGTAGGTTCTTGTTCTCTTAAGCATTTCTGATAGACAAATCCTTAGCTTTCCTGCTTCAGAAAATAAGTATGTGGGATGTAGCCTATCGTATCCACACAATCTCATCAAGACATTACCCCACCACATGCAATGAAAGCAAACTAATACACCCATGAAAATATTTAGCATCCAAAAGCAAACAGGCCTCTGATAGGAATAGTGAATTCTGATTGTTGTTAGACTCCAACATGCATCAGCTCCAGGCAGGAGAGCCAATGGTTGGAGAATGATGGGAGGTGTCATCAAAGAAAATATAGAGAACCACAGCCTTCCCCACACTGTCTACAAGGTATTTCCTTGTTCAAACTAAAAATGGAGCACCTCTTCAGCAATTATATTTTTGAAGCAATGCTGAACTTTTTCTAAGTCTTGGGTTTTTGTATATCATTTCTCTCACTGTGAGAAAAAAGTAAGGTTTACTTTATTTTATTTATAGAATGCCATTAAGAGACAGGATGCTTTACACCACAGAACAGTAAGAGTTATTATTTATTCAAGCTACTTTTTCATCATATTTTAAGATCGGTCTTCCCAAGGTATTTCATAGCATTACAGCATATATATTAATACAATATTTATAAGCAGTTAAGACTCAAAGCCTATAAATTATTATTTCTACTTTTAAAAGGTGCATTACTGAGTAACATAATCAAAGGTCATACCAGGAACTGCAAAGATGCCAGCAAACATCTAACCACTGTATCATTTGTACTGCTTCCCCACCCATTTGTTTAGAATTTAGTTTTACAATAACAGTTCTCACTAAGGTTTCTTTTGCCATGTTGTATTCCTGTACACAAAATATAAATTAACAGTGATCTTAGATAGTCAAGAAAATGTCAACCGTTGTAATTTCTTCTATGGATGTTTTTCTCTAATCATTCCTGTAGCAGGAATGCAACAGTCTGGAGGATCATTCTTGCCCTATAGGAGGGAAATAGCCCAAAGTAAGAAGGAAACAAAAAATTCATATGAATATCCAATGTAAAGATGAAATGTATGTCCAGAGATTCCCCAAAAAATTACCTTTGAAAATCCTAAGAAAATGTACCCTTAAAAAAAAAAGGGGGGGGGACAGAAAACATTTCTATGAGAACACAGAAATGCTGGACCACTCTAACAACCACCATGTCAGACGACACAGAGAAGCCACTGAAATCCACATGCATGAAGACAATTTCAACAGAAAGGAGGAAACCATGAAAATGAACAAAATCTGGCTACTAGTATTAAAAAAAACTATAAAATCAGGACAGCAAATAAAGAACAACATTCAGAAAACAGGAGAATTCCAGACAAGAAAAATCAGGGCCAACTAACACCTCCCAAGAAAGGATTCCCTCAGGCAGGAAGCAACCAGGCTCTGCAAGGTCATTAAATGCTAACCAAGGTGGCCATTTGTAACACTCACACTTGACTCAAACAGACAAAAGTTCTTTCTCCCAACCTAGGCTTTCCACAGATATATAAACCCCACTTGGCTAATTTCCAACAGACCTCACAACCTCTGAGGATGCCTGCCATAGATGTAGGCGAAACATCAGGAGATAATGCTTCTGGAACATGGCCATACAGCCCAGGAAATTCACAGCAACCCAGAAAACATATATTTGAGACACTTCAGCACTACTGGGCATGGAAACTGATATTGATAGGAATAAGATATACATATACCCCATGTGAGTGAAATCAATGTAAGTCATCCTTCCACTTTCGCAAGGGTTAAGGATCTTTCCTTGGGAGGGAGGATTGCTAACCCATTGTGGTCTCTAAAGGGGAAGAGAAGCAGGCCCCACATGCCACTTCACTTACCCTGTGGATCTGGCTCCTTTTCCTCTTCCTGCAACCTACAAGTATCTCTTTTGCCTGGGCAAAGGAAGGAAGGTACTGGGGAGATATGATACATTAGGCAAACAGGAAGAGTAGGATGTTTGTGGCCCCATGCAAGCCTGCAACCTCACTTACCTCAAGGATCTGGCTCCTTTTCCTCTTTCTGTGTGCCACATGTTTCTGCCCCCCCCCCCATGCCTCCCCTTCTTTGCCTGGCAAAACACACTTATAGCATACAGGAAAAGAAGCCAGAACCACAAGGTTAGTGATGTGGTGCATGGGGATGGCCTCCTCCTCTCCCTGCATATCTGTGTGATTCACCCAGGCAAAGCAAGGAAGGTATCAGGTGAAATACGAAGATGGCAATGTTCACATGGAAGACCCATCTTCTCTCATTTCCCTGAACCTTCAGAGAACAGGGCTACTACTATGTGCATGTTCTAACGCAGCCCCAACTTCAGGAGGCAATGGTACAGGCATTCTCCCAACACACCTAACTTTTCAGTTCCTCCTAATGGTACACTACCAGAGCACTGACAGGAAGATGACAGATTGTTATGTTCATTTGATGGAAAATCCCAGATAATGGATTAAGCTAATTATACTTAAGCTCCAAAGTAATTCCCTCATGTACAAAACTTGCTCTTAGGCAAAGCCTGACTGAGAAGTATCTTGGCTCAAAGCATTTGAAATCAAGCCCCAACATGTTCATATACAGAATTTTCATATACGTAGGAGTCTCCCATCCAGGTTAAATATATAAAGATGGTGCTTTACTTTTGTATTTACTTTAACAGATAAGAGCATGATTTGAGTAAACATCACAATATGTTGATTTTTTCTCCACCCATCAGGTAGGGGCAGGTAGAAGATAGAGAATGCAAGAAAAAGAGAAAAACTGAACACAGAGTCATGTCCTAGATGTATTGCCTAGCTCTGTGTGTATAACTATGTCTGTAACCAAATATTTGATGTTCAACTGCTTGATGATCCATAAGTTAATACAGTAGAGTCTCACTTATCCAATATAAATGGGCCAGCAGAACGTCAGATAAGTGAAAATGTTGGATAATAAGGAGGGATTAAGGAAAAGCCTATTAAATGTCAAATTATGTTATGGTTTTTACAAATTAAGCACAAAAACATCATGTTTTACAACAAATCGACAGAAAAAGCCATTCAATACACGGTAACATTATGTAGTAATTATTGCATTTACAAATTTAGCACCAAAACATTGCAATGTATTGAAAACATTGACTACAAAAACACTGGCTACTAACAAATTGACTACAGATAAAGATAGAATTGCATAAAATGAACTTACAGTAACAACATTATCAGAAGTTAAATCCATAAAAAGTTTAGTCTTTGCTGCCTACAGAACAGCCGTGGATCTGGATGAGAGGCAGACTGCTTTGGATAATCCAGAGCGTTGGATAAGCGAAGGTTGGATAAGTGAGACTCTACTTTACTTGTGAATATCACGGGTATCCTTTTTGTTCCTTCCTGCTTTCATGTTTGGTTCTACCACTATCAGGGAATCTAACACCACACAAAAAAACTTGTAGGGTGTCTTGTTCTTTTAGAATAGAAGGTTCATTTTGAACCAGCATGGTTTCCAAGGACCATGGATCAGACAAGAGTGAGTTCCTGGATTCTTAGCCAGGTTTTCAGGAAAATGTTCCCTAGTTTGGCAGAAGGGAAAATGAAGAGAGAAGATGAAAGAGGGTCTTATCCCTCTCAGAAGGATAATGTCATACTCTCCTATGTGTCCCACACTCGGGATATTTTAAGTTTATTGCACAGTGGCAGTTGGAATATTTTGAACCACATCCCAAACTTCTTGCATATGCAAAAGTCCAGGCCCTTCCACATGGCCATATAACCCAGAATATCAAGGCAAAATAACCTACAATATCTGCTTTGAACTAGAGAATCTTAGTCCACATTGTCATATATCCCAATTCAAAGCAGATAATGTGGGATTTTATTCAGCTGTGTGGAAGGGGGCTCTCTTTTTCCAGAACCTTGTCCAAATATTTATGAGAGTGTTATAAAGAGGCTTGTTACACTACATATGTGAGTTTTCCAATGCCAACTAGATGCCAGTATTGGGAACAACATACTAGGTTTAAAAGGTTTCTGTCTGACCTAGCAAGAAGCTGTGTATTTGGGCAGAGGTGTCCTTAATGTGCCAGCAGAAAGCCATCAGAGATAAATCCAAACCATCAAATAATTATTCTGACAAGAGAATTCTGACACTCCCCTTTCTTGACTAGTACTCTCTTATTCAGATACAAAGGCATTCTCTCTGACTCTATAATGCCCCCTCCCAGACAATTCACTGCTGATACAAGGGTAGACACAGGAACACATAGATAACCTCATCACACATTTTGGTGCCTCAAATGTCAGACCTGTTTCTGGGCATATTTAACCCATTGATTCCAAAAATGGCATCAGTTTTCCCCTCTCAGTTCTAGTTTTTTGAGAAAGAGACCATATGCCATCTATCGGTTGCCATTTGCTCACCCCTAGAAAATCACGATGACCATATTTAAGAAACTAGAGATGATGCAGTCCATCCAATGCAATTTTCTGACTCAGTATCCTAAAGAACCCCAGGAACAAGCTTAAAAGCCAAAACACCAAGAATTATTTTTGGTTAGGTGGTTACATCTGTTTTTTAAAAAGACTGTAGTTGGAATAAGGCAGTCCCTGCCAGTTTTCTATGTCTCACTTTAAAATTCTCAACTGTTAGGACTTGGTAATGCAATATATACCTACCTTTAACTGGAATCATACAATTTAATGCCAGGCATTGAGCTGATGTCACTAAAAGTGAATGTAGATAAAGGTGCAACAGAGCTGAACGGGTCCATTTGCTGGGCGATTAAAGGAATCTAAGATATTCTCTGCTCTTGTTTTTCTATCAGCTGTATGCACATTAGAAAACAATCTCAAACTTCATAGGATAAGACTAAAGGCAGCTTAGAAAACTTGTTGTGGCATGAGACATTGCAGGAAAGTATCTACTATTCTAGCCCTTAAAAGCTTGTATTGCAGGTTTGGTTTCGCTGGGTTGAATCTTCATTCAGTTTTGATTAGCATGGGCTGTGATGTCATCCACCACCATCCAAAACACCCCTGTGGTGTCTTGTTTTGTTTTGTTTTAATCCAAACTACGAGAAGATGGTTTGATCTTAAAATGGCCAGAACCATTAGGTTTATAAAAGAACTACTTCTGGGTAAGATTAAAACTGCTATAAAACATTTTCAATCAACACAGCCATCAGCACACTTGGGGAGTCATTATAGAGCAGTGGTTCTCAACCTGTGGGTCCCCAGGTGTTTTGACTTACAGCTCCCAGAAATTCCAGCCAGTTTACCAGCTGTTAGGATTTCTAGGAATTCAAGGCCAAAACATCTGGGAACCGACAGGTTGAGAACCACTGTTATACAGGTTGTCCTGGCAGGAGCTTGCACATCAAATTTTGTCATATTGCTGATGAAAACTACAACTTGTAACCCTTTCTTCCTCCGAGAACCTTCAAGTAGTATGCATACCCCAACCCCCACTGAAGTATCAAGCAACTCTGGCAGTTAAACTAGGCAGCAACTGGCCTGAAGTCACTCAAGAAGCTTCATGGCTGACCAGGAATCTGAACTGAGGCATCTCTGATTCTACTCTGACACATTATGACACCCTAACTCTTGATAATTCAGACAATTATACTGGTGGTGTGGTGTTTAGTAGTGTCAAACTAGCACCAGAGATATCCACATGAAGTTGGCTGAGTTACTCTGCATCACTAACCATCATCCCCCAGACCAGCCTAAAGAGGTGTTACAATACTAGAAATGGAGAGGAAAACTATGGGACTCTATGGGCCCCCTAAATACTGATGTATTAAAGCTCCCATGACCACAAGCCATGTTTGCCAGGGCTGATAGGAGATAAAAGTCCAAAATCTGAGGGGCCACAGAATCCCCCATATATAAGATTTTCAGCTCCTAGAAGGAAAGGTGGCCACTGATGTAATCAAGGAAGCATATATTACTCAGTATTTTAAATCTCACGAGATTCTATTGTTTGTGTTACTGCAAATAAACACATCTTTGTTCGAGATAGAAAAAATCTGTGGGATAATCACTTTTTGGAACATCATTAATATGCAGAAGACGGAGCAGAGTTGTAATGCATGTTTCCTGCATTTTCTTTACCAGACCAGGATCTGCTACATTTATATAGCTTCTGGCAAGTGGAAGAAGAAAAATGGATGAAGTAGCAACAAAGGAATAAGGGAAATATTAGTACTGTAGTGGCAGAAAGCTGTCAACTCCAGGTCACTTGTATCTTCAATGCAAGGCTTCTGGATGGACCCTCAGAACCAAGGTGGTCTGGGAGGGATGGCTCTTTCTCCAATATCATATTGTTTCTGGCTTTTTTGAATGCATAGGTGGGAAAATAGCCATGGTGGATAGGGGCAACTGGTCCCAAGGCAGTGTTGGCACTTTCCTCTCTCTGCAGAATATCACTTGACTTCAATGATTCATATTAGAATCCATAATTTTGACCTCCAAACCTGCCTTTGTCTTATATATGAGGTCAACTTATACATAAGTATTTAAGGTCACTGTGGAAGGCACATTGGGTTCAGCTCCGGAAGAAAAGTGGCGAATAATCTGGCTGCCAATCTGCTACCAGGCACAGTTAAAAGTATTGGCTTTAGCCTATAAAGCAGAGCCTCCGATGGCCTAAGGGATAAAAGCCTTGTGACTTGAAGGTTGGGTTGCTGACCTGAAGGCTGCCAGGTTCGAATCCCACCCGGGGAGAGTGCGGATAAGCTCCCTCTATCAGCTCCAGCTCCATGCGGGGACATGAGAGAAGCCTCCCACAAGGATGGTAAAACATCAAAACATCCGGGCGTCCCCTGGGCAATGTCCTTGCAGATGGCCAATTCTCTCACTCCAGAAGCAACTCCGGTTGCTCCTGACACAAAAAAAGCCTATAAAGCCCTAAAGGGTTCTTCTGGCCCAGCTTACTTGTCTGAACATATCTCCCTCTATGAACCATCTCAGAGTTTAAGATCATCTGGAGAGGCCCTGCTCTCGGCTCCGCCTTATTCGCAGGCACAATTGGCGGAGACGAAACAAAGCCTTCTCGGTGGTGGCTCCTCGGCTATGGAACTCCCTCCCCAGAGAGATTAGATCAGCTCCCTCCTACCTGACCTTCTGCAAAAAAGTGAATACGTGGCTCTTTGACCAAGCCTTTGAAAATTTAGGGCAATAATTAGATATGAAAGATGTGTAATTGACCTATGGAATGGCCCTGGACTATGCCTATAGATCACGTGATTTTAGCTTGTATGGATGTAAATGCTTTAATTGTTTTAATGGTATGGTTATTTTTTTTATTATACTATGTTTTTAAAGGCATTGCCTATGTTGTGAAGCCTCCTTGAGTCCCCTCCGGGGTTGAGAAAGGCAGGATAAAAAGAGCCGTGAATAAATAAATAAATAAAACACTATGTAACAAAAATTGGAAAAAAAATCTGTTCCTGGTTTGAAAGTGTTATTTCCTGTTTAATTGTGTGATATTTACTTTGAAAGTACAGTAGAGTCTCACTAATCTAAGCCTCGCTTATCCAAGCCTCTGGATAATCCAAGCCATTTTTGTAGTCAATGTTTTCAATATATCATGATATTTTGGTGCTAAATTCGTAAATACTGTAATTACAACATAACATTACTGCATATTGAACTACTTTTTTGTCAAATTTGTTGTATAACATGAAGTTTTGGTGCTTAATTTGTAAAATCATAACCTAATTTGATGTTTAATAGGCTTTTCCTTAATCCCTCCTTATTATCCAAGATATTCATTTATCCAAGCTTCTGCCAGCCCGTTTAGCTTGGATAAGTGAGACTCTACTGTAGTTGTTATACTCCAGAAACTTCATTTTTGTGGCCGCCACAAACTATGTTGGATTGGTTGAGACTCTACGAGAGATTTATTGAAAAACGATAGTAAAATGTACTGCAGCATGTCCCACAAAAACAAGGTTTTGGCAGTTTAATAAACTTTTCCCATGTTTTTATGATAGAAACAATTAGGAGATGACATTTATAACCTAACAAAAATCATGTTACATAGTGCAATCAAACACAAATAAATAAGTACAATTACAGAACTTGATGCAAATCAAAATAAATGAAATAGCTACCTGCAGGGATGCAGCTGTGGAAGGACAAAGATTCCAGAATCTATGCCACTAATCAGATACCTGGAATCATTGAAACTGATATTTTTTCTTACCTTTCACTTAAAGAATCATGGGGAAGATCTGCAACAGAAACAAAAAGAGCCGGCAAGTTTTAGCAGCATGGAATGTGTGTGTTCTGTGTTATCAACTTAAATGTAATTACACCAATATTTCTCTATGTTTAACTAGCAAATATTTTCTCCATGCAATTCATGGTCAACTAATACAATTTATATGACCAAAGTGATTATTGTGGATTTAAAAATGGGTGTTTGGAGTTCTCTGAAACAGGTGAGTGTCTGCATTGAACTCTGTGATATAAGAATGAAAAACATGTAATATGTCTAAAGGAAACAATTCTACATTTCAAATTGAAACGCTCATCTATATATATAAAATGATAAAGTTGTTTGCGCAGTGACTATAACAACAAAACTAAACATCCCAGAAATACGAAATTTGGCAACACAATGCAAAAGGCTTGCCTCCAGGTTACAACAACACAACCACACCACAAAACCACAATCCAGACCCACAAAACTCACAACAACGCATCATGCGATAACAACACAATTAAACGCTCCAGAAATACAAAACTTGGCAACACAATGCAAAAGCCTTGCCTCCCAGTTGTAACAACACAACCACACCACAAAACCACACAGGACCCACAAAACTCACAACAACGCATCATGACTATAACAACACAACTAAACGCCCCAGAAATACAAAACTTGGCAACACAACGCAAAAGCCTTCCCTCCAGGTTGTACCAACACAACCACACCACAAAACCACAATCCGGACCCATAAAACTCACAACAATGCATCGTGACTATAACAACACAACTAAACGCCCCAGAAATACGAAACTTGGCACACAACTAAACGCCCCAGAAATATAAAACTTGACAACACAACGCAAAAGCCTTGCCTCCCGGTTGTAACAACACAACCACACCACAAAACCACAATCCGGACCCACAAAACTCACAACAATGCATTGTGACTATAACAACACAACTAAATGCCCCAGAAATACGAAACTTGGCACACAACTAAACGCCCCAGAAATACAAAATTTGACAACACAACGCAAAAGCCTTGCCTCCCAGTTGTACGAACACAACCACAACACAAAACCACAATCCGGACCCACAAAACTCACAACAACGCATCATGACTATAACAACACAACTAAACGCCCCAGAAATACAAAACTTGGCAAAACAATGCAAAAGCCTTGCCTCCCAGTTGTAACAACACAACCACACCGGACCCACAAAACTCACAACAGTGCATCATGACTATAACAACACAACTAAACGCCCCAGAAATACAAAACTTGGCACCTAACTAAATGCCCCAGAAATACAAAACTTGGCAACACAACACAAAAGCCTTGCCTCTCAGTTGTAACAACACAACCACACCACAAAACCACAATCCGGACCCACAAAACTCACAACAACGCATTGTGACTATAACAAATACAAAATTTGACAACACAACTCATCCACCTCCCCAATCCCTACATTCACACTTGGCCTCCAAAAAAACAATTACAATAATAACAATGACAACAACAACAACAATAAGAATCAACACCATCACAGGCAAGAAACAGCCAGGCACTGAGGCTGAGAGGCCAGTCAGTGCTACACTGGGCCTCCAAAAAACAATACAGTAGCATCTAACTTATCCAACCTTCATGACCACAACAACAACAACAATAATAAACACCTACACAGGCAAAACAAAAAAAAGACTATTGTACCACAATAAAAATATAAACCGCACTCAGCAGAATCAGACATTACAACTAACAACAAACCAAAGACAACAGGGATCTCAAGCAATTATCAATCAACACAAAAACTGAAGAAGGTAACAGACTTCAAATACTACTACTAATGTGAGTATAAAGAAGGGTGGAGGTCACAGCATAAATACAACCTAATGTAGACTGACCAACACCACCAGACTAAGCCACAGCAACGCGTGGCCGGGCACAGCTAGTTGAATTATAGAATAATAGAGTTGGCAGACATCACATAGGCCATCTAGTCCTACTTCCTCCCATGCACAATCAAAAGCACAATCAAAGTATCCCTGACAGAATACATTGCGTTTTTTTCTGATTGGAGGACAGTTGTAAAATGCACTGCAAGTTTCATTCTGGGCAGTTAAATGTATCTTGAGAGCAGGTTAATTCCTGTTTCACCAAAGGCCTCTCCTGGGCCTAAATTAGTGTGTGTGCAAAACGAGGCATTTGGGGACAAATAATTTAGGGCTGCAATGCCTAATTAATTTATCCAAGAAGGCCAGATTGACCACTTTTTCCCACATAAGAAACTTCTAATTCAAATTATGTGCAGAAGGTGTATATGGGACATAAATGAATTTCGTGTTTAGATCTGGGTCCTGTCTCCAAGATACCTCATTATATAAGGTAAAGGTAAAGTTTTGCCCTTGACGTTAAATCTAGTTGAGTCTGTGGGGTGGTGCTCATCATCATTTCTAAGCCAAAGAGCCGACATTGTCTGTAGACGCTTCCTAGGTCATGTGGCCAGCATGACTGCATAGAGTGCCCTTACCTTCCCGCCGAAGCAGTGCCTATTGATCTACTCACATTTTCATGTTTTCGAATTGCTAGGTTGGCAGAAGCTGGGGCTAATAATGGGAGCTCACCCCACCCCGTGGATTTGAACTGCTGATCTTCTGGTCAGCGAGTTAGGCAGCTTAGTACAGTAGAGTCTCACTTATCCAACACTCGCTTATCCAACGTTCTGGATTATCCAACGCATTTTTGTATTCAATATTTTCAATACTTCATTATATTTTGGTGCTAAATTCGTAAATACTGTAATTGCTACATAGCATTACTGCGTATTGAACTACTTTTTCTGTCAAATGTGTTGTATAACATGATGTTTTGGTGCTTAATTTGTAAAATCATAACCTAATTTGATGTTTAATAGGCTTTTCCTTAATCCCTCCTTATTATCCAACATATTCGCTTATCCAACGTTCTGCCGGCCTGTTTATGTTGGATAAGTGAGATTCTACTGTAGTTTAACCCGCTGCATTAGCTTAAGCGGCTGAGGGGGAAAAGAAAAGGCCTGAGGCCAGGAATAGTGGAACTTGAAGTCCAAAACACCTGGAGGGCTGAAGTTGGCCCTTGCCTGATCTACACTGACATATAACTCTGTTCAAAACTCTGGGATCAAATACTGGATTATATGGTAGTATAGAAGGGGCCTCAGACTCACAAATACAGGTCCCAGGACTCCATAGGGTGGAGCCATGGCTGTCAAAGCGGGCTCAAAAGGGCTACGCTTCTTGAGGAGGCGCGCCCATAGAACTAAATCCCTCCCTCCTTTTCCCCCGACGCACCTGCGCGCGGCTCCCCCATCCCGGCGCGCGCCAGGGACAGGAGCCAAAACAGAGCGCAAGAAGGCCAGGAAAGCCCCACGCGCTTCCGGCTTGCCTCTCGCGCGCGTGCGGGCGTGCGGACGTTTGTTGACAGTTGCCCCAGCAACCGACGGTGCGCGCGCCTTCCTCGTTCTTTCCTTCCTTTCTTCCTCCTGTCCCCGCCAGAGAGCGCGCGAGGGCAACAAGGGAAGCCGGAACCTTCTTTTTCCTTCAGCCTTCATTCAGGGTTTACCTACATCCAAGGCTGCGGAGTAGGAGCCCGCGTGGCCCACTGGGTTGAGTTTTCCGGGCTGTATGGCCATGTTCCAGAAGCATTCTCTCCTGACATTTCGCCCACATCTATGGCAGGCATCCTCAGAGGTTGTGAGTTCTGTTGGAAAACTATACACGTGAGGTTTATATATCTGTGGAATGTCCAGGTTGGGAGAAAGAACTCTTGTCTGCCTGAGGCAAATATTGGCCAGCTTGATTAGCATTGAATAGCCTTGCAGCTTCAAAGCCTGGTTGCATCCTGCCTGGGGGAATAATTTGTTGAGAAGTGATTGTTGATCCACAACACATTAAATCAAGTGACAATTAACACCTCCCAAACAAAGGATGCCCCCAGGTAGCAACAGCCAGGCTTTTATAGAATCATAGAATCGTAGAGTTGGAAGAGACCTCACGGGCCATCCAGTCCAATCCCCTGCAAGAAGCAGGAAAATCTCATTCAAAGCACCCCCGACAGATGGCCATCCAGCCTCTGCTTAAAAGCCTCCAAAGGAGCCTCCACCACAGTCCGGGGGAGAGAGTTCCACTGCCGAACAGCCCTCACAGTGAGAAAGTTATTCCTGATGTTCAGGTGGAATCTCCTTTCCTGTAGTTTGAAGCCATTGTTCCGTGTCCTAGTCTGTAGGGCAGCAGAAAACAAGCTTGCTCCTTCCTCCCCATGACTTCCCCTCACATATTTATACATGGCCCTCATGTCTCCTCTCAGCCTTCTCTTCTGCAGGCTAAACTTGTCCAGCTCTTTAAGCCGCTCCACATAGGGCTTGTTCTCCAGACCCTTGATCATTTTAGTTGCCCTCCTCTGGACGCTTTCCAGCCTGTCAACATCTCCCTTCAACTGCGGTGCCCAGAATTGGACACAGTATTCCAGGTGTGGCCTGACCAAGGCAGAATAGAGGGGTAGCATGACTTCCCTGGATCTAGACATTATACTCCTATTTATGCAAGCCAAAATCCCATTGCCTTTTTTCACTGCCACATCACATTGTAGGTTCATTGTCCACGAGGACTCCAAGGTCCTTTTCACAAGTACTGCTGTCTAGGCAGGCGTCCCCATTCTTTATCTTTGCAGCTTGCAAGGCCTTTCAATTCTAATCAAGCTGGCCAATTGCAAGATTCATACTTGCCTTGAACAGAAAATACTTTCTCCCACCCTGGACATTCCACAGATATATATACACTCCACTTGCCTCATTTTCAACAGACCTTTGAACAAATCTCTGAGGATTGTGAGGATTTGTTTAGAGGCACCATGATATAATGAGTTAACTGGAAAGGCATGTGTCGACAACTGATTGGCTGAGCCAGCCAGGAATCCGAATTCTGATTGCCTGCTATCTCTAGCTTGGTGCTAAGACAAACGATTTTAACTGCCACTTTCAGCTCGGAGAGGGAAGAGAGCGCTGACTGAAAATGGTCAGGGAGGAAATGGCTACCAAACTCTCCAAAGCCTGATTATTTATAAGGCAGATGAAACATATTTAAAGGCTATTTAAAGGGACTGTTTATTTCCTCTGTTCTCTGTGTGAATTCAGAGAGACTGCTGTATATATTGTTGCCGTTTGATCTTTTGAACTGAAGTAAAGATACTGTTACTTGTTACATAAGCCTGAGTGACAGTTTTTATACTGCAGGGTTTATCTTGATTCAGAAACTGGTAAAGCTTCTCTTTATTTACATCTACAACTCCCAACAAGGATACCTGCCATAGATACAGGCAAAAAGTCAGTAGAGAATGCTCCTGGAACATGGCCATACAATACAGCCCAAAAAAATCACAGCAACCTGGCGTTTTCACCATCCAATCTGTGTTAATTGCTTTCTTAAGTGTTCAACTGTAATCCTGCTTTGACACTTCCTTGGCCACACTCATTAGTCATTCTAAATCTGCTATATCCTGCTAGTAATTTGGTATCATGTATCTTAAACTGTTGATGTCAGTTTCTCCAATGTTCATGCCCCTTTCTATTGGAGTCTAATCCAGAAAATGATATATATGGCAATGTATTACTGTTTTTGTTGGAGATAATCTAATGTGTGCCTGTTTACAATGTGTCAGTTTATTTTCTGAAGTGTATGTCTTCTTTGGTCTGCAGTTTTCTTAGCTCTATGTACTTAAGGCAGTGGGAGGGGCTGCAGACCATGTGACTGGTTCAGAATGCAGTTTTTAAAAAGGATGACAGAAGACAGTTGAGGCTTGAATCTGTTTAAGTACAAAAGCCAATGTTAGAAGTCAGTCATGGCTTGAGTTTCTTTGGAAATAAGACTGTTAAAACTGTACAGAACTATATAGTTTCGAAGAGAGTGATAAAGACTATATGTTAAAGATACAAATTGAAATGTTTCAAAGTTTAACCTGACAAGAAATGTACCTATATATTTAAATAAATGAAGTTGTAAGTAAAGCAAACTTGTTATTTAAAGATGTCTAGTTGAATTTTGTCTGCTGAGAGCATGGAATAGAAACAAGATATTTATGTGCCCAGTGATCATTCATTACCCAATAAACTAAAGGAACACTCCTGAAACCCTGCTACCCATTAGGTTATGATCATTAGTCAAACAGTTTTTGCTACTACTATCACAAATTATTGATGTGATTTTGTTTTCATTAGCAGAAATGTGGAAGCAGCCATTGGTTATTTGCTGAGTATGATTTCAACTCATTCACTATGGATACCCAAATTTCTGGATGCTCAAGTCCCATTATATACCATGGCATGTTTTTATTGTATTGTATACAATGTAATGGTGTCCCATTATATACCATGGCATATTTGTATTGTATTTTATACCATATAATGGATGTCTCATTATATATCATGGCATGCTTGTATGCAAGTGGTGTTCCTTGTATAAAATAGCAAAAAATCAAACATTGCTCTTTGGAACTTTTAGGGAATATTTCAAAACTGTGGGTGGTGGAATCAACAGATGCAAAATCCATGGATACAGATGGTAGACTGTACTTTAAATTATTCGGATGTATTTCCAAATAGAAGGCAACCGCAGTTAACAAGCAGTAATCTTTTGGGGGAATACGCGCCAATGAATTTATTGGGAATAAAACACTTGGATGAGGTCTTCTTAAAATCATCATACTGAATTACTCTGAAGGAAATATAACAACAGGTTAGCATTGTCAGGTATCTGGAAAGAGACACCTGAATGCAAAGAGATGTCCACTGTTCTTAGCAAGATGTTCATTGAAAACTATTCAACCCACGGAATTTCAACTTTATTTTTATAACCACAAGCACTATGCCCCCAATATGTTAAAAAAGCATAGATCTACACATATGGCAATAAAATGAAATTATTGGAAAAGTGATTGGAAGAAACTTTGAAGTGATCACTAGGAGATTCCACAGCATTGAGCCATAGCACTGAAAGTGGTTCCAAACTGCATTCATTCAACAGTGTAGAAGAACCCCAACATGACTTGGTCTTAGAACCCTCTGCATAAAGAGTAACATTTCTTTCCGCCACCTTTTCATTTGAAGCTATATTGAGTAATATAATAGTTTCTCCAAATATTGTTGGACCCAGTATTCTTCAGCACTAGACATGCTGGTAGGATGGGATTTGCAGTCCCATAACATCTGGAATGTATAATTCTTACTTCTACGCCAGCTCTTGAGGATGCCTTTCTGTTGTCTAATAAACTATTGGGACCACATCATGTTCAGGCAAATTAAAGACAAGACAGCAAAGTAGGATGAAAATATTCTGATTTTATAGAAAGGAACTGCTTCAGCATACAAGTGGAAAAAAACTCCCTAGAAAACATTTGTACTGTTTCTACTGTTACAAAAAGAAAACTGAAAGGTATAGAGTTTTCCTGCAAGGCAAGAAGTGCTTTTTCCTTGCCTTTACCTTGTCACTCTTTGTATCCTTTGCTCTGTTTTCTTAATACCACTTGACAAATTCATGAAGGAACTGGGAGAAAAGGGGAAGTCTGGCATGAGCTTTGCTTTACAGAGGCAGATTATGTGCTTGAGGTATTTTATTTTATTTCAGAACTTCAAATAAAACTCAATATAGCAGCAGACTGATGTATTTAAACATTGTTTTTTAAAAAATGAGAAAATGTGAGGAGCAAGGAAATCCTCCTCTGCCCAAAATTTTCACCAAAAGGATGTGCTTTGTGTTTGCATTGGCCTCCCTAAACCTTGCATTTCTATTTGTTCTGGCAGCAAAAAGAGGACTGCAAAGCATTCAGCCCTTTCAGAGTTCCCCACAACCTAGGACAATGTAGGAGAAACCTGAGAGAGAAAAGACCGGGTTTCGGAAAAAAAGGTTGCTACTCCTAAACATCCAGAGTTTGAGCTACATGGATTCACAACCATATTAATGAAAAATGTTTAAAATTATGTTTTTAATAAGGGAAACGCTGAAAGACAGGCAGCTACTTTGGAGGAGACAATGGATGAAAGGTGAATTTCTTCTCCCTTTCCACCTAGAGTTGTTCATATGTCGACTTCACTGAGTTTGGATTGCTTAAAAAGAAGAAATGGATTGTTCTCCCTGCCCTATATAATTTAGAATGAAAACTATGTTGTATGATTTTTGTTCCTAAGTTATAAATGTAATTTCTTAATTGATTCTATCAAAAGAAAATATGGAAAAGGTTTATTAAACTGCAAAAACTGGGTTTTTTTTGTTTATAGCACATTTTGCTATAGTTTCTCAATGAATATTTCATAGAATCTCAACCAATTCAACATAGTTTGTGGCAGCCAAAAAAATTAAGTTTTTGGAGTAGACAACTACTTTAGAAGTAAATACCACACAATTAAACAGGAAATAACACTTTCAAACCAGGAACAGAAACTTTTTCAAATTTTGTTACACAGTGAAATGGTCAAGCTTGGCTTCACAATTCCTCCTCCCCTTGGGTTCTCAGGAGAAGCAAGACTCTTTTTGCATTATTTTCTCCTGTGACTCCTTGGAGTGCCTGTTTCTCTTATCTTGCCACTGCCCAGCCAAATAATTGGATTTTCTTATTAGTAATACTCCGTTAGAGCTTTCACAGCAGGCTTAAAACCTGTAGTGCAATTCCTACAAGATTCTTGTGAAAATGCAAAAGCATTGTGGGACGGGGTTGCTGTGAGTTTTCTGGACTGTATGGCCATGTTCCAAAAGCATTCTCTCCCGACGTTTCACCCACATCTATGGAAGGCATCCTCGGAGGTGGTGAAATCTGTTGGAAACTAGGCAAGTAAGGTTGATATATCAGTGGAAGATCCAGAATGGGAGAAAGAATTCTTCTCTGAGGCAAAAGTGAATGTTGCAATTGGCCACCTTGATTAGCATTGAATTGCCTTGCAGCTTCAGTCTGGCTGTTTCCTTCCTGGGGCTGGTGTTAGCCGGCCCTGATTGTTTCCTTTCTGGAATTTCCCTGTTTTCTGAGTGTTGTCTTTATTTATTGCCCTGATTTTAGAGCTTTTTTTAATACTGGGAGGCAGATTTTGTTCATTTTCACGGTTTACTCCTTTCTGTTGAAATTGTCCACATCCTTGTGGATTTCAATGGCTTCTCTGTGTAGTCTGACATGGTGTCTGTTAGAGTAGTCCAGAATTTCTGTGTTCTCAAATAATATGCTGTGTCCAGGTTGGTTCATCAGGCGCTCTGCTATGGCTGACTTCTCTGGTTGAATAAGTCTGTAGTGCTTGCCATGTTCAACTGCATTGAGTCTGCAGTGTTGAGGAACCCTATGCCTCTGGAGACCAACTCTGGTTGAATTAGTCTGCAGTGCCACAGATATATAAACCTCACTTGCCTAATTTCCAACAGACCTCACAACCTCTGAGGATGCCTCCCAGAGATATGGGCGAAACATCAGGAGAGAATGCTTCTGGAACATGGCCATACAGCCTGGTAAACTCACAGCAAACCAGTGATTCCTGTCATGAAAGCCTTTGACAACATATTGTGGGACTGCTTCTTGCTCATCAACATCTTCCCACAGACCACAGTTACACTATGACTCCCATCTCTACAGGTGACTTGTTCCTGGACTGTGTGGATATGCAAAACGGTAAATAACAGCAAACATTATTATAATAGAGAACTTTGGCCTAAGAACAGCACAGAGTCACTCTGGAGGACTTAGAAAATGTCTAGAGGACAAACAAAACCATGGGTATCAGTCCAACGCATAAGGAAGTTGTGCTGTATGTCACAAGAAACTTAACTACAGGAAAAGCATCATTTTCCAGCTTATGAAAATGGAATACCAAAAAGCTTCAGAAATAAGTATGCCCATTTCCAGAAAGAAATGTGAGGCATTGACAAGGGTAGGAAGTGGATAGGGCTACCTGTACATTGATCCCTTTACTGCAGAGAGAAATGGGCAATCAAACTGGGATCTTATCTGAATACCTGGAATATTAAAAGCTCTCTAAAAGGTGGATGCAACTATCTATTTATGTCCTTATTCCCAATTATTAGCTCCAGCTCTCTCTGAATCCAGTGTCCTGCTCAGTATTACTTAGTGCACATTAATAAATAAGAATACAGTGTGTACACTTACACCAAAGGAGTGTTGTAATAGGAAACAGCTTTCCAATTAAGAAAACAAATCTAAGAGGAAACAGCCATGGAGTTATTGAGAAACAGAAATGTCTCTCTGAATGCATACAGTTAGTCCTTGCTTCTTTATGCTACATCCTTCAGTGTAAATTAATATACTTTGCTTCCAGCTTCTCAATTAGCACGTATACAGCTTCAGCTAAAATCAACAGTTACCTACAGAAGCAGCATGTGCTTCCTTAAAAATTTAATCCCACTTTTGTTCAACATTTCAAAGACAGTGCTATGTTTCAAATAAACATAAATACATTTTTAAAATGGTCTTTCCCAATTTAAAAGTCATCAATCATCTTCCTTGGAATAACATACCTGAGGATAACTGCCAGATCTGAATTTATTGACTGGCAATACAAGAATACTGGTGTGCCCTGTTGCGGTGACTCATTCCATTTCCTATTACAGAGATTCTGATACTAGTTGTGAAATCAGTTCCCGTGTGTCTTTCAAGCTAGAAGAGATCTCTAAGCCCTCTTTTGCCACATGAGTACCAATAAGGAACATCTTTCTCTCATCTCCAAGTTCGGATAATGCCAAAGCCTCATGAATGTCCGTGATACAGTATGCGCTTCCAAGATCCTGCCCAGAAAAAAATACAAATAGAAGTATTACACCATGCCTCATATCTTTCCATACTTGTCTCCCCTCCCAAAATCATTCTAATTTACCTTGTACAGCTACAGAATGGGGAAAAGCTACACTGCCATATAATCCAGATTATCACAGCAGATGATCCACATTATCTCATTTGAACTGGATTATATGAGTTTACACTGCCATGTAATCCAGTTCAAAGTAGATAATCTGGATTTTATCTGGCAGTGTAGATGGGGCCTGAGTCACTATGACTGAACAGGGTACATTAAATCTCTTGGAAGCGATTTCCTCCTAAATGCCATTCACACACTTCATCTTACCTACTCTGTGTTCAGTGGAAATTTTGTAAGGAGATCCTACTTGTGTTCGCCCAAAAGTGTCATGGGTGCAGGGCTCTGAGTCAGAAGTCCAGGGTCTCATATATCAAAAGGAGCAGGAGGGCCTCCAGATATGGAAATGGTGGTTCCCTATATTTTAGAGTAAGTCAGGGAGCTATGATCTGGAGGTTATTAACACCAAAGCCTGATACCACCCTTTGGAGTCTCCTTAAGGAGAGAAGAAGCAGGATATTAAATAATCATAATAATAATACCACAACACATTGTTTCAGTACACTGATACTTGGGAAATGACATGAGGTTGGGGAGGGGTCTGAACACACCTATAGCCTGCAAGGAAGGCCTTGGCAGGCCGTTTCTTGTGGAGGCCTGATATTGAGTCTCAAGACTGCTTTACTATCAGACACTAAAATGAAATCCTGGCAGTTATTATTATCTGCAACTAAGAGGAATCATCTACAAAATGTCAACTTACTACCTGTCTTTTTAGGAACTTAGATATGCTCTGCTTCCCTGCCAAAGTGCCCAATGTAAATTTCATTTCAAGTTCCAGTGTTCATTTACCTGCTTATTGGCCAGAACCATAACAGGCAAGGTGGAGTTACTTTGGACAAGCTGATGAAGAAGCTTCTTAGCAACTGGTAGGCGTTCATGATCAGCTGAATCCACAACATAAATTAGCAGCAGGCCTTTTGGCAAGTACATCTTCCAATAGTCACGTAATGTCTCGTTACCCCCAACTGCAAGCCACAGGAAGAAAAAAAGGCAGCAATACTGTAAGGAAAGAACTGTATTTTTCATCAGTACCTCTTCTCTGCATCCATTTTCAAACTAGTTTCCTCAAAATTCTGAGATACTTTGGAAAAAGCCTAAAAATGAGAGTCAATCCAGTTTGACATCACTACACAATATATGCAGCTACAAGAAGCACTAAAAGGCAGGTATTCCATTCATATCAGGCTTATAATTTAATGGTCAGTATAAGAGTATTGGGGTTAAGGTACCAGATTCTGTCTGATATTGAATGCTAAGCAAAGTCAGCTATGGTTAATAGCTAGATGGGAAATTGCCAATAGATTCCAGGTGCTGTAGGCTGTGTTTCAGAAGATTGCAAAACCACCTCTGAGGATTCCTTGCCTAAGAGGACACTATGAAATTCAGGACGTTGCCATAATTCAACAGGTGAGTTGAAAGCATATCCATGCACACTTTGAGTGAGCTTTATTTTTCTAATATCAAAGGCATGCTATGAATATTATGAACGAATAAAATATATCACAGCACCCTCAAGGGCTCTTGTTTGAAATCTTGCAGAGCTACTGTCCATGAGAATAGGAAACACTTAGCTTGATGAAAGCAAAATCAGATGTTTATAGGCATCTTCTAGGGATGTTACACAAATTACAAATGTGGAGTTTATTTCCAAAAGGGTACAAATTTTTTTAAATTGGAAACATGGGTGGCAGGCAGCACATTGTTGGCTAGGAGTAGAATGTCATGTGTAGATCAAAACAAATGTATCAAATCACTTCTTTACAGGGCTTGGGAAATTGCATTTTATAGTAAAATAATCCATATCCTCAGCACATTTATTTCTGATTCCTGTAAAATTTGTTCAAATGGATTTGGTACATTTCAGAAACAAATTCTACAAATTGTTCCACGCTGACTGTGCTTAGATACCACACAATTCAGACTCACAGAGTTGTAAATTCCACCAATGTAAATATTGTCCGAGGGCATAGTTAAAGTTCCTCGTGAAATCAGGAACATGGGTCTTAAACGTGCTTAACCTTTGTTGGATGGGTCAGATCTATATCTGGCTGTATTCCATGCAAAGCCCATGACTATTTTGAAATTACACTTGTTTACTCCATACCCATTTACACTCCATTTATTCCTATTGTATGGTAGTCAGGGTACAAGGTTATCATTTTTAGCTTTTTAACATTTCTTAAACTTTGGTAGAGAAAACCATTTTTTTCTGTCTGTATATCTTCAAGATGTCATAGTGCTTTGCTTTTATTTGTTCTCATGATTCTACTTCAAATTTTATTTTTATTCTTATTTTAATATCACACAATTTAAAAAATCCTCTGAAGATGCCAGCCACATATGCAGATGAAACGTCAGGAGAAAATACTGCTAAAACCTGGCCATACAGCCCAGAAACCACACAACACTCGAATAAAAAAACTGGCTATCAGTTTATTCATAGTATGTTGCATTCAAATGACATGGACCTGTGTATTTCCATCTCACAGTGTCCTTGGTGATTTGGCTATTTTCTAGGCCAGGGGAGGGCCACTTCCCTCTCCCCCCTCAACATGGCTACATCTTCTGCGGTAGCAAGCTGCAATTTGCTTTAAATCTATGTTTGCAGAGAAAGAGTGCCTTGCTTATAGGATCAGCACTACAGGAAGCCACCTGGGAGTAGTATATTTTGATTATCCCTTATGCAAAAAGCTTAGGACCGGAAGTGTTTTGGATTTCAGATTTTAGAATAGCCGTATTTGCACACAGGTGTATAATGAGAGATCTTGGAGATGGGATCCAAGTTTAAATATGAAATTCATTTATGTTTCCGTTACACACTTACACACATAACCTGAAGCTAACTTTAAACACAGTAACGATTTTGATTTTGTGAATGAGACAAAGTTTGTGACCAATGAACCATCAGAAAAGCAAAGATGTCACTATGTCATCCATGTGGACAATTTTGGACTAATTTGGATTGGAGATGCTTAATCTGTACTAATCAGTTTGTAAACATGGCATCTGTTCTTCTTGAAAATTGTTTTAAGGCAGTTGCTTGCTTCCCCCTACCATTGCTACTACAGTGTTCCCTCACTACTTCGCGGTTCATTTTTCGCAGATTTGCTGTTTTGCGATTTTTCAATAAACTCTAAAAGACTATTATAAATCATAAAAAATTACAAATTACAGCCTAAGGAAGGGAGGAAGGAGAAGCCAAAGGGAGAGAAAAGGATCCCAAGCAGCAACGGGAGGAGAACAAGGCAATTTATCAACACACAATGGGTTGATAAAGCCTTAAAATAGTGTATAACTACTAAAATAATGTATAAATATTAAAATAAATTTAGTGTCCCTACTTTGCGGATTTTCACTTATTGCGGGTGGTCCTAGAACCTAACCCCAGTAATAAGTGAGGGAACACTGTACATGCCAAGTGGGGCAGAAGATGTATAGAAGTAAAAAAAAAAAAAAAAAGAGTGGGACAGATGCAGCTTGATGTCCATGGATTCACTTATGCATGTTTCAAAAATTAAACCCCCTTCCTGAAATTTTTATGGGCCTCTCTAAATCCTCCAGTGAGACTCTTTGCCATTATCTATGGTTTCAGGATTCTGTGTATGTGTGTGTGTGTGTGTGAGATGGTCTTGGAATGTAACTCCTGTAAATATGGGAATCCTCCTATACTATCTAACTGCTACCTTAAATATTTTGCTATAACTGCATATACCTAATGAGAGGTGCATGCTGGCAACTGCTAACGGTGAGAGCTCTTCAAGCTAACCTTAAAATAGAGGATTTAAAAATATTTCTCATTAGAAACCCATGCTTACTTTCTAGGAATTCCATTTTGGTTTCCTCTGTGTTAATACACACAGCATTGATGCCTTCTGTGGGAGCTGTGCTGCGCTTTACTTGGTTAGTTGCCAGTGAATGGAGAACACTGGTTTTTCCGGCCCCGTCCAGTCCCAGAACCAAGATTTGCCTCCCAGGAGGTTTATCCTGCGAGACAGAAAGCAGAACAACTGTTATTTAAGGCAAGTAGGAAGCCATGCCACATACAAAAACCTGTGTGAAGCCATTTGTCGGCCTAGTGGAAACAAAATCTTAACAATGATAGCACCTTACAAGTCAGGGTGCCATATCTTTAAAAATATGATGGTGGAAGAACTCCCTAACCATTTCCTTAGCCTTACGCATAAAGATAGTAGAAAGAGAAAAAACTAGCAGATTCAACTTTGGCCATCTCCACCTAAGTAAGACTATGTATTTTGAGATTTTGCCAAAATAATTCAAATAGCCATTTTGGTGAATCTTGCAAACCAGGCATCAGAAACAGTTCTATAACAATAACTTGGTTGACTTAACGAAGATATACTTTATGGGTTTGTATTATACTGCCATGGATTTTCTTTCCTTCTGCTTTTGAAAAAGTAATTAAGTTTCAACTTATATTGGTCTGATTATCGCAGACTTACACAAATGCTTGCAATAACGATAAAGCAAATCTGAAAGTAAGAATACATTTGAGCATAAAATATTTAAAAACAATAGTTGTATGTACGTGTAATCCCATAGATGTAAAGAATTCAATATGGGTTACATCTTAGTAGGGCACAGCAATCGACTGCTATTACAATTGAGCAGAAGCAGTCAAACGACATACTAAGGAGCTCTCAGATAACTTGGAAACATTTCAGAGTTCCTCAATAGTAGAAGTCAAGCTTCTCTGAAAGATAGCTTGCTCGTGTTACCAAAATATCCCCCATAAATATACAAACAGAGAAAACCCTTGGGAATATCCTAGAACAGCCTTTTAATTTACATACATATACATATATATACATACATCCCTGTGTAGCACTGAGATGATGGCGACAATTAGAAAACAGAAGTAGTATAAGGCCATATGTGCTACCTTGAGCTTTTGCATAAACAGAAACAAAAATAAGATATCTTCTTAAGCAAGGGAAGAATTCCAATTGCTGTAAAGGTCACCTATGTGTCAGGCATAAGTTATGCATGATTGAAGCCATTGTTAAGATTTTGCTGAATACTTGCTGCCTTAATTGTATTAGATCCAGCCTGTTGTCATTGCTGATGGGGTATGTACATATTACTGATGAGTCCCATAACCAGTTTCCGTAATAACAAACCTTGTTTTGCCTTTGGCTTGAAAAAATATGCCAGCAGTGAGTAACATTCTGATCTCATAGTAAAGAAATCAAAACAAAGGTTCAACTATTGAAAAAGGGAGATCACTTTATGTTTGAATGGACAACAATGTGAATACAGATGTAAAGAAAACAACTGAAAGGACAACCAGACAAATTGGGAAGCCTGAAGCCCGATAGATTTATTTTATTTTATTTACAGTATTTATATTCCGCCCTTCTCACCCCGAAGGGGACTCAGGGCGGATCACATTGCACACATGTAAGGCAAACATTCAGTGCCTTAAACATAGAACAGAGACAGAGACGAACGCAGGCTCCAAGCAGGCCTCGAACTCATGACCTCTTGGTCAGAGTGATTTGTTGCAGCTGACAGCTGGCTGCTCACCAGCCTGCGCCACAGCCTGGCCCATGTTGATGAATTGCTACTCCCAACATCTCTATCAGCTAGGGCTGATAGAAATGTGTGCCCATCATCTTCCTAAACCTGTCTTGTACTTAAAAAAATACAGTCAGCTCTCCACATTCGCTGGAGTTAGGGGCACAGGACCCCAGTGAAATTGAAAAATGAATGAAGAAATTGCTTTAACCTGAGAGAACACCTCTATAAGAACTTCTAGATCTTTCAGCATGATAATATGGCTAACTTCTGACAGAACTTGACCACTGAATCACATTGGAAGACAGAGTTTTCCAGAAGTGTTCTCTCTAGAAATCTCTAGCAATCCTCCAGCGTGAAGGAAAACGTACGTAGGATCACACTGGATGACCTAGAGATTCCTAAAGAGAATATTTTTAATCAAGTCTGTAAATAACCAAATCCACAAAAGTGGAGGAACAACAACACACCTTGACTAGATGACTCTCAGTGAGCTACTAAGCTAAGTTTAATCTTGTGCAAGTCCATTACATTGGGACAGTCCTTTAATCAGTTGTAAGAACATTAGTTGCCAAATAAAAAGAATGAGGAACACACGCAAGTGGTAAAGAAGCAAACTGTTGAAAATGACTCATCACAAAGCCTTGAACCGATTCCAAGATAAAGCACAGGTAGAAGAGCCACCCTGGGGCTCTCCTATACTATTCTAATCTCTTCCCACTCCGGCATTAATAGGATTCCTCTTTACTGGCTTTAGTCTAATCTGTCTCTGACCTTAAAGTGCTGTCCATGTCTGGCAACAAGACTTAGTATATCTGAGTATCACAGCAAACCTTAAGACGGCTACAAAATAGAATTGCTGTTTTTTAAAGTGCAGAGATACCATCTAAGATGTATAAGGGGATGTTAAATATATGTCAGGAATATGATAAGCAATGGCAAAAAAAAAATCAGGATGAAAAGTGGCAGATGTCAAAACAAAGTGATTTGTGGCTGCATAGGATGTTTGCTGTCATTTACCTTCAAGTCACCTATGACTTCTTAGCAAGATTTATTCAGAGGAAGTTTATTTAGAGTCTTATTACAACACTCAAATCACAACATCCTATTGGCTATTGCAAAAGGAGAAAGAACATTTGTGTTGCTTTTCTTTTATTCCTTTTGTCTACAGACAGCAAGAAGGAGACTTGTGACTCTAAAACCATGGTTTTCTGACTTAGAGAGCCGACATGTTGTAGTGTCTTGAATGTGTTGAACTAGAACTAAAGGGGACTCGGGTTCAAATCTCTGATGGTCCATGGAAACCAATTTGGTGAACATGGGCAAGTTACACTCCCTCAGCTTCGGAGGAAGGCAATTGCAAACCACCTCTGAATAAATCTTGCTACAAAAAAGTCATAATGGGTCTGACTGTTATGAATCACAACAAACGTATGTTTCACAAATGTTAGTTATAAAACAATGCTTGCATTGTGTTCCCTTTTTATAACCCCTTTTCAATTGATACCACAACTAGACAGACACAACTACACTTTTGGAATTATACAGAAGCAGCTACATATATGTTGATTTGTGGCTATATGAGATTTGCACTGCTGCAGAAGTATGGTTATTTTAATTGCAAGCGGAATGTATTCAGCCTCATCTGACTATGGAAGCTAGGCAAGGGTGATCTTAGGCAATATCCAGATGGGAGGCTGGCAGGTAATGGGAGAGATCGTGGTAAAGCTTGGAAAAAGCCCTGCATGAAATCCCCTAAAGGGCCAGTCAGAGGAAACAACATTGTGCCAGATGAAACAAGGGCCTAATCCCTTATAAGGCTCCTTCCTATGGTCCTTGTTTTGCCTGACACAAAACAGGGGGCAGAGCAGACAAAGCTTGCCTTTTACAGTTGCAAGAAAGAATGTTTAGAAGTATTCATGGATTCTATCAACCTTTAGCTTGAAAATATTTTTTAATCCCCAAAGCATATTTTGCTGTTGCCATTTTGTGTAAGGATTACATATCATTTTACATTGTATATCATGAAACTTGAATATCTGCGGGTTTTGCTCTCCATGGGGAGGGGGTCCTGGAAGAAACCCCAGCCCACTGTGCAGCCTTGTCCCAATGTGTGCTGATCTGTAAGTATTTGGTCCTTATACTGAACAATATGGAATTGATGCAGTACTTTTAATTACTACGGCTCAATGCTGTGAAATTGTGGGAGCTGCAGTTTCACAAGATCTTTTGCCTTCTCTGCCAAAGTGTTCTGGTCCTATAGCAAACTACAACTCCTGGGATTCTATAGCATTGAGCCAGGGCAATTTAAGTAGCAACCCACTGCATTAACTCCACAGTATATTTGTGCCCTAAAGGCAACTTATTTCCACATACACAACCACAGCACTGAAATTTCAGGGAGGAGCATCCATACCTGCAGTTTGTCCCTGCTTCTCCTAAACAGACCAGGTTGAACAACTCTCCAGCTGGGGCTTCCTCTTTTCAAGTGAGGTTCACTGACCCAGGTACACCATAGCGCCAGACTAAGGCTTATTTTTTTCCAAAATATAAGGCCTGAACTTCTCCATTACTCTGTTTGCAGGGCAAGGATGAGGATCCAACTTCTATTTTAACTGAGCAAAGAAAATGAAGGTTGCCTCTACACCACAAGCATCAAACTCAAGGCCTGTGGGCCAAATCCGGCCCTCCATGTCATTTTATGTGCCCCTCCAGATGCTAGGCTACAACTCTTGTATTCATTAGACATCATGACTGGAGCTAATGAGAGATGTGATACAGGATCATCATACCTTTGAGAACCACATATGTGGGGCTGACTGGGGTAAATTGTGGGGATGATAAATATGTATTATTCAGTTTTATCATACTTATCTACAGTATTGTAATAAGTGTCTTATTTTAACTTACTACACGGTGGCGAAGTGTGTTAAAGCACTGAGCTGCTGAACTTGCGGACCAAAAGATCCCAGTTTCAAATCCCGGGAGCGGAATGAGTGCCTGCTGTTAGCCCCAGCTCCTGCCAACCTAGCAGTTCGAAAACATGCCAATGTGAGTAGATCAATAGGTACCGCTCCGGCAGGAAGGTAACGGCGCTCCATGCAGTCATGCCGGCCACATGACCTTGGAGGTGTCTACGGACAATGCCGGCTCTTCGGTTTAGAAATGGAAATGAGCACCAACCCCCAGAGTCAGACATGACTGGACTTAACGTCAGGGGAAACCTTTACCTTTACTACACAGAGTGTAATCAAGTCCTATCAAGCTTTGTTGTGAATGTTGCAATTGGCCACCTTGATTAGCATTGAATGGCCTTGAAGCTTCAAAGTCTGGCTGCTTCCTGCCTGGAGGGATCCTTTGTTGAGAGGTGTTCACCCCTGATTGCTTCTTTTCTGGAATTCCCGTTTTGCTACAAGTATTTAAAAAACTGGCTACCAGTATTTGAAAACTCTAAAATCAGGACAGTAAATAAAGAGCAACACTAAAAAAAGGGGTGGGGGGGGTGGGATTCAAGACAAGAAACATTCAGGGCCAGCTAACACCTCCCAACAAAGGATCCCCCAGGCAGGAAACAGCCAGGTTTTGAAGCTGCAAGGCCATTCAATGCTAATCAAGGTGGCCAGTTGCAGCATTCACACTTGCCTCAAACAGACAAATAGTTCTTTCTCCCACCCCGGACCTTACACAGATATATAAACCTGTTTCCAACAGACCTCACAACCTCTGAGGACGCCTGCCATAGATGTGGGCGAAACGTCAGGAGAGAATGCTTCTGGAACATGGCCATAGAGACCGGAAAACTCACAGCAACCCAACTGGGAAATGACATTTATAAATAACCTACGTTACATAGTGTTATGAACCCATCTGAGAACGTTCCCATACACCATCCACAGTTTGCTAACCAAAATATAATTGGGGTGGGAGGTGCGGCTCTTTAAAAAACCAGGCCTGTGAGAGTGTGACGATGATGTCATGTACCCAAGCGGCCCTCGCAAGTTAGCTGGGCTGAGTGCCCGGATGTGGGTGCCTTTACTTACCTGCGGGTCCTGAGGCGGAGGGGCGCCCTCCAGCCGGGCCTCTTCCTTGGCCTCCAGGAAAAGGGGCGCCGGCGGGGCGGAGGCGTAGCTCTTCCAGGCGGCATAGGCCACCCCTCCGGCGACGGCCACCGCGGCGCCCAGCAAGGCCACCTGCCGCAGGCTGCTCGCCATGGCCCCTGGGGAAGCCTAGCGCCTGTCTTGTCACCGCAACGTCCGCTACTTCTTCCCGCCTTCCCTCAGCAGCACTGGGAGGACAGGCCTCGGCCTGCAGCATAGCAACGGAGGGGCGGGGCTTGTTGTCATGGGCGTGGCTTCCTGGCGCCTCCGCCCTAAGCTGCCCTCATCCTCGCAGCCTGGCCTGGCCTTTGTGCCTTCAGGGTCCAGCAAGGAATCAAGACTTGGTCTCCAGAGGCATAGGGTTTCTCAACACTGCAGACTCAATGCAGTTGAACATGGCAAGCACTACAGACTTATTCAACCAGAGAAATCAGCCAGAACAGAATACTTGATGAACCAACATGGGCACAGCATATTATTTGAGAACACAGAAATACTGGACCACTCTGACAACCATGTCACACTACAAGGAGAAATCCACAACCATGTGGACAATTTCAACAGAAAGGAGGAAGCTATGAAAATGAACACAATCTGGCTACCAGTATTAAAAAAACTTTAAAATCAGGACAGTAAATAAACAACAACGCTCAGAAAAAGGGGAATTCCAGACAGGAAACAATCAGGGCCAGCTAACACCTCCCAACAAAGGATTCCCCCAGGCAGGAAGCAGGCAGGCTTTGAAGATGCAAGGCTTTTCAATGCTAATCAAGGTGATCAATTGTAACATTCACACTTTACTCCAGCAGACAAGAGTTCTTTCTTCCACCCTGGACATTATTCCACAGATACATAAAACTCACTTGCCTAGTTTCCAACAGACCTCACAACCTCTGAGGATGCCTGCCATAGATGTGGGCGAAACGTCAGGAGAGAACGCATCTGGAACATGGCCATACAGCCCAGAAAACTCAGCAACTCAATGCAGTTTGATACCCAATTTAACTGCCATGACATAATGGTGTGGCATCATGGGAGTTCTATTGGTGATTCACCAGTACTCTGGCAAAGAAGACCAAAGACATTGTAAAACTATAGTTTCCAGGATTCCATAGCATTGATCCATGGTACTTAAAGTGGTGTCACACTGCATAGTCTTAACACTCAAACTTTTGAAAATGGCATTCTTATATTTTTGGAAAAACACCTTTTGGAGATGGTAACTTTTTAGAAAAGCATGGCCTTTCAGAGAAGTGCCAAAAACTCTTTAGAGTAGAATCTTCTCTTGTGGTATACAACCAGATATAATTAATTATGCATGTCAATGGTTTCAGTTGTTACCTGTTTGATCTGTTAGGAAAAGAGAGATTTTGCCAGTGCATAAGAAACCAGTAGTGCTTCGGAAGTGTTTTTCAGTGCCCAAAAATATACTCTCCCATAAAACAACTTGTTTTATATTATGCACTCAAGAGACAAAAATGAGCTCTAGAATGTTCTGAAATTTCTGCATATGCGCACTGAAACCCATATGTGCACATTTCACAGACTACCCAAAGGAGAAGTAGACTTTGATAACAATAACATATTCAGTTTACTTACAACCATCATGTGTTCAGCATACACAGGTACAAAACTTATCAGTCTAGTTTCAGATATGTTTGAGATAATTCTCTGTGCCAGTGGCCAGGGCATCTCTCTTATAATATAACAGCTATCGACAGGTCACATCGTCAAAAGGAGAGAAAAAAAAGCATGCGGACTGCAGCCCCTCCTGTAACTTCTCAGGAACCATAGTGTAATGGAAGCTGCATACCTGAGTGAACACTCATGGAGGAAAGAGTAAGCAACAGGATCATAGATAAACATTACTGGAGAAGGTTTGATGAAGTTTGTCATTTCCAACATGAACCACCACCCGCACTGTCTCTGTCACTTCTGTTGGGTGGGTTTTTTGTTTCCAGTTGCCAGGCTAGTGCACTCAGCTCTTGTTTTCACCCAGCCAGAATAGACCATGCACTTACCTCAAAACAGATGCTTGGCACCAATACAGTCTAGCTGTTTCTATACCATAAAACTCCTAATTTACTTGCATGCCTCTGATAGGATAATATAAGTAAAGTCAAGACATGGTGCAAAATAGTGTCCAACGAAGCTCAACCATGGTCTGGTGTGATGCCTGAAACACAGCTGGATGCAGAGGGATTAAACACGAGCAACCAAACTGAGACTCTGCCCAGACAATATGTATTGAATGTATATTTATAGATTTTAGATTGTATTGAAATGCTTTGAATGTAAGCCGCTTCAAGTCCCCTTGTGGAGAGAACAGGCGGGGTATAAATAAACACAATAAAATAATAATAATCCACCCTGTTTTGTCCAGGAACAGCCTGTCCTGGAATGCCTTGCCATCAGTTCCACCAAAGGACCTGATTTACACACACTGGATTCTCCTGAACCTAGCCACTCTCAGAGAAAGAAAAAAGTAACATTGCCAAGAAAACCCCAAAAGCAACCTTGCCAACTGCTCTCCTCCTTTACTCAAACATAAGGTATAGGAAGGAATGAGATGACCCAGAACAGAAATAGCTAGGGCCTTTCTGTTCTGCGTGTTTGACCTAGCTATAAACAAGCCACTGCCCTATGTGACATTACTTCATCGTAGCTTTTATATTTAGAACACCTGTTTTCCGTATTAGGTATATATAAAACCATTGTGTGAAATGTGGATAGAAATACAAAGTTCTCTGCTTCAAAATCCTTTGTCATGGTTTCAGAATATACATAGAACAGATGAGAGGCTGTACTCTTTCTTGGCATGAACAAATGGAACCTCTTTATTGCTGTTATGTCTACTCTCTGCGGAACTTGTTTGATGTGTTTATGGGCATTGAATGTTTGCCCTATGTGTGTTATAATGTGATCCGCCCTGAGTCCCCTTCGGGGTGAGAAGGGCGGAATATAAATACTGTAAATAAATAAATAAATAAAACTTACCAAATTGCTATGGAAAGGAACATAACATTGTGTTTGATATAAGATACACAAAAGGATATGATCGACTCTGGCTAGTGAGAATTACCTGAAAACCTTGTTTCTGTGCTAAGATGCTGAGAAGGCCAAGATTAGAGCTGAAATCAACAGGTTCTTCACTGAATATTGGTGTCAACTATTTGCTGACTATCTGTTGTCTGAAGTCAAACTTCCATATTTTATCTCAACCTGCATGTAATTCTGCAACATGTAGAAGGTGGAGTGTGATGGTATTTCATATGAAAAACTGCACTCATTATTATCATCATCATAATCAAAGTATGGTCTCATTATTCACATATGAGGAAACTAAAGGTTCAATTCAAAAATTTAACTGAGATTATTCACGGCAAAAATTGAAATTGGTTAATGTGAAATTTCAGTTCATATTTATCAGGAAGCAATAGAGATATTTACACAGTCAAGGAAACATTTACTAAAATGTTCCCAAGACTAAGATAGCTATACCATCCTATATGCTGAGCAGAGTTCAGCTGTTCTTATCTGGTAAAACTGCATTAAAGGAAAATTAATTCAGGCTATACAGGAGTTAGTTAGGACCTTGATCATATAGTGCAGCAAACCACCTGATCTCTGTGTAGAAAATAGAAGCAGCAATCATCAGTTTCCATTGGAAAAATAGATCTCCTGTTTCCTTCACCTGCGTTAATTCAACCTGTGTATCAATTATACACTGTTCAAGTAATTTGAGAAAGCAGAAGTTGCTGAAGAAAGGTTGTAAACAGGACTCAGACCATTTATCTTTCAGCAGAAATCAAAGTTTTCACACAGCACTAAGGAGGTTTGACATTTGGGATTTTTTCATTTGGAGCAACATTGTAAGTTCTCATATTTCAGTATCTTCAAAAGTATCTCTATTAAGGTTTTGGTAAAATGTAGACTTTTATGTCATTTTTATCAACTACACTGAAAAACTGAACAATGCAGTGTTTTTAGTTGCCACCATATCCTGCACTGAACAAGAAAGCTCAAAAGAAACATTTTCATAGTATTACACCACTGTACATTGTCCTGCGTGATGAATGGACACAGCATGTATTGAAGCCAGCCAAAGTAGTACTTTTAATCAAGAAATTAGAGAACTGGTCAGCAGACAATACTAACTGCAAGTGGAAGAATGATGACTGCAGTACTGAACAGCCTTTCCTTGAGGCCTGGTAATCCCACCACCTCCCATGGGCTCTGGTACAGAGACTAAAGAAGGAACATCCCTGTTGACAAACACATTTTTGAACAAGTGTTTTTTGTTTTGACTTTTATTAGGCTCTTGGCATTCAAAACTGGAAGCGAAAGAAAAGACAACTGCAATTAGAACAGCCTGCTTGTTGTGATCACCAGCCTCCCTTCCCACCTTTCTTTTTCTTCTGCTGCTGTTTCTTCTTGGTTGCTGCTGCACCAACAGGTTTTTGATGCCTTGGTGGTATCATGTTGGCTGTTGAAGCAGATGGGACGGCAGTTACAGTGCCAGGCCTCGGGGAAGTCGGTGGGCTGCTTGCAGTTTTGCTGGCATCCCTGCAGACAGAGTGAGACAAGCAGGGCTACTGTCATAAAGATCCAGAGGCATAGTATGCTATTTGTTCTCCATTCAAGATCACATCCCCACCAATTTTAAACATCTTGTCTAAAACTGAAGAACCTACAGGCAATCACTGGGTTACTGACAAGGTATATTCTGTAGATTTGTTCTTAAGTTTAATTTGTATGTAAATCAGAACAGGTACACTTTTTAAGTGTAACTCCAGCCAAAAATATATGTTTAACTTTGGATATCATATGGAAGGGTTAACACCCCTGTGATGTTTGTTTTGTTGTCTGTGCCCCTGTTTAGAAGGTTTCACCTCACTTTTTGTCCCTGTGAAAATTGGATTTTGAAAATGTTGAATTGTCATGGAAACTAAAATTGGTGATAAACTCAGTGACTGCCTGTATTCTTCTGTACAAATATCACATATGACCTCTAGTTTTTGCTAGTAAAATATACATAAGCAGTTAAGTTGGTCAAAGACTAGACCAGCACAAACTTGTATCCTGCAAGTAGTAGAGTAAATAAATCTATTTAATGAATGGATCAATTTAAAATATTTTCATTTCTAAGTAATACAAAGGCAATGACTTCATTCATAACTAACAACTATAAGGCCTGGGCTGTGGCGCAGGCTGGTGAGCAGCCAGCTGCAACAAATCACTCTGACCAAGAGGTCATGAGTTCGAGGCCAGCTCGGAGCCTGCGTTTGTCTCTGTCTCTGTTCTATGTTAAGGCATTGAATGTTTGCCTTATATGTGTAATGTGATCCACCCTGAGTCCCCTTCGGGGTGAGAAGGGCAGAATATAAATACTGTAAATAAATAAGTAAATAAATAAACCATTCACAAATGAAACAGCTGGAAACTTTTTGTCTTTGAGAATCTGTACCTGAAATCAAATCACATAGTTGTTGGAACAAACTTGAGTTCAGAGGCTCAGAATGTTTACACTCGGCACAAACACTTCTAGTATCAGGATAAAATTACATCATTAAATAGCTGGAATGCACAAGGAGTTTTTATAATGGCTTGTCACATGTCTATGTCACAATAGAGTCTGTGCTTAGACGTTATAATGAGGTCCTTTTCACCCATTTTCCTTCCTGTGAGACCATGTCTCACAGTCATTTTTCCTCTGCAGGAAAATCACTACTGTTTGATTTCCCTTTCCTTGCTCAGACACATAGAGATGACTGGAATCAAGACTTGTAAAGTCAGACATAGTTACTCACAATTCAGAGGATGCTGTGGTCATTGCTCCCTGGGTTCCTTTCCCGATCTGGTCCTTCTTTTTGCCCTTCTTTCTCCCACGGTAGTAAGAGCGTTCCCTCATTGGTAGCCAGCGCTCAGGGTCAGGGGTCACTTTAGGATCATAGTTCTTTGGCAGTTTTCCTAAAATAATATTTGGCAAGGGATAGACATTTGTATAGCCTGATTCAATACAGCCACATTATGAGCCAACTCCTACTTGCCCAAAGCTGCATGTCAATCCCATAGTCAGCTGCAGTCAGCCCTCTCCCTGGATGTTTGTACTTCCATATGTATTGATGCCAAAGCCAAGGGCAGGTTTTGGGGGGAACAATTATGGATTTGGTGGATAAGCCGTGGGTCATTTCTTGGAAAGAAGAAAGCAGCAGTACTGCCTCAGGGGACTAGCCAACTCTGGGCGCCATCGTTTTCCTATCCAGTCATCCAAAAAACCCATAAATGCATCATGGCAGAGAGAATAGAGAGGGTTGGTACATCTTTTAGGTTTTCCTGAGATGGATTAAGATATCACCTTTTACCATTCTATTCAGAGATTGTTTCTTTTATGGTAAGACCTAAGATACAGTACTTGAGTATATACAGTACATGATCCTAAATGATGTTTTCAGCAATAAATACTTTGTTGTTGAAATTAACATACTGCTGGAATTTTGGGTCATACTGTATTAGGATGAAATACTAGCTTATGAAAAATTGGCTTTACTTAAGAAACAATAGCCTTGTTAAAAGTACACAACAAACAAAAAGGCCCTATCAATTACTGCCCCCAAAATGTTTGCGCCAGGAAGGTATTTTGGGGACATCTATAAGCAGGACCTAAGGCAACATCGTTCTCTTGTTAATTCTCCCAGCAAATGGCATTCAAAAGTAAACTGCTGTACAAGGGCTGTTTTAAAGAAGCTACCTCAAAGTTGTTCTACTGCCAGGTGTTTCTAGCCTGCTTTTAAAAAAATAAATTCGGTTTAAACTTGAGTCATTTTTGAAACTTCCTAGCAGTGTTTATATTTGCTTAGCTAACTTCCCCAAGAGCACCAATGGCTCCAAATTAATGCCAATACAACACTCACCCTTCTTTTTCTTCTTCTTTTTCTTGACATCCCCCTGGCTGAAAATAAATAAAATAAAAGCATTATACAAAACATCTACCTCAACTGAATAAACAGTGCTAACATGTGCCAGGAGAGAAGTTTAGGGGAGATTTTTGGAAAGAAGGATAAAATGCTGCAGCAATTTGCAACTACAGGATAGGTTTTTTTGGTTACTGAACTGGACTCTGCAACATTAGTTCTGCAAACAAACAAGCATTAAAACAACCATTTACCCTTGTTCTTTTTGCTGGTTCTCAGGCGTAGGCTTCCCTCCTTTCTTCCGAACATAGGTAGCTCCGTGAGAGTTTTCAAGAGCATCAACATCTACTTTCAAAGACATTGCATCTGACGAAGGGAGGTGTTTGCTAAGACTATTGCAAGGGAGGAGTTTAGGAACAACAATATGCATGCTTCAAGTAAACAGAAAAAGGAAAGATTCTTCTCAAGGATACAAGATGAACAGACAGAAACAAAGAGTACGTAGGCAGGGGACCTGAAGAATTTCATGTTGCGTGAGAGGGTGTGTAGGACAGAGGGGTAGGTTTCTGTCTCTTTTGACATAGGGGAAAGCGCGAGCACACGGGCTTAAGCTTCTAAAAAGAGAATGAAATTATAGAATCCTAGTTTGCATCTTTGTTCAGCTGAAAACAAGATCACTTACACCTCTCTCCTCAGTGCTGGACTGTGTGTTATATGAATATGCATCCTGTGAGACGAGGACATTGGAAAGGCTTGCCCAAGAGTCAATACCAATAGCAAGTCCAAAAACATGTCACCAATTTCTCTGAAATGTATCCGAATATGCTGACCAGCATTTAATGTTTTTTCCAGTATTTAGTCAATCTAGCATTGTACAGAGATATAAATCAATGTTTATGCTCTGAAATACGTCAAACATAGCTCCTACATCAATTTTTGGGAGTAGTCAAATAATGCCTCCTAGATCATCTCTTTCAGACACATAAGGAAGGATACACTTTAGCTTTCTCAGCATCAACCAGGGAGTAGGCAGAAATGAGCTGGGCCAAGGTGTGGACATCATCTGGATTTTGCCTATAAAAATAAAGATGTAGAATAATCACGGAAACATCTTTGAGAGAAAGCAGACAACTCAGAGGTTAACACCAAAGGAAGAATTTGAGACCCAAATATTTGAAGGAACTCCTGTCCTCACATATGTCTAAGTGTCCTGTGATATAGAACAGGCCATAACTATTAAATAAATGAATAAAAATTAGCAAACAAGTGAAGTGTTCCCCCTGTTTCCCATGGGATTCATAAACATGTAATTCTCCGTAGCTCTCACTGAATAAGTACAGTTCAGAGCTGCTCCAGCCAACCATGACATGGGCAAATACACCCTTATTAAGGATAGCTTGATGGAAGTCAGCACAGTCACTTATATTGACTGCCAGATTTAAGCCCTGACTCGTTCACAGAACCAACTAGTTCATTTTCTGGGTTGATACCACAGTTTCACTTTCCAATCACAAAGGCCCCTTCCACACAGCTATACAAAATCCCACATTATTTGCTTTGAACTGGGTCATATGGCAGTATAGATTCAGAAAAACCCAATTCAAAGCATATTGTGGATTATCTGCTTTGATATTCTGGGTTATATGGCTGTATGAAAGGGCCCAAAGTTAATGGGAAACCAGAAGAAAACAGAATTGAATTAATTTATTGAAATAACACATCACATTGAATTATACTTATTTATATCAAAAAGAAACCCTAGAGGTATAAACATATACCATTCTCCCAACAGTATACCACTTACTACTATCTGCAAGCAGCTATATCCTAAGCCACTTTTACAGTGACAGCATCTTAATACACTGCCTTTTTCCTTACATGAAAATAATTTAGAGACTGTAATGAGTAATGTGCAGTACAAGTAATCAGGTAAGTCCTACATAGTTTCTGTAGCACAAGAAGGTAAACAAGATTGGTTCTGTAAAAGTGGCTATAAATCAACAGCAGTGTAGGAAATACCTACCTAAAATGGGATTGCTGGACAATCCAAAGCAAAAGAAAAAAAAAAGAAAAAAAAGACAGATACTATTTTTTTAAAGGGACAGATAATAATTTTTTCAGATATTCTGGCACTATGCTGAGAAATTTGGAATGTTGCTTCTAGGGAGAATACATTGTGTGATCCAAACCAAGTTATTTTAAAGAGTTTTTCAATGTTTGGCAATATAAATTTGCATTTTATTCTAGAACTGGCTTTCAAATATATACCAACTTTGTACACAAAATTACTAAAAGCACTATGTATAAAATAGCCTTTGGGCTATGTGTATAAAGTGTACAGTATTCCCTCCCTACTTTGCAGTTCGCTTTTCGCTCCCTCACTGCTTTGTGTTTTTTTTCTGAGAGATGCGCATGAGCAAAAGGTGTGTTTCCCTTTTGCGCATGCACCCTCCCTCTCGTCGGCGTCCAGCCAAGCCACTTTGGATGCTGACGAGAGGGAGGCACATGAACAAAAGGAAAACTGGCAGGTGCCGGAGAGGAAGAAGCATAGGAAGAAGGCTTGCAAAGAGGAGAAAGGCCACCTAACTACTAATATAATGTGTAAATACTGAAATAAATATAATGCCCCTACTTCGTGGAATTTCACATATTGTGGGTGGTCCTGGAACGTAACCCTCACAATAAGTGAGGGAACACTGCCAGGAAAATGGTACATATATACATATGTGGTGGTCCTGTAAATATGTTCAAAAATTTTGGGAGAACGTTTTTAAAGAAATAAAGGGAATCACCAAAACAGAAATAATAGGAACACCTGAAATAGCACTGTTGTCATTTATGGATAATATTCAAATATCAAAAGAGTTAAAGGAACTAATTGCCAACTTGCTAACAGTAGCAAGATTGTTAATAGCCAAAAAATGGAAAGGAAGTGAGGAGTGCCAATTGGCAGAATGGTATAAGGTGATTTGGGATATTGCGATAAATGATAAATTAACATGTAAGATTAAAATTAAAAGAGGGTTATTAAAAAAGGATGATTTTGGGAAGATATGGGGAAAATTTATAGAGTTTGTATATGTAGAAGGTAAGGGGAAAAAACCTGTAAAAGAAACAATGGAATTTTGGAAATAAATATTGTAATTGGCTGGTCTGGGGTGAAGGGATAGCACTAGGTGAGGGGTAATAAAAGGTAAATAATATGAGTATGTAATATAGAGAGTGAAAATACTATATGAGCTTGATATACATAACTCTGTATTGCAAATTTGTTAAAGAATGTATAAGTTTTAAGTATAAATAAATTAAAAAATTTTTAAAAAAATTAAAAAAAGGAAAGAAAGGTTTTTAAAAATGATGCTAAACTGGCAAGAATGTAGAAAGAGACGAATAATAATTTTTGGAAAAGTAAAAAAAAATCCTGACACTTCCATCTCATATTCCAATTTTTTTTTATAATGATTAGATTTCATTTATCAAAAATATACATTAAAAGGTGAATTAGAATAAAAAAACGTAATGAATTCAATGTATAGACTTGGGTCCCATCCCCAAGATATGTCATTATGCATATGCAAGTATTCCAAAATCCAAAACACGAAACACTTTCGGTCCCAAACATTTCGGATAATACATACTCAACCTATAACATGCTCTACCATTCTACAGAAGGTAAAACATGACACATTTATGAAGGCATTTCTGTACACTTCTGAAATAACTGTCAACGATCCCTTTAGAAATAAAAAAGATATAAAGAAATCCTGCAGCACCTTTGAGAGTGAGAAAAAGACATTTCCAGCATAAGTTTATGTGGACTCCAGACCATTTCATCAACTGCATCTTATGGGAATCAATGAAAACAGATGCTGGTCATTTCCTTTAGTTAATCAGGATTCCTTTATAACTTCTTGTGCTGGAACAGACTAACATGGCTATATCTTTAAAATCTCCTTAAGAAGCGTGACCATCCACTGAAACTGGCTCACTTGTTTAGGTCTCAGGGAAGGACTTACTTCCACAGCTCCTCCAGATCACTGATGGCTTCTTTCTTTCGGCCATGCTTGAGCTTGAAATTTGCGGCTTCCCTGATAAGTGATAAGTGAACAGGAGACTTTGGCTGGAATTAGAAAGTGTTATGTTAAAAACACTGCACAACCATATCCTCTGCAGGTTAACTGACAGAATTACCCATCTCAATGAAGAATGACTGGAAAGAGACAAGGCCTGGGCAGTAAATAGACCGTGTTTCCCCAAAAATAAGACCTCCCCAAAGAATAAGACCTAGCAGGGTTTTGGGGGGATTGCCAAATATAAGGCCTCCCCTGAAAGTAAGACCTAGCAACTAAGGCTGCAGCAGAGTTCCATTGGGAAGCATGGCTGCAGGGCTAAAGCAGCACTCCTCATACACACACCGGAGGGAGGGAGGGAGGGAGGGAGGGAAAGTGCTTGCTTTCTGTGCCCCCCTCCCTGGCTGGCCTTGCCTTGCCTGTCCCCCAGCCGAGGCTTGAAGAACCTTCCGTGGCTGCTGCCGTTTCTTCCTTCCTTCCGTCTCCCTCCTGGCCATGCTGCCTTGCTTCCCAGAGGCTTCTGATTGGCTCCTGGAGCCCGGGCAAGGGAGGGTGGGAGGGAAGGAAGGAAGAGGGCTTTCCACTCCTCCCCAAGGCTTCGCTCCTTAAAGGTACAGGACGCATTGGGATTCTCCTCTCATCTTCCTATCCTATGCCATGAAACTGATTATTTTATACTATTATTCTATTGCCATATTATTATCATCATATTCTGTTACTATTATTATATCCCATTATTATATTATCCTATTAATATATTTTAAATCATTATATTATATTTTTCTATTATTATTATTATATCATTATATTATTATTCTATTATTCTATTATATTTTCATATTATTATATTATTATTCTGTTATTATTAAATTCCATTTTATATTACCTTATTAATATATTTTATATCATTATATTCTATACTATTATTCTATTATATTATCATATTATTATTTTATTATTATTAGCATATTCTGTTATTATTATTATATTCCATTTTATATTATCCTAATAATATATTTTATATCATTCTATTCCATTCTATTATTCTATTATATTATCCTATTATTATTATATTATTATGCTATTCTGTTATTATATCCCATTATTATATTATCCTATTAATACCATATTAATATCATATTGTTATTATTATATCCTATATTATATTATCTCATTAATATATTGTATATCATTCTATTATTATTATATTATCATATTATTATTATAGTATATTATATTATTCATCATTCATGACTACATTGAAACTAGAATAGAGAGAAATCAGCGTGGAAACCTTGTGAAACCTAAATTGCAAGAGGTACCATAGATTGTTGTACATGTAAATAATGGTAGTAACAAGAAATTCTTGATAGGATTCATAGTTTGTCTGGTTATGTTGGTTTGTGATGACAACTACTTTACAGTATATAATAAATGTTCATTTTGTTGTTCAACAATAAATGTGAGCTCTTCTTCATGGAAAAATAAGACATCCCCTGAAAATAAGACCTAGTGCATCTTTGGGAGCAAAAATTAATATAAGACCCTGTCTTATTTTCGGGGAAACAGGGGAGATGAAACAGGTTGCCTCTGTGAATACTACTGTCTGAAATGTACTTCTTGCAGCATAGTATTACTGTTACTATTATGCTATCATCATCATTTATACGATTGTTATCTCTCTTAAAAGGAACTCAAATCACCAAACGGCATACATTCTATCATAATTTACAATTATGGAACTACTTTTATTTAAATATGCAAATGATTGCAAATATTTTAACAACCTGATTATATAAAATGCTATACTGAAAACAAGGCAGATACATAGTTCCCTGCATTGCTATTATTATATCAGGGTTGGTGGGGCAAATACAAATTCAAAACGAACTCTTAACTCACACACTGTACTGACTGTCTATTTGCGTCATACTTACAGACTAATACTTGCCTGAAATTCTTGATACCATTCAATAGCTTGTGTCAAGACCTCTATGGCACTATCGATATCTTCTTCGTGGCTGTACATTGTTACTAATGCCGACACCTGCAACCATTAAAATTAAAGACACATGACTCTAGGAAGATAAAATTTAATGAATAAAGATTGGCCTGGTAAATATAACTGGGTAAACACATTCTTTTTGGATTACCTGTAACTTTTCAGGTGCAACTTGAACCTTGTATCAAATTTAAAAAACCAATTAAGCATTAAAAACCCATATCACAAATAATCAGTACTGCAAACATTCAGGCAAATGGAATCAAGGAACCTCTTAAAATAAAATAACTCAAATATTACTAAAACTTTACTAAGAGTAAAGAAAGCCCACAGGATCCACAGCTTCTGAACCAATGGGATTCAACGACCCTTTACTTGAAACCATTTTTTTTAAAAAAATTCAAAACACAAACCCTGATTTTACTATTTTATGTAAGGGGCACCATTTTACAAGACCTACTAAATATAATGGACCTGAGAATCCATGGATTTTAGTAATCATGGGGAGGGGGAAGAGCCCTGGAAGCAAACCTCAGCAGGTACCAAGGGCCCACTCTACAGCAAATTCTACTTGTTTCCAATGAAAATAAAACCTCTGAGTCACTGAGAATTGAAAAGACAACACTTACAATGAATACTTTGATTCAACAATTGGGTAGGAAAGGAAAGGAAAATAAAATATATCTAATTCATGAAAGAATTGTGTGTGGTATGACAAATTCAGCATCCAAAAATACATTAAAAACAGCAGCAATATTGAACAAAAAAATTATTACAAGTTTGTGCCATTTATAGAATACAGAATTTCAGGATTATCTTGGTGAAGAATTTTGCTTAGTCCTATCACCCTACAGACCTTGTTCACAATGACTAAAATATTCTTCCAGTTATCATCTTATGTACTTCTAACAAATGCCAATAGCCTGAAGAATCTAATCTTCAGGCATTACATGACATTTTAAATGTAACTTTATTCTATTTTGATTATATTTCAACCTAAATCCATACAGTACTATTTAATTGCATTTTAAAATTTTTTGCACTTGCTTTGTTCTAAACTGATCAGCTTGTGTGGTGGTTATCTGCCTTGAGTCCCCATGGAGAGAAATGCAAAATATAAATAAAGTCAATAAAAATGAATAAATAAATATAACACTAACAAACATACTACTGACTAAAAACCACAACATGCATTTCTATTTTTAATTTAGTCCTAAGATCAGAATGGTGCCAAAGAAGCTTGAGATATAGATGTTTTAAGAGGAATGCAGTATTATTCATGTTTAGATTTAGCTGCAACTTACCATGCCCGGTTTATGCCTTAGCTCTTCTATACTCCTCAAGATCATGCATGCTTTGGTGACACTGCCTTTGAAAGAAAACAAGAAAAGTAATTATGATTTTTCCCCTTAGCTGTGTACAAGAGTATCAGTTCTAATGTCCAGGAATCCCTCTTTTGTCTTATACAGAAAAGATCAAAGAAATCCTCAAAAAGGTCCTCAATTCTACATCAACCAATTTCCCAAGGTTCTCAACTTTTATTTTTAAAAACAATTTCCTTATTCCTATAGCTGCAAAGATGTGCTTGGAAAACATGCGAGCAATTCTGCAGAAGTTTCAGATGGCTGAATAAGAATGCCAGCTGCCATAGATTAGAACGTCAATGCTCCATATAGTTTAGCACATGCATGGGCAAACTTCAGCCCTCTAGGTGTTTTGGACTTCAACTCTCTCAATTCCTTACAGCTGGTAAACTTACGGGGATTTCCAGGAGTTCAAGTCCAAAACAACTGCGACGTTTGCCCATGCCTGCTTTAGCATCTTTATGACAAGCCAAGTTCTGTTCGTACCTGCCCTTAGCCTAAACATTTCCCTTTCAGTGGAAAAATGAGCCCAGAATGAGTTTGAGAGCATAATAATTGCATGGAAACAGCCTAAGTCCACAAGGAACTGATGGTACACAAAATTTGCTTCCAAATACAACTGGGCTACATTACCTTGAGCAACTTTCAGCTGTGCCATGGTCAGCTTAATTTCTGCTGCCTTCTCAGGGTGCTGATCAGCGAACTCCTATAGGTACAAAACAGGAACACAAATCAGGAGTCTTTCAAAAAAGCTCAGCTTCACAATTTATATTGCTCCTGCTCTCTATTACCCTGTATATCTTGATTCCTCTGTACCAGGTGAGCATATTCTTACCAAACACACATTTAAGGATGGGGCACATCTGTAGCAAACAATTAAAAAACATGAAAGCCCCTCTTGTGTAAACAAAAGCTAAAACTGTGGTAAAATATCTCCTCATTGAATTTCAAAAGGGAAAACTGTATGGTACTACACTTTGGCAATATAAATGAAATGCACAGATACAGGATGGGGGACACCGGGCTTGAAAAGCAGTACATGTGAAAGGGATCTATCAGACTTGGTAGAGCACAAGTTGAACACGAGTCAACAGTGTGATGCAGCAGCTAAAAAAGGCAATGCAATTCTGGGCTGCATCAATAGTAGTATCAAGATCGAGGGAAGACATAGTCCCACTCAGAAGCCCCTGGTGGCGCAATGGGCTAAACCCTTGTGCCGGCAGGACCGTTGACTAAAAGGTTGGAGGTTCAAATCCAGGGAGTAAGATGAGTTCCCATCCTTCAGCTCTAGCTCCCCATGCGGGGACATGAGAGAAGCCTCCCACAGAATGGCAAAACATCAAACATCTGGGGCGTCCCATGGCCAACATCCTTGCAGATGGCCAAGTCTCTCACACCAGAAGCGACTTGAGGTTTCCCAAGTTGCTCCTGACACGAAAAAAAAATAGTCCCACTCTAGTCTGCTATCCTGGAACATTTGGATTTTAATCAGGATTAAGGCAGCAAAACAATTAACAGTCATGCCCACATACAAGGACAAAGGATAACAGAAAACAGAAAACGATCTACACTCAAAATAAGAGAATCAGCAGATCATCAAAGTGGATCATGTTTTTCAAGAAATGACTAAAAATTATGAATTTTTCTTTAAGGAAACTTTTTTCTCAAGTCAGCAGCTGCAGCCTACCTGTAGGAGCTCTATTGCTTTGGTATGCTGTTTCTCTCGACACAACTGAGCCGCCTGAATTAACACAGGAAGGAGGTGTTCGGGGCTCTGTGACTGCAAACTTGATGACAGCTTGTGGCACTGATCAGCCTGAGGAACAAGAGGAGGAAAGGATAAAATACACATTCTGCAAGTACAAGACAAATCATAGAAATGTGTTGTCGAAGGCTTTCATGGCCAGAATCACAGGGTTGTTGTATGTCTTTCGGGCTGTGTGGCCATGTTCCAGAAGCATTCTCTCCTGACGTTTCGCCCACATCTATGGCAGGCATCCTCAGAGGTTGTGAGGTATGGATAAACTAAGTCAGGAAAGGAAAGAATATATATCTGTGTAGAGTCCAAGGTGTGGCAGATAGATACAGATAGATACCTTCATAAAAACTCCAACCATCACCCAAGTCAAAAAAGGAGCACAATCAAAGCCCTGACAGACCGTGCACAAAGAATCTGCGAACCTCACCTCCTCCAAGGTGAACTCAACCACCTAAACTGGGCTCTACAGGCCAATGGATACTCCACCACAGACATCAGAAGAGCTGCAAGGCCAAGAACAAGCCATGAGAGTCAAGACAAAGATCCACCCAGAGGAAAGGTGTTCTTACCATACATCAAGGGAACTACTGACCGCATAGGGAAGCTGATGAAGAAGCACAACCTACAAACTATCTACAGACCCACGAAGAAAATCCAACAAATGCTACGGTCAGCGAAGGACAAGAGGGATCCTCTCTCTTCTGCAGGAGTCTACCGGATACCATGCAGCTGTGGACAAGTCTACATAGGGACCACCAAACGCAGCGCCCAAACAAGAGTCAAAGAACATGAAAGGCACTGCAGACTAATTCAACCAGAGAAATCAGCCATAGCAGAGCATTTGATGAACCAGCCTGGACACAGAATACTATTTGAGAACACAAAAATGCTGGACCATTCTAACAACTATCATGTCAGACTACACAGAGAAGCCATTGAAATCCACAAGCATGTGGACAACTTCAACAGAAAGGAAGAAACCATGAAAATGAACAAATCTGGCTACCAGTATTACAAAACTCCAAAATCAAAACAGTAGATGGGAACCAACACAATGAGGACTTGACTGAACAAAGGATGCCCCCAGGCAAGGGACAAAACATTTCCAGTGCCAATTAGGGTGATTAACTGAAACATTAATGCTGGCTCCCAGTGACAAAGAACTCTTGCCACACCTTGGACTCTACACAGATATATATTCTTTCCTTTCCTGACTTAGTTTATCCATACCTCACAACCTCTGAGGATGCCTGCCATAGATGTGGGCGAAACGTCAGGAGAGAATGCTTCTGGAACATGGCCACACAGCCCGAAAGACATACAACAACCCTGAAATCATAGAAATGTCAGGCTAAAAGCAACCGTGTTGAAACATTAAATCAGGCTGCTGTTCCTCCCTGCCAAAGAAAAGAATTTAGTACAGTATTTTTACTCAAATATGGTACTAAATTCTACAGAGGTGTCTTATTGTAATGTTCAGAATTAGCTTTTTAAAAAATTGATCCTCAGGTGACCCTTGTTGCAATAACAATTACGCAGTGAAAACCCAAATGACCTTCAAATTGTGTTCTTAAGAATCTTGGGGGTTCTTGGAAACATCTCAGGAATATCTCAATAGGTAGTCACAGTTCTCCTAGAATACCATCATATTTCTGCTCTAAATTTACAAACTGAACTGAGAGCCACAACATTGAATTTCCCTTCATACCCCCTGAATAAGCTCATTTTCTTCTGCTACTACTTGAAGTTTGTGGAAGAATGTAAGTTTGTGGGAAACATGGATCAGTGTGATCCTGGTGAAGCAGATTTAGTCTCCAAATAAGATATTATCAACCACCATTATGATAGACAACATGTGCTCCCCCCATTCCTCTCTCTCCAAATGCATTCCTGATTGTGCTGTGCAGAAACTGACACTCTTTCAAACGAGAACAAGATGCAAGGCATGTAAAAAAAGTTCTATTGCCTCTTGGAACAAAGCATGGCTTTTCATTCGCCACTATTCCAAATTCAACTGGTTCCTGATAGATTTGGAGAAGGCAAATTGGCTCCATGACTTCACCAGCTGCTCTGTAATAGTATAAGCTGATATCCCCACAAAACTGTAACACGTCGGAATTGGGAAGTGAGTCCTTTGTGTTACAAGTTTATACTCTTCCCTCTTAGACAGAAGAGTTCTAGTCTAGCTTCCCTTTCAATGTGCTAGCCAGGCTTATGCTTGAAGTTTGTGTGTTTTTAATGGAGAAGGGAAGCACATACCTTTATTTTAAAATGCTCTATCTCTACATTGGGAAACGGGTGGTTTAATTTTAAAATTCAGAAAACCATGCCTCATCTTCAACTAGCATAACATTACCTGGTTGGTGAACATGGCCAGCAAAGCTTTATTAAATTCTATTGCTTGGAGCTGTTTCTTGGACAGTTTATGCTCAACACCTTCTGCGTTGGTCAGCTTCACCTTTTTCTTTGAATCGAAGACATTTTGGTCCTGTGGAAGGTAACATGATGAATCAACACAAGGCTATGTTAATATGACACTTTTGCAAGACCCCCTGCTACTCCTTTTGTAACCAAGATAAAATGCTTACAAAGAAACAGTTTGGAGTTAGATCAATACCATGGAAGAATTACTAGAATAAATGTATACCTTATTAATAGTAATGATGTTATTGGCAATGACAGCAAGCAAGCCGACATCTGTTGGCCTGTAGGAAACAGGACATACATACATTTGTACATTTTTGTTGATTTTAATAGAAGGTTCCAACTGCCACCATTTCGAAGGAGCACTTACTTCAGTTTGATTATCTGATTGTACAACTGCAGAGCTTCCTCTGTGTGACCCTGAAGCTGGAAAATGTAAGCCATCTGACCATGAATAATAGCCAGTTCCGCCTCAATGTCTTCTTCAGTCACATCCTAAGAGAAATTGTAAACAAGAAAATGTAACATTCTGTCTTGGTTAATGCCCATCATAGTTGAATAATTAGTTGAATAATTAGCTTCATTTTGATCAGGAATTAATAACAGTAAGTAGTCAGATTTTATTACACTATGTAATATTTTTGTTCCTGGGTTATAAATGTCATTTCCTAATTGGTTCTATCATAAAAAACACGGAAAAAGTTCATTGCACTGCAAAAACTTTGTTTTTGTGTTACATCTGCAGCACATTTTGCTATAGTTCTTCAGTGAATATCTCATTAAGTCTGAACACATCCATTTATTATGTCTACCTAGCATGAATCTTCACTATCTGTCCATTTATACAGTCAGTACGCACATTACAAAAGTTCAGGTCCATTTAGCACAAGAAATCTATTTCTCAATGTATCAACAGCAGCTTACCGAGTCTTCTGAGAGAGACTGACGACACAAATCTGCAGAAAAATAAATAGGACATACTAATTTTAGCATAGGTAGGAAGCAACAACCATGAAACTGCACAATGATTTAAACAATAGTAGTGCAAGGGTGCAAATAATGTTTTTAAAAATAGTAAATACGGTATGTTTTTTGGAAAATACATTTCGAGACAAAAACCCGCATAAAGCAAAAACCCACAAATTACTTTTAGACAATGTCTAATTGCTGTGTGTACATAGTGCTAATGCTAAATTAATAACACAGCACCATATAATATTACAGTCTGACGTTATCATTCTCCATGTCTAAGATCTCATTTAACATTTTTGTTAACAAGTTATTGAACACAGAATCATCAAGATGTGTAAAAACACAGACAAGAAGCCTCTCACTTTTCTGGAGTTGCTAGCATTTTTCTAAAAGAATCAGGCACAATTGATTCCTTCTACAAATCAGTGGGGAAGCTCACAGTTCAATCTTACAATTCAATCCTCTGTTCATTACCTTCTGCTTTCTGAAGGCTTTTCATTGCTTCATTCAGTTTGCCTTGCCCTATGAAAGCACACGCAGCATTGTAACTCAGCTCATAAGTGCCTTCCTGAAGTCCTAGATCTTCCTGGAGAAAGCAAAACATTCCTATGTTAATGATGAGAAACCTGGTCTTGAATTACAATGCAAATCACGTCACAAAGATGTAGTATTCCCTAGCACTTCTTGGGTTTATGCACATATTTTAATACTTAATTTAAAGTGCATTATTTAAAGAATTTCTATCTTACCATTCTATAGCAATAAATTTTAAGGCACCAAACAGAATAGCCACAGAATTCAAAAATAATGAAAAGTTGCAAAAAAATTATAAGCACAACAATAAAAAAACCCCTACTCAAGAGCAATTATCAGAAATTAAAGAACCATGTCTTTAAAAACTGCTGAGACATTGATTTAACTATATGCCAAGTTAGTAAAAATTAAATGAAATTGTTTTTTGTGCAACTCCAGTGTAGAAAAAGACCTGCCCATTGTATCTGTTATATCTTTCATTGCGTGGATGTGTGAGGTGAGGGAGTGAAGCTGCAAATGCAGCAATGAATTTAAGTGTTGGATTATTTCACATACATGGAGGGAATTTATAAAACAGTCCCAAACCAATGAGGTTTTAAAAGTCAGAATCAATCATTAGTTTCCTTCCTGGGTTCAGAAACTAATTGGCATCAATTAAGGCTGTGTAATAGTAGATCGATTCACTTGGCTTTGCCAGCTGCATTTGACATTCTGACATCTACACTGTGAAATCACCCAGCAACATTTGCAGCCACATACAAACTGATAATAGCAATCAAAATAAAATAAAATAAAAACTTTATATTTCGCCCTATCTCCCCAAAGGGACTCAGGGCGTATTCCAGCAAACTTGGAGATGACTAAATTTTAGACTGTATAATTTCATTTAATTCATAACTTTGGGAAGAACTGTAAAAAAGAACTATATAAAGTCCCATACAGTCTGGGACTTTGTACCTGAATGAGCTCCTTTCTCTTTGTTTCTGCCCAAACACTGTTATCTGAGAGAGGAACACATAATGTCGAAACATCATGAGTTTGTCCATTTCTGCTAGTTCACACATCTTTATGAACCAATTTTCTTGTTTTGGGGTAGTTGGTTATTCCATCTACCCCTTCATTTCAACACCAAGCTAAAATTTGGTTTTGTACAAAAAACCCTCTGGATCTAAAGTTTAAATTGCTTTGTATCTCTTACGCTGCTTAAAACAGCAGTTGTCTGTACATTACTCTTGGATTACTTAAGTAGTTAAATAACTACATATTAGCAGACATATATCCCTGTATTTTTATAGCATTTATGCAGTCACAGAATCACAGGAAGGAGAGGTGAAGATAGAACATACACATATAAATATATATACCACCACCACAAACTTACTTACTGGCACCACTTTTTCCCAGGTGCTCTGTGCAGCAATAACTGCAGAAAGATTTGTCTTTCTTTCTTCTTCATAGTCATCCTGGGAGTTGCGGATAAGATCCCGGTACACAGCTAGGCAGTCATCATAACGCTCTAATCTGTACAGCTAAAAGAGAACAGTTATATAACAGCTTAAGAAATGAGACAACAGACAAAATGAGCACTGCAAAAAGTATGTTTTCACAGCAATCTTTATTCCCAGCTTGTATAAAGCAGGAAGGCATAGTACAGATTCAGGGAAATGAATCAACAGCAAAAGGACCTTAAACAGTTCATGGTACAGCTATTTATAACCAAGGGCATCCAGCTCATATAGATAGATATTATGATAACAGCTTTCTATAAGTCCTGCTTTGGGAAAACAGAGCTCATGGCGAGTTTTGCTTTATAAATTTCACACAGCTGCCTGTTTTAAATTAATAAGTAATATTTTAATATCAATTAAAAAAAATACTATAAATTACCAATCAACAGTCAGTAAGGAACATTACAGAATAGGTTGGACATCAAAGTTAGTGTTTAAGGGTCAAAATACTGCACAATATTATGTAACATAGGTAACGAAGTGTAGCATAGGTAACACAAAGTGTAAAATATGTAACACAAAGTGTAACACAGACACTTTATCAATCCAAAAAAAAAATCAGTACAGCCACTCCCATCCTTGTAGTCCAAAAGAGATGGGGGAGGAACCCTAATTTTCTCATGTGCTGGTCCTATTCCAGCGAAACTGAACTGATGGTCTATAAAGGCTGTACTGAATACCTTTACAAAAAAAACAAACATACAATACATGATTATTCTTGTAAACTGTGTAGGCTTCTCAATCCTCTTTTCTCAGAATGAGCCATGAAATGAGAAGCATTTTGAAATATCATAGGGCTATCCTGTGACTGAACCATTTAAGGACTGAAGCTTTGCGAGAATGACTATGATTAATAAAGACAATTTTTATTGTAGTCTTTAATCTGTTTAATTGATTTATATATGCTTTAATTGCTTATATGTTCATATTGTTTATATTTTGATGAGATGTGTTTTATTGTTTACCTGTGCGGCATTGAATTTTTGCCGGATTTGTAAGCTGTCTTGAGTCCCCCCACCCCAGGGTAGAGAAAGGCGGGGTAGAAATGAGGTAAATAAATAAATAAATAGTATTAAATCAGACTACTGATATGGTTACACAGCTGGGAAAGGTACTTCTAGTTTCACAAAGAATGTTTTTTGGCCCTTTGAACTACAATCTTCTAGCTGGAGGTTTGGAGGATTACATTTGGGACCTTTTGCATACTTGGAGGACATTTTGCCCCAGAGCTATGGTCTCTCTTCTCTTGTAGTAGCTGAAGGAAACTGAAGCGCTGGATCCAGTTTTTCCAAAAAACCACTTAGATAATTACATGCAGAAGAGTTTTGAAAGTTACCACTTGTCCATAGAGTTCCTTCAGTTTATTTGTTTGCTGGCTGACTCCTTCAATCGTTTTCATAGCATTTTCAATCCTGTTCAGTCTGTACTCACAGTAAGCCTTCTCAAACGCTATTGAATCACTGGAACATATAAATGAAAAGTGGGGTGTTATTTTGCAGTATCGATTTCATTCAAAAGTATTAGTATGTTCAAGTGTTATTCTTTGTTATCAAACAGTTAGAGGCATTACACTTAAAGGACTACAAAGAGAAGCAGCATACGAGGGAAAAGGAAACAGTTTGATTACCTTTTGGATGGTTCCACTACATTTCGTAAGCTTACAAAGATGCAACGGCTTACTTGGTTGATATCCTTATTAGTATCTTACTACAGCGTGCCCTTGGTATCCCTGCTGTTTGGTTCCAAGACACCCCCACCAAATGGATGCTCATCTCCCATTATATACACTGGTATAAAAAATGTGTTCTCTATATAAAATGGCAAAATTAAGGTTTGCTTTTTGGATTTTTGGGGAGAATAATTTCAATCTGGGGATGTGGAATTGGTGGATACAGAATCAGTGAATAGAGGGTTGACTGTAACTGCATTAAATGAAAAATATCTTTAGAACCCCACATTCACATTCCTTTGCTGTTTATTTGACTTGGCCTCCTCATCCTATTCCTTTTGTTGTCCCTTCCATATCCTGTCAAAAGCAGGAGCTCCTCACTCCATTCATCACCCTCCCACCATGAAGATTCAGCTTGATTTTAAATCCTTTCCTCAACAATTCACTTTCTCTCCTCCCACCTTTTGCTGCTGATTTTAAAACCCTTTCTTGTTGAAAAGGGATTTCAAATCTAAAACAGCAGGAGGGAGGCGAGCAGATTTTTTATTTATCGTGTCAGAAGCGAATTGAGGGTACAGATGTAATATATTTAAAAACAACAACCAAGTTAAAAACTTGGCATTATACTAAATGTTCTTTGACCAATAGCTGGCCACCTGGAGTGCCTTTGGTGTTGTTATAAGAAGGTCCTCCATTGTGTAGGTGGCAGGGCTCAGATTGTATTGTAATAGGTGCTCTGTGGTTTGCTCTTCTCCACACTCGCATATTGTGGATTCCACTTTGTGGCCCCTTAAGGTTGGCTCTGCATCTCATGGTTCCAGCACGAAGTCTGTTTAGCGCCTTCCAAGTCGCCCAGTCTTCTGTGAAAATCTGCCTGAGGCTTTGGGGTGAGGTAGTGGAAAATCGAGTGAGGGGTTGGAGCTGTTGATGGGTATGAAGTTTGTTGCATGCTTATTTCGGGGTGCTTTCAATATTTTTTTCACTTCATGGAAGCCCTTTTATTGACTTGTTGGACTGAGCTTGGAGGGAACAACTTGAAGGAGTGAGAATAGGGAGACTACATGCCTGAACTGTTATTGTTCCATGTTCCCATCTATCTCAAGATTGAAAAGTATTTTTCTTTGTTTTTCATATTTTGAAAAATTGAATAATTAACAAAGCCTTTCAGCTTTTTAGAAGCAAGTGATGCAATAATCATCAAAACTTACCTAGATAATACTTTCGTGTGGGTGTGAATCACACTAAGGGCTTCCTTAAAACTTCCATTTTGGATAAGACACACCACTTTGCAGTGTAGAGCAGTCGCATCATCCTTGCTGATCTGTAATACTATAAAAAGCAAACCCAGTGTATTAATCTATTATAGGGAACTACTGACATGTCCTATTGCCATATCCAGGGCTTCCTAAACTTTTTTGACTCGGGACCCCTTTCCATCAGAGAAATTTGTACATGACGCCAGGTATATAAAATAAGCATAAAATCAAATATTCAATAAATCAGCATTTGTAAGACTAAACAGGATGATTTTCCTTTTTGTCAAGTACAGCTGAAACATTTTCTGCAGAGTCCACTGTAAACACTGCATATTATCACTAACAGACTGAAGTCACTAACACAACTTCAGTCTTCCCCAAACTGTTGCCCTCCAGATCTTTCAGACTACAATTTCCATTACCACTGCTAATGCAGGCAGCAGCTGCTGGGGGTTATAATCCAAATAACCTGGAAGGCACCAGGAAAGTTCAGGAAAGTATGATAACTGCAGTATAAGGGATGCCTCATTAGAGGTTCCTCAGTAAGAAACAACAATGTTTTCACAATGATAATATTAGAAATATAGACTGTTCACACTTCCTAATATTCCTTTCCAAAAAGCAATGAAGGTAAGTTTTCGCAACAGAACGGAGAGTAAAAGGGGAATTTGCCTGCAGCAGTAAAAGAAATGATCTGAACTGAGATCAGGCAAAAAATAGATCTGGAACTTTCGAAAGTTGTTCTCCCACTACATGAGTCAGCTTAAACTTCATTGGTTGATTTTCCTGCCCATCAAAGTAAGAACAAGGGACCACCCTCTTTAAGGACATCTTTCTCCTCTACAGAAAAATAAAGAGATATGGTAAGATATCCTGATGGCAAACATTTGAAAATAAAATTATTGTGATTCTTCTTTATCTTGAAAAGAGTTTGGAAAATACAGCTAGTCAAGAATAAACTCATCAGTTGGATGCCAGGAGTAGCAGAAAGGAGTACATTATTTCTACTGTAAGGCTTCAACCTTAAACACACTTAAGTTACAAGTTCCCTTAAACAATGGGACTTATCTCTAACTAATGTGTATAAATCAGTGTTGTATAATGGTTAGACTACTGGACTAAGGCCCAAGCAACGTAGTTTGGCATCCACTTCTAAAGTATGAACTACAGCACATTTTTAGGCAGACAAGCAGGCAACATTACAGACAGGGACTTTCCATGGTTAGGTGCATGCTAGGAAGCAGCAACCTGGCACAGCTCAGCATGCAAGCACACAGAGCGAATAATAATAATAATAATAATAATAATAATAATAATAATAATAATAAAACTTTATACCCCGCCACCATCTCCCCGTGGGGACTCGAGGCGGCTCACAATGTTACAAAAGTAACAGCGCAAATACATTAACAATATACACAGTTAAAACACAAGAAGATGATAAAACAGAAGTTAAAACAAAGGTTTATACAACAGTAATAATATCAAACAACCACCAATGCAATTCAGTCAACTTCAAAGGTGGGGGGGGGGGGGGGGAGAACTATAGCAGCAGTATAAGATAAAATCATTAGATTAAAATACCCCGATGAAAGGAACCTAATAACATTTAGAATAGAATTATAATGAGGCTGGTCATCCAATAGCTGTCTCTCCAAAGGCCAGCCCAAACATCCAGGTTTTCAATTGTTTCTTAAAGGATGGTAGGGAGGGTGCCAACCTAATCTCCTAGGGAGGGAGTTCCAGAGCCGAGGGGCCACAGCCGAGAAGACCCTCTCTCTTGTCCCCACCAAACATAACTGTGAGGAAGGCGGAAGCGAGAGGAGGGCTTCCCCGGAAGATCTCAGAGAGCGCGTAGGTTCATAGGGGACAACGTAGTTGCAGTTCATAACTGATTGATGGCACTTTCTGGAGGTGGGCAGCCTCTCTGTGGTTTGAGAGGGAATAAACTAGAGAAAAAATACAATATGCTAGTCCCACTACGGTTCAAGTACCCTTTTCCAAAATCTGAAAAACTCAAAAATTGTCCATATGGGTGGCTGAGATAATGACATTTTTTCTCTCCAGTGATTCAATGGCCCCAATGTTGTTTCATACACAATGCAAGTCCGTAGTTTCTTCTTTTCCCAATGTTTTTCCATGAGTAACCGGACAGTATGTATTGCATCTATTATGCCACACCCTGACAAAGTCACAGATTTGGTGCAATGTCCATGTGACTTCTTAGCCTTTTGTTCGCTATTCTTTCAAATACTTTCATTGCATGACACAATAGGTGCATTAGGTGGTATGTTGAACAACTGGGATGAACAGTTACAGATGTCTCCTTTGCCCTTCCAAATTGGTATGGTTATAATGGTAATCCAGTTCTTTGGGGGGGGGGGGTGATTTTTCTGTTATGATTTTGTTGAACAGCGATGCTAGAAAGGTAGCCCCATAGATAGCAACACAATACTAGATGTAATAAATGCAGCCTGGTTGAAATGGCAACAAACTACTGGCATTCTGTGTGAATCAAAATGCCTGAACAACTCAAGGCTAAGATCTATACTACAGTTGTCCGCCCAGTAGCCCTCTATGGGGCAATGTGCTGGCCAGCAACAAAGAAAAACGAACAAGCCCTTAACACAATGAAAATGCCGAGACTGACATTTGGCTTGACACTTTTTGACCATGTGCCAAATGATGACATCTGTCAAAGACTAGGACTAAAAGCAATCAGCAAGAAAATGCAGGAAGCAAGACTACGGTGGTACGGCCATGTCATGAGATGAAAACCAACATCGGTAGCACAAACAGCACTACATTTAGAGATTGCAGGACATCAACCACATGGACGACCAAAGAAAAGCTGGATGGATGCCTCTGGAACTCTCTTCCTAAGGAGATCAAAATGGCCCCCTCCTTACTCTCATCTAAAAAAATAGTTTTAAACTTTTCTATGCTCTAAACCATTTAGTGAAGAGGGTGTAAAGAACTTTTAGAACACTACAGACTGGAAATGACATGTTATTTTGGATAAGTTGGCTTTTACATTTTGTACTGTCGCTAGTTTTTAATCCTATGTCTTGTTTTTCAGTGGTTAGATGTGGAATGTCATTTTTGTAGCAATGTCTTTATTATTATGGCATTGGAAAATCTGGCTACCAGGATTTTAAAACTCAAAAATCTGGACAGTAAATAAAGAACAACACTAAAAAAACTGGGGAGTTCCAGACAAGAAGCAATTAGGGGCAGCTAACACCTCCCAACAAAGGATTCCCCCAGGCAGGAAGCAGTCAAGTTTTGAAGCTGAAAGGCTATTCAATGCTAATCAAGATGATTGCTTGCCTCAAGCAAACAAGAGTTCTTTTTCCTAGCCATGATATTCCAGATATATAAACCCCACTTGCCTAGTTTCCAACAGACCTCACAACCTCTGACGATGCCTGCCATAGATGTGGGCGAAACGTCAGGAGAGAATGCTTCTGGCACATGGCCATACAGCCCGGGAAAACTCACAGCAACCCAGAGCTAATATTTGCCCTCCCTAACAAAGTCATTAAGGCAAGCCAGAAAGGAGGTGGAGCAGGCCTCCTCCAACTGAGGCCCTCCAGCTGTTTGGGCCTCCAACTTACAGAAGCCCCAGCCAGCTTGTTCAATGGTCAGGGAATCTGGGAGTTGGGAGACGAAAACAAATAGTTGGAGGGCCGCAGCTGTTCGTTAGATCAAGGGATGATCCTGGAGCAGGGGTCCCCAAACTTTTAAAACAGGGGGCCAGTTCACGATCCTTCAGACCATTGGAGGGCCGGACTATAGTTGGCCACCGAGCAATAATAATAACAACAACAACAGTAAAAAAGAGGGTTGGAAGAGACCCTTTGGCCCATTGAGTCCAATCCCCTCCTGCCTTTGTGCACCGAAAGCACAAGCAAAGCACCCCTGACAGATGGCCACCCAGTCTCAATGTTAATAATAATAATAATAATAATAATAATAAAGAGGGTTGGAAAAGCCTAGGGCCATTTAGTCCAATCCCCTTCTGCCTTTGTGCACCAAAAGCACAAGCAAAGCACCCCTGACAGATGGCCATCCAGCCTCAATGTTAATAATAATAATGATAATAATAATAATAAGGGTTGGAAGAGAAGAAGAGACCCCTTGTGCCGTGGGGGCCGGATAAATGGCTTCGATGGGCCGCATCCGGCCCCCGGGCCTTAGTTTGGGGACCCCTGTCCTGGAGCAAGAAGGAGAAGGTTGCGTGCAAGCCGCTCCCCGCTCCCACTCACTCTTATTGACCGACTTCAGCGCGCGCCCAAAGTCCCCGCTCTGCCCGCAGCGGTTCACTTCACTCCACAGCGAAGCCACCGAAGGCGCCCCTGCCCCGCCGGCACCACTTCCGCCGCCCGCACCGGCCGCCATCTTGGCAGAGGGAGAGAAGTCAGACGAGAGGAGACGGAGAGGCGGGGGGGAAAGGAGCCGGCCGTAACCTCTGCCCCCGGAAGAGGACAGCTCTCGACGGCGTCATGTACAAGTGTGCGCTCTCTGTGGTCCAAGCCCTGCGGAGCGCCTCCGTGTCCTCCACAGGCCGTGCGCATGCGCAGCCCAGAGAAGCCCAGAAGGGAGCCGAGAACGGATCCGTGCTAGGGCGCATGCGCGCGCAGTCTCAGCAGGGAGGATTGTTGATGGTTGGATCCATGGTCTTTGTTTTTCCTGCTCTTCCAGGGAGGAGGAGGGGCGTATAATCCGATTTATTTATTTATTTTTATCGTGCCAGAAGCAAATTGAAAATACAGTTATAATGGATAAAAAACCCACAAAGTTTAAAAAAGTGGCATTGTATTAAATTTCCTTTGACCAGAAGCTAGCCACTTGGAGTGCCTCTGGTGTCGCTGTAAGAAGGTCCTCCATTGTGCATCTGAGTTTTAGCCTGCCACTCTCGCTTGCTGAGATGTTCCTGCAAGTATTTCTGTAGATCTTAGGAAGCTGTTTTTTTGGTTTCAGGCTTTGGCATGATGGCTGATATTTGAGCAGAGGATGGGCCGGAGATATCAATGCCTTGGTTCTTCCGTTAGACTGCTACGTACTTCCCGACTTCCCAACTGCCAGCCTCGGGTAGCCTAGGGGATAAAAGCCTTGTGACTTGAAGGTTGGGTTGCTGACCTGTAAGCTGCCAGGTTCGAATCCCACCCAGAGAGAGTGCGGATGAGCTTCCCTCTATCAACTCCAGCTCTATGTGGGGACATGAGAGAAGCCTCCCACAAGGAGGGCAAAACATCCGGGCGTCCCTTGGGTAACGTCCTTGCAGACAGCCAATTCTCTCACCCCAGAAGCAACTTAGGTTGCTCCTGACATGAAGAAAAAAAAACTTCCCGACAGATATCAGGTGGTGCAGTACCAGCTAAACAGTATAATTTTTCCAGCGATGTTGGGCATAGGCATCCCGTGATAATGCAGCATGTCTCATTAAGAGCCACATCCATTGTTTTTAACGTGAGATGGATTCTACATGCGTATTCAGCAGCATTTTAGGGAATAGAATGGATGAAACCATGAAAATGAACAAAATCTGGCAACCAGTATTAAAAAAACTTTAAAATCAGGACAGTAAGAACACCACTCAGAAAACAGCCAGGCTTTGAAACTGCAAGGTCATTCAATGCTATTCAAGCTGGCCTCAAGCCCAGAAGAGTTATTTCTCCAACCCTGGACCATCCACAGAAATATAAACCTGATTTGCCTAATTTCCAACAAACCTCACAACCTCTGAGATTGCCTGCCATAGATGTGGGTGAAACATCAGGAGAGAATGCTTCTGGAACATGGCCATACAGCCTGGAAAACTCATAGCAACAGAATACTGTTCACCACTTGCACTTTCATCCCTCCCTGCTGGTATCCGCACCTCTGAAGAATAACTTCCAGTATTTGGCCAGTGAATGGTAGGCCAGAAATTCCTTCCATATGGTATCACGGTGTCAAGCCACCCTCGATTGCATACCAGAGACTGTTGTCCGATATTTTTGGTTGATTCCCATTGCCAGTCCTGCACTGTGCTGGTTTATGTCTGTGCTTATTATTATTATCCTGCTTTGTCTCCCCTGAAGAGGACTCAAAGCGGCTTAACATAAGAGCATCATCATAACTATTTAAAATATACAAGCATTAAAACAGGATTAAACATAGACAACATTTTAAAATTCCCCAGTTAAAATCATTAAAACAAATTCAAAGTTAAAAACCACCGCACCCTGTGAATTGATCTTTGTGGCATCCAAGACCATTAGTATGCAAGAGTCAGAAATTACAATCAGCTATAATATATTGGGCATATCCGGCTTCTTTCCCTCTGCTGTCCTCACAGAGTGCCATTCCTGATGCAGCTGGTATTCTTGAAACCATTGCTTCATAACCTTTTCCTACTTTCTGATCCCATTCCAAGACATTTTTACATGACCCCAGGCATATAAAATAGGTTTGAAAACCAAACTTTTACTGATAATAAATCAGCATTTGCAAGGCTCGCTAAATGGACTGATTTTCCTTTTTGTGGAGTACAACTGTAGCATTTGCTGCAGAGTGCACTGGAAACACTGCATGTTTTTGCTAACAGATTTTTATTGTTGCCAATTTTTGTGACCCCAACACTGAGCTAAGGGGACCCCATTTGGGCTCAGGACCTACAGTTTAAAAAGTAGTTTGAAACACCATTCGTATCCTTCTCTTCTTATTGCTTTCACATTCAAACAGGTCCAAGAGTGTTATATTGAAAAAACCCATCCTTGCATTTTCATATTTCTCTGCCCCATCTCTCTAATTAGATTGCAAAGCTGGAGGCACACATTTTCTTGTTTAGTCTTAATTTTATAAAAACCACACTGGAATCCTTTGGCCAGAAAGTGTGGTAAAAAGTCTTAATGTTGCTACGTTATACACACTTCTATCATAATCTAGTGGATCACACACAAGCCTATATTGCATTGTATAACCATTTTAGGCTATATGAATGGATGCTGCGTTTTTAAGAGCCAAGCATAATGCACCTGTTCCAATCAATTTCCGTATAGACAACAGATCTCCATAGAAAGCCTATATAAATAATTTCCAGATTTTCAAAGACCTCCTTCACATATTGTCTGAAACAAAACAAGATTTCTATCTCATTAAGATCCTCATTAAACAACAAAATCTGGTATTTAAATTTTTTATTATTTTCTCATCAAAAATTTTCTTTGTAGAAGGATGGCAATGCTTCTCAGTGCATATTACATGAAAAAAGACATACCTCTCAAACTTCTAACCTGATAGTAAAAGACAGCACTATATGTAAAAATAAGCAAGATTGCCACAACAATGCTGTCCACACAATATGCAGAAAATACACTACCATGAAATATAATAGCATTGGCGAAGAGCAACTACAGGGAAGAAGAGAACCCATTTTGTTATAATACATGAGTGGGAGGATCACAAAGTGAGTTCACGTCTATTTATTAGCAAAAACTATTCCACTGTCAGCGCAGGGAATTCCCAAAGGAACGTCAGGGATTTGAGATAATCAATCTCAGCATCATGCAGTAAGCATTACATTGCCAAATCCCAAAGACACACCTGAAAAATTTTCAGATATTTAAAACTTGGGACTGGGAATACCAATAAATATCACATGTTCTTCAAATCCCACTTGTACTTATCCATCATCAGCTCAAACGTCCTTGAATGGAGGTGGGAAATTGATCACTGGGCTATAGGATCTGTTTTGTATTTCCAGCCAGAACTGTGTCATTTGGAACAAAATACACAGAAAGCCTGCATCACCTATGCATCTGTAGGAGATACTACCACTACATCCAACTAGCTGTCTTCAACTCTGAAACATCCCAGGGATGTAAGAGATGACAAAATAGGTTTTCTGTAGAATCTCCACACTATGGACCTGCCATGGCGAGTGTGTGTGGAAAAGACTGCACATATGTACCTTGAAGGAAGATGGGATCATGCCCTTGGTTCAGCAATCAATTTTCAAAAGGGAATATGTTTGGGTGACTGAATCAAGCAGTTGACATGACCAGCTTGCATGACTAAACAAAGGCATATGAAGATCTTGCTAAGGCGTCGTCAGCAAAGCGCCACTCCAAAAGAATTACTGTATGTCTACAAAATTGGGTAATTTATGGTTAATGAGACAGACAACTAAGAGGTATGCAACAAATATTAAATATTGCAAGTTACATGTGATATTCTAACAGAACTACAATTGTGATCTAACAATACATTACTGCATAAACTAAAATATTGGCAGAATTGCTTTTAAAATCTTCACAGTCAAAGATTTGTCAGGTTGTCAAGCTTCGACTATATATTAATACAGTAAATGATCTCTCAGGTACGTTATTAGCTACAGCAAAATTTTTAGTCTTCATTTGAAAAACCTTTTTAGATCATGTATAAAATAAATAAAAAGGGGGAAGTAAAAATTCTCCTTTTATACTTTGCAGACAGAGTGGGTGCAAACCACTATGAAGTCCTGTGCAAGCCACAGGAACAATGAATGCTGATCAAGAGCACTATCATTCATTTTTTGTAACTTCTGCAGGAAAACAACTTGCTGGGTTGTGCCCATATTCAGTAGTTCTGTGGGTGTTCCATTAATCTCCCCTAACACAACAAAAATGATATAGCTTGAAACATATAATACATAGAAATAGGAAGATTTCAAAATGTTTTTAAAGTGGCTTTTAAACATCATCTGTCTTCCTTACCTCAACTGTTGAGATCACATTCCTTCGCCCCCCCCCCCCCCCCCCAATTTACGGCATCAGCAAATAAAAACTTGCAAAATATTAGTACAATGAGTACAAATGCCTCATCAATAAAAATCAGGAATCCCATTATGGTCAAAATTTATCGCATTCCCTCACCAATAGTATGTTTCACCTGTGTAGAGGATTAAGTACTGTAACAGACTAATCATCCACTAGATAACTATTCTTTTCAGCTTTTTCAGCTCTCACTACCCAAATCCTGCAACAATGTACATATTTGTCAATTAAGGACACCATACAGCTCTTTAAAACATCATTCTATGCCTACCCACTCAGGAGTAGATCCAAACTGAACTCAATGTGACTTAGTACTAAATACACATGCCTAGGATAGGGATTCACAAAAACCTTTGATCACATTGTGCCCTCAGTCTGTTGTCAATCTGGTGACATAGTTGTATACAATAACCCAGGGTCAAAAGATAGATTTTTGTTTAAACACAGTTAAAATGTTCTCCAAAGAAGAACCAAATTTAAACACGACACTGAAGTGTTCTGGTTCCCACATAAAAATAAAGCATTAAAATAAAACAGCATCGACAATTTAAAATGTTTAAATCAGGCAAAATGCTAAAGTTGTATGTCAAAGGAGAGGAAAAGTTTACTACACAGTGTCCTACACCTAGGGTCCCTCTGTGGAAACAGTACATTCACTTTATTGCCTGTTCCTTCTGTTGTATGGATGGCCACTGAATGACACAAGATGCCGATAGTTCTCTTTCCGACTCTTTTCACCACTGCTGCCAGCTGAAGTCATCATTGCTGCCAAAAACCAAGAAAAACCCTAGGATGGTAGCAAATATGACTGTATTTCCTGTGAGGACAAGTGCACAGGCTCCCCAATAAATCTGTAAGTAGTGGAAAGGAAAAAGTTACATAAGCAAAAAAGTGAACACAAGCAGAGAAGATAACATTCCCACTATCTTATCCTGTAGATTACCTCCAAAAGAATTGCTCGGCAGATGGAGGAATCTTCATTGCTTGTACATCATTTACACTGGGTACAAACAACTTTAACTGATTTTTAAAAATATGCTAGCCCATTGTTTCTACCGAGGAGCTCAGATACTCCCATTTGGTATTCCCAATCATATTATCTTCAGGATCAGGTTCCCTTTAAACAGTGTTTCATGCCTTCACACTACTCACTATTCTAGGCTATTCATCTGCTATTGATCCGTTACACAAGCATTAGGCTAGCATTTTTCAATTATCAAAATATCAGTCTTCAAGTGAGCTTTCCATTCTCATATCAGGAATCATCTCAATCTTTTTAATGAGGACAAAGATCTGTATGTCACTCCTGGGATCCTCATCCCAATTCCTCTGTTGGACAAAGCCTATCTATCGCTTAACTACTTGGGATGTTTCCTAAGTCATCCCCAGTTATAAAATTATTCTGACCATCTTCCAAGGGTGAAAGATGACCATATTTGATATGCTTCAAACTGCTTTCTGACATCTACAACAATCCTAGTAAAGTGTATTATTTTTCTATATTACAGAAGATTGCTTGAGGTTGGTTTATTGTGAGTTGTCCAAGGTTATCGAAAAAGTTCTTAGCCATAATGGAAGAGAAACATGGGCAGTTTCTACTGACAATTCACACTTAGTCGCTACTTTCAAACAGCCCTCAATATACTGAGTTTGTCTGCACAAATAAATCCTTGTTAGTGTCTGCTCTAAAGACCTGTGGCAGATAACCATACAGACGTTCTGTCATACAGATAGATTAGGCAACTTTAAGGAATGTCTATTATGCTGTAAATTAGTGTTTCTCAAACTGTGCTCCTCCTGGTGTTTTGGACTTCAGCTCCCAGAAATCCCAGCCAGTTTACAAGCCGTTAGGAACTGTGGGAGCTGAAGTCCAAAACATCTGGAGCACAGTTTGTGAAACACTGATGTAAGTAGTCATGCCAGTATGATTGATTCTGCAAAGATTAACCTTTACAATTTTGGGAGCACATTTTACATAGACTTAGCCACTGTGAAAGAGATACTCAAAGCAGAGCTGTTTGCGGGTTCCCCATAAGAATTGAGATAATCTGCTGGGATCTTCTGCAATGAAACACGAGGTTGAAGATTACAGAGACTGTTCACATGGATATGTTCTTCAAATGACGTGGAGTCAACATTATACATTTTAAAACCAACCAGTATCTTTTCAGCTGTTTATGTCAACTTAGAGCACCTCATTTAAATCCTTTTAAATCTGGAACACCCTATTAAATACTCTAAATAAGCTTTTGGAGTATTTATTCTAAAGGAAGACATACTAACCAGCTGTGCTCTGGCAAATACAATCGGAAGCCCAAATGCTGAAACAACAATGCCTGTTGTAAGAAATATGGCGAGTTCCTTGCAGGCGTTACTTGTAGCATCTGTATCTTCAACTACTCTTCTTGCTATGCAGTATGGAATTGGAGAGAGGATGTAGAAGAACAGGACAAACAATGGCCAATATTGGCTAGGAGCAAAGAAAAAAGTTAATTGTTTGTTGTTTTGTATCCATTCTTCCTCTTACAGTCATTACCCTTAAAATATCGCTCAATCCCTTGACGAAAATAACTTAATGTTTTAAACAGGATTCTCATTCATAAATTTTCACCAGGAAATATGTAAGTTAGCATGAACATTTGTCCCATGTTCACTGTTTGCTTGTCTAGCTCTAAGCAGTGTTTCCTAAATGCTTCCATTGTAATTGTAAAATAAAAAAAAACTGAAAAGGAAAACTGGAGCCATACTCCCTTCAGAATAGTAGGACAGTAAAGCCAGGATACCTGAAAAACTGTTCTTTGGCTACAGAAATTTTACAAACTATACTCTGTGCTGGTAATAACTTAGATGTAAGACTGCACAGAGACTGGTGGACAGGGAAGCGTTCTGGAAGTCTAGATGGGATTACTACATTGGAATTAGATTCTAAAGGTAATAATTAAGGTTTATCAAAATTCCTAATGCCCCTTTCCACATTAAAACAAAACATTTTTAAAGAAACGAATGTTCAATCTAGACTGCCATGTAATGCAGTTTGAATTGCATTATGATGGTCAGTGTAGACTCATAGAATGCAGATTGAACTCCATTGAACTGGATTATATGAGTCTTACACTGCCATATAATGCAGTTAATCTGTATTCTGAAACTGAATTATATGGCAATGTAGATGGGGCCTGAGTGCAGAGTTTTGTTATTTAGCCCAGAATGGTTTAACAATCAGACCTAATATGCCAGTTTTAGAAATAACTAATTGACAATGGGATCTTCACTTTAACAAGAACACATTTCTTAAACAACACTTTCTCAATCATAATATTAAAATTAATTTATTGAAAGTAGTGGGATTAAAATGTGTGTACATCCAAGTATTTTAATTTAACTGGAATATGGAACTATTCATAGACCTCAAACAATACTGTTGAGCTGACTGAAGCTCTGCTGACTGAAGCTCTGTTCCTGACATATAAACAGAGGAATGCAATATTGAGCTACTCCAGCAATACACTATCCAATATTGATTTATAATGAACAGCGAGCAATTTAGTAGCAATAAAGAAAAACAATTTCAGCATGTAACTAAGGAGTCCATGTGCTTCACAAACAGCAGGCATGGACAGCTTTCCATTGCCTTCTTTTAGATTTTTAAGGATTCCTAGTGTTCTTTTTCATTATTTATTTCAAAACCATTAGTTATAGAAAAAGACAAAACATTACAAATTGAAAGGAAACTAAGGCAACAGGTAACCCATATATATGAAAGTATACATACTTGTATTGAGGAAGTGCACAGCCAAGCATCAGGAACATTAGTCCAACAGCTCCCCCAAAGGACAGGCTGATCAAAGCTATAAAGGGAAACATAAAATCCTATCAGTGTTCCAAAATCTCTGAACATTTGGCTCTGCAGACAAGAATGATACACAGAAAGGAGATGAGAGTACTGTTTCTAGTCTCCTCACCAGAACCTTCCAGTTAAACCGCTTTTGAAATAAAAATAAGAACACTGAATGCAGTTTGGTGGAAGGAAGTAGATTTTTAAAAAGAAAAGTGTAAACCCCCTCCCCCAAGCACCATCTTTAGATAAGCTCACAAATAAGTAAGTTCAGGCCAGTTAGTATTAAATACATTTTATACCCCTTTACATATTTAAAAGGATCTTGAAATGTTTACATGTTTACATTTACATTTTATAAGGAAAATATATTATTGACTGATCATGTGACATGAAGAGAGGGAAGAAAAGGAATGTGGCATCACCTTTAAGATTAAGTGGGGGGTTTTTTCACCTTCACATAAGCTTTTGTATATATCAGTGGTTCCCAACCTTTTTTTTGACCAGAGACCACTTGACCAGGGACCACTCTCCAACATTAATACAAAAAGGGTTATGAATCAGTTTTTGGTCAACTTTAGATTTGGTTTGGTTATTTGGGGTGCTGATTCAGAAAACTGCATTGGATAGACCACATCAGCTCTATTTTTTTGATATAGAACATATGCCATCCAGTAGTCACCATCTGCTCGTCCACAGAAAACCATATTGAAAGGAGATGTTGACAAGCTGGAAAGCGTCCAGAGGAGGGCAACTAAAATGATCAACGGTCTGGAGAACAAGCCCTATGAGGAGCGGTTTAAAGAACTAGGCATGTTTAGCCTGCAGAAGAGAAGGCTGAGAGGAGACATGATAGCCATGTACAAATACGTGAAGGGAAGTCATAGGGAGGAGGCCACAAGCTTGTTTTCTGCTGCCCCGCAGACTAGGACACGGAACAATGGCTTCAAACTACAGGAAAGGAAATTCCACCTGAACATCAGGAAGAATTTCCTCACTGTGAGGGCTGTTCGGCAGTGGAACTCTCTCCCCCGGACTGTGGTGGAGGCTCCTTCTTTGGAGGCTTTTAAGCAGAGGCTGGATGGCCATCTGTTGGGGGTGCTTTGAATGAGATTTTCCTACTTCTTGGCAGGGGGCTGGACTGGATGGCCCAACTCTACTATTCTATGATTCTATGATTAATCTTTAGCTGATGTGGTCTATCCAATGCAATGGTCAGCTGTGCAGAAGGGAGCGGAAATTAAAATAATTTAAGAGGATGGAAGATTTTCGTTCTTGCGGCCCACAGGTTGGGAATCACTGGTATATATAAACATGCTTCTTTGGATGCCATACCAAGTGCTGTTAAGGGCTCAAGCATAAAACATCAATATAGTTGCAGGAGTAGGACCGAATGTAAAAGAATCTAGAAAGATTCAAAAGATGTCCCTTGCTCTGCATTTTTAAAGGATTGTGTGATACAACTCTTTTAGATCTCTAGAATGGCCAGTTTGTGTGGGAAAAAATTCTGTTTCCCAAAAGTCAGTTTCCTAGGTCCAAAACTCTTTGAAAATAATCCTTTTGTTACATTTGAAGGAGGAAGGACTCTATATAATGTCCCATGAAGGCATTGTCTTTGTTTATACCTCTGCTAATGAATTAAGAATTGTGAATATAATTTGATTCAGAAGTTCTCTTTCTTGGTAATTTCCCTGTTCAATAACAACCTATAACCCCCCCCCCCCCTTTAATGTCAGATTTGTGTTCATTGACCCTATTTTATAGAGACTGTTCTAAGTGCCCAGTGCAGAGGGGCACTGTTGGCATAGGATGGAATTGGAGGAAGGACAAGTAAATGTACCTCTGATGTTATGAGTGATGTTATTATTGTTCCCAGAGTAGATGTAGGAATATATGAGTAGTTGGCATCTGGGTTTGTGAACGTCTTGCATTGCAATCCATGTTATCCTATTGAAAACTAATCTGGTGATGTCGTTGGCTCATATGAATGATTGTTCCATTTATATTTTATGATCTGAAGAGAAACCAGAGTATTTATATACTACTAGTGCTAAACTGCTTTTTGTTGGGTTTATTTATTTATTTATTTACAGTATTTATATTCCGCCCTTCTCACCCTGAAGAAGACTCAGGGCGGATCACACTGCACATATAAGGCAAACATTCAATGCCATAACATAGAACAGAGACAGATGCAGGCACGGGCTGGCCTCGAACTCATGACCTCTTGGTCAAGAGTGATTTGTTGTAGCTGGCTGCTAACCAGCCTGCGCCACAGCCCAGCCTGTTGTTGCCCATTTTATGTTACTTTATTTCAGTTGTGGATATGCAAATAGAAAAACTGTACATTCAAAAATACTAGCTATCCTCGCATTAATGAATGCTAGAGCTTTCCAACCTCACATATAATAATAATAATAATAATAATAATAATAACAACAACAACTACTACTACTTTATTCTTATATTCTGCTACCATCTCCCCAAAGGGACTCAGGCAGCTTACAGATGGCACAAAGTGCCTAAAAACAACATAAAATAAAACGCATGTAACATATAAAACATCAATTCAGTCTCAATTAAGCTGCGATCATCTAACTGTGGCGATAAATTGTCAGGTTGTAAAAAATTGGGATAAAATAAGTGGCAGCTGCAGTAATGGAGAAAGGGCATGGGTAAAGTGCAGGATGTGTGATTACTACATAGGACAACTTGGGGCTAACATTCAAGGCATTTCTTATATATTATCTCAATTTTTCTTGCGACAATTCTGTAAGTTAGGTTAATAGTACCTAGCGTATACTGCAGACTGAGGCCCCTTAAGCACAAAGATATAGTACAGTAGTCTCGCTTATCCAACGTTCTGGATTATCCAACGCCTTTTTGTAGTCAATGTTTTCAATAAATCGTGATTTTTGGTGCTAAATTTGTAAATACAGTAATTACTACATAGCTTTACTGCGTATTGAACTACTTTTTCTGTCAAATTTGTTGTAAAACGTGATGTTTTGGTGCTTAATTTGTAAAATCATAACCTATTTTGATGTTTAATAGGCTTTTTCTTAATCTCTCCTCATTATCCAACATATTCGCTTATCCAACGTTCTGCCGGCCCGTTTATGTTGGATAAGTGAGACTCTACTGTACAAGCATCCTCCAGCTGCAGCACTCCAACTCCAGCTTGTTCAATGGCCAGGAATTCTGGGAGTTGGAGGCCCAATCAGCTGGAGGGCTGCAATTGGAGGAGGCCTGATATAATGTCCCTGCACATGGAGGCTTAGGGCCCTTCCACACAGCCATATCAGAATATCATGGCAAGAAATCCCACAATATCTGCTTTGAACTGGAATATATGGCAGTGTGGACTTAGATAACCCAGTTCAAAGCAGATATTGTGGGATTTCCTGTCTTGATATTCTGGGTTATATTCTGTGTGGAAGGGCCCTCACTTCGATTCACAGAAATGGTGAAATCCAATGGGTCTACTAGACACTGCCCACATCACAAGGCCCCCAGTGACCGGGGAACACCCGAAGGCCTTCCTGGATAAGCAGCCCCTCCTCCCGCCAAGGAAGGTCCCCGTTGCCATGGAAACAAAGCGGGGCCCCAAACGTTGTAGGGGGGCGTCATTGTATGGCGGGCCCAGCGCCCGCCTTCCTTCTCCGAGAGGCCCGGGAGACACCTTCCGCCTTTCCCGGCTGGCTCCCTCCCCTTCCTTCCCCTCAAAGCCGCCACCGCGAAGCTACCTTTGATGCCGGCCATGATGCTGCTATTATTGTCGCACAGGCCGCTCCCAGCTTCACCACAAAGTGGGAGGAAGGAGGCTAGACCGACCCGGAAGTAAGGGCTCTATACACAAACTACACTGGTTACTGAGAGTGGGGAGGCATGCGCAGGACACGACTTCCGCTTAATGTAGTTCATTCTCTACTGGTCTAAAGTGAGGCAAACCAGAGGTTGGGAAGCTTCCTTTTGGGGGACTTTGGTTTCTAATGGAGGCTGAAAAGAAAGTGGGTTGCCCGAGGCCCCTTCCACACAGCTAAATAAAATCCTACATTATCTGCTTTGAACTGGAATATATGGCAGTGTGGACTCAGATAACCCAGTTCAAACAGATATTGTGGGATTTTCTATCTTGATATTCTGGGTTATATGGCTATGCGGAAGGGCCCTGAGGCCTTCAAAGTACAGTAGAGGCTTACTTATCCAAGCTAAACGGGCCGGCAGAAGCTTGGATAAGCGAATATCTTGGATAATAAGGAGGGATTAAGGAAAAGCCTATTAAACATCAAATTAGGTTATGATTTTACAAATTAAGCACCAAAACATCATGTTTTACAACAAATTTGACAGAAAAAGCAGTTGAATACGCAGTAATGTTATGTTGTAATTACTGTATTTACGAATTTAGCACCAAAATATCACAATATACTGAAAACATTGACTACAAAAATGGCTTGGATAATCCAGAAACTTGGATAAGCGAGGCTTGGATAAATAAGACACTACTGTATTTTCAAGTTGATGGTGGCCTTTAGGTGAACCTATCAGTTGGGCTTTCTTGGCAAGTTTTTCTAGAGGGCTTTTGCTTGCCTTTGAGGGTGAGAGAATGTGACTTGCTCCGCAATCACTGAGGCTGCCATATAATCCAGTTCAAAGAAGATAATCTGGATTTGGAAACTGGATTATATGGTAATGTTGATGGGGTCTTAATGGGTTTCCTTGGCTAAGTGGGGATGTGAACCTTGATCTTTCAAGTCCTATCTATGCTGCCACATCCAGTTTCTGAATCCAGATTATTTACCTTGAACTGGATTGTATGGCAGTGTAGATGGGGCCTTAATGGGTTTCCATGAGTAAGTGGGGATGTGATCTCTGATCTTTCAGATCCCATCTACATTGCTGCATTTTTCAGTTTATTAATCCAGATTATCTGCTTTGAACTGGATTATATGGCAATGTAGACTCATGTTCTCTAGCTCAAAGCAGATAATCTGGATTTGGAAACTGGATTATATGGCAGTGTAGATCTAGCCTCAGAGTCCTTCAGATCACTACACCACTCAGGGTTTCTCACATTAAAGTTAACCTTGAATAGACCTACTCTGTAAAGGACTGTGATTTTACACAGCATGGGACAAAATACAGAATAACAAAGTGAGGAAATCCTGGAAATAAACATTTGAATTTTTTACCTGAAGCTTTCCATGACAAATAATATTATATAATATATTATAATGTTAATGTACTAGCTGAATACCAGGTGCAGTAGGCAATATTTTAGAGCAGTGGTTCTCAACCTGGGGTTCCCAGATGTTTTTGACCTTAAATTCCCAGAAATCCTAACAGCTGGTAAACTGGCTGGGATTTCTGGAGCCAAAAAAATCTGAGGACCCCAGGCTAAGAACCACTGTTTTAGAGGAAGGAAATGGCAAAGACCCTCTGAGTGTCTTAAGAAAACCCTATGAAATCCTCAGGGTAAATCAGTAGGCATCTTGAAGGCAGGTACACATATGGATGGACACCACTAATCCACTCAGAAACAAAAAGCAGCAAGGATTAAATTCTAAATTGGTCTGTGTTCTTTCCTCAGAATATAATCTTCTGTGACATTATTATCCCTTTTTAACTCAACTGTTAGATAGATCCTGGCACCAGAGGGAGAAATTATAGGATGTCTTCACTGCTGTAGGTCTTGACAGCATAACAAGACACTTGTTATGATTCCTGTATTTCTCACCCCTTAATCCACAAGATATTGTGTGAGCTGGAATTTCAGCCACGGTCTCCATGATTGTACTCCAGTTGCTCAAACTGCTAAACAGTGAGCCTCCTTTGTCTCAAACATTTTGCTTTAACTGAATTTAAAGCTGGACATATACATGAAATTCTCCATGGATCAGTTCCAAGGGAAAAAATTCCTTTACAGGGTGGCTAGACCCATGCACCTGATACAAACCAGGAAGAGGCTTAAGAGAACTGCTCTGGTATAAATTAATAATAATAATAATAATAATAATAATAATAATAATAATAATAATAATAATAATAACTTTATTTATACCACGCCACCATCTCCCTGCGGGGACTCGGGGCAGCTCATAATGTTACAGAAGTAACAACACAGATACAATTAGTACAATATACACAGGTTAAAACGCAATAAGGTAATAAAACAAAAGTTAAAACAAAATTTAATACAACAGTAATAATATCAAACAACCACCAATACAATTCAGTCAACTTCATAGGTGGGGGGACTGTAGCAGCAATATAAAGATAGAATAATTAGATTAAAAAACCCAGATAAGAGGGACCTAGTAAAATTCAGAATAGAATTATCATGAGGCTGGTCATCCAATGGCTATCTCTCCAAAACATCCAAGTTTTCAGTTGTTTCTTAAAGGAGGGTAGAAAGGGCACCAACCTAATCTCCCTAGGGATTCCAGAGCCAATATAATTCACTTCAAAGCATATAAACTAGATTTTATACAGCAGCGTAGAAAGGGTCTTAGGGTCCTTCCACACAGCCATATAACCCAGAATATCAAGGCAGATAATCCACAAAATCTGTTTTAGGTCTCCTTTAGAGAGAAAAGAGGGATATAAATAAAGATTTATTATTATTATCATTATCCAGTTCAAAGAAAATAATCTGTATTCAGAAACTGGATTATATGGCAGAGTAGACAGGGACCCAGTGTCCTAACCCAATACTTAAAGCACTACGCCATAATGGCTCTTTAGGCCGTAATATACACATACTGTATGCACATATCATACATATATTGCATAGATGTAATAATATGTTGCATCATACAGCTGAGTGCAAATGCCTTGTGATTCGCTCCACAAGGTCCAACAAAAATTCTGGATATTTCTGACGCCTACAGGAGTTTGCTTAGTAACAGTGAATCACAAAAAAGCCCCTATTACACTCAGCGCAATCCTATTGGCTATAGGTCACAGGTGGAGCCAATGACCTGCAAGGATACAACAAACCAATAGAAATGTTGGACACAGACAACTCTCTCACATTCCCATTGTTTTGTTAGACAAGTCAGTGATGCCAAGGGTCTAGGCTTTAGGACTTCAACTCCCAGAAGCCTCAGCTGCGTGGGCCAAGGGCCAGGGATTGTGGGAGCCGAAGTCCAAAACGACTAGACGACAAGAGCGCTCGCCTCATTGGCTGGGCCTGCGCGGAAGCGGGCCGCAAAACAAAACACAACGGCGTAGCCAGCTACAAAATGGCGGCGCCCGGCCTCTTCGGGAGGAGGGACTAGAACTCGGCGCGGCCAATCAGAGGCCTCGCGAGGCTCAACGGATGCGCCACAGGGCCAAGGGCGAGGGAGGGCCGAGCGCCACTCGCTGGTGAAGGAGCAGAGATGAGGTCGCGGTGGCTTGCGCTGCCGCTGTTGGTGGTGCTGACGGGAGCCGGCCTGGTGTGGGCTCAGCCGGGTAAGGGAAGCACTCCGGGAGTCGAGAAGCTCCTCTCTGCTGCTGGGTTGTGGGTGACCGGTTGCTAAGGCGCGGCAATAGATGGTCGCGGCTGAGCAGCGGAGGCCTGGCTCCGAATCCTCCCTAGCCACTCTCTCAGGCCCCTACCACACAGCTGAATAAAATCCCACATTTTCTGTTTCGAACTGGAATATATGGCGGTGTGGACTCACATAATGTATTGTGGGATTTTCTGCCTTGATATTCTGGGTTATATGGCTGTGTGGAAGGGCCCTCAGCCTCAGAGGAAGTCGTCAAAAGCAGGTTTCCCTCAGGCTAAAGCGACGCGAAGGCAAACAATGGCAACAACGCTGTAATTGGGTTGCTGTGAGTTTTCCGGGCTGTATGGCCATGTTCCAGAAGCATTCTCTCCTGACGCTTCACCCACATCTATAGCAGGCATCCCCAGAGGTTGTGAGGTCTATTAGAAACTAGGCAAGCGGGATTTATGTATTTAAAAAACTTTAAAATCAGGACACTAAATGAAGAACAACACTAAAAAAACGGGAATTCCAGACAAGAAACAGTCAGGGCCAGTTGAAACCTCCCAACAAAGGATTCCCCCCGGCAGGAAGCAACCAGGCTTTGAAGCTGCAAGGCCATTCAGTGCTAATCAAGGCGGCCAATTGCAACACTCACACCTGTCTCAAACAAACGAGTTCTTTCTCCCATCCTGGACATTCCACAGATATATAAACCCCACTTGCCTAGTTTCCAACAGACCTCACAACCTCTGAGGATGCCTGCCATAGATATGGGCGAAATATCAGGAGATGGAACATGGCCATACATCCTGGGAAACTCACAGCAACCCAGTGATTCCAGCCATGAAAGCCTTCCACAACGCTGTTATTATTAACTGTAGCGATGGGATATAATAATGTTGCCTGTGGCTGTCAGCCAGGCAGCCCTGGGGGAGCTACCACCTTCTGGGAAACAAGTGGGATGCATGGTTTTTAGATTTAAATATGTTTTATGAATTTAAACTGATTTAAAAAATAATATTTAATTCTGTTTTAATGTTTGTATATTTGTAGATTTTAAATTGTGTTGAAATGTTTTTAATGTAAGCCACTGTGAGGCCCCTTCCACACAGCTGAATAAAATCCCACATTATCTGTTTTGAACTGGAATATATGGCAGTGTGGACTCAGATCACATAGTGCAAAGCAGATATTGTGGGATTTTCTGCTTTGATATTCTGAGTTATATGGCTGTGTGGAAGGGCCTTGAGTCTCCTTGTGAAGAGAAAAAGCAGGGTATAAATAAACATATGTTCTTGGTGGTATGGGGATACCAAGTTACCTTGTCTGCCTCCTGAGGAATCTGTATAACAACCAAGTAGCAACAGTAAGAACAGACCATGGAACAACAGACTGGTTCAAGATTGGGAAAGTATTACGGCAGGGCTATATACTCTCACCCTCCCTATTCAGCTTGTATGCAGAACACATCATGCGATGTCTGGGGCTTGATGAATCCATGGCTGGGGTTAAAATTGCTAGAAGAAACATTAATAACCTTAGATATGGAGATGATAACACTTTGATGGCTGAAAGTGAGGATGAGCTGAGGAGCCTTATAACCAAGGTGAAAAAAGAAAGTGCAAAAACTGGGTTGCAGTTAAACATAAAAAAACCAAGATGATGGCAACCAAACTGATTGATAACTGGCAATAGAGGGAGAAAATGTGGAAGCAGTGACAGACTTTGTATTTCTAGGCATGCAGACGCAGACTGCATCCAGGAAATCAGAAGACACTTGCTTCTTGGGAGGAGAGCAATGACCAATCTCTATAAAATAGTGAAGATTAGAGACATCACACTGGCAACAAAGGTCCGCATAGTTAAAGCAGTGGTATTCCCCATAGTAACATATGGATGTGAGAGCTGGACCATAAGGAAAAATGAGCGAAGGAAGATAGACACTTTTGAACTGTGGTCTTGGAGGAAAATCCTGAGAATGCCTTGAACCGCAAGAAAATCCAACCATTCCATACTCCAGGAAATAATGACCTGCTGCTCACTAGAAGGAAGGATATGAGATGAAGTACTTTGGCCACATAATGAGAAGACAGGAAAGCTCGGAGAAATGAATGATGCAGGGGAAAATGGAAGCAAAGAGGAAGAGGGGTCACCCAAGGGCAAGATGGATGGATATTATCCTTGAAGTGACTGGCTTGACCTTGAAGGAGCTGGGGATGGCAAAGGCCGAAGTTGGAAGCGACTGAACAAATAAACAACAACATATTTCCAGATTTTAAATTGTGTTGAAATGTTTTTAATGTAAGGCAATTTGAGACCCCTTCCACACCGCTGAATAATATCCCATATTTTCTGCATTGAACTGGAATATATGGCAGTGTGGACTCAGATAACTCAGTTCAAAGCAGATATTGTGAGATTTTCTGCCTTGATATTCTGTCCTGGGCCCGGTTCTGTTCAACATCTTTATGTATGACTTAGATGAAAGGCTAGAAGGCATGATCATCAAGTTTGCAGATGACACCAAATTGAGAGGGATAGCTAATACTCTAGAAGACAAGAGCAGAACTCAAAATGATCTTAACAGATTAGAGAGATGGGAAAAACTAACAAAATTAAGTTCAACAGGGAAAAATGCATGATACTCCACTTTGGCAGAAAAAATGAAATGCAAAGATACAGAATGGGGGACGCCTGGCTCGACAACAGTATGTGTAAAAAAGATATTGGAGGCTTCGTGGACAGCGTTAAACATGAGCCAATAATGTCATGCGATGGCTAAAAAAACCAATGGGATTTTGGTCTGCATAAACAGGAGTCTAGTGTCTAGATCCAGAAAAGTCATGCTACCCCTCTATTCTGTCCAATTCTATGTCCAATTCTGGGTACCACAATTGAAGGGAGATGTTGACAAGCTGGAATGTGTTCAGAGGAGGGCGATTAAAATGATCAAGTGTCTGGAGAACAAGCCCTATGAGGAGCATCTTCAAAAGCTGGCCATGTTTAGCCTGCAGAAGAGAAGGCTGAGAGGAGACATGATTATCGCCATTTATCAATATGTGAGGGGAAGTCACAGGGAGGATGGGGCAAGCTTGTTGTCTGCTGCCCTGGAGACTTGGACACAGAACAATGGCTTCAAACTATAGGAAAGGAGATTCCTCCTGAACATTAAGAAGAACTTCCTGACTGAGAGAGCTTTCAGCAGTGGAACTCTTCCCTGAAGTGTGGTGGAGGCTTTTAAGCAGAAGCTGGATCTATCTGTTGGGAGAGCTTTGAATGTGATTTTCCTGCTTCTTGGCAGGGGGTTGAACTGGATGGCCCATGAGGTCACTTCCACCTCTATGATTCTATTATTCCTTGTGGAAAGAAAAAGCGGGGTATAAATAAACATAATAAATAAATAAATAAATAAATAATTGCTTGCTTGCTTGCTTGCTTGCTTGCTTGCTTGCTGGAGCCATTGGGGTAGGTTAGGGTCTTGATGCTCAAAAGGAAGCGGCTAGATCCAAAAGCAGTGGTGTGTTAGTGAAAAATAGAGAGTTGAGGGTTGGGTGAGAGGGATAGTAATAATAATGCTTGTTGCCTGTATGCTGCTCTTGCCAGCCTCCCAAAGGCTATCAGCTGGTCTCTTGGTTATCATCATAAGTGATCATGCATAGCTGAGTATTTGTCTTCCATAAGTAGAGTCTTGGCAGTGGGTCTGTAACTGTAGAGACCTATTCTTAGTTTACATGTTCTTTTGCAGTGAGGATATTGATTTCCAGGTGGAAGGTGGTCCCAGTCAGGGCCGGCTTGATGCTCCTTCCTCTTGACATCTTTCTCCCTCTATTTGTGCCTCTTTGAAATCCACAGTACTGTTGGTTACAGCTGACCTGCAGTTACAACACTCTAGGGCCAGGACTTCCCAGGCCCCTTCCACACAGCTGAATAAAATCCCACATTTTCTGCTTTGAACTGGAACATATGGCAGTGTGGACAGATAATCCAGTTCAAAGCAGATATTGTGGGATTTTCTCCCTTGATAGGTAAAGGTAACGGCTTCCCTTGATGTTAAGTCCAGTCATGTCCGACTCTGGGGATTGGTGCTAATCTCCATTTCTAAGCCAAAAAGCGGGCATTGTCCATAGACACCTCCAAGGTCATGTGGCCGGCATGATTGCATGGAGCGTCGTTACCTTCCCGCCGGAGCGGTACCTATTGATCTACTCACATTTGCATGTTTTTGAACTGCTAGGTTGGCAGAAGCTGGGGCTAACAGCGGGCGCTCATATTCTGGGTTATATGGCTGTGTGGAAGAGACCCCAGTTTTTGGTGTTTATTCCACATTTTAGGTTAGTTTTAAGCCCATCTTCAAATCTCTTTCATTTTCGACCAATATTATGTTTTCCTTTCTTGAGCTGAGAAGAAAGTAACAGCCTTGGGAGAGGGTGATCGGGCATTCACACCGGTCCAGTGAAGATTATGGCTGAGTATCACCGTTTCAGATAGTTGACTTGATTCAACATGTCCCATGTCCAGGCAGGGATACTCCACCTTCCAAGGCCAACTACTGGACATACCACTGAGGAATGTACTTTTTGGGGCCTCTTGGGAGCTTAGGAAAGGAATGTTTGCTCTAGACAGGCCTTTTGTTTTGATCCATTAAAGCATTTCTTGATCCTGTTTTTAGCCACAGCAGTTCCCACCAATTTGGAAATGTATGTGTGCCTTTCAAATCACCCGTTACTATATGGCAGCCCTATGTATTTTATAATGCTTTCATAGACAAGGAAGTCTCAAAGATGTTTTTGCAAATCCTTTCCTCTGAAATGTAGTCCACAGTACAGTACTTATCCTTCCTTAGTGGTCTCTCATCCAGGTACTAAACAGGGCTAATCTAAAACTAGTCTTTAAATTGTATGTTGTTTTTAACACTGTTCAGTGCCTTGAGTTTAAGAGAGAGAAAAGTGATATATAAATAAACTAGCTGTGCCCGGCCACGCGTTGCTGTGGCAAAGTGGTGGTGGTATTGGTTAAAAGTTGTTGTGGAATTTTTATTTGACGTTACAGTAGAGTCTCATTTATCCAACATAAACGGGCTGGCAGAATGTTGGATAAGCAAATATGTTGGATAATAAGGAGAGATTAAGGAGAAGCCTATTAAACATCAAATTAGGTTATGATTTTACAAATTAAGCACCAAAACATCATGTTATACAATGAATTTGGCAGAAAAAGTAGTTCAATACGCAGTAATGATATGTAGTAATTACTGTATTTACAAATTTAGCACCAAAATATCACGATGTATTGAAAACATTGACTACAAAAATGCGTTGGATAATCCAGAACGTTGGATAAGCGAGTGTTGGATAAGTGAGACTCTACTATATTTGTATTTTTTAATTAATTTTATTGCAACTTATCTTTTTTATTTATTATATTTTATTATTTTGTTGTATAATTTTTAGTTATTTTGTTATTATAGTATTTTATTGTATTACTTTTTTAGTGTTTTTTATTGTATTATTTGTATTTATTTTATTTTTTATTCTTTTATTAACACTGGGCTGAGTGGGTTGCTAGGAGACCACGTGGGCAGAGCTTAGAGCCTTCTAAGTGGCAGTAATTGGATAAAAACAATTACTTCTCTCCCTCTAATTAGGACTTTATTTTTCTTTGCTTTTTGTTGTATCAACCTAGAGGCGTGGATAAGGGGTTGTGTTGTCAAATTTCGAGGTTGGGGGGCCTGTAGTTTTGTTGTTTTGTGGGTCGCCGTGATGCCATCACTCTTTTATATATATAGATATAATCATCATCCAACTTGGCTTCCAAGATCAGTCATGACTGCCTGCCTTTAGGGGTATTTAGACCCTAAGATCCTCATATTCAAGAAGACTGGTGCCTAAACAGAACATCTCTATCCAGACATAGTGAAACCCTGAAGGTTATATGTTGGACAAACAGATTTGTAAATGGGTCTCCTCGGGGAGATAGGGCGGGAAAAAATAAAGTTGTTTATTATTATTATTATTATTACATGACATTGATGGAGATTTCAGAAGTGTGTGGCTAGCTTCTTTTGGCAGATAATGCTTGATTGCATAGTATATTGGCCTGATCCAGCAGTGCTGTCTAAAACATAAAAGCTATTAAATAAATAAGTCATTTCTATGTTACTTTTACAGTAGAGTCCTTTACAGCTATTACTATAGTGTTCATTAAAAGTTTATTTTGGATTGACATAGAGCACCCACACACTGCAAAACAATAATGGAAATAATTTTGAGAACTTTTGTTTTTGAATGCTGTCTGCATTTAATGGGGGTGCAGGGAGATCTTAGGAGATTAATTCTCAGCTTTGCTTAGTATTTATTTCTCACATGTATTTTTCCAGAGAGAGTCTTGTTACGAGAAGTCCAGGCCTTGACACTCTACCCAGGCAAGAACGCAAATTATCGTCGGAGTTCTCCAGTTCCTCAGTTGCAGTGCACTGGAGGTTCAGCTGGATGTGGTGCATACACCCCTGATGTTGTACAATGTTACAACAAAGGTTGGGATGGCTATGATGTACAGGTATGTACAAGGATTGGACCAGACGCAGAGCTTTTTCTATTTCTGCCCCTGCCTTATGGAATGCCTTGCCGCCCTATATGAGAGCCATGCGTGAGTTAGGGCCTTTTACCCTAGCACTCAAGACCTGGCTCTTTACTAGAGCTTTTAATCTATGTTAATTTTATCAATATTTGTATGTATGTATTTTTATCCTTTACAATTTTATCTTGTAAATCGCCTAGAGCATCTTGGATGGAGGGCGATTAATAAGTAATTATTAAAAAATAAAAATAAAAAGTAGTTAAAAACCCAATAGATCTGTTTTGATTAAAATATTTTCTGAGTTAAAAAAAGTTGTACTGTTCAAAGTCTGATGTTAAGGATATGTTTAAGTCCATTTTATTAAATTTTAAAATCTCTTCAAGAGATGTAAACCAAATAGCACTTTTTCAGTTGTTTTTGTAAAAATCCTTGGAGAATGGTCCACAGTTTACATAATACAAAAATATTAGAAGACTGTGTATGGTGTTCTTTTTTAAAAAGTGTGTTTGCTATTTTTATAATTGAGAATGTCACAAATGCTGCTTTCTTTTTCAGTGGGAGTGTAAAGCAGACTTGGATGCTGCCTACCGATTTGGAAAAATTGAAGTAAGCTGTGAAGGTTATGATTATCCGGATGACCCTTATATCTTAAAAGGGTCCTGTGGCTTGGAGTACACATTGGAGTTAACCAAGGCAGGACAGCAAAAAACCAGTTCATTTGGTGGGAGCTACTATTCCACAACCTCTCATGATTCAGTAGGCTCAGGTGCTGGAGTGGTTCTGGTAATATTCTTTGCGCTTCTTGTTTATGGTGTCTACAAGCTATTCCTATGTGATAACCGTCCACAACATGGCTTTGCTTACGGTGATGTGCATTCAGGAACCTACCAACAGAGCCCGCCACCTCCAGGATTTAGATCCGATGGACAGTATTATCAAAGTCCTCCTCCGCCGGGATTTAAAACAGGGTTTACAGGTAAATTTCTCGCTCCTTTACAACATTTTGAAGACAAAAGCATTGGAATATGATAATGCCTTATCTCGTATGAGACAAAATGGCATGCGTTTCTTAATTCTTAATGTCGTACATTTCCTAATCTGTTAGGCAAAACTTGGCTTTGTAAAAGTTGTTTACAGCCTCTGGTAATTGCCTGAAGCCCACAGAACTTCACTAGTACATTTTATGAGCATTCTTGGTGCTTTCATTGGACACTAATAATAAAGGCTTTTTTTTTTGCAATAATTTTTATTGAAGGGTTTTTCTAGCGATAGGGAGGAGGGTGGGGGGGGGGGAGAGGAAAAAAAAACCCATCCGCTGGGATAAGGGGGGAGGGGGAGCAATATGATAAAAGCTAGAAAACAAAAGAGGGAGGGGGGAAAAGAAAAAAAAAGTCGATAGAGAAAAAAGGAAAAAAAATAGTCGAGCTTCCTTCCTTCATTAAGGTGGGGGTGGTGCAGGGAAAAAAAAACCAAAAATGCAAAGAGAGTATAAGGGCATAAATTCAGCAGGGAAAAAAAAACTCCCATCATCCTTCTCTTTACTATGTCCTATTGTATATCCAGATTTGTTGTATGACGGGTTTATATAATCAGCTTAGCCTTGTTTTCTTTCATCCATTCTTTAAATACAGTCCAGTCGGTCTTTTTTCTAGTCTTTAACTGCATTGTTGCAATCCGTGAAGTCAGTTCGTCCATATTCATGATGTCCAGCATTTTCTCTAGCCATTGGTCCTTTGTTGGTGTCACTTTCTGTCTCCACACTCTAGCGTATACAACTAATAATAAAGGCTTAATCTAAACCATAAGTCATAAGTGGTTTGGGTTGCTGTTTGTAGAGAAACTATACAGGTTAAAATCTTGTATCGTCTGATTAACTGTGATGACAGAGCTACATGCCATAGCTCCATTTTCATAGCTATATAGGCACAGTGCCAACCTTTCCATGGCAGCACCTCAGTGTTTCTCACATGCTGCTGCTCGGGACACAAGGAATAGATATCTTCACCACTCTCTTCGTTGCGGGGCATATTGAGAACAGGCATCTAGAAAGATCCCTCAGGGTCTTGCCGCAACTATTTCCTTCTCTTCATGCACCCCATTACCATTTCCCAGCTCCCTGATCTGCAACATTTCAGAAATCCTTCGGCTGGGTGCTGCAAGGTTGAAGAGGCACATTACATTTATTGCTAATAACCTTAAACCTAAATCCCCAGCAATTATGAGATCCTAAGTTCGGTTTATGATCTCATAATTACTGAATTAATAACTACTATATTTATAACACATGTGTTTTAAGAAAGGTATAGGCTTAATGGGTTGATGCTATCAATGATGAAGGTGCATATGTGTTGACAGTATTGTTAAAATGATCTGTCAATATATTTTAAACAGTAATCCCTGAATAGGAGATTGAAGTATGGTTATGTTGCTCCTGGAAGTACCTAAATGGACAAAAGCAGTGGCATAATGAGAAATTGTGTCTTTCTGTTACCATTGCACTTCCTCTGGTGCTGCAATCCTGAGCCATTTATAATCAAGCAATTTTCAAGGATTTGACTGGATCTTATTTTTCAGTAAAATGATTTGAAGTCTGGCTGGAAACATTTTTGAAAACCCCTTTGTGACAGTGTAATCAGCTTACACTTGCACTGGAGTGATGCTGTTCTTAATTTGGGCAAATGCACGTATTTGCTTCTAGCATCAAATTATGAATGTCATGTGTGAATGAGCACAGATTTAAATGTAATAGATAGAAATGTCAACTCTTAACCTTGCAGTGCTACATAATGAAAGTGCATGTGTAAATTATTCATACCTCACTTTCCTAGAATAGTCATCTCTTTGCTTTTTTCTGGATGATTTAGTACAAAACCTGAAACTATTGAAATGCTCTTGAATGATTTATCAAGATGATTAGTCCTTTTCTTAGAAATCCTTTAAAACTTAAATAACTTTGGCTTCAAGCATTGTTTGATCTAAATCTGTTTCATTTTACTTGCATTAAGGAGCTGCGAGTGGTTCCAATTATGACTCAAATTCAGGGCCAGGTTTCTGGACCGGATTAGGTGCTGGAGGGCTACTGGGATACTTGGCTGGCAACCGAAGGTAATCCATCATATTTTCTCTTGACAACAAATATTCCTGCGTCTGATCAGCATATATTTAAATAACGCATGGTTAAAAGGGGAGGGAAAATGAATCTTTGAAATAAGGTCTGTATTTTTAAATATTTAACTTGAATCATGGTATAATTTTGCTTACAGATTCCTTTATTTTACAAAACAATTTAAAAAGCGTGAGAAGCATTTTTTCCGTCCAAGTTGTTTCTCCTCAGGGTGGAGTAGGAAACCATTTCGTTTGAAGGGCTGTTGACCTGTATCAGAATTAGTCAAATTATAGAGGTTCAGAGAGATGCACTAACTACCATGGCACTTGGGGTCTGTTTACCACCCAAACAAGTGAGTGCCTAAAATAGATATTTTTGCATTTTGGGTGATCTGAAACTGAACCCCACACTTCCAGGGGACATGAGGGCAATGTGGCATCTTTCCCTGGACCCAAGTAAGGCCTTTATCAAAACGGATAGTATACAATGGGGGGAGACATAGGGTAAATTTTGGCAAAATATGTTTTGTAGAATTGAAGAAGGGCTGGGCTCCCTGCAATTATGCATGTTCTCCTTCCCTGCCCTAGAAGAAAAGTTCATTTGTGACTATAGTCAATGGAGAATGGAGCCAGAGAGAATAATAGACAAAATGTACACCGTGCATGCTCTCAGGTTCTCTGTCCCATTCTGGTCCATGTTGCATGAAATTAATTCCTCATCCCAATCATGCAAGGTTTGTACACATATTTATCCAACGATAGTCACTTGGAGGCTTTGTTGTATTTTCTGACCAACTAAAAAGATGTTGGATTGTGTAACAAGATACGTTTCACATTGATGGCTTCCTGTTGATAAAATAGATTAGTCACCAGAGGATATATATGTTGGCTGTGTTTTACCTATGCTGTGTTCCTTAATTATGCTCTTTGCCTTGCAGTTACATGGCATTGCATCATATAGTAAAGACATTCATGATTCATTGCTAGTGCTAAAGGCATAGCTTGTGATTTCCAGAAAATTAAGTTATTAAACATATTTTTTTCAAATTTAATAACTTACCGGTAATTATTCAATCATGGTATAATGAAAGATTCAATGTTTTATTGCAGTGCTCTTTGAGTAGGAGTTGCCTATCCACACCTAAGGGTGCATCTACACTGCAGAATTAATGCATTTTGACACCAATTGAACTGCCATGGCTCCATGCTATGGAATCCTGGGAGTAAGGCACGAGCACTCTTTGATAAAGAAGGCGAAAGACCTTCCAAAACTATAACTCACTTGATTCCATGATATTGAGCCAGGGGCAGGCTAAAATCTTTTTATTCAAACAGGTGTTTAAAGAAGACTTTAAAAATGGCCAAGGGATTGGTTTAAAAGTTTTTTTATCTATTTCTATTTATTTTATTTTATTTTATTTATTTTAGTATTTCTATAAGTTTTATGGCGCTTTAATATGTACTTTTTATATTTTTATTATATTCCCTTTTAAGTGAGATGCTTTGAGTCTCAACTTGGAGAAAAAAAGCCAAGTATAAATAAACAACAACAATAAATGCCTATCATTAAAATAGTGTGGAATTTTTGTTCCTTTTGATGGACTTTGCATTAAATGACCTCCCTGTGCATTTATATGTTATTTGGCTCTTTAAATATTTCAATTGATAGGCACAGGATAGCTTTGTCATTTACCATTAAGCATTTTTCCCTTCAGGTCACCTTCACATCATACATATTCTCCATATTATGATACATGGGCTGGTCCATCTGCTCGACCACATGCATTTGGCAGTTCACATAACTCTACGACATCTCATCATTCAGGGACAAGGTCCACCTCTGGTAAGTTGCATTCACTTTTGTTTTCTGGGCTAATGTCCTATCCTCTGTCTTTATACTGATTGAATACTTTCTTCTCAGTAAACTTTAATAGAGATGAGATGTGAGATAACAGGCATCCCTATCACTGCAACTTAAATTCTATAACGCAATGAGTAGAAGGTAGATTAGTATCTATCAGCAAATATCTAGGTGATTTTGACTTGTTCATCAGGGAATTCAGCTCCCTTTTGTTTAATAATGTCAATAACAAAAAAGTGTCCTTCCTCCATTTAATGTCATGTTTTAATAGCAAAATAATATATTTATTATGTTCTAGCAATGTTCTATTATGTTCTAATTTTGACATAAGTCAAAAAGTATGTAAATTACCATATAAGAAATGGTAATTCTCTGGGTTTATGAGAAAGTTAAACCATGATTTAGGATTATGAGGACAATTTGCAGTGAACTTTGAATTTAAGACTGTCTCCCTCTTGCTCTGGCTCAGGCAATTGGGAAATATTTTGAACTATTTGCTTCTATTTGTGATAGGTGTAGCTTCTAGTGTCAGTTTTAATCTACAAACAGGTTCATCTGGAAACAAGTGAGCTTTAAATCATGGTTTATAAAGTTGGCTTGCGTTAATGAACTCTAATTAAAAACAATGAGGAGTTGGATGGCATGTTAAGCTGATTGTTCCTTCCAGATCCAGGCATTCTGAAGTGGGGTGCCTACAAGTCCTAGGCTTGCTATGTCTCATCTTGTTAATATAACTTGGTGCTCCCCCAACCATTTTAAAGGTTCGACAACACTGTACTAACCAACTGATCTATAATGTTTTGGATTAATAACATCCATATTTTATCTGTCCATCCCCTCCCTAGGTTTTGGAGGCACAAAAAGGAGATGAAGCTTGGATTCTGTTATGTCTAAACAGCTGAATAAAGGCAACATTCCAGCTATTCTAAAACTTGTTTTAAGCCTGTTTAGTGGACTGTAAGCATCTGTCTTTGGGTGACACATTCACTTGTATGCACTTGCATTTCATGTTTAAAGAGATTGTGTTTTGAATAATTTTGTGAAAAATAAAACAGAGAAAAGACAAACAGAAATTCAGTCTGAACTCATCATTTCAAAGACATATCTGTGTTAGTCTGGAATATCCGTTTACAAATGCATGTTGTAGCACCTTAGAGACTACCTGAGAGAACAAAGTTGGTAATGTAAGCTTTTGGAGACTAAGTTTAATTCCCTTTCATATTGAACTTATCAAGACATTCTTGGAATAATGTGACCAGACGGGAAAAAAGAAATCAGAGATCCTGCACCTTTAATAGTTGCATTACAAGCTGCATCTGCCAATAACTCCTTTTTCTTAAAGATACTTCTATTCCTTTGTGTGGGATTTATTTCCAAATTAGTGTGATCTGGCAAAAATGGCCTTGGATATATGTTTAGACAGGTGTGTCCAATTGAAATCAAGGAACACATTTCAGGGCAAATACACAGAACATACATTCCTTTTTCTTAAAGACCAAAATATATTTTCTGAATCCTTTGTTTGTGACAATAAATTTCAAAAGTTAAAAGTTTCAGATATGACTAATACGGAGATTTCCGAGTAAAGGCATGACCTCACTATTAGGTTCCAGTGTTTGTGCTCTGAAAATCAGGCAAGCTGTTTGTGCAATAATCAGTTGAATAGACCTAGAATATTACGTTTTAAATTATTTCTCATAAATATGCTTCATTGTTTAGTACAAGAGGAAACACACACAGACCCCCAAACACACATAATTGCCTGAAAACTGATATAGCTGACTTAAACTTTTAGAAAACAACAACATAGGGAGAATTGTTCAAACAACACAAGGACTGTAATCCACTTTGACGTGTATTAAGAGGGGGGTTGTCTTGATGTTGCTCCCCCCCCCCCCCCCCACGGGTTCGAACTCTCATCCACTCTGAAACTGTGTTAACAAGATTCACCACATGTCCTGATTCCAGCTAAAAGTTCCCTTTCTTCCCTCCTGTGTCTTAACAAGGCACAGGAAGGAGCGATTTTGGAAAACAGAACACAAGTGTAAACAACACTGGGGAAGCGTAGGACTGAACAGCTGATCTGAGAAAAGGAAAGGAAGCCTCCCCCATCAGCCCAGCATTGCTTAAGTTTGTGCCTTGCTTTCTGGAGTTACTAAAGCAATTGTCGGTGCTGTTTTTTGCTAGGAGATAAGGTGAAAAGCAAAGTAAAATCCTGGGCTTTTAGGGAGGCATTTAATCCAGGTCAAAATGTGGATTTAATAGTTCCAGTGGATGTGTGAACTGTCTTTAATATTTCCCTGCTTTTTGTTTTTTTGTTTTTTGTAGTTCTTGTGTAGACAATCCACACACACACACAGACGGATTTGCACATTGTGCTCTGGATTAAATGGCTGTGTGGAAGCAGCCTGAGGCCCCTTCTACACTTCCATATAATACTGATTATTAAAGCAGATAATCCACATTATTTACTTTGAACTGGATGATACAAGTTTACATTGCAATATAATCCAGATCACATAATTTGGCTTTTATATGGCAGTGTAGAAGGGGCCTGAGAGGGCTGAAACCAGGGGCCATTCAGATGTTCAACAGCAGCTGTCAACATTCTTCACCATTGGATATGTTAATCGGCCTTAGGCCCCTTCTACACTTCCATATGAAATCCAGATTACCTGATTTGAACTGGATTATATGGCAGTGTAGATTCATATAATCCAGGTCAAAGCAGATAATGTGGATTATCTGTTTTGATAATCTGGATTATATGGCAGTATACAAGGGGCCTAACTGGCAATTATGTGGATGACTATTCAGAATATAATTCTGTTCAGGTGGGTGGGATTTGATCTTAGGCGAATACACCGATAAATATCCAGCGCGATGTAGCCATTTCGAGATTAGATTCCCAATACTGGATACCAGGGTTTGAATCCCTGCTCATCCATAGAAATTCACTGGGTAAACGTAGACAAGTTGCATTCTGACAGCCTGAGAGGAAGGCAAAGGCAAACCCCCTTTGAATAAACATTGCCAAGATAACACCATGATTGGTTCCCTCAGGATCACTATAAATTGGAAACCACTTGAATGCCCCTGTCAGTTCTAAAAATGAACCACTAAAGGTAACAAAAGACCCATCAAACCAATTTAATAAGACGTGATGAATGTTTATGTAGGAATCACATTCAGGAGCATTGACATCCATATTAAGCTCTCCTTTGCTAGCCTCAATTTTTTACTTTCTGATTTGACACTGTAGATGACATATTTTTGAACACCTTTTTTGATGGATATCTTTCTGAAAGTGAAAATTGTGAATGTTACCTTGCTTGTCTTCCCGTAGAAAAGCAACCTGAAAATGTCAGCATTTTAATTGTTCAAAAATAAAATAACATTATAGTTTGTGTTTAAACCTATGGAATCGATGACATCAAAACCAGAGTTTTTTATTAGCAACTCCTTATGCTTTAATGCCTAGCCTAATGGAATAGGTATGGGAGAAGGGCTAGGGAAATCTCCCCAAGTAACTTAAATGATTCAATAAAAAATATTTGCATCATATCCTGGGTTTATAAGGAGCTGATACTATAAATCTGATAACTAATGTTTTAACTTAGTTCTTTGATCATTTGCTTTCTTGTGAATGGAAGATTAGCACATTGGAGGAAGCCTGTGGAACAGTGAGATCTTTCCAGTGACTGAACATTGTTTCTAACTCATAACAATTAAAAGATAATGACTCAGAATTGTTCCCTTTGTTTGTATTTTCCATGGCGCTTTTAAAAATGTGTTTACCATTGTAACACTTATGTTTTAAGCAAAAAAATGTTATAATAAAGTGCAGAATTAACATTAATATGTGCAAAATTAAAATGAAGTGAAGGAGAAATACAGTATTAAATTTACCACCTTTATCTATATTTAAAGGAATGCATGGACCATCTCTTAGGCATACAGGATATGTTTGGCTACTTGTCCTGTATGACTTAGAATTTGACAATCTTAGAAGAGTTTATTCAATGTTTTACTTCCATCTGCATATATAATTCTGTGTTCCCCTAGTCTAAAATCTAGGCGAACTGATTAAAGTGGGACTAGATGGGCTGCTTGCAACAGTTTTTAAACCCTTGGTCCACACTGTGAAGCATACTAACAATCAAAACCAGATGTGACTTGAAGTCCTCTACTAGTTTTGTAAACCACTTTGTCAAAATGCCTAGAGGCAAATCAAGATGTGGGGGCTGAAATTGTTGCCCCTGGAAGTTTTAGGAGAGGCTGTGCCCATTTTTCTCTGGGAAAAATGTCTTGTGGGGAGAGAAGGAGGCTGAAGGCCACAAAAACAGCCCTAGGACTGTGAATCATATCACTGGATTAAAATTACAATTGGCTGTGCCCCCAGTGGCACAGTGGATTAAACCACTGAGCTGCTGAACTTGCTGACCGAAAGATTGATGGTTCGAATACAGGGAGCTGGGTGAGCTCCCACTGTTAGCCCCAGCTTCTGCCAACTTAGCAGTTCAAAAGCATGCAAATGAATAGATCAATAGGTACCGGTCTGGCAGGAAGGTAACGGTGCTCCATGCAGTCATGCCGGCCACTTGACCTTGGAGGCGTCTACTGGTAAAGCCATCTCTTCGGCTTAGAAACGGAGATAATCACCAGCCCCCAGAATCAGACAAGACTAGACTTAATATCCAGGAGAAACTTTTACCTTTACTTTAATTTTTTTATTCCTCACAATGCATTTTGGCTAAGAAATAAACAGTCATTTAAAGAAAAAGGGAGGTGTGGTAGTGTGCCTTCAAGTTGTATCTGACTTATGGTGGCGACCTTAAGGCTAACCCAGCGGTTTTCTTGGCAAAATTTGTTCAGAGTTGTTTTGCGGTTTGCCTTCCTTAGTGGTGAAGAGATCATGACTTGCACAAGGCCATTCAATAAGTCCAACATTCAAACTACCACTCCATACTGGAAGACATAGGCATCAATAATTATGGGCAAGACTAGCGATAACAAAACATATGTGCAGGTATGCTTTATATTAAGTTACATATCCTGGGCCATAATCTTTCTCTGATGGTTGAAGAATCTGCTCTCAATCCACCCAACTATATTAGGTAAAGGTTAAGGTTTTCCCCTGACATTAAGTCTAGTCGTGTCCAACTCTGGGGGTTGCTGTTCATCTCCATTTCTAAGCTGAAGAGCCGCCGTTGTCCGTAGATGCCTCCAAGGTCATGTGGTCGGCATGACTGTATGGAGAAGACCTATTGGTCTTCTCACATTTGCATGTTTTCGAACTGCTAGGTTGGCAGAAGCTGGAGCTAACAGCGGGAGCTCACCCCACTCCCAGGATTCGAACCACCAACCTTTCAGTCAGCAGGTTCCACAGCTCAGTGGTTTAATCTGCTGTGCAACCAGGGGCTCCAACTATATTACGTTACTGTAAATAAAACCGAAGTCATGTAAAATAATACTTGCAAATCAATCTAAAAACAAATTAAGGATTTAAAGAATATCTCCAAAACTTATGCCTGACAACTGATTATTTAAGTTGCAAGGCATAATTGTTGTGGACCTTTTTTAAAAAATCCCCGCTGCTTGATTTTCAAGTGATTGGAAGTTTTTTGCATGTCTTAATGTTATCTAGTAGGAGTAGGAGGCATTGTTGTGTCTCCTGCGTGTATCAAGGTCTTCCTAATCATAACAATGCAATGGCAGGGAGATTATTTAGGGAATATATAAAATCCTGAAGGGGGAAGAAAAGGCCAGCAATAAAGACAGAAGTAAACTAACTTGCTCCTGAACACAACCACAGTTTTATAGTTAAACCCTATGCATCTCTAACCACCAAAACAAGCATTTCTGAAATCAGAAGGCACAGGCCATAGACAAAGAAAGTGCCTATGTCAGCACCCCCCCCCCCCCCAAATCCTTCAACAAGTACGCAGCCTGGAAACAAAAGACAACAAAGGCTGGCCTTATAGCCTCCTTTAAATAACAATTCCTACGCAATGTCTAAAACCTTAGATCAAATCAAGCAGTTAAGAAAAGAATGGTCAGACATTATTAACTTACTAAAAGAAAAACTGAATTTAACTGCATAAAGACCTAGAAAAAAGAAAGCTGTGAATGCAGATGAATTAATCTTGGAACAGGGTTTTGGAAACAACGATTAAGCTCCCTTTCGAAGTGATGTTTGCCAAAGGCCCCATATACACTGACCATTTAATACAGTTTCAAACTTGCATTGAAATAAGTGGTTTCACTGTGCAGATAGGAACCCCCGTGGCTCAATGGGTTAAACTCTTGTGCTGGCAAGACTGCTGACAGACAGGTTGCGGTTCAGATCTGGGGAGAGCTCAGAGAGCTCCCCCTGTCAGCTCCAGCTCCCCATGAGGGGGACATGAGAGAAGCCTCCCACAAGGATGGTAAAACATCAAAACATCCCCTGGGCAATGTTCTTGCAATGGCCAACTGTCTCACATCAGAAGCAACTTGTAGTTTCTCAAGTCGCTCCTGACATGAAAAAATAACTCCAGATTTTTAAAAATTATGTCAGAAATGAATTGAGAACATACTGCAAGTCGCTTCTGGTGTGAGAGAATTGCCTGTTTTCGAAGACGTTGCCCAGGGGATGCCTGAATGTGTTACCATCCTTCAGGGAGCTTCTCCCATGTCTCCGCATGGAAAACTAGAACTGACAGATGGGAGCTCACCCTGTCTCGCGGATTCAAACTGCCAACCTTTAGATCAGCAGTTCAGCTGGCACAAGAGTTTAACCCATTGGGTCACTGCAGCTCTATGCAGATGCTTACATAGGAAATCCTACACAAACCAGACATCACCAATCTGCATTCTTTCACTTGCTTTGGGAGTTTACTGTCTGGCCACTGCAATCTGAAGCTAGCTTTGTACTGCATTAACAGGTCAGTGTAAATGGGGGCTATAATGCTTCAGGAATAATATTTGTTTGCCTTAAAGGTAAAGGTAAAGGTTTCCCCTGACGTTAAGTCCAGTAATGTCTGACTCTGGGGGTTGGTGCTCATCTCCATTTCTAAGCCGAATAGCCGGCGTTGTCCGTAGACACCCCCAAGGTCATGTGGCCGGCATGACTGCATGGAGTGCTGTTACCTTCCCGCCGGAGCAGTACCTATTGATCTACTCACAATGGCATGTTTTCAAACTGCTAGGTTGGCAGGAGCTGGAGCTAACAGCAGGTACTCAAGCTACTCCCAGGATTTGAACCTGGAACCTTTCAGACTGCATGTTCAGCAGCTCAGCGCTTTAACACACTTCTCCACCGGGGTTCCTTCTTGCCTTAAGAAACCGCAATTGATGTGAAGATATAATGCTGGAAAAACAGCATTCTTAGCTCAAATTTAATTATTTTTTTTACAACAAACCTTCAGTTTATTAGACTAAGACTAAATTGTCTAAGCCAAGTGACATTAAAAAAAGCAAATAAAATCTAAAAGCATTTGCAGGGGCAGTGCAGAAGGCTGATTTGAGAACTCTGTGCAAAAGTCAAAGGGGCAGGTTAGACTGGTTTCAAAGGTGAGTTTTTTGTGTGCAATAATGATAAAATAATTTTTTCAAGGGAAAAAGTATCTCATCATTCTATTCTAGTGCTTGATATTAAATTTTTAAAATTTAAGGAATGTAAAAGGTATAAGGTAAAGGTTTTCCCCTGACATTAAGTCTATTTGAGCCTGACTCTGGGTGTTGGTGCTCATCTCCATTTCTAAACCGAAGAACCAGACAAGAGCAGTCCTCCATAGACACCGCCAGGAGAGAAAAGTCTCCTCCCTCCTGGCCAAGCACCTGGCTGCTTTTCTAGGCAGTAGTAGGCCTCTTCAAGCTGGGTGCTTGCCGGGAGGGAGGAGGCTTGCCGGGAGGGATAACGGCCTCCCTATTATCCAACAGTTTTGGTTATCTGAAATTCGTCCCGTCCGTTTATGTTGGATAAGTGGAACTACTGTATGTATGTTAGATACTATCAATGGATGTAAAACTGTTACAGTTTTCCATTCATTTTACAGATGGAATATACCAGTAACATTTCATTTTCTGAATTTTTTTATACTTTTCTATTACTATAACATTTAAAAGGTTAAATAATTAGACACAACTATATTAATAACTGGGTAGTCAGACTTCTCCAGCTGCCCTTACCCCCCCTGCCCTATTCCATCCCTAAAGTACCTGAATGTGTAAGCGTCTGTGATGAAGCTAATTCACTGACATTAAACAAGGGGTGCATCTACGTTATATAATTAATGCATTTTGATAAGCATTTTGATGGCTCAATTCTATGGAATAATGGAAATCGTGGTTTATAAGGTGCCAGGTTCAAACCCCGGGAGCAGCGGGAGCGATCGCTGCTAGCTCCAGCTCCTGCCAACCTAGCAGTTCGAAAACATGCCAATGTGAGTAGATCAATAGGTACCGCTCCGGCGGAAAGGTAATGGCGCTCCATGCAGTCATGCCGGCCACATGACCTTGGAGATGTCTATGGACAACGCTGACTCTTCGGCTTAGAAATGAAGATGAACACCAACCCGCAGAGTTGGTCATGACTGGACTTAACGTCAGGGAAAACCTTTACCTTTATAAGATCAGTGCTATGGAATCATGGAAATTGTGGTTGTTTTTCTCTGCCAAAGGGTGCTGGTGCCTCATTAAACTACAAATCCCAGGCTTCCATAGCATTGAGCCATGGTAGTGAAAGTGATGTCAAAGTGCAGTAAGGTGAAGAGCCAGCCAAGGTTTAGTCCAAAAAGTGTTAATAGTTAATAGAGTTTTGCAGAAAGATGAGAAAGCCCGTGATGCAAAAAACAAAAACAAAAAACTTTCAGGTTTAAGAATGTTCAAAATATGGGGCAAGGACTATAACAGAGATAAATGGTACGGTCTTTGCTGCCTAATGAATGTTAGAATGTTATCTCCAGATGAAGCCAAGCCAGATGCAGTCCCCTACCCCGCCCCTTTCCTTAAACAGCAGGCTTCAGCTCTGTTGAAAGCTGTGAAATCAATACCCTGCAGCCTGCATATCTTCAAAGGAAATGCCATAGAAAGGCAGCTGGAAGGAAAGTGCCCGAGGGGCAGGCCGTGGAGCTGGAAGCCTCAGGTGGGGCCCAGGCTGAGGTCCTTAGTCACAAACCCCCTTTGTTCTTCAAAATGACCCTCCAGCACACTCTCTCTACATGACTGGGCAAAGGCAGACCCACATTTGCAGTCAGATTTGCCATCATCATGCCTAGTTCAGTCTACATTGGAAGACAGAAAACTAATTTATTGCTAATTTACACATAACACCTCCTTGCCATTCTGCCTGCTTCTGTATTCTGTTCAAAAGCCTCCCTGAGATAAATTCCTGACAACTTCCTCTCTTTTCCCAAGAGTATATACGGAGTTCATTATATATACAGGCAGTCCCTGAGTTACAAACACAACAGGTTCTGTAACTCTCTCTCTCTCTCTCTCTCTCTCTCTCTCTCTCTCTCTCTCTCTCTCTCTCTCTCTCTCTCTCACACACACACACACACACACACACACACACACACACAAACACAGTATATTTGTATATCATAGGGAAGGGTTTACACTCCTGTGGTCTTTGTTTTGCTGTCTGTGGCCCTGTTCAGTAGCTTTCACCTCACTTTCTATCCTTGTGATAATTGGATTTTGAAAAAATTAGCTTGTTGTGGAAACAAGGATTGGTGAGAAAGCTTCAGATGAGACACCTTTTCCCCATGATAACTTTCAGGAGTTAGTTTCCCTTCCTAGGGGTAGATTTCTCTCACTTTCTGTTGTCTCGCTCCTGTTTGTAACAGATGTTTGTAACCCAGGGGCTGCCTGTATATTGTCTTGCAGCCCAAAATGCAGCTGGTTATTTCAAACCAATGTGATTATCCTTCCCTAGAACCTGGTCATGTGCCCTCCTTCCCTCTGGTCCCTGTAGATCATTGGTTCTCAACCTGTTGGTCTCCAGGTGTTTTGGCCTACAACCCCCAGAAATGCCAGCCAGTTTACCAGCTATTACGATTTCTGAGAGTTGAAGGCCAAAACATCTGGGGACCCACAGGTTGAGAACTACTGTCTTAGAACAAATCAAGTCTGAGAACCACTGCTATAGATTGCCTTTTTATTCACAGTCTCCACTTTCTTCCATTTCACTGGACAGCTCCTTCTCACAACTTGGTGTTTCCCACATCTTAGAACGAAGGCTGATGTTTTAGGCATTTAGCCAAAACCAGTCCTGTGACAGGTGCCACCTCAAATATCTTGTTGCTACTATTCTAAACCTGCTACCTGAGGCAGCTGTCTCACTCTGACTTTTGGTTGTGTGAGCCTACTTTTAGCTTTAAGGCCAGTCTTAAGGGGAAAAGTGACTATTAAGAATACAAGCTATTTTCTGTAGCATTCATTTCCATCTTCGCTCAGTACCATTTTGCAGTATAAGCCATTCCACATAATTATAAACTGTAAAGAAGAAAGAATTATTATATTATATAGTCACAATCTGGCATGTTAGACCTTTATTTTGTTTAGTACACTGAAGCTTTTGTAGAAGTAGTATGTTAGTTGTAGCATATGTTTGTATAATTTGATAGGTTGTGACATTTATATAATTTCTTTCATATCGGTCACTTTTTGTGTACTTACAAATGTAGGTTTATGAGTTACGCTATATACTCATGAAATTTTAGTAAAAAAATAAACCCTAAAAACCTGTGCTGACCTATCTATGGGTCAATTTGGGAAGTGTACCATAACTTTTATCAAGACAAGAACTATCTTATTTTCAGGGGCTGTAGCCTGAACCTCTGGTAGAACACAGTCCGAAACTTTTAAAAGGGCTGTGGCGCAGGCTGGAGAGCAGCTGCAATGAATCACTGCAATGAATCACTCTGACATGAGGTCATGAGTTCGAGGCCCGCTCGGAGTCTATGTTTGTCTTGTCTTTGTTCTATGTTAAAAGGCATTGAATGTTTGCCTATATGTGTAATGTGATCTGCCCTGAGTCCCCTTCGGGGTGAGAAGGGCGGAATATAAATGCTGTAAATAAATAAATAAATAAAAAGTGCACCTCTGTTTTATGAACAGGGAATCGTTTCAGGAACATGGCATCATACTGCCCCAGATTTGGTTTCCTTAGAAATGTGTCACTAGGTTGTTTTTGGCATTTTAAAATGGCAGTTAATTACCATCAAGTCGACATCGAGTTGTGGTGATCCTGTGAATGGGAAACATCCAAATCACCCTATTCCAGTCATGGGCAAACTTTGGCCCTCTGGGTGTTTTGGACTACAACTCCCACAATTCCTAACAGCCTACCGGCTGTTAGGGATTTTGGGAGTTGTAGTCCAAAACACCTGGAGGGCCGAAGTTTGCCTATGCCTGCCCTAGTCTTGCTAGGTCTTGCAGATTCAGGGCTACAATTTACTTACATCTATCAATCTCAAACGAGGTCTTCCTCTTTTTCTACTGCCTTCTGCCATGTCAAAAATTATTGTCTTTTCTATCTTCTCTTGATTTATCCAAAGTATGATAATTTTACCTTAGTCATCTTGATTTCTAGGGAGAGCTCAGGTCTGATTTACTTTAGGACCCATTTGTTTGGCTTCTCAATAATCCATGGTACCCATACAAGTCTTCTCTGCAGCACCACATTTCAAATAAGCTGATTTTATTCTGATCAGCTTTCTTCACCATCCAGTTTCCATATACAGTAGAGTCTCACTTATCCAACATAAACGGGCCGGCAGAAGCTTGGATAAGCGAATATCTTGGATAATAAGGAGGGATTAAGGAAAAGCCTATTAAACATCAAATTAAATTATGATTTTACAAATTAAGCACCAAAACATCATGTTATACAACAAATTTGACAGAAAGAGTAGTTCAATATGCAGTAATGTTATGTTGTAATTACTGTATTTACGAATTTAGCACCAAAGTATCATGATATATTTAAAACTTTGACTACAAAAATGGCTTGGATAATCCAGAAGCTTGGATAAGCGAGGCTTGGATAAGTGAGACTCTACTGTACTTGCATTTAAAAATATTTCTTATATGCAGGTTAGCACATGTGAAGGCATGGCTTAACAGTCCAAGACTCTGCTAAATTGTAATACTCCCACACTACATCTCTAAGGAAATAGCTGTTACTCCAAAATAGTGTTAATTTATTGTTGTTGTTGTTGTTGTTGAAGCAAATCTACCACAGGGTTTTCTTGGCAGAATTTGTTCAGAAGAGGTTTGCCATTCCCTTACTCAGAGGCTGAGTGTGACTTACCCAAGATCACCTATGGCTGAGCAGGGATTTGAACTCTGGTCTCCCAGTGTCCTAATCAAACGCTCACATGACTAAACCCTTCCTGGCTCACTATTAGTTTGCATAGGCCAAGTGTTGTTTTCTCTCTCTCTCTCTCTCTCTCTCTCTCTGCCTCTTTTTCTTTGTCTCAAAACACAGACTGCTGTTCTATTAAGGCACAGGCCCTTTCGCCCCTCTTCCTAGCTGGAAGGGGAATTGTGCATGAGTCATCTTCTCCACCCTTCACTTAATCTTCTTTCTGAATAGTATGGGCCATTAACACTCTTTTGTTAGTAGCATTGCCACAGGCAGGTCAGAATTACATCCATACTAGGCTTGCTCAAATAATTCGTTTTCCCCGTTAACCGTTATTAATTCGTTATTTTCGTTTGTTTTGAAGCAATATACGGCATTGGTTGTCCACACGTCTGGATATCGCGGTTTCGAATCGCAAGAGGCCGTTTTTCGTTATGTCGTCGTTTTTTTCGTTAGGAAAAAAAAGCTTTTGCAAATCACCCAAACTCCCACCATTCAGGCCCTTTCCTTTTGCCCCTCAGCAAAAGGGGCGTCACGGGCTCAGCCAATGGGAGGGGGCGAGGGGGAAGGAGGCCGAGGAGGAGGAAGACGGAGGGGGAAAATGGCCGCCGCCGCCTCGCCTCAGCTCAGGCCTGATACTCAGAGGTTTTGACGTCTGTGTGAAGCTAGGCAAGTGGGGTTTATATATCTGTGGAAGGTCCAGGGTGGGAGAAAGAACTCTTGTCTGTGGGAGGCAAGTGTGAATGTTGCAATTGGTCACCTTGATTAGCATTGAATAGCCTTGCAGCTTCAAAGCCTGGCTGCTTCCTACCTGGGGGAATCCTTTGTTGGGAGGTATTAGCTGGCCCTGATTGTTTCCTGTCTGGAATTCCCATTTTCTGGGTGTTGTTCTTTTACTGTCCAGATTTTAGCTTTTCTGTAGCTAAAAATGCATATAAAATTGATTCTATAGGGAGGATAAATGATTGGATTTCAACTCGTACAGCTTAGCTTTCTCTGCCAATAATGGTACCATATCAAACTAAACCTCCCAAGATTCTGTAGCAGTAAGCCATCTTGGATATTGTAAGGGATTTTTATTATTATTATTATTATTATTATTATTATTATTATTATTATTATTAGACCTTGCTCCCAGGAAGATGCCTTCGCTGTGGCTCCCAACTTATCTATCTACCTTTCCACATATTCTCCACATTGTGTGTATGTGTATGTATATTAGATATACATGAGCCCCGATGGCGAAGTGTGTTAAAGCACTGAGCTGCTGAACTTGCAGACCGAAAGGTTCAAATCCCGGGAGCAGAGTGAGTGCCCGCTGTTAGCTCCAGCTTCTGCCAACCTAGCAGCTTGAAAACATGCCAATGTGAGTAGATCAATAGGTACCGCTGTGGCGGGAAGGTAATGGCACTCCATGTAGTCATGCCGGCCACATGACCTTGGAGGTGTCTATGGACAACACTGGCTCTTGGGCTTAGAAATGGAGATGAGCACCAACCCCCAGAGTCAGACATGACTGAACAACGTCAAGGGATACCTTTACCTTTACCTATATACACACACACACACACATTATGCAGGGACTATATATATATTATATATACACAGTATATATCACACACACACCAATTTAACAACGTTTCAGCCACAAAAACAAAGTTTCTGAAGTAGAACAATGACTTTCACAGTAAAGACAACTCAATTTAACAGGAAATAAGACTTTCAAACCAGGAACAGATTTCTGCAATTATTAAAAAATGGTTTATTATAAAAGCTATGAAAATTCACCAAAAATCAGAGGATAAGGGAAACGTTCCAAATTTTGGTGAGCTATCAGTGTTACATGTGTTCTACCACTGTACCAAGTTGGAAGAAGATCACTCAAAAAATGAGGGTGGGAGAGTCCTGTAAAGTCCTCTCCCTCTGTGCTGTTTTTGGGAATTGCGCATGCGCGTCCGCCATTAACGAATTAATTCAGAAAATAACGAATTTTCGTTAATTTTGAATTTTTTGGGGGGCCAAATTCGGAAATACCATCAGAAACGAAAAGCTGCCCCCCTCTAGTTTTGAAACGAGTTTAGAATCAAATTTTTCGTGGATCGATCAAGCCTAATCCATACTTATGCCAGGTTGGGTTGCTGTGAATCTTTCGGGCTGTATGGCCATGTTCTCCTGAAGTTTCGCCCACATCTGTAGCAGGCATCCTCAGAGGTTGTGAGTGTGAGGTAGTTGAAAACTAGTCAGGGGAGGTTTATATATTTGTGGAAGGTTCAGAGTGGGAGAAAGAACTCTTGTCTGTTGGAGGCAGGTATGGATGCTGCAATTAATCACCTTGATTAGCATTGAAAAGCCTTGCAGCTTCAAGGCCTCATTCTTACCTGGGGGAATCCTTTGTCGGGAGGTGATTAGCTGACTCAGATTATTTCATGTCTGGAATTCCCATTTTTGAGTGGTGTTCGTTATTTACTGTCCTGATTTCAGAGTTTTTTTTTAATACTGGTGGCCAAATTTTGTTCATTTTCATGGTTTCCTCCTTTGTGTTGAAATTGTCCACATGCTTGTGGCGTTCAGTGGCTTCTCTGTGTATCCTGACAGTGGCGATTGTTTAAGGCGCGTGGTGAGAAGCAACGTGTAGTTTCTTAAGTCACTCCTGACTTTAAGGCAATCGGTTTTCAACCTGGGGTCCCCAGGTGTTTTGGCACACAACTCCCAGAAATCCCAGCCAGTTTACCAGCTGTTAAGATTTCTGGGAGTTGAAGGCCAAAAACATCTGGGGCCCCACAGGTTGAGAACCACTGCCTTAAGACTTAATGATATATTGGACACCCCTTGCTTTTCTATGTTTGTGTGTGTATAATGAAAGGCATGGTCTTATTTCATTATTTGTAAATCTCCAGTTACAGTCTGTGCTGTTTTATCAACTTTATATTATATGCTCTATGTGCATTTTTGGCTGGACAGAATAAAAATGCTTTACCTGAATAAACAAGCAAATAGATCGCCAATGATGATGATGAGTGTGAAATAAAACCTTTTACTCTTCACTTGCTGAACATTGTGATCTAGACAGGGAGAAGAGCATTTTCTGTTTCTCTTTGTCTCTCTCTCTCTGTGTCTTTGCCTGTTCCTACCTGGGGATAAATCCAACGTTAGCCCTGCCTAGAAGGGTTGCATTGAGAGATAATGTTTACAGAATTGGCGGCTAGTAAGACCTATCATGGGGTTCACAGCAGGGACCAGCATTGGTTCTGACCCCTAGTTTTTAATGTATGCTATTTCAGTAATTGTATAGCATAAGTTAATTATATATCTAATTTTCTAAAGGGAAGGAATATGGCAAAGCAGATGCAAGGTTGCTGCACTCCGAGACCACTATTGTTTCATACTCCTTATGAACCATCTAGGAGATTAAAATTGTCCGGGGAGGCCCTGCTCTCGGTCCCGCTCCCTTGAAGGCACGTATGGTGGGGAGAGACAGGGCCTTCTCAGTGGTGGCCCCTCGGCTATAGAACTCCCCAGTGACATTAGATCAGCCCCCTCCCTCCTAGCCTTTAGAAGAAAGATAAAAGAAAGATAAAAAACATGGCTGTGGGATTAGGCTTTTAGTGAATAGAGCAGTGCAATGAGAGATCTGGAAAATACGGAACTGACTATGGACTCTACTGTATAATGTAATGTTTTTAAATGTTTAATATGTCTGTTTTTAATCTAGAATCATAGAATAATAGAATCGTAGAGTTGGAAGAGATCTCATGGGCCATCTAGTCCAACCCCCTGCCAATAAGCAGGAAAATCTCATTCAAAACACACCCGACAGATGGCCATCCAGCCTCTGTTTAAAAGCCTCCAAAGAAGTAGCCTCCACCAGACTCCAGGGCAGAGAGTTCCACTGCCGAACAGCTCTCACAGTGAGGAAGTTCTTCCTGATGTTCAGGTGGAATCTCCTTTCCTGTAGTTTGAAGCCATTGTTCCGCGTCCTAGTCTGCAGAGCAGCAGCAAACAAGCTTGCTCCCTCCTTCCTATGACTTCCCCTCACATATTGTGCATGGCTATCATGTCTCCTCTCAGCCTTCTCTTCTGCAGGCTAAACATGCCCAGCTCTTTAATCCGCTCCTCAAAGGGCTTGTTCTCCAGACCCTTAATCATTTTAGTTGCCCTCCTCTGGACGCTTTCCAGCTTGTCAACATCTCCCTTCAACTGCGGTGCCCAGAATTGGACACAGTATTCCAGGTGTGGTCTGACCAAAGCAGAATAGAGGGGTAACATGACTTCCCTGGATCTAGATGCTATACCCCTATTGATGCAGGCCAAAATCCCATTGGCTTTTTTCGCCGCCGCATCACATTGTAGGCTCATGTTTAACTTGTCCACGAGGACTCCAAGATCTTTTTCACACGTACTGCTGTCGAGCCAAGCATCGTCCCCCATTCTGTATCTTTGCATTTCATTTTTTCTGCCGAAGTGAAGTATCTTGCATTTGTCCCTGTTGAACTTCATTTGTTAGTTTCGGCCCATCTCTCTAGTTGGTTAAGATCGTTTTGAATTCTGCTCCTGTCTTCTGGGGTGTTAGCTATCCCTCCCAGTTTGGTGTCATCTAATTTAACTTTAATGTCTGTATTATATGTTTTAAGGCATTGAATAATTGCCTCCATGTAAGCCGCCTTGAGTCCACTTTAGGGTAGAGAAAGGCAGGGTAGAAATAGAGCAAATAAAGAAATAAATATTGTCTCAGTGGAGATACTGTTTTTCCGGATGGGCTTTTAGCATTGATTCTCATTTATGCTGTTCTCAAATAGAAGAAATGAAACCAATTAGCTGCAATAAAACCCATACTTCTGTGGTAAGATTTTCTGAATTCTTGTGCATCTAGGTAATACCTTATGAATTCAGATGACATCATAAGATATTATTTAATGTCAGGAGCAAAAGGAGAGAATTGGCCGTCTGCAAGGACGTTGCCCAGGGGACGCCCGGATGTTTTGATGTTTTACCATCCTTGTAGGAGGCTTCTCTCATGTCCCCGCATGGAGCTGGAGCTGATAGAGGGAGCTCATCGAACCTGGCAGCTTTCAGGTCAGCAACCCAACCTTCAAATCACGAGGCTTTTATCCCCTAGGCCATCGGAGGCTCCTAGGATACAAATAGCAGAAGCCATATGAAACAAGTGATTGCCTTTATTTAACTGTGAAGTATTAATAGTGCCTAATTCTCCTGCCAAATATTTAATAATAATAATAATAATAATAATAATAATAATAATAATAATAATAATTTTATTCTTATACCCCGCCCCATCTCCCCAAAGGGACTCGGGGCGGCTTACATGGGGCCAAACCCAGTCATCAACAGTATAAAACAAGCAATAAAACAAATCAAACAGAATAAAACAAGTTAAAAACACATACAATACATAGTGATAAAATCATGAATAAAATCTGTAAGAAACAGGGCCAAAGTGTTAGTTTCCTCAAGGAGGAGTGGTAATCCAGTCATCAAAAGTGCTAGGAGGAGCACTTTAATTCTGTGGAGATCACACTGCAGAATGTGTTAAGCATCTGCATGAACTATTTATTGCATGCCAAAGTTTAAGGCCTGCTTCAGCCTGACCCAAGTTGGGGGAAAGTGAGGCGGGTTTGAGGCCAGAGAGAGAGAGAGAGATAGAGGGAGAGAGAGAGAGAGAGGGAGCGCGCGCGAAGGGGCTGGGCCAAGGCAGGGCGCGTCACGTGGCCTGGGCGAGATGGTGGGCGGGGTCGGGGCCCTCTCCTCAGTCTCTCTCTCTCTTCCAACGAAAAAAGGGGGCGTGGCCGTTAGCTAGGCTCAGCGCGTGGTGAGTGCTGGAATGCGCGCCGCCGCCGCCGCCGTTGTCCTGAGGAGACTCGCGGCCCTGTAGCGCGAGGCGGGGAAGGTGAGTAACGCCTCGAAAGCGACGCTAACGACGTGCTGCGTGTGTGGAGGAGGAGGGGGAGAGGGAGCGCGCGCGCGCGCTTGTGGCGCTGTCCAGGGCTGATCTGGAGGCGGCGGAGGGGGCGGAGTTGAGGAGTGTGAGGGAAGAAGACGAAGAAGAAGCAGAGGCGAGGCGAGGCTGACTGGCTAGTTAGCTGGCGCCGGGGCCTCTCAGGAAGGAAGCCCCCGAAGGAGGAGGAGGAGACGACGACGACGACGGGGAGGCCTGTGGGAGGCCTCTTTTCCTCCCCGTCTCTCCCCTCAGCCGCGTCGAAAGAAGACAGGAAGTTTTCTGGGGAGGAGCCGCCTTCCCCGCCGTCTGGGAGGGGCCCAGGCGAGGCAGACAGGCGGGCAAGCAGGCCGCAACCGCTCCTCTGGAGCTGGACAGCGATTCCGCGCTTTCCCCGGCAGCCAGTGAGTGGGTGACGGGGCACAGGGCAGTGTGTGTGTGTGTCGGCCAGGCCTAGGCCGGGGCCCTCCTTTCCTTTGCCCCCTCCCTCCGTGCGAGGAGAAAAGCCCCAGGGTCAGGAAGGTGTGTTCTGCGGGGCTCTTTTCTCTCCCTCGTTGAATTTGGGGAGTTTCCTCTGAGGGAAAAGACTTGAATGGATGCATGGTGTGGGGGAAGGGAGGGAGAAAGGGGGGCAATCGACTTTTTTTTTGCGCTCGTGTGTGTGTGGGGGGGGGGGGAGGGGGAGGAAAAGTTTGCGAGGAGTGGGCCAATATAATGAGGCCAGGCCTGAGATGCGGCAGAAGCAGCCAGAGTTTTGCAAAAGAGCCGCTTTGTGCTTCTGCTTGGTATTTGAGAAAATGGCCGAATGCCTATTTCTGGAATGCAGCAGCAGCAGCCGCCGATAGTGGTAGACCTCCATTTCCCAAACGAGTTTTCTTTTTTCTTTTTCTTTCAAATTGCAAATTCTTCTAAGGCGTTCGCCTGCACTTCCTTTGCTTGCACAATTAGGAAAGAAGAACTTCGTCGTGGTATACATTTCTTCCTTGAAAATGGAGTTATGCAAATAATCCTGGATATCTTTACCTTGATTTTTTTAAAAAGGGCGTCCTTTGGCCTTGGAAAACTTTGGGCCCTTCCACACAGTCCTATATGCCAGAATATCAAGGCAGAAAATCCCACATTATCTGAGTGTGGACTCAGATAACCCAGTTCAAAGCAGATATTGTGGGATTTTCTGTCTTGATATTCTAGAATATAGGGCTGTGTGGAAGGGCCTTTGAAACTTTTTGACCCAAGCTACGACCCTTCCACACAGCCCTATAACCCAGAATATCAAGGCAGAAAATCCCACAATATCTGCTTTGAACTAGGTTATCTGAGGCCCCTTCCACACAACTGAATAGACCCCCACGTTATTTGCTTTGAACTGGAATGTATGGCAATGTGGACTCAGATAATCCAGTTCAAAGCAGATATTGTGGGATTTTCTTCCTTGATATTCTGTGTTATATGGCTGTATGGAAGGGCCCTGAGTCCACACTGCCATATATTCCAGTTCAAAGCAGAAAATGCAGGATTTTATTCAGCTGTGTGGAAGGGGCCCTAGTCCTCTTGGCTTTTTGGTGTGGTGATGACTTCAGAGTGGTGTATGTAGGTCATTGAGCTCATTTGCGTTTAGGCCCAAAGGAAACCAGGATATTATTTAAGCACCCCTCTTCCACGTGGTTAGTCTCCTAATTTCAAGGCCAGATAAACCTATCCAATATATTTAGCTTGCTGCAGGAACGACTAACTGTGGATTCATTTGGTTTTTGTTCAGCACCTTAGCAAGGAAAGTAATTCCCCAGCCCTCTAAAATTTGGAAAACGAATCTTCAACTACACAGTAGCATATGGGTATTTGTAGTGAATTCCTGCAGGACAGAGAGTTTTGAGACTAAAGGCCCTTCCACACAGCCCTTTAACCCAGAATAATAAGGAAGAAAATTCTAAAATATCTGCTTTGAATTGGGTTATTTGACTCCACACTGCCATATATTTAAGTTCAAAGCAGAAAATATAGGATTTTATTCAGCTGTGTGGAAGGAGCCTAGGAGCCCTTCCACGCAGCCATATAACCTGGAATATCAAGGCAGATAATCCACAATATTTGCTTTGAACTGGGTTATCTGAATCGACACTGCCATACGATCCCTTTCAAAGCAGATAATGTGGGATTTTATATAGCTGTGTAGAAGGGGGCTGAGAGAGGAGTTCAGCTTCAATGAACACAATGTCTGTTTACATATTAATCATCCCCAGGCAGATTCAGTGCTCAATATTTAGCTTGTGGAGTGTAGAAACTACCCAGAATAAGAAAAGAGTCATCCATGTGGACAGTATTAAGAAGGTCTGACCTTTGAGATGTTATTTGTTGTGAGTGAATTGTTAATCAGTGTAACAAGATTGGTTCCCAAAATACTGGATAGCGCACCCCAAACATACATAAAACGGATTTGGCTCTTCCTTTTATTTTCAAGTTTAATACTGGATTTAGCTGGACCTTTTGTTCTGATAATATAGAGAACAAGTAGTGGACTTGAGCATCATAGGAGTCTAGCCCCTACTATTAGCTTCCAAGAATGTACAACCAAGATTACTTACACAGACTTTGTAGTCTTCGATACATTTTCAGATGTTTTCACATGGACCATGTGAGGCAGATAGTGGTAGAAGGATGTCCCCCGACCTAAATAGCGTATGTTCATGAAATGGGAATTTTAATCCACCATAATAATTTTGGTGCTAAATTCAGGGAATGATTTGTAGTACTTGTAGTTAGTTTTTTTTAATTGTAAGTGTGGTTTATGAAAATTGGGAATTTATTTCTCTTTATTACATGTACTAGCTGTGCCCGGCCACGCGTTGCTGTGGCTTAGTCTGGTGTTGGTCAGTCTACATTAGGTTGTATTTATGCTGTGACCTCCACCCTTCTTTATACTCACATTAGTAGTAGTATTTGAAGTCTGTTACCGTCTTCAATTTTTGTGTTGATTGATAATTGCTTGAGATCCCTGTTGTCTTTGATTTGTTGTTAATTGTAATGTCTGATTCTGCTGAGTGCGGTTTATATTTTTATTGTGGTACAATAGTCTTTTTTTGTTTTGCCTGTGTAGGTGTTTATTATTATTGTTGTTGTTGTGGTCATGAAGGTTGGATAAGTTAGATGCTACTGTATTGTTTTTTGGAGGCCCAGTGTAGCACTGACTGGCCTCTCAGCCTCAGTGCCTGGCTGTTTCTTGCCTGTGATGGTGTTGATTCTTATTGTTGTTGTTGTTGTCATTGTTATTATTGTAATTGTTTTTTTGGAGGCCAAGTGTGAATGTAGGGATTGGGGAGGTGGATGAGTTGTGTTGTCAAATTTTGTATTTGTTATAGTCACAATGCGTTGTTGTGAGTTTTGTGGGTCCGGATTGTGGTTTTGTGGTGTGGTTGTGTTGTTACAACTGAGAGGCAAGGCTTTTGTGTTGTGTTGCCAAGTTTTGTATTTCTGGGGCGTTTAGTTGTGTGCCAAGTTTTGTATTTCTGGGGCATTTAGTTGTGTTGTTATAGTCACGATGCATTGTTGTGAGTTTTGTGGGTCCGGATTGTGCTTTTCTGGTGTAGTTGTGTTGTTACAATCGGGAGGGAATGCTTTTGTGTTGTGTTGCCAAGTTTCGTATTTCTGGGGCGTTTAGTTGTGTTGTTATAGTCATGATGCGTTGTTGTGAGTTTTGTGGGTCCAGTGTGGTTTTGTGGTGTCGTTGTGTTGTTACAACTGGGAGGCAAGGCTTTTGCATTGTTCTGCCAAGTTTTGTATTTCTGGGGCGTTTAGTTGTGTTGTTATAGTCATGATACGTTATTGTGAGTTTTGTGGGTCCGGATTGTGGTTTTGTGTTGTGGTTGAGTTCCTACAACTGGGAGGCAAGGGTTTTGCGTTGTGTGCCAAGTTGCGTATTTCTGGGACGTTTAGTTGTGTTGTTATAGTCATGATGCGTTGTTGTGAGTTTTGTGGGTCCGGATTGTGGTTTTGTGGTGTAGTTGTGTTGTTACAACCGGGAGAAAAGGCTTTTGTGTTGTGTTGTCAAGTTTCGTATTTCTGGGGCGTTTAGTTGTGTTGTTATAGTCACGATGCATTGTTGTGAGTTTTGTGGGTCCGGATTGTGGTTTTGTGGTGTGGTTGTGTTGTTACAACCGGGAGGCAAGGTTTTTGCGTTGTGTTGTCAAGTTTTATTTTTCTGGGGCTTTTAGTTGTGTGCCAAGTTTCGTATTTCTGGGACGTTTAGTTGTGTTGTTATAGTCATGATGCATTGTTGTGAGTTTTGTGGGTCCAGATTGTGGTTTTGTGGTGTGGTTGTGTTGTTACAACCGGGAGAAAAGGCTTTTGTGTTGTGTTGTTAAGTTTTATATTTCTGGGGCGTTTAGTTGTGTGCCAAGTTTTGTATTTCTGGGGCATTTAGTTGTGTTGTTATAGTCACGATGCGTTGTTGTGAGTTTTATGGGTCCGGATTGTGGTTTTGTGGTGTGGTTGTGTTGTTACAACCTGGAGGGAAGGCTTTTGCATCGTGTTGCCAAGTTTCGTATTTCTGGGGCGTTTAGTTGTGTTGTTATAGTCACGATGCGTTGTTGTGAGTTTTGTGGGTCCTGTGTGGTTTTGTGGTGTGGTTGTGTTGTTACAACTGGGAGGCAAGGCTTTTGCATTGTGTTGAGAAGTTTTGTATTTCTGGGGCGTTTAGTTGTGTTGTTATCGCATGATGCGTTGTTGTGAGTTTTGTGGGTCTGGATTGTGGTTTTGTGGTGTGGTTGTGTTGTTGTAACCTGGAGGCAAGCCTTTTGCATTGTGTTGCCAAATTTCGTATTTCTGGGATGTTTAGTTTTGTTGTTATAGTCACTGCGCAAACAACTTTATCATTTTATATATATAGATTTGAGATTAGATATGCAGAGACTGCTCCATTAACACCAGAAAATTATTCTTGTGTGACATTCCCCGTTATATCCTATGTATGGAGCTCCCAGTGGTGCAATGGGTTAAAGCGCGGATGAGCTCCCTCTATCAGCTCCAGCTCCATGCGGGGACATGAGAGAAGCCTCCCACAAAGATGGTAAAAACATCAAAACATTTGGATGTCCCCTGGGCAACGTCCTTGCAGACGGCCAATTCTTTCACACCAGAAGTGACCTGCCGTTTCTCAAGTCGTTCCTGACACGAAACAAAAATCCTATGTGCACACATACCTGAACATTTAGCACAGTGGTTCTCAACCTGTAGGTCCCCAGGTGTTTTGGCCTACAACTCCTAGAAATTCCGGTCAGTTTACCACCTGTTAGCATTTCTGGGAGTTGAAGGCCAAAAGTTGTTAGAATTTCTGGGAGTTGAAGTCCACAGATTGAAAACCACTGATTTAGCCCTACTCTGACCTCTTCTCAGCTGAGACCTTATAAAGCTCTCTCTTTCACCCCCCCCCCCCAACCCACTGAAACTATTTCTGCATATGGCAGTGGTTCTCAATCTGTGGGTCCCCGGGTGTTTTGGCCTACAACTCCCAGAAATCCCAGCCAGTTTACCAACAGTTAGGATTTCTGGGAGTTGAAGGCTAAAACATCTGGGGACCCATAGGTTGAGAACTACTGGCATATGGTAATAAGACGCCCTCCCCATCCTTCTCTTGGTAAGGATTTCTCTGTGATAAACTTATATGTAAGTACTAACAGTGCCAAGCAAGTGGTGCTCTCCAGCCTAGAAGTGTTGGTGTTGAGGAACTAAAGAACAGAAGTATCCTTAGTTTTGCCTAGCACTCATTGTTTGCTCCCTTTTAGTATTTACTGCTGAAAAGTTGGGCCATTTTTCAGCAGAGCAGTGCCTCCCCCCACCACACAAGGATCAGACAAAGCAGCCAACCATTGTGCTGAATTCTTAGATGTGTTCTGGTACATTTCTCCCCTTGTGTTGTCCTGTAAAAGGTTGCATAAAAACTCAGCTTAACTATTATTTATATGGATGTACATAACTAAAATGTGTCATCCTTTGACTTTGTTTCAGAATTTACACAATGACTATATATCTAAGACTAATTTTGCAGTGATTTTATAAATCTTATTAGACAACCAAATAATATTAAAGCTTGTTCTTGAGCGGATAAGTGTGAATGAGAATGGCTAAGTGTTCAGGTCTCGAGAGCAAAGAGCTATCAGCTTATCAAAATATTGATTAAAAGTTTTACTGTGAAATAATCAAATAAATTGATCACAGTGGCTTCATTTGCAGATAATTATTATGACAGCATTTGTTTAGCCAGACAGTGGTTGGCTTGAACTTATTGAGTCTACATTAGCTAGTGTAACATGGTTTATATTTTGGCAAAACACTCTGATTGAAAGCTATGGTTTGAAAGTAGTTTACCAGTCCTGCTTTCTTTTAAATGTGGTTTCTCATTATGTCTTATACTGAAGGTCTGCCATGTCCTTGGTATATTTCTGCGCTCAAGTCTTTTTTTATCTTGTCCTCAAGCTAAACTTCTTTCACTTTTTTCTGAACTACTTGCTTCTCATCTTGCAATAAGCAAGATTGTGCCAAGTTGTAAGAGTCAAGTTGTGAGATAGGGCAGGATAGAAATCCAGTAAATAAATAATATTAAGCATCCTTCTCTAACCAATTCAAAGAGCTCAAGGCAGAGCTAAAATCTGCTCTCTAAACAGTAAACAGCATTTTCGCTATGTCACAACAGTTTTGAACATAAATCCTCTTTGCATAAACACAAAACACAACCCTCCTCATGACACACACACATATATACACACACTACAGTTTAGAAAAATAGGTATATTGGTTTGAATTAAAATATGCTTTATAAAAGTTCCTTCTAATCAGAAAAGAATTACATATTCAGTTTACTCATTTTTATTGTAAATTGAACTACAAAGTGTAAGGAATACATAAACTGTAAGGAACTGTATTAGTTTAGCTAATTGGCGGGCAAAAAAATCCAGCAAGAACAATAATCATTAGTATTGTAAAAACATTAGTTTTGCTTCTCCAGAGACATGGCAGTGGTGCTTTGAGCATTGGACTATGACTCTGGGGATTTGGGTTCAGAGCCCTGGTTAGCCATTAAACCCACTAAATAATCTTGGGCAAGTCTCAGAGAAAGATAGTGGCAAACTTCTGAACAAATCTTGTTAAGAGTTTATATTTGTTGAAAACAACTTGAATGTACACAATAACAGCAACGTTCTCCATAGTGTCCATTGCAGCATAAAGCACTGAAACCCTAAAAAAGAACCGAGAAAGGGAAACCAAGACCTTCAATTAAAAATGAACTGACACAGTATAGTAGTTCTTAAGCTATTTGAATTGGGGGAACTAGCTTTTCCCCTCTAATGTGCCAAGGACCAGTATTGTATTTATGCCCCTTGTCTAAAACTGTTTATTTCCTGAAAACCTGCTGTCGATTTGCAGTGTATAGTTTTCTCACCACTTTGAGTAGCACTGGTGAACTTTTTCAGCTATGTCTACCTGTTGATACAATTTTTGTTCCTTGGTTATAGATGTCATTTCCCAATGATTCTATCATAAAAACATGGAAAAAGTTTATTAAATGGCAAAAACTTTGTTTTTGCGGGACATTCTGCATCATCGCATTTTGCTATAGTTTTTCATGGGTCTCAACCAATTCAGTGATAGTTGAATGATAGTTCAATGATAGTTTGTGACAGCCACAGAAATTAAGTTTCTGGAATATAACAACTACTTTCAAAGTAAGTACCGCACAATTAAACAGGAAATAACACTTTCAAACCAGGAACAGAAACATTTTCAAATTTTGTTACATAGTGTAATTTGGGGAGAACTAATCTACAAAAATCTTATTTTAATTTATTCACTATTCTGAAAGGAAATATTCCATATTCTTTTTAACTTGGTTTCCTTTCTGGGTTTCCTCATGCCTTTGTACAAACGCACAGGAAAATCTCACAAACAACTCCCAATACAGAAAGAAAACACAAGCTCTACAAACACACACACACACACACATACATATATATAGGGATGATTGAAAACAAAGCAAAATAAAAAACACATGGTGCACATGCACCACAAAATACAATCTACAATACACGGAATTTACAAAACAGTTATTTTAAAAGTTCATTCTTTTCATTTATATCTGTCTCTTTGAAATTTAATCTTACATTGTCTTTGTTGTCTGAAATGTTTTAATTTTTCGATACTATAGCATGGATTTTGTAGGCGTGCAACTTATGAAAAAAACTCTTTTTCTTTTACAGAATAGTTATGGCAATGAAAGTCCTGGGACAGTCTGGTGGCAGCAGCCTGTTTTCTGGCAATACTAACCTCAACATGACTTTGTCAAACGACATGTATGACTTTTCTGAACTTTCCAAAGCTGAGCTGGCAGCTCCTCAGCTTATTATGTTGGCAAATGTAGCCTTAACAGGAGAAGTTAGTGGCAACTGCTGCGAATACATGGTTGATGAAGAGAGACAAATGGCTGAACTGACAACAGTAGGCAATGCCAATTTTTCAGATAGCGATGGAGAAGGAGCAGAGGATGCACATGCTGTGGAGGGTGATCATGAAGACCTGGGTGATATAGAAGTGAGAACCCTTGGATCGCCAGATGTTCGTAGCATTGAAACCGAAGAACCGACAGAGTCTTCTCGTTCTCTTAAGTGTAGCCTAGATAAGGATTTTCCGATGGCAAGGTCCCCAGAAGACTTCCAGTTGTCAGGTGGCCCAGCTGATTTTCAGTTATCAGATGCTTCTCAGGGCTTTCGGTTGTCAGGTGACCCAGAAGATTTTGATTTTTCAGAGATCCCAGAGGAATTCCAGTGTTCAAATGCCTCAGAGAGTGTAGATGATAGAGGTAAAAGCTTGAAGAACAAACCGTTTCGTTGTAAGCCCTGTCAGTATGAGGCAGAATCGGAGCAGGAGTTTGTCCATCACATTCGGGTACACAGTGCTAAGAGTTTCATAGTAGAAGAAAAAACTGAGAAGCATGACGAAGTTGACTCAAGCACTACAGATGAAGTTGATTTCTCCAAGGGGCCTATAAGATGTGATCGCTGTGGCTACAACACTAATAGATATGATCACTATCTGGCTCACTTGAAGCATCACAATAAAGCTGGAGAAAATGAAAAGGTCTACAAATGTACAATTTGCACATATACAACAATAAGTGAATATCACTGGAAGAAGCATCTAAGGAACCACTTTCCACGCAAAGTGTATACATGCTTACAGTGCTCCTACTTCTCGGATCGGAAGAATAACTATGTGCAACATATTCGTACGCATACAGGTGAGTGATGCCTCTCCATTTCCTAAGACTTATTGTAACAACTTGGTATTATAGCTTGTGCAGTAAGGATAGAACGTTTACTAATTTTAAGTATGCTGATGGCGTGTGTGTTTACTTACCTATTTGTGTTGACAACATGCAAATGAATAAAATAATAAACCTTAACTAAATTGATTAGATTTGCAGTATCTCCTCTATCATGACAAGATTGATTTTTCTTATGACATTAGCAACTCATTAGAATTTTTAAAAGAAATAAACATGTTTTTGTTACTGAAGGAATAAAAACTTGAATAAACCCCTAATTAGAGCACCACTTCTCCATTTTACTATAACTGCATGCTGTTGACAGTCTTGGAGGGTGTACAAAAGGAAAGTCAAGCAATCAACTTCATTACAATCATTTTCTGTTTGTACTGATTTAATGGATTTTTTGGAATTCCATTGTCCCTATAGAACTTTGGTTCAGCACCACATTTTGAATAAGTTTATTTTTTCCCCTTTTGGATTTCTTTACTGTCACATCCATACACATGAATTCAAATGACTGTGGCATGGATGATTCTGACTTTGGTGTCCAGTGTGTCTTTAGTCTAATCCTTTCATATGTGTCCATTCAAACTTTAGTTTACTTTGTTCCTGTAGTCTTTATTTTGATTGATGAATGAAATAAGGTGAACAAGATGTTCGTGCTTTTATCACCCACTTTAAGGTTATATAGACCTTCTGTTGTCATTATTTTTGTTTTCTTAACATCCAGTAGTAACTCTGCTTTTGCACTTCCTTTGTTAAGAGACATTTATCCAGTGTAAAATACTGATTAGGATGTGACATTGTACAATGTGATAACGATTGTTGGTAACAATTCAGGTCAATGATATGATAACAAGCTAAATTTATGTTTGTAGTTTTGTTTCTCACTATGATTTTTTTTCCTTCTTGTGCTGGCCAATCTGCTAACTGAAGTAAGTCATTACAGCAAAAGAACTGCGAGAAGCAGTCTGCATGCTTTTCAGAATAAGCCTTCAGTAATAAGAGATAAAAAAGGAACCCCATTGCCATAACATATAGTGAGTTAGGTTCTTTGCTGGTGTAACAAAACTGATAGTTTACTGGCCAAACTACATTTGTTGTTAAGCCCCTTATCTCCTCACAGATTTGGGCCATGCCATTCTTAATTTGCATGGTTAAAGAAAACATATTAAACATATTTTCCCCAGCAGATGAGCACTACATTAGCTATTTCAGGAGAAAAAAAACATGTACTGTACATAAGGCCACATTATGTGATTTATGATAGTTTCGCTTTTGTCAATACGCATGTTAATTAATAAGCTTTTTAAAGTAATCAAGGTGAGAATATTATCCCCCTCCAACACCATAGCAAACATGTCTAGGAATGCTACCTGAATAATATTAGAAGTCATTATCTTGAACCACAATAGCACAAAAGATAAAAAATACTGAAGTAATTTGAAGGCAATTTGTGATTTTACCAGCAGTTAAAACATTTAAATTTGTAATTTAAGTAGAAAATGCAAATTTCAAATGGCTTTAAGACGGGTTATTGGCTTCTCGCATAGAGAACATACTTATTGTCATTATATGCAGCTTTAAGTAACGCTAAAACCTATTTTGGATATTGAAGCATGTAGGATTCCTTATTTTCTGAAAAATATGGTACCTTCCTGCCTTGATTGGTAAAGGCAATTGGAATTGAACTAACAATGCCACTCTCAAGCTCTACTATTACCATTCCTTCTTCTTCCTACCTTTGATCCAGGACTTAAGGCAACACACAGTCTGATTAAAAACAGTGTTACAAATATTAAAACAATATTAAACTAATAATGTTTAAGCATTTGCTATATTACGTAGAATTTAAAAGAATGCCAGAACAGTCTTCCTTAAAAGCTGCCCCTTTCAACCCTCTCTCAAATAAAAAGGTCCTTGGGTGTCAACAGAAGAACATGGGAAAATAATATTTTAACTCCAAACACCATATTTACCCTCTAGTTCCATTGAAATAAACAGGGGTTATATAGCTGTATGAGCAGGGTCCTACTTACAGATGAAGTGTCACCCATGTGCTTTTATCACATATATGACACAATTCCTTTTGATTTTTAGTTTTCTCTATTTTATGGTAGGTCCTGGCATTAAGAACATGTTTAAGGTAGAGAAAACCCAGTTAACTTGATTTTTGCAGCATGACTGACTTGGAACCCTTCCACACAGCCATATAACCCAGAATATCAAGGCAGATAATCCACAATATCTGCTTTGAACTGGATTATCTGAGTTCATACTGCCAAACCACATTTGTGCGGTTTCAAAATCAGAAGAATAAAGTCTAGAGTTTGGTAGATGAGTGACTCTAGACTAGAGCAAGAAATTAGAAGTGTTGAATGTAGTGGCCTGAAGATGCTTGGGGCATCTTTACATAGCAGTCTTCAAGTTGACATGTCTGGACTATCCGGAGAGGAGGAAGAGTTGGGGTTTTGACAAATACAGTTTTAGTTTGGCCATTAAATAATGGCAGAGTCCTGTTCTAAACCTGAACACATGCCCCAAAGTCCTCTCAAATAGCTAGAAGATCGGAGGAAGAGTTATGGTTCTTCGTGTTTTGCTACAGTTTGGAAGCTGTGAGGGATCTTCTTTCCTACTTTTATTTGTATCATGCCAGAAATCAGTGCATGAAGGAGACTTCATGGTATCTTAGTCAGGAATGAAGGGGCATTGATTTCTAGGTGTCTGGCTAAGAATATGAGACAGGAAATCCTTGAATATATCACCCAGCCATTTGTTTACTAAACAGCTTTAAGCAATCTTGGCACTAGCCTATTTCTACTCCATTTTACAATGTGGGAAATAATGTTACCCCTCTGGCTTGCATGGTTGTTGTATGATTTACATACAGAGGAATCTCGCTTATCCAACATAAAAGGGCCGGCAGAACGTTGGATAAGCGAAAATGTTGGATAACAAAGAGGAATTAAGGAAAAGCCTATTAAACGTCAAATTATGTTATGTTTTTACAAATTAAGCACCAAAACATCATGTTTTACAACAAGTCTGCCACTTGTTTGGGAGCATGGCTGCACATGTGTTGTTTTTGGGCGTGTTGGCCCCCTGTGCGTTGCTGTGTAGAGAAACAGCTGTGGATCCAGGCGGGAGGCAGACTGCGTTTGACAATACAGAACGTTGGATGAGCAAAGGTTGGATAAGCGAGGCTCTACTGTATATTATGGCAATTAATAACTTTGCATAACGACTTGTTTTATAAATTCAGACAGCTTTCTTTTTTTAAAAAAAACCTCACAATTATATTTTTTCTGATGCTGAATCATTTGAACAGTTTTATTTTCATTTTAAGACTGTCACCCATTACAGACCATATTTTTTATTAAAAACTCATAGTTACCTTAAGTCCTATTACACCAAAGCTGATTAAGTGTATTCTGCTCTTTGTGAAATAATCAGGTCTAACTGGCAATTCCACACTTGAAGGGCATGAGGGTTTGTTTTTAAGTGAAATAGATTAGGTTTTTAATGGATAATTTGTATTTGAAGCATCACTAGATTTATTAGACTAAATGAGGAAGAAATTTGCATGCAATTCTGAACCCAGGTGTGATGTTTATTTGATGTTTTCTTTCATAAACATGTCTTACTTAGTTATTGGTTTGGTCTTCATGAGCAAAGTAAAGAGGCTTAAATGCTGTTTCTGTTTCTCAGGAGAACGCCCCTATCAGTGTACTATGTGTCCTTATTCAAGTTCTCAGAAGACTCACTTAACCAGACACATGCGGACTCACTCAGGTTGGTAAAAGGGGATTTTGAAAGAATTATGGTGCTCAGGATAGGTTGTATTTTTTGATATGCTGTGCAATGGTTGGCAGTAGTAGTATACTGTTTGAAGGCCTCATGCAGCCTCTGAAAGTTTCTCTATCTTGAGTGGTTAAGTGATAGTAGTATTTTGAGGATGAGAGATTTTTTTTTCTCGTTTTTTTCAATATATTTCTGTTTTGGGGAAATAATTTGCCATCCAACACTGAAACTACTATATGTGCTTTGGGAAGGATACTTATATATTCCATGCCTATGCATTATCTTTGTTATGGGTATCATTCTCAGAAATGGTTGGCATAAAATTAATTAAAATATATCTTGATGTCTCTATGTATCAGAAAAAAGTGCTGGCCCAAATTACAGTGGTAGTTTTGTATTAATGCATGTTCCTTTTGACCCCTTTGGAAGACTTAGGGCCCTTCCACACAGCCATATAACCTAGAATATCAAGGCAGATAATCCACAATATCTGCTTTGAACTGGATTATCTGAGTCTACACTGCCATATAATCCAGTTCAATGTGGATTTTATGCATCTATGTTGAAGGGACCTCTGTGTTTATAGAATATATATCTCAAATTAAGAAATATCTGCTAATATTCAAACTGCAGAGTTATGCAACTAGAAATTAGGACCTTATAAATTATCCCAGCTGATTTCATGACAGCAGTTGGCCATCCTCTCAGGTTGGAGCTACACTGCCCTATATCTAAGGATCTGATCCCAGATTATCTGCTTATTTCAGAGTATCTGGTAGTGTAGACTCATACAGTCAGTTCAAAGCAGAAAATTTGGGATACAAGACAGTGTAGATCCAGCCTTAGTTACTTGCTTCTTTGTTGGCCTTGCAACCTCTTGTTTATTGGGCCTTTTTACTAGACTATTCCCATACTATGCACATCCAGTTGTTGGTTGTGTAACAGTAACTCTCCATATGTGTTGCTTTCTGTGTTTTTCTATCATACCTTTTCAGATACAGGTATTCACACTCACAGAATGGTGGTGAGCCTCTTGGCATGCTCTGTGGGCACTTTGGCTTAGTGGCGCCTGCTTGGGAAAGCCGTTTATAGATTAGATAGTAAAGCAGTTTGCTAGTGCTGCTGCAGGCACATAAGCAATATATTTCTTTGGATTTTAAACTTTCTCTTTCCTTGCTTCTTAAACCTGGGTGAGGAAAGAGTAGCTTGGGACAAACAACTGGGAGGAGAAGCGGTTTCTTAAAGGAACCAATAGCAGGAGTTCTGTTTATGATCATTTACGGCTCTTGGCCTGTGTTTTGAATCAAGACAGTTAAAAATTCTGCTACACTGTGTAGTTTGAGATTATTCTGCTAGGTATAACAGTGCCAGCAGCTGATGTATTAAACAAACAAGTTCTTCCCCCACCCTATATTGATAAGCAAAAATCTTGAAACAATTTAAATTTAAATTTTTTGGAAGCGTGTCCATAACTTTTCTCTTGCTTTGTTGCTTTTCTCTGAAGTTCTCTCCTCCTGAGCAATACATGTTTCTATGACCAGGGGCTTTTAACTCTGCATTTAGCAGCAGCGGTAGCTGGAGGCTCCTATGCACATGTGACAGTGAATCTGTTCTGTTAGTTCTAGTCTGAACTTTAAACATACTATCTAAGGTACTCAGTTTTATCCTCCCCTCATGAGACTCAGTATCTTGGATAGTTTACTTAAAGCTCAGCATTGAAACAGAACAGATTAATTATGGCATTGTTAGAGAGAGCCATCAGCTGCCACTGCTTATAAGATAAAAATGGGATCCTAAACCTGGCAGGGCAAAAAGGAATTGGGTGTGTGTATGATCGTTTACTTGAATTTCAGTGTACTATTGAAGACAGTGAAAAACCGTTTCCCTCTTCATTATCTCTTTTTATCTGGCTGTCAAATGTAAAATGGTCTTTCTAAATGCCCTTGTCATAGTGACAACTTACTTCCTATTTTGGTGTTGTCTGGATTATATTGTGGACTTTTATAGCCCACCCATCTTGAAAACAGGGTAATAGAGATGTAACCACACTTCAGAGTATAAACATATGTTAGAAATAAGTGGATCTTTCATACCAGAAGACCCACTGTGCAGAATCTGCACTTTCAAAAGATGTTTAGGGTTGGATTTGGGGCAAAACATCAGTGGGCAGTAATTCCGTAACTGGGGGAAAGTCACTGATAATATGTTTCTGAGCAAGTTAACAATTTGAATGAAATAAAAAATGAGGTTGTTAAGAGATATTATAGTTTATATAATGTTGATTAAGAAGCCTGCTGCTTAGCTTCTGCACTACTTCCACCAATAGAAGAGGGGTTTATGCAGCAGCACATAATATGGGAGGATTGTAACTGCTCTTCAAACTATTTCTAAAAGAGTGTTATCCAAGAAACAATTGTTTGAGGCAACAAGAAATTGGCTTCAGATATTCCATGTTTTGCACATGGTCTTAAACTTTACTGTGAGGAAATTGATGGGAAACGTGCCTAACCTATTTTGCTTTACATGTTTTGAGTCCCTTTATTTCCAGTTTTCAGATATGAATGCCATTTTTTGTGTAATCAAAGTACTACTACCCTTGTGCCAAAGTGAGGTATTACAAGGCTTGGGATAATCAGAATGTTTGCAGAAATACAAAAATATTTACAGAATAAAAATCTTAAGGTGGGGGTGGGGATCTTGAACAATCAGAGTGAAGCATGGGGTTGCTACCCTGTTTCCCCCAAAATAAGACAGTGTTATATATAAATTTTTGCTCCAAAAGATGTGTTAGGCTTGTTTTCAGGGGCAGTCTTATTTTCCAAATTGACTTTTTAAATGAACTATATATCTAGGGCTTATTTTTTAAATAGGGCTTATATTTCAAGCATCCTCAGAAATGCTGAAAAGCATGTTATGTCATTTTCAGGGTAGGTGTTATTTTGGGGGAAACGGGTAAGTAGGCACAGAATGGCGACTAAGTGTTGGAGAGGGAGAAAGGTTTGGGAGGGTATGAAGGAGTGCATGGTTTCTACCTGGAGCAGCAAACAGGAGCATTCCATGCTGAAATAGTTTATTGTAGGACCATTAGTATGTGTTTTTAAAATGCATGAATGGATTTTCTTGCAGAACAGAAGTAAAAATTATGTGTCTCTCCAGATTTTCTTGAATGGCTACAATCAGCATTTCTCACCATTGGTTGGGCTGTTTAGGTCTGCTAGGACATGCTATTTAGCAATATCTGGAGGGACACACTATTGTCGTAGATACTTTTTAGTGTTTAAAAACACACAATGATGTTAATACCATTCATAAATTTAGGATCCTTCATTGTTTGCCATTTATTTTTATTTGTTTCATTTAGAATGAAAAATTAATGACTTTAATTTAGACTTATTATTCACGAAGACATGATCTTACTCAAGAACTGGCATTCAGATAAAAGGAGTTCATAGCATTTCTCCTTGTTTTTTTTGTTTTTTTAACGGAAAGATATACCCTGTGGAACAATGCACAGTTTCTCTTTGCTGTCTGAAACTTGGTCAGAAGTCAAAAGATGGTGGTAATTAAATAAAATATAGCATATTTTATGCCACTCAGTTTTGGGGATCCCCCTGTATTGTAGATCACTTTTTTCTGCAAGGTCCTTTGGGTTTCTTTGTAGTATTTCCAAGGAGTCAACACAGATGCAGTGGGGAAGTCCCCATCCACCAGCACAGTTTCATGCACATGGATCTAATTTCCCATTTTGTTGATGGCAACCTTAGTTTTAGACAAGAGTGGAAAGTCAAAATTCAGCAGAACATAGGGGAATCTGAATATGGGAAAACTTAGTCAGAATACATTAATTTTAATAGCAAAATATTTTCCAAATGTTGCTTGCCTAGTTCAGCATTTCAAGACACAGATTAAGTTGAACCGCTGCATTAAAAATGAATATCATTGACGTTTGCCATTATTGGAGGTATATTCACCTTTTAAAATCTTAAAGAATGATTAGAAACACAAACATTTTATATTTTTATCTTGAAACTGTAAGTGTGATGAATTAACACCTCAAAAACATTTTAGCCATGTGGGAATGTAATCACTTTTGGGTTTTTATGGTTGCTGCATAATATTTGTATAACACAACTATTCATCTGTAATTTCAATTTTTCTACACTGCCTTCAATGGACCAGTTTGGTTTGGATTCGAACTACTAATATTACTGTAGCGTGATCTTCTGGTATGTATTTAACAGATGGAATATGTGGTTTCGTGATTGCTTGCATGTTTGTTTTTGTTTCTTCCTTTTTGTATTTGTTGTCCTTTGTGAATGTGCCAAGTGTAAAATCATTTAATTTTTAAATTAAAAAAAAAAAAAACAATTGCATGCATCTGTAGCTATGCAGTATGTTAACTGGCTTGTTTCCCTCTTTTTTTGCCTCAGGTGAGAAACCATTTAAATGTGAACAGTGCAGCTATGTGGCATCAAACCAGCATGAAGTGACCCGACATGCAAGGCAGGTCCATGATGGTCCAAAGCCACTGGTCTGTCCTCACTGTGAGTACAAAACGGCTGATCGAAGCAACTTCAAGAAACACGTTGAACTCCACATCAGCCCACGGCAGTTCCTTTGCCCGGTCTGTGAGTATGCTGCATCCAAGAAGTGCAATTTGCAGTATCACATCAAATCCAGACATCCTGACTGTTGTGATATCACACTGGATGTCTCAAAAGTAAGGCTACGGACTAAAAAGAATGAAGTTAACACTTCAGGAGATGTTAGTGCTGGCGATAGTAATAGTAATCATAAAGTGGAACAAGAGCAAGCAAAGAAAGAGCTCAATGAAAAGAAAAATGAGAGAGCTGCAAAAGAGGAAAAAAAGGAAAATCTGTCAAAAGAAGAGAAAAAGGAAAACATGTCAAAAGAAGACAAGAAAGTCAACCAACCAAAAGATGAAAAGAGAGAAAATTTACCAAAAGAAAAGAAACTTGTTTTTGAGAAAGTGACAACTCGAAGTCGCAAAACTGTCTTCAAAAATAAGGATGAAGACATGAAAACTGAGAAAATGACTCAGAAAACTGGTAAAACGAAGAAACTAAAAAGAACAGCCGAGACTAACTCTGCTCCAGAAGATACTGCTACAGATGTAGACGATATAATTGCGAAAAAGAAAAAGAAAACAGAGAAGAAGTCTCAGAAATGTCAGGAGTCTCAAAACAATAACAATAAATTGGAGGATGCAAAAAAGGAAGAGTCTTATCTTAGGAAGAACAAAAAAAAGAGAGATCTGAAGAATAAGTCTGTTAATAATAACAGCAAGCCTTCTTGTGAGAATATTGTAGATGAGGATGCCCTCCCTATAGAGCCTCTTAAAGTAGAGGAGGAAAGGAAGAAATCTAATGATTCCTGCAGTAGGCAGCAACCCGTTATTCCTTCAGATGTTGGGGAAAACATTCAGGATTTAGAGTCACCATCTGTACAATCTGTGGACACAAATGTAGAGATGGAAATAGAAGACCAAGAAATGTCCACGGCAGAAGAGGACACTTCACAAACTGTTTCTGGGAATGAAATTGGAGTAGAGCTGGCAGTCACTCCTAGGATTAGTGCTCTAAACTTGAATGCTACCTTGGAAAAAGAGACTGCTTTGTTGGAGGATACATTATTAAATGTGGCCAAAAATACTCAGACAACAGAAATGTGTGAAATGGAAGTGGTGACTAATCCAGCTGTGGTACAAGGGACTCAGCCAATGGAAACACATGAGAGAGAAACTGTGAGTAGCCCACATCCAGAACATGATAGTTCCACAGAAGAATTGCTGGCTGAAGACCCAGCAGGAGGAGCATCAACCTCACAGTTGCCAGAAAATTTTCAGCAAAGCACTAAAACAGACCTAGTTTCTGCAGCACCAGGTGGCACTGTAGTAAATGAAAGTCAGGAAATGGAAGAGGATGAAGGCATCCACAGTCACGATGGCAGCGATATAAGTGACAACATCTCAGAAGGCAGCGATGATTCTGGGTTAAATGGTGCCCGGACAGCCCAGGAGAAAACAAGTCAGAAGCCACCTGAAGAACAGGCCGAAGTCCAGGTCACCAAGGAGAACTATGTGTGTATATTTTGTGATCGCTCATTTAAAAAAGAAAGTGAATATAGCAAACACCTGAACCGCCATTTGGTAAATGTATACTATCTTGAAAAGGCAACAAAGGGGCAAGGTTAACCAAGTGGTGGCATAATGACAATTTTTTCTTCCTCTGTAAAATCGTATAGAGCTTAGGTACAGTTCTTGTAGAATCTTTGCTTAAGCTCAGCTTGCTTATACTTTTAAGTTGTTGTTTCTTTTCCTTTGATGAAACGTTTCTCTAATTAACTACTTGTACCTCTTTGATTAGAGAGGGCAAGTGGGTATGTAAGTCTGTGGCTTGCTAAACTGGCTTAAGTCCCTGGGATAGAGCCCTGGAATCACTTCTATATTTCTGTTGATTTACAACAGAGCTGTACACAAATTAGAGTGTTTAAGTCCAGTAGCCTTGGGATGCTGTCTTCTGAGTGTCTCCTGCACAAGCTCTGTAGAAATGGATTATGCAAAAGCGCTGTTGTGCTCTCATGGGACTTGTGCAGAAGACAACAGCAATTGATGGGGCCCACAGTATGGGACTTTTTATGCTCCCAAGGAGATGTTCCAGTCTGGAATGGGTGTCAGCCTGAAATGGGTGTCAGGTATATGGTGCCCCTGTCTTCCCTTCCAGGAGTAATTTGCATGTGATATTTTCTGATTCCATAGGTTAGACTCCTTTCCTTTGACCTTGTTTATTATACACACTTGCCACAGAATCAGACTACTTTACTGTGATGTTATTGCATGCATGCCATTGCAGGAGGTGCATAATATGGAAAGGAGAACTAGGGGTAACTGCCAGCTATACGAGATTTCGTTCTGCCCATATGATTCTGTTATTCAGAATATATATCTGTATGTGGACAGGACCTTTATAAGGACAAATTGGGCAATTAGGGAGATGACATGTCTGATGAACAGCACAGCCCAGGTCACTCATAACCTTCTCCTCGAAGGGGAGCATCATTAAACGGGGTGAAACCCTGAAACTTACCTGGTATATATTTCCCTGGGATGTGCCAAGTACACAGGCTATCCATGATTGTTGAGAAAAGTATTATATATGAGGCATCTTAAAAGCAGGGATGACGCTACCATGCATCCTGATGACTGTCTTTGTTCTTGTTTATCTTGTTTAAACTGGTGAGTACATAAAGAATTTATTATCTAAACTATGAAATATACAATGGCTTGTTTTATAAAAAGCGTGCTTCTGGGGAAAAGTTGAGGTTGGCTTGCAGTAAACATCACATGACCATATTGCTAATTTGTATTCAGGTCCCCCAGTAATTATCAGCAAGCCAGATTCTTTCATCATCCCCCCCCCCCCGCCCCCACTTTGATTAGTGAATCCATTATTTGATAAATACTACTTTAAGACAAGGTTGTTGTTTTCTTTTGTGCTTTAAGAGAAGAAAATGTTGCACATAATTGTTTTTATTTGTACCTATGCAGTATAAGCCTTTAGGAAGGTTAGTATTTGTGCTGTATAGTAGATTTTCTATATGCATGTTTGATTTTGTTAAATAATTCCCTTTCCTTATTCTTGACACTTCGAGGTTTGTTGCTTATCAAGGCCGGTATTATTTGTGTTTTTTGACTGCAATATTTCTGGTTAAAAATGTGTGGAATAAGGATACTTTGCTAGCATTAATTTTATAATTTGGAATAAATTGGCCCTTGTATCATCCACAGGAAAGTTGATCTGCAGAGAAATAATTTAACTAATTTATAGGTACCCAAAAAGCAGTGTTGTGATCATGCATAGCACCAACTCGTTTCATTAAGGTTTATATGTGGAGTTTTACTTGAATTATATCTCTTAAGTTGGGAACTTTATTCATATTCCATGCATAAGATAGTGTAGAGAAGGATGCTCTGGATCTAACTGATAACAGTAATAATATGAATACCATGTTGCCTGTATTTTTAAGCAGACAATACTTCTGTGAGGCTGCTACTTGTCACGCAGAGAAGTGTTTGCAAGACCCCTTAAAGATGAAAAGCAGATCCATATACACATCATCTGTCATTGTGTCACTTGCATTTCCATAAGTCTTGCATCATGTATAGTTGCTAGGGGAACATTTACATTAATATTAATTGAGTTCTGTGATATTAGTAAATAGAAATAAAATATCCAAAATAATGCAAAACAGAATATTTTTCAGATTTCCTTTTTGCATGTGAAAACTTGGGAGCACAATGCATTTCAAACACTTTGCTTTTCCATGGGTTGTGTTGATTTCCATCCTGAGTGAGTGAGTTTCAAAGTACATGTTGCTCCTTTTCCACTGGACTAAGACTTTTATTCATCTGAAATTCAGCCTGTTAGAAAAATCTTTATAAGCAACAAACCTTGAATCAGGGCAGATGTAGACATTCCTGTTCTGTATTCAATGAAGTTTTAATTAAATTAATTATCCTTTTTATAGGTGACAGATAAATTGAAATTATTAGAAATCTGAATTGCTAATTTTGTAGGCATTGGGAGAAATGTCACAAGTAATTAAAACCCGTTCATTCATAGTTCCTTGTAATTAGACTTCCTTATACATTTTGAAATACATAAGCAATGGGAAACCCTCAGGTGGTTAAACAAATTGGCAAAGGACCACACAACCTCCTTCAAATCATTTTTAGTTTTCTTGAGTTTGTAGATGCATTTTTGTAAGAACAAAACAAGCAAACATGGAAGCTTGCACTGTCAGAAAGCATAGCCTGTTGGGAAGTTTTAGCGTAGGTTCCATTACTGTGTTCTTGCACTGCTGTGATCCATTTCTTGGGACTTATGCAGAAGGGCTCCCTTACTGGCTGTGTCTCTGTATGGCTATCAAGGTAGTTTTATGTCCTGTAAAATTATTAAAGCAAACTATATTTATGACACCCTTCCTTCCCTAGCAACAGTCGAACTTGCATTAGTAGCTTGAATTGTATTTAGTCTTCCCCTATCTTTTCCTTTCTGTTGGAATATTTTGTGGTTTCATTTTAACATACCTTGATTGAATAGAAGAAATTTATACTTCTGTGTAAAACGGGATGTGAGATTTGTAATAGGAGGCCAAAGATCTGAGGGAAAAAGATCCCTTTAGGACAGAAATAAATTGTGTAACATTAGTTATTTGTGTAGGAATAGCTTGTGTTCAAGACTTAACCTTTGCTGTGACAATCATTATCAACTGAGAATCAAGTTGCAACTATATTTATGTTGAACCATTAAATACTGCTGAAATGTCTTCCTAACCAGTTAGTTGGAATAATGTTACACACAACTTTATTGTTGGATGTAAAATATTATCATTTTGGAGGTTTGGATGATGGCTAGAAACTTGAGACAAGTCTTTTTATTCACTTGCTACTTTATAAAAAGTTTCCATTTTGTAAGGAGGGTATTTGTGGCCTTGATACTTTTTAAAACAACCTTTTAAAATGGACTTGGTTGAAAAGAGAAAGGCAAATTAGTGGCAGTAGATCTAATGGTGTTAGATGGCTGATATTACATGAAAAATACTGTTACATTGCTCAGAATAGTTATTGGCATATGACTCGGACTAATGATTTCACATTTGGGATGACTGTAGAAGACATTGTCTCTGTTGAGACCTGTTCATGAGCATGAGAATACACAAGCCTTAAGTATTAAAAGAGCAGATCTTCCATTGATGTGATCATTGTGTCCTGAGATATATTGAATGTTGTGATTGATTTGAAATTCCAGTACATTATCACCATGTTGACTATTTAGTACAGAGGGAATTAAAAATTACAGTTGTATAGTTTTGAGCTATAGCAACAAAAATAGATTATTTCTGATGTCTTAATCTTAGACGTTTGTGACAAATAAGCAAAATTAGGGTTAAAATGTAGACAACTTAATGTGTTACTGTATAAAGTAGATATTTTATAAATTGACCACTTGTGTCAAAGGAATTTGGGATACATCTTTCCAGTATCTTCCTTACTCAAGGGCTTCTCTCAGCAGCAGGGCTTGTTATAACATCTCAGGCTTGACACATACTGCATTATTGCATATTATTGGCGCCATGATGGACACTATGGTTATGCGGAATGTCAGTGTTTTCAGTAACAATTTAAAAAATCAGTACTACAAATAATTAAGAATTGGATAACTAGGAACTTAATATTGCTGCTATATGGAGGTTGACTGACCTAAGGGCTGGAACTTTAAATTCTTTTTACAGTACAAACTGACAGGTCAGTTTATTGATAACATTGTTGATTTCAAACTGTTATGTTCTGTTGATTGGTTGAAAACACACATTCAGTTAGATTTATTGGACATGGATTGTGTAGTGAATACGCTGAGATACAAAATATATTACTTCCAGGTAGCTTATGGAATTGTTTCACACATGTGTATATACATCTTTTCCTCTCCTAGAAAGAAAATCACACTAGGTAAAGAACTTTTTGTAAGCTGGCACTGAAACATTTTATGTTTGGTTGCACCGTGTTTGAAGCTTTTTACAGTGCAATACGTGTATTATTCTCTCAATTTAAACCAAAGGTTATTTTTTTCATGCTTTCTATCTACTGTAGTGCATGAAGAGCTTTTTGTACGTTTGTGATAGTTGTAAAATCAGAACAAATCACATGTCTTGGGATTTTTTTTATTTACCTGAACTATATACAAGCCTTTGTTGAAAATGTAAGGTGTTAAACTAAATTGCATATTAACCCTTGAGTGTATTTCCCTAAGCATAGTTATAAGTCAATAAACTTTATTAAGGAATGTGTGGAGCTTGAATTTGTCTGTTACTTAATATGTTTAAAATACTGAAGTAGTTGTGTCCCTGGCCATTACTTCTTTAGCAGAAAATTTGGTACCACAGGCAGAAATAGCATGGCAAGAGTAGGGATAGATCCCTACATTACAAAAAAGAAGTTTACTATGATTCACCAATTTAAAAAATCTAAATAATATACATTTTGACCTTCTAGAGATTTTTGCATCCAGGGGTTTTTTCTTCTTTTACCAGCTCAAATTACGATTTCCATTTCAGTGGTCAAATGTGCTTTTTCAACTTATTGGGATAGCTGGTGATAAGGGGTAGCTGGTGATAAGGGGTATATCTGTTTTCCCCATTACTTTTTGTTTTGTTGTTCATGCCTGCTAAGCAAAATATTCCTGAAGCCACTGCTTTGCCTTGCCCATTATAGACAAGCACACACAGCTACAGCAGGATTGGCTAGAACACAGTCTTGTCTTTCACATCTTTTGTTAACATTACTTTTAGTGCAGAGATGAAACTGCAACACAATACAGAAAGTCTGCGTTTCTCCAGTCTGTCTTACTGTCTTCCCAACGTCAATGCTAAAACAAAACTTCCAGCTAAGCAGAAGGCAACAAGAGGAATAAGGCATAAAAAGACTTTGTAAAAGGGAGCTTCTTTGTTCGGCCTTCTTAACTGAAGTATGCCTGTAATCGCACTGGGTTATTTTATGGATATAAATACATTTACAAGCCACAGCACACCCTCCCCACACCAACCATTAGTTAATTGAATACAGTCAACCGTTAGTCTTACACATCTTTCTAGCATATTTACATCAGGTCCAGACTCTCTTTAGGATTCTCCTTTCCAGTTATATAGCACTATGTCAAAAGGTAGTTCCAAAATTCATACTTCATTTCTTTGCTACCCATGTCTTCAAATCAGATCTATAGTGTAGAGAAGAAATGGTAACCAGATTTCTACAAAGCCTTTTTGCATGATTTCCCCCTAACCAGATGGTAAATTACTTTTTCCGATAGAGCACAGATCAGATTACCAACTCATCCCATCCTGAGGGACCTTTTCAAAACTGCAGTTTCTCTCCAGGCAGCTCCCAGTAATCCAGAAAAAATATTTTTATAGTAAACATTTTATTGTCACCATTGAAGACAGAGAAGAGCAGTAGTATATCTCTCATCTAGATGGTTTGGTTAGACAGTAACACACCCACTCTTTTACTTCCAAAACCTACCTTTCACCATGGGACATTGACCTACTTATGTTCCACTCAACCTTTTCCTCCACATCTTCTACAGCAGGTTTTTCAAATATCCCTTTGGATTTTATATAGTTTAGTTTGACACACATTCCACCTATTTGTTATTTGAAATATATAGTCATTTGCTGCTGTAATTGATTGAAAGGACAGAACTAAATATTTTTTTCCAGTGTTCTGAAATTACTGCTTGGTCAAATTCCTATTCCCATTTTTATTTGATTTGTCTACAAAAACATTGGTCTATTACTCTGTTGCATATATTTTCGATACTAATTTGGTTATTTTACTTGTTCCTCCCATGCACCAGGTGTTTAATGCTCTTATAAACCCCAGACCTTTATATTAATATTTTTCTTGAATAAACACATTTCTGATTTTGTGTACTCCCACTTTCTCCAAGTCACAGAATATGTTTAAATTTGAACACTCCAAAAATGAACTAAGACGAGATACTGATGAAGCAAATACTGTAATATATTTTAATAAATGAATAGAAGTCCAACATTCCCACTATATATGGATTGATTGAGTTATTAAGATCCACCATATCTTTGGGGAAAAGATGACTGATCTGTTAATCTTATCATTTCTTATGAACTCGGGTGATATGGTTACCTCTACTCATGAATATAACATTGTTTACGTGAAGAGGCATATAATATTTCTCCAGAGTGTGAAATTGCTAAACTCCCTCCACACCCAGCAGCAAACAGATCATATTTAACATTCTTTACAAACCCATTTTTTATTTCCAGTAATCCAACACACCCTTTTGTTTTTGTATTTTTACTGTTGTTGGACTAATAGGTTTCTATGGTACTGTTCACATTTAAAAAAATATTTTGGTAAAAGAAGAACCTTTATACATGGTTAATCTTCCTAACAGTGACAGAGAAATCGAACAATTTCTCAAGTTTTCACTTCACATATGAGGTAACTGGTTTATAATTAGGATTCAATAGTTATTTCAACATTATGGAAAAATGGCCTGCACCAAGTGAAAAACCAAATTGTAATCCACTAACTTTAAAATTAGAAGGTAATCATTTAGCAAAACTAATTTGTTTGATAGCTTCTGGGCCACATGCTGTTTTCGTATCTATTAACATTTAATTGTTGCACTCTGTTGCGTAACAAAGTAGTGAAACCTAAATATTAAAGTAGAACATTGAGGTTAAGTGTGAAAATGTTAGTGCGCACTGTCTGGCTCATGCCAGAAGTAGGGGCCTACCATTTCTGCTATTGGTGGCAGCACCTAATTTTTGATCTGAATACTAATGTTTACTTATGACAGTAGGTACAATGAATTGTGACAGAAAATGAAAACAAAAGATAAAAACAAAGCAAAAATAACCAACCGAACATTGATTTTCAATTTAGCTCTATCCAAAAACAATTACATAGAACCTGTTTAATAGCATAATTGATTTCAATATGACTCACAATGTTCTATTAATATGTTGTGGATCACACTGTGATTCCTGCATAGTTACAAATATAATAATATATAATAATATAATAAAAGACCAAACTGGCAAGTATGTTTTGTTTGAGGTTCTAGTCATTTTGTACAAGGTATTTTTGTGGAAATAGCAACTTCCCATGCATGGGCCAACCAGTGCTGAAATATCTTTCAGTGTTCTCCTCCATGTTCTTGTTATTTCTAATATCACAGACCCTAGCAAAGCAATATTTTCTCAATGCAAAACACTTGCATTTGCCCCTTCAAAATTGTAATGCTCCTCTGGTCTATATAGGTTTTGATGATATTTTCCTCAAAGCACATACATAAACGCTGTTACTCAATAACAAAAAGCCATAATCTGGGCAATAAAGTTGCATGCAATCTGTTATCCTACTTGCGCCACAACTTCACCAGATATACTGTGAAACATTTAATTTATGGTTTAAATGGTGTTAAATGTCATCAGTAGTCTTCTATATATCTATATCTCCTGGAATATGACACATTTATAAATAACTTTTTAGTCATATATAATCCTCTCTTCATCATTCATGTAGTATATATTTGTCACCATGTATAAAACTGCATTGTAATTTTAAAAAGGCACAGAGGTGAGACCAACATTTTGGAATGCATCTTTTACATGCCCATAATTTCCAAAAAATAATGGTTTAGCAATTCAGATATACCTTTTAAAAAAGTAAATGCATTTGTGAGGTTTGACTGGTAGAAGTGGGCAACACTTTTTTCTTATTTCCACTCTGGTGGCAAAATTTATAGACCTTTGCTTTTTCAGCATACCTTTTCAACGTATCTGTGATTTTGGAGGGAGTTGTAAAACTTGCCCATTGTACATAGAATCCTATTCTTTTCCAGTTCATATTTTGTTGCAGACATGCTGCTGCAACCCAACCCTGAAAGCCTGTCTTTCTCCAGCTCTCTTTCATCTTCCCAAAGTTTCCAAAAACATCCAGCTAGGGAGAAGATAAGAAAACAGTAGGCCAAGGCAATAAGTGCCTCTGAAAGCAGATGTTATTAATTGAAAGACAAATGGAAGAGCCTGCAAAAGCTTATGTGTCTTTAAGGTGCCACAATGCTACTTTTTAAATTTTGAATACAGTATACCAGACTAATGCAACTGTGAAACTGACCGAGAAGGCTTCTGCTGAATACAAGGCCCAGAGCTTGGAATGTAGTTATAATTTTCAATATTCAAAATTCAATATAGGTAGTCCAAGTTGTCCTAAGAAAAAAACTATATATTGTATAAATTGCACACATAGTGCTGTTGAATAATTTAACGATTTAAATAATGAATACTGTTTTTACTAGTCACAGAAAAGGTCAAGGAGCCACCTTCTTGAAATCTTACACAGCAGTTCCTCTGCCTTATAATGTCTAACCAGACAGTAACACTGCTTTCAAGTATACCTTTGTCTCCTTAGAGACCAGACAGTTTTAATTAAACGAAAGACTGAAATGTGCTAACATTCTGTGCACCTGTGAAATCAGAGTATACACGGAGTCCTGCTATAGTTTACAGACTTTCCAGTGTGCAACGTTGAATGCTGGAGGATCAGAAGGCACTCACTCAGCCCAGTTCCTGCCTTGTCAGGCAAAACACACTTTCATAGTCAGCAGAAAGACTGATTTATTTGAATAAATACGCATGTCAACAAGATTGCAAGTTGTCTCCAGTGACTCTCAGTGCTAAGAAGCTAGTTCTGAGCCATGTAGACATGCATGCTTCACTCTTTCTGCCACATATATTTCAAAATAATTCATAAAATGAGTTGGCTGTTAGTTCTTGAGTATCAACAGTACAGTAGAGTCTCACTTATCCAAAATAAACAGCCGGTAGAACACTGGATAAACGAAAATGTTGGATAATGAGGGATTAAGGAAAAGTCTATTAAACATCAAATTATGTTATGATTTTACAAATAAAGCGCCATGTTTTACAACAAATCAATAGAAAAAGCAGTTCAATACACGGTAACATTATGTAGTAATTACTGTATTTACAAATTTATCGCCAAAAGCATTGACTGTTAACAAATTGACTACAAATAAAGATAGAATTTCATAACATGAACTTACAGTAACAACATTGTCGAAAATTAAATCCATGAAAGTCCTTGCTGTCTAGAGAAAGAGCTGTGGATCTGGGTGGGGGGCAGACTGCGTTGGATAATCCAGAACATTGGATAAGCAAATGTTGGATAAGTGAGACTCTACTGTATTTGCAATGAACTATATAAACCAACTTGAAAGACAATGGTAGGCCTAACCTTTTGATTAAACTATGTTCCAGCTCGTATCACTAAACAGCCCCTTTCTGAATTTTTAAAAATCACACAGGCATAGAACAAAATGTAGGATTGCGAGCGAACAGCCCCAAACTTGTCAGTTATGGGGCTAATTGTTCATATATCTGCAGGCAGAACATCTAGCCAGACCACACACACCAACACTCCCAAGGGAAAAAATCGTAACACCCATATAAAAATTGATCCAAGAAACATTTCCTCAAAACCAGGCCAGAAAAACTGACATGTACCACACCAAAAATAATTAATTCACCCCCCACCAGAAAAACAAGAACCCTATATTTTTAGTCCCTAATAAAATAAAATTGCATTGATTTCTGCATGTTTTAACAAGTACTTTACTCTTAATGTTCTGCATATGCTGGAGTGGTGACACAGGTAACCTGTTTCCAGACAAAATTCACCCACTTAAACTAAACCAATTTCAAAGGATTCTATGAGGATCTGTGAAAAATAGCAAGACAAGTGCAGATAGCAATGTTAGGAGAATGAAACACAAAACCTGTTTAGTTTTTAAATGACCTTTATAAATGTACATCTCAATATATTTTACAAAGTATTTTTAAAACTGAATGTCTAAAATACTATATTGGGTTAAATGTTACATGGAGAACTCCCATCTTCTATGTCTTACATTTTTGGCAGATTATTTTTTTCCTTGATTTATATTTGCTTTTAAATTGCTAACAAGGGATGGTGGTTTTTTAGTCTTATAGGCTGGACTTCCTTTCAGACGGGGTCCTTTGATGTTAACGATGTATGGCAGCAGAGGTGGTTTACGTATTGTCAGCTCTGTCCCTTTGGGAGTATAGCATCGCAGATGGATTTTGTTGTTTGAATGAGCTGTCACTGCAACCCAACCTGTGCAGAAAATACACTAAATTAAAAAAATGAAAGGAAAGCAGAATGCTGGACTACTATATCTGTCTGGCACAGAGTTCTATCAAATTAATTTCCTACTTCACTTTTAAAACAAGACAAAAACCTTCAGAAAATGCTCCTCTTTAGTGCCTATCCAGGTATTTCTACATACAATGAGGTTAAAACACAAGATGAGAACTACTTCTGAGAAGATTTTTCAAAAGTTACCAGCAGTTGAAAGCTTTATATCAGCCACTGCCTGAGCTTCGTCAATTCCTTCCAATGTCACATCCTGGGAGATCAACGGTGGAAAATCTTTCATCCGTTCTTCGCCTCCCATAGGAATCTTGGGTGAAAAGTTAAAAGTAAAGGATTTAAGAAGTTTTAAAAAATTAATGAAGTTATGCCTTATATACATTGTATATAAACTTAATTTATTTTCTCAAAAATTGCCTCCCAAAACCTGGGTAGACTTATACATGAGCCAATGCTGGAATACGGAACCAGTGTGAAGGTAGTGACAAGAGGCAGATGTAAGAAGAGCTCTAAGGCCAGGACTTGTCCAAACAGGATAAAGGCAGTCCTTTCTCACCTACTTTTTCAGCCTGTGAAGTTCAGTGGTGATGTGAAGGGATGTATTTTGGGCACCTGAGGTATTATAAAGTAATATATAGATTGCCTTCCCCACACTTTTATAAGTGGCAACCTGGAACGTGGTTCAGAAGTTGCTAGAAAATTTCAGTTAAAAGCATAAGAAAATAAATAATGTTAAGAAACCTTTGAAAGGCAGATGTAGAAGGTAATCTGGGGAATCTTTGTTATTGTGTGCCTTGAAGTCATTTCTGACCTATGAAGACTTTAAGTGCAGTCCCATCACAAAGTTTTCTTGGCATAATTTATTCTAATGAGCTTTGCTCTTGCCTTCCTCTGAAGCCTAGTGTATTTTGCCCAAGGTCACAGAGTAGATTTCCACAGCTGAGTGGGGACACAAACTGGTCTCCCAGTGTCTCCCATTACACCATGCTGGCTTCCTTAGTCCATTATATATTTTGGACTACATTTCCCATAATTCTTTTATCACTAACCATGCCAGTTTGGGCTTCTGAGAGTTCAAGTCAAAAACTTGTTCAAGTCTGACCCAGAAAGAGGTGATTTTCTATACCTTGACTCAGTCATTAACCAGAATGGAGACTGCAGGTAAGAAATCAAAAGATTAGAACCAGGAAGGTCACCTATGAAAGAATTAGACAAGATCCTGTAGTATAAAAATATATCACTGAATGCCTGTCCTCGTCTTTCCCATCTTTATGGTTGTGAAAGCAGGACAGCAATGCAAGGTGCCATTTCCAGCCAAAGAACATTGGCTCAGTATGTTATTTATAGGTTAAATTGATAGTTTCTTAGAAATAACTTTTATCATAGTGTGGATTCCTCTCTTTTAAATCAAAAGCCAGAGTGCAGGAAGACAGATATAAGGTAAAACTTTATTCTGGACTGAAACTGCATTATAGTCTGGCAACTGACAACTTCAACATTACAATGGACATATTCCACTTAAAAAGATTTTCTATCTCATTTGGAGTCCTCTCCTCAGTTTCAATACAGTCTTTTTCCCCACAGTAGTTGCAAGTCTATGAACATAACTCCTGTAGAATATAATGTCTGAAATAATTTCCCATGTTTACAATAAAACCAGTCTTTGAACTCTGGCAAAGCAAGAGGCTGACAACCTCATATGATGTTTAGCCAAATTAATTGTTCACCAGACAGAGCACCAAATGAATGGATCCTCCTCCTCCACTGTGGAAAAAGCTAATGGCATTAAGGGAATTATAGTAGTTTATAGTATAGCATAGAGCAGTGTGGTCCAACCTGCAGCCCACCAATTCATTTTTGTTGGCCCTTGCCCTTCTCACTGGAAAAAATATTTTAATTTAACATTTGGAAAAAATTACTCTTCTTACTGCTTTAAGTTTTTGAATACAATATGTAATTCGTTTTCTTTCTGGAATGTCTCTGGCCCTCACATTCCAATACAATAGTTTGATTGGCCCTCGGATAACTAATGGTTGGACTGCTTAGTACTGTTTCTCAGATGTTTTCAGCCTAATGTATATTATTTGTTTTTATTTAGTGTCAAAAGCATTACATAAATAGATAAATTTAAAACTGATAAAATAAATGGATCCCAAACTGCTAAATAGTTTTAGACCAAAAATGGGCAATGGTGACTGCATTGTCTATCTGTATATTATGAAGTATGTACTTTATGTGTGCAAAGTTAGTACAAATGAAGAAACATACATCTAAATCTATTATATATCTTGGCCCTTTGTACAGTGCTTTACGCAGAAAGGCCATTTCTTAATATAGCTCAATTTGCACCAACACTGAGAGTAAACTCATCAATTCAACAACCATTAGAGCTAGGAAAGAAACTAAACAATGCCAACAATTATTTCTTTCTTGCATAAAGTGCAAGACCACCAAGACAGGGAGAGGTTGTCCAAGACAATGAAGCCATGGTGTTGGCTAAGAGTGGAACAAAACTTGCCTTGTGCCAAGACCAAGGGAGACAATAATCAATGCCTGTGGAATAAGAGAAATCACCACAAGGCATTCGTTTTCATAGATTTTCCAGTAGTGTACAGTCAGTGCTGGCTTACCTTCAGCAAAGTTTGACCTGCATGTTTTTGATAGAGAGCATCTGCTTTTTCTAATGTAGTGAAGTGCACAGGTAACAAATTTGAGGCTACAACAGAAAACCAGGAGGAGCTGTCCCCCTATAGAATAATAAAGAGAAAGTTAATTCTAACAGATTCTATATTTAAAAACCAGTCTCAATGACAAATTTAAAGTCAGCTCAGTTAGCAAACTTTCTATAACTGACAGTGTCTTACTTTTTGAAGGCTGGTATTTTAATGTACCAAATTGGCCAAGTTTCCAAGTTTCCTGTTCTCTTATCAACTCAATTTTTTGCTTTTACAGCACAGCATAATTTCCTAATACCCATGGTTTGCCACAAAAGGTTAAATCAAGATGGAAATCAAGAGTCTGCAAGGAAATGCACATGCTGGAGATGTCTTCCTATAGTGCCTAAACATGGTTTTTTATCACATGTGAAACAAAACTATATGATATTTCTCTCCCACGTTGCAATAACCCATTCCTCTTCATCAACTGGCCCTACAGCTTGGAATTAGAGACCAGCCTCCCCCAAAACAGTATTCCCAAAATGCTCTTCCAAGGATTGGAGAACCTACTGAATTAGGTATATTATAACACCCCTTAACAATGTGAAAACAGTGTGTAGGGAAGGGGAGAATGGACTGAGGGTAGGTTGGGAGGGAAAAGAAAGGTTCCCAGGCTCATCTCTCTTACTATTGTGTTAAGCTTTTGTCCCCCATCCAGCTTTCATCAAAAAAGGTCTTTGATATGGAAATAAGCTTCCTTATTAGTCAAATGGATAACTGGAACCAAGCAAGCCATATTATTGCAGTTCTTGCTACTGATCTCAAGCCATAGGCTACATATTAGAAGCTATTCATCTACTGACAACGAACCTGATTCATTTTTGAGATTTGAGTAAACCCAGCAGAGATATAACAGAACGTTGGATCTTTGTTTCTATGCATGGATCATATGACTATTATTTGCCTTTTTAAAAACCGGTCTGGAATATACCTCAGCAGATAGGAATGTACACAGGCCATGCAACAGCATATTGTAATACTGTGATGAATAAGAATTTGCTAAGACATTTGGAGTAGTCCTCCAACCATATCTCTTACCTGTAAATAATCTATTCGACCCAATGCACCTAGAAACAGGGTCATCCCAGGCTTAAGAAAAAATGTTCTTGGAATAATAGCACATGTTGGCAAGACATATTTGACTTCTTTTTCATTTAGGAGGTTTAAAACCTACAAGCAAACCAGAAAAACTAATTCAAATCAATTTTTCATTTAAAAAAAAAATAGCAAACAGACAACTTGAGCTTTCATGACTATATAAGCTGAAAATTCTTCATATATTGCTTGGAAATAATAGTTATGAGCTCTTTATACCACAAAAAGAGCAGTTTTGCATGTTTCAGCCAATTTTTATTCAAAGCTAACAATATGCACATCTGACAAAACAACCTGATAAAGTAAATAAAAATATTTTGAACCTCCTAGAGAATACTTAAATGTTTCATCACGAATGCATGCTAGGATGACTTTTTCTTTCACTATGCCCCCAGTGGCGCAGTAGATTAAACTGCTGAGCTGCTGAATTTGCTGACCGAAAGGTCGGCGGTTCGAAGTGGGGTGAGCTCCCGCTGTTAGCTCCAGCTTCTGCCAACCTAGCAGTTTGAAAACATGCAAACGTGAGTAGATCAATAGGTACCACTTCAGCGAGGAGGTAATGGCATTCCATGAAGTCATGCCGGCCACATGACCTTGGAGGTGTCTATGGACAACGTTGGTTCTTCGGCTTAGAAATGGAGATGAGCATCAACTCCCAGAGTTAGACCGACTTAATGTCAGGGGAAAACCTTTACCTTTACCTATGTCCTACTCTTCTTATGATTTCAATTTTGATTAACATACTGGGGGGCAAAAAGCTAGTATGACAAATCTCTCTGCTCTCCCCTTTTCTCTCTGTCTCACTATGGATAAATAGTCTGTAAGGGAATCAGGAAGCAATTGTTGTCTACCTTGCCTTTTGTAGAATCACATGAAATAGGATCAACTGGAGCAGAATCTCATTTTTTGTCAGCTCAAGCTTTATTATATTGTTTACTGCAGACATGCTCTTGCAGCCTGGCTCTGAAAATCTATGTTTCTCCAGCCCTGCTTCACCATTCTCATTGCCAAGGCTGTTAAAATTATTACAGCTATATGGAGAACAAGGAAAGCTGGACACTCATAATACTTTGTAAAAAGGAGCTTTTCTGTTAGATGATTTGTTAACTGAGACATGTCAGTACAAGAAACAGTTTTAGACACTAATGGCAAGAGAGTACCCATTCTATAAAGACCATTTAGATGAAAGCACTGTGAGTGTTCCGGGCTGTAAGGCTATGTTCCAGAAGCATTCTCTCCTGACGTTTTGACCACATCTATCATAGGCACCTTCAGAATTTGTGAGATCTGTTGGTGGAATGTCCAGGGTGAGAGAAAGAACTTGTCTGTTTGAGGCAAGTGTGAATGTTGCAACTGGCCGGCTTGGTTAGTATTAAATAGCCTTGCAGCTTCAAAGCCTGGCTGTTTCATTCCTGGGGGCATCATTTGCTAGGAGGTGTTAGTTGGCCCTGATTGTTTGTTGTCTGGAATTTCTCTGTCTTCTGAGTATTGTTCTTTATTTACTGTTCTGATTTTAAAGTTTTTTAATACTGGTAGCCAGATTTTGTTCATTTTCATGGTTTCTTCCTTTTTGTTGAAATTGTCCACATGCTTGTGGATTTCAATGGTCAGGCTTTGAAGCTGCAGGGCTATTTAATGCTAATCAAGCTGGCCAATTGCAACATCCACACTTGCCTCTTTCTCTCACCCTGAACATTCCAGATATATAAACCCCACTCACCTCATTTCCAACAGACTTCACAATCTCTGAAGATGCTTGCCATAGATGTGGGCAGAACATCAGGAGAGAATGCTTCTGGAACATGGCCATACAGCCCAGAAAACTCACAGCAACCCAGTGATTCTGGCCATGAAAGCCTTCGACAACACATATCCAACTTGTTAAAATTCATTTAGCTAATCGTGATCACAACGACCTTGATTTGAAAGAGGGACACTTTTTGATACAAAGGTGATGCCCCCCCCACCCCCAGGGTGAATAACTTTTACAGCTTGGCAAATATAACTTACCCTGGGACCATAGAGGTCTGTGATTTCTCTACCCTACTCTACAGACTTATGAATATCAAAGTAATTTCCGAACATTTCCCTTTTAAATGAAGTGCAGGGCCATTAGGTCCAAGAATTATGTTTCATATGCCATTCCAAAGTCAGGAGATTTCAGAAAGCTTGTCTTTGTATGAGAATCTGTTTTTTAAAGGAGTGAACCGACTAAACCATTTAGTTATGAGGCCAATTCTTTTAAAATCAATTTGCATTTCTGTCCCAGATTTCCATGAAGGAGCTCAGAATTCTAACTTTTTTTTCTTTTTAGCCTAGTCATTCTGATAGAGAGAACATTACTGCCCAAGGCCACCCATTGAGCTTCCTGGCTAAGCAGGAATTAATGAAGCACGTTTGATTCTAGGAATAGCTATGAAGAGCTGGGGAGAATAGATCAGAGGGGAAAGAAAACACTGGTTCCCTTCCATAAACACACACAGTTTTTTTGGATTGTGGTCAATATGTCCAAAACAGCATGGCAATTTTCATCAAAGCTTAGTATCAAGTGAAGGCTCAGAAATGTTAAGATTCTTCCTGAACACTTGTAATTTCAGTCTTGAGATAGTGGTGACTTTTGGAATGGGAACACTAAAATTTTAATTATAGGGTGAAAAAATGTTCTTCATAGAACTTACCAGAATATAGCTTGAAGAAGTGCTTCCCCCACTCCATAGAGTTGCCAGTTGCTGGCATCGACACTGCACTAACCAGAAGAATCTGCTGATGCGTGCACTCATCATAGCAACATGGAAAAGCCAAAAAACTGGGAAGGTTTTCTTTCCCTCTTTGTGAACAGAGATGCTTTTGGGGTAAAATATACACAAGCTGAAGATAGTTTGTTAACCTACTGCAACAATTTATTTGAATATGGTCCTAAACAAGAGAGAGGCCACATGGAAATGTCCTAAAATTCATGCTAAAGTGAACCATATTGGGAATCATGCTTTTTTCCTCCAGTTCCAGCATCCACAGCTCTTCCTGGAGCCAAACATGACTACTTTATTACTGCTCAGCTAAGAACTGCAAAAGATGGCAAGACCAAAAACCTATTCCAAAGAATTAGAAGATGAACCTGGGAATTAAAATGACAAATCTAAACACATAATCAAAGTGAAAAATGTGTATGTGGAGGAGGTGTCCACTTACACAAATAGCCTCCCACCTCCACAAACAGCTATAGTTCCCACTGAACAGGCGACACCAGTGGCCCTCCTTCCACTGACATGCAGGTTACAGTGAGTGCCATGAACATGTAGCTCAAGCCCTGCAAAGTGTCCTCCACAAACACCATTCTGCTCCCCACACAAGTGAAGGCTTTCATGCATGGACAATTTCATCCTAGATGTTCTGTTTTTCCTCCAGAATGGACATCCCAGGGTTCCTTAATTTGCATGACCCCACCCACTGCCTCTACCTTAACCCTTAACTCTTTCCTACCCTCTCCTATGACACAGAGTTAACGGAGGAATTGATCAGCAACTGTACAAGAGCTTTGGGAAGAATTCACCATGATTTACAAGACTTGTACTTGCTCTACATCCAGAGAGCACTGTTAACCAAACCAATGATGGATCTGGACCAAATTTGTCTTGGACGATGCGACTTGCAGTACCTTCACTGATACTGTGACCCCACTGACAATGGACTGGGACCAAACTTGGCACAGAGAAGCCCCATGACCAACTGAACATACTGCAGGGGTTTAGGGGAATGGACCTTGATTTTGGGAGTTGTAGTTCGCCTGCATCCAGAAAGCACTGAACCAGCTGAGGTCAGATCTGGACCAAACTTGGCAGACTGACCCAACATGGCCAACTGTGCATACAGGCCTTGTTTGGGGATGACTGACCTCAGATCTAGGAGTTGTAGTTCACCCTTAACCAGAGAGCCCTGAACCCAGCTGATGACAGATCTAGACTAAACTTGGGACACAGACCCAACTGCGAATACTGGCAGGGTTTAGGGGTGATTGCCCTGGGAATCTGGGAGTTGTAGTTCACCCTTATCCAGACTGTACCGAATCTAGCCAATGACGGATCTGGACCAAACTTCAGTGATATTAACTACCATCACATTATTTGTAATATAAAACAAACAATGCCTTCTTCTAATAACCCGGGCACCACTGGGTCCCCAAGCTAGTGTGATTTAATAAAAGCCAAAAGTAGGAAAAGCCAAAAGTGGGGAAATACATGGGCTGTTTACAGCCCCTAAAGGCTCTAACTGTCCACAAACCTGAAATATTTTGGATTAAAGTTCTACATCTATATTGGCTGAAAGCAGCTGGAAAACACAATGGTTGTGCTCCCAAATTCTTCCTCCCGCAAACATTGGAAAATCAGCCAGAAAATAGTTGAAATGATGCTGGAAGTGATATGATGTCATTTCTGGTTGTATCCCACTAATGGGGGTTTGAGGGAGCAAAAAATTCCAGAGTTCCTTCATGGTTGTTGCACCCCTGGGTTTTTTTCTTGCTGCCACTGCTTATGCTGGTATAGTGCACAAACAGAATTCTAGCTACTAACTGAAATTTATACCACAAAATCTAGCCACTGACACCAACTATCAATGGCTATTACCCATTAATATTACTTTCCAACTACAGTATCTCTGAAAGTCAATGGCTGGTATATATAGAAGTGCTACTGTACTCATAGGCACCTGGCTGTCCAATGTGTGGAAAGCATGATGGGCTATAGTATAAGCCTTTGATCTGATTCATAATAATTCTTCTAACATTCTTATTTTCAAATAATAATAATTATATCATTGCTTTTTGTATAGAGCTCAAGTGTTACTTTATAAAACAGTGGTTCCCAAACTTTTTCAGTCATGGAATCCTTCAGAAGACTCTTTTCGCCCCTGCAAAACCCTAACTCTGTCCCTAAGTGTTGTGAACCCACAATACTCTTTCTTCTTGAATCTACTCCTATTGCTTGGGTGTTTAGCATAATGTAGTAGATTTGGAATTAAAACAGAGGTACACTGAATTTAAATACAGTCTTCATACTCTAACATTGGCTTTTTAAAAAGTTTTTTTAAAATAAGATTTTTTTTTTGAGAAACCCCTATGATGTTATGGAACCGCTTCTATAAAACACATTATTCATTCCACGTACCAGGCCATCTCTTAGCAACAAGGTAGCACTCTCAAAAAATTAATCCTCAAATATTTCATAGTTCATTTTATTCCAAAAGCGTGATTGCATTTTTTAGGGGGAAAGGATCAAAATAGCACATTCTGCAGAAATTCTGTCTCTTTAAACAGACAGCCTACTGCTAGAAGCATGATGTATTCTGAAATGCAATTTGACTTATCATCCTTTTTTTAATTAACACACATTCCAAATTTAATCAAATACCAACAAAATTATTGAAAATGATTTAAAAACTTCACCCAATCTACACATCTGCTTGCCTCCTGACACTTTCTGAATGCTCCATGCAATAGTAGCATGTGTAGTCAATAGCAACTCCACACAAAATAGTTCAAAGCCAAAAATTTGTTTTGCAGAAAACATTAAACAACACTCAATTAACCAATATTAGATCTAACAAAAAGCTGTGGGAAACCTGCTCAGTTTTATGAGATTTCTTAAAGGTGGGCAACAGCAAACTAAGTAGAGATGGCTTGCCCAAACACATAGTTCATTAACCATTTAATTAAAAAAATCCATTCAGTTATTTCACTGAAATCTTTGGCCTTATAATAATCCCCCACCACCACAGTCCACAGAGCACCATTGTGCCTGCTCTCCTCTATTTACCATATACCAGGACTAAACACCACAATTCACTTAAAAATGAGTGATAGGATTAATTTTACATTTTCATGAAGTTGCCCAGTAACAGAATTTTGAAAAATGAATTAGGAAACAACTTCATTTTTTAAAACTGTCCTATCTTCAAAATTTTGAGGTACAAATTAAGTTAAAAAAAATTACAATGGAAAAAGTGGCAAACAAAATACTGTAACAATACTGTTATAATGACATGCTTGGTACCGTGATTATTTTGTTACTTTATAGTTAGCAGCTCTGAATTGCTGAATAAAGAGCTGAATATAAAATAAAATGATTAAAGAAAAATATGAACAAAGCATGTTGTTCACATTTTGAATTAACTTTCCTTTCAAATGAATTAACACATTGAAATAATGCTGATCTACAGAAGAATTCTGCTTTGATGCCTACATCTTCAAAAAATTATGTCACAAACAGAAGTATTGCAGCCTGCATATTCTCTGAAACGTTTCAGATTCAGACAAATATTATCTTAGAAATGTTCCACAAGACATGAGACAAAAGGTAAGTGGAAGTCTGGAATCTCAAAGAAAACAGTTTTAGCAAACGATAGACAATAATGCAATCAGAGGCAACATTCATAGCAGACACCCTTAGTTGCCATAGGCAACTGCTTATTTCCTATGTAGTGTCCTTTGTTTCTAGGAACAAGTAATATGGTTTTAAAACACTGATGTATTAATTCCCAGGTTTTGAGAGGATGAATGCCAAGATTTTGGTGTGTTTTCTTAAAGGTGTGTATTAATACACTTTGTTTATAATACTAAAGCTACATGTTTAGTGCTTCCTTATGGCAGTGATATAAAAACCTTTCTGGAAAATTATTTATTTATTGTACAAATGATAGCTGATTAGTGTCTAAAAAGTTATATGCAAATAAATTAATAGCTTAGCATGTATATTTTTATTTCAATCTTTATAATATTTTTTAAGTTGTGATGTTAGCTGACCACATGCTGATCACCCAAAACAAGCCAGCAAAAAATAAAAATAAAAATAAAAGATTTTGGGGCAGTGCTTTCATTATTCCTGCAATTATACTGCCAGTCAGTGCCAGACTAGGTAGCATAATGGACTGAAAAGCACAAAGGTTCTGCCCAAGTAATACAGATGCTTCTTTATTCATTGAAGACTTAAAGTTAATAAGGGTCACAGGAACATAGAAAGCTGCCTTATAATAGGTGAGACTATTTGCCCATCTAATACAGTACTATCCCATCTGCCTGGCACCAGCATTCCAAATACAATTCTTTCCTAGCCCCACTTGGAGATCCTTAGTATTCCTTGTGATATTCCATCCTAAGACTAACCTGCCTAGGATCAGACAAGACAGGGGGTGATTTAAAGTGGTATGGTGGTACAGGAACAGCATCACAATATTGCCATCCAACTTCTTTATAAAGAAGAGTTCACAAGGCAGTCAAATCCAGAGTTCTCTGGAATACTGACTCCTTCCCTTCTGATCAGTTTTGCAAGTCTCCTAGGAAATATGCTTTTACTAACTGCTATAAGGTGTGATCCTGTCTCCTGGCAGACATCATGAAAGAGCTAAGGACCCTTCTACATTGTCATATAATCCAGATTATCAAAGCAGATAATCCAAATTATCTGCTTTGAAGTGGATTATATGAGTCTACACTACCATGTAATCCAGTTCAAAGCAGATAATCTGGATTTTATATGGCAGTGTAGAAGGGGTCTATGAACCAAAAAACCAAATCTTTCCTCATGGGACCATCTGTATTGCTGGTTGTTCATCTCTATACTTCTTTCTTTCATCAATAGGAAGGAATGATGAAATAACCATCTGTGCCCCCAAATCCTTCAGATTCCTACTCAGAGCCCCATAGGTCCATGCCATTGGTTGAAAGCTATGTCTTTCAATATTATTTGTTCCCACATGGCTCAGAAGGAAAGGACAATGGTCAGTGGGGTTGATGAACCCTGTCAGCATCTCTATTATGTCACAGATCTTTGCTTTTGGGAGAGACCACACCACTGGAGGCATCTCATCAGGTCTGAGTGCCACTGCCCCTGTTTGTCTTAGCATAGAATCATCCACCATGACCACGCAACTCTTCTTCCTCTGGGAACAAGCAGGGGCTACATTCTTTTGAGGACTGAGGCTGTGGCTCCTGTGCCTATGTCTCATAATCAGTGATTAAACAAAGTACTTCATATCAAGTATGTAACTGTATCACAGTTTCTAATAGTTCTGCTTCTGTGAGTCACATTCTTCCAAGTGTTTCAAAACCCATTCCTAGGGTTTTGATCTTCTAGGAATCGACCCACTTTAAAAAAAATTCTCAACCTCCCGACAAGTTGGAAGTGTAGGTATATGGGTCTCAAGTTACTGCACAGCTTCTTTCAGCACATTAACCAGCTTGCACAGCTGCAGGTATAATCCCCAATCATCCAGTAAAAAAAACAAAAACAAAAAAAAACCAAGCATGGCAAAGAAGTTGCATCTAACTTGAGAAACTGCAAATCCCTTCTGGTGTGAGAGAATTGGTCGCCTGCAAGGACGTTGCCCAGGGAATGCCCGGATGTTTGATGTTACCGTCCTGTGGGAGGCTTCTTTCATGTCCCTGCATAGGGAGCTAGAGCTGACAGACGGGAGCTCACCCCACTCTCCGGATTTGAACCACCGACCTTTCCGTCAGCAGTCCTGCCAGCACAAGGGTTTAACCCATTGCGCCACTGGGGGATCTTTTTCCCAAGTGATGTGCCAGCTCTCTACAACAAGGGAGAACATTTTTCAATACACCCTTTTACAAACAGCTGGCAGACAATACTCTCATGAATTCTGTAGGTTTGGATAGGGTTGTGTGGCAGCTAGCAGTTTCTCATTTAATAATGGTCCTAAGATGTTTGAATGAAAAAAAAATCATTGACAGATACCGTTATCTTAACAAAATAATTATGCAGACAGAAAGAATATCCATCAGACAGAGAACAGATGCTAGCGCTGTTCTGAAAATGTTTATGCAAGTTTGTACAAATCAAAAAACGCATAAATAGGGGTCAAAATGTTCTCCTGTCTCCACTTGCACAATGTGGAGGTTACTAATGCTCCTGCAGATGTTACTGTGGAAGAGAATCAACATTTTGCTTTCACATTTACCACACAGTGCAGCAATACAAAGTGCTAAAATGGCTCTTCCATTTATAGGAGATAGATTCAGTATCAATCAATAGTGTGTTAAAAAACTGTTTGGAGCACCAAAGAATCTATCTTAGGGTAAAGGCAGCTAGTGAAGTACAGGACATCTGACTTACAAATGCATAGATATGAACGGGGCAAAGGTGGTCAGCTGGGGAGTGGTGGAGCTAGCAAAGGTAAAGGAAGCTAGCAAAGGAAGCGGGCAACAGGCTCCTTTGCACTTCGCCTGTGTTGGCTGTGGAGAAAGGTTTGTACTTTGCCAAGAGGCTGCCTCACATTCCTCCCTAGCTAACCCTGGGACAAAGGGTGAAGGAGTCTGTCGTCAACCTTCCTTGCTCATCACCAGAGCCTTGGCTGAGGATGAAGGGATGACCCTCGCGTTTCTCCTCAGCCAACACTGAGGCAAGGGGTGAAGGAGCCTGTTGCTTGCCCCTTAACCCAGTGTTGGCTGAGGAACAACAAGAGGGAGCCTGTCAGCAACCTCCCTCCTTTCTCCTCAGCCAACTGGCTAGACAGCAGTACATGTGAAAAAGATCTTGGAGTCCTTGTGGACAACAAGTTTAACATGAGCCAGCAATGTGATGCAGCTGCTAAGAAAGCCAACGGGATTCTGGCCTGCATCAATAGGGGAATAGCGTCTAGATCCAGGGAAGTCATGCTCCCCCTCTATTCTGCCTTGGTCAGACCACACCTGGAATACTGCGTCCAATTCTGGGCACCACAGTTGAAGGGAGATGTTGACAAGCTGGAAAGTGTCCAGAGGAGGGCAACTAAAATGATCAAAGGTCTGGAGAACAAGCCCTATGAGGAGAGGCTTAAAGCACTGGGCATGTTTAGCCTGCAGAAGAGAAGGCTGAGAGGAGACATGATAGCCATGTACAAATATGTGAGGGGAAGTCATAGGGAGGAGGGAGCAAGCTTGTTTTCTGCTGCCCTGCAGACTAGGACACGGAACAATGGAAAGGAGATTCCACCTGAACATTAGGAAGAACTTCCTCACAGTAAGGGCTGTTCGGCAGTGGAACTCTCTTCCCCGGACTGTGGTGGAGGCTCCTTCTTTGGAGGCTTTTAAACAGAGGCTGGATGGCCATCTGTCAGGGGTGCTATGAATGCGATTTCCTGCTTCTTGGCAGGGGGTTGGACTGGATGGCCCATGAGGTCTCTTCCAACTCTACTATTCTATGATTTTAAAAATGTACCCATTCCAACTTACAAATTCAACTTAAGAATAAACCCACATAACTTATCTTCAGATTTTTTTTGTCCCAGATATCAAATGTTTTAGAAATAGAAGAAATTACTTACACATCCATCCTTTACAATCCCTGGAGTGTCATAAAACCATCTAGCATCTTTCACTTCATTGTATGTGAGTTCAACTTTTGTGGGAGCAGTTTTGGCTGGAAGGGAAGCTTCTTCCTCCATACTAAAAGAGAGTGCTTCAGGATCAAAGCGAATTTCACAATTTTTTCTTTGTTTCTGTGGTTCAGTAAATGTTCTCCCAATTCTTCCTATATTAAGAGGAAAAAACATAAATTACTCAATTTTTCAATATTATTTTTAGTACTTCCATATAAGTCATTTTACGGATTTCTAGCACAGCAACGCTTCAACTACAATACTTCAACTTTGTTTCAACTTTTGGAGTAATTTAATTTTCAGAGTTTTGACTCCAATGAAAACATACCTCACATCCTATTCTCTGATGGCTGAACTCAAAACAAAATGTACCAAACTCTTTACTGCTTCATTTAACATGTTCATTCTTTCTCACATTCAATTGATCTGACATATTACAACACCAAAGAATGAACAAACAGTAAACTATGACCCCAAGAGAATTTCAGACATGTTTTTCACACCATGTTAAAATAATTTTTAAATTCTATGTTTTTTTTATAACAATTGATATTGTATAGCTGTTCAAAATAAAAATACCGTGCATATAGAAACTTCTTACACTGACTGATGTAATAGTTTGGATCCTCTTACTGTCAATCTCACCAGCCAGTTTTGAACTGGATCATGAACTAGCAGTTTATGGTACAGTTTTGCTACATGCTTACTCTGGAAAATATCTGTACTATGACCCATGTACTTAATCCCAAAGAAGTACATAAAGAACTGGATTCTTAACTCTAGAATTCCACAAAGAAAATTACATATTTCCACATTTGTGTGGCAGTAAATAGAAAAGTATGAAGCATTTTGTTTCTTACCAATATACAAAAACAAGAGAGATGAATGTTGCAAAAAAAGGATAAAAACAAAAATCTTTAGAAAACTGATTATACTACAATAATAAATAATGTTCTCAAATAACTAGAATGTATATTATCACCAATAAACAATACAAATATATGCATTTATGTATTTTTGATCATGGTATTTTAGGACATATCCAGAATAAACACACGAAGCTATATGTTTACAAAATCTCTCCTCCGTTCTAGTCTTAGCTGATGATCTGCAAGAAGATTGTGGTTAAATTGGATTTAGACTGTATTCATATATTACCAGTAGGAGAAAAACAGATAAAGATTGCAACAAAATAAAAGTGTACCAAAAAAAAATTAACTATTTGTATAATGAAGTACTTTACACAGATCCCAAAAACTACCCACCTATCAAGTAGCCTTGCTTTTTGAGAGTATTAAGCTGTTTACGTTCTTCTTCATTAAGGTCTTCCTCTGTTTTTTCTGCATCTGCCTTTAGCCTTGCTTCCCTCCGGAATATTCGGTAAGGTGTAGGATTAATAATTGGAAATTTCAGCAGGTTCAAGGTAGTTCCTAGAAAAGAAAGCCCCACATTTGGTTATGACTACGTGGAACCAACTGAGAACTAAGATTCTAAAGTAGTTACATAAAAACAGTCTGTAGAACTATTATGTGCAGTTTGGCATTTTTGTTAACATCTTAAGAAAGTTTAAGCACATTAGCCATGGACAGAAACTTTAAACAGAGGTGGCACACAGGGAATAATAGAAAAAGGATGATAAAAATTGTTTCAGTATTTATTCGGCTTTATTCCTATGTTCTCTAGAACTGGTATAATATAATAGCTAAACAGTATATCATTCAACAAGCGATTCCTAGTTCAAAATTTGTTTTAATTATGATCATATGATTCTCAGACAAGATGCTGCATTTTAAACCCATTCTCTCATGTGTAATATCAGTAGAATACTGAATTACGTTATAATGGCTAGGTATGACAAACTGTACATATTCCTTTGACCTATGTATACATAATGTGGAAATTTAAACTTTCCTGCTATAGTTTGTAAAGAACAACAGTTAACTATGTGTTCAGTTACACACAACTTCAGTTCAGTTACACACAGTTAACTGTGTGTTCAGTTACACACAACTGTGATGTGTACAGACTTGAGATAGTTTACAAACCAGTACCTCAAAATCTGAATGGAAAATTGTTGCTTAAGTACAAAGCATACTATTCAAAGCCCTAATTATGTATGTTTGGGCATGAATTCAATAGTGATTTCTACATCTGCAGAAAAAGTATGTCCCTCGTATTCATGAGGATATATTCCAAGACCCCTGTGGATACCTGAAACAGTGGATAATAGTGAACCCTATATTTTTCACTATACTTGGTCATTGAGTATACTATAAAATCTCACTGCAGGATCTGGAAAAGTCAAAAAAACACTTTTGGGAGAGAGTGGGATATTTTTGGAGTATGCATACCAGTAAGTAAAACCATTGATATTGAACTGTGGATAAGAGGGTCATACTGTGCAGTATAACTATCAGACTATTTGTAGGAATCTAAAAGCCACCACCAATTTAGGGATGTAAATGTCTTTCACAAAAAGGGTATCTTACATGACACTACTAGAATATTCTGAATAGTTTATATATATAGTACACTAAAGATTGGGTTCCAGGGCCTCCCTGTAAAATTTTCTGATAAATCTGTATTCACAAGGCTTACTAAACAGGATGAAGGATCTTCTGCAGAATCCATTGTAAAGACTGCAGATCAGATTAATGTAAGTGTCTAAAATAGCCACTAAGTGATATTCTAGAGGTCCTTAACTGTAAAGGTCCCCTGAGGTCGATGTTGCGGTCATGAAAAATTTGCCCACAGTAAAATGCCACTAAATTACAGAAACCTGTTTGTAATGACGTGCAGTGTTTACATTGGACTCTGCAGAAAAGACTTCAGCCTGTTCAGCAAGCCATACAAATGCTGATTTAATATCAGTCAATGTTTGATTTTTATACCAATTTTATCTATCTATATACCTGGGGTGGCATCCAGAAACCTTTTACTGTTGCTCATTTTTTCCTGACCCCAACATTGAGCTCAGGGGACCTCATTGGGGTTGGGGACCACCGTTTAAGAAGCAGTGCCCCAAAGAACCCAAAAAGAATGGAAGCCACATTTGTTGTCAAAAGCTTTCATAGCCAGAATCACTGGGTTGCTGTGAGTTTTTGGGGCTGTATAGCCATGTTCCAGTAGCATTCTCTCCTGATATTTTGCCCACATCTATGGCAGGCATCCTCAGAGGTTTGTGAGATCTGCTGGAAACAAGGCAAGTGGGGTTTATATATCTGTGGAATATACAGGGTGAGAGAAAGAACTGTTGCTTGTTTGAGGCAAGTGTGAATGTTGCAATTGGCCAGCTTGATTGGTATTGAAAATCTTTGCAGCTGCAAAGCCTGGCTGTTGCTGCCTGGGGGCATCCTTTGTTTAGGTGGTGTTAACTGGCACTCAAATGTTTGTTGTCTGGAAATCCACTGTTTCTGGGTGGTATTCTTTATTTCCTGTTTTGATTCTGGGTTTTTTTTTTAATACTGGCAGCCAGATTTTGTTCATTTTTGTGACTGTGCCTAAGCGCGAACCAAAGAACATGAAAGGGACTGCAAACTAATTCAACTAGAGAAGTCAGCTATAGCAGAGCACTTGATGAACCAATCTGTACACAGAATATTGAGAACACAGAAATGCTGGACCACTCTGACAACCATCATGTCAGACTGCAACAGAAGACATTTAAATCCACAGGCATGTGGACAATTTCAATAGAAAGGAGGGAACCATGAAAATGAACAAAATCTGGTTACCTCCTTTCCAAGAGACCTCACAAACCTCTGAGGATGCCTGCCACAGATGCAGGCAAAGTGCCCCATTTGCCAAGCTAACCTGGCCAGGGCGAGATGGTAGCCCGGTGGATGGCCTGGGAGGCCCGGGACTTGCAGTAGTCTGAGTGCAGGAGGGCGTTGAAGAGGGTGGACTTCCCGGTGTTGGTGGCGCCCACCAGGTAGACGTCCCCGTTGAACTTCCAGGAGCGCTGCAGCCGGGTGATAAGCTCTTCCAGGCCAAAGCCGGTCTTGGCGCTGATCAGGTGCACCTCCTCGGCGCGGAGGCCGGCCTGGGCGCAGGCCTGACGGAGGCTCCCCCGCAGGCGGCGCAGGTAGTCGGGCGAGTCTCCCGGGAGCAGGTCCGCCTTGTTGCCCAGCACCAAGAGGTGGGCTTGGTCCCCCAGCAGGCCTGGCAGGTCGGGCGAGAGCAGCGACTCGGGGAGGTCGAGGAGGTCGGCCAGGAGCAGCACTAAGGGCGGGCGGTTGTGGCGCGGAGGGGCCTTCAAAGCGGCGCCGACCAGGCCGTGGAACTCCTCCCGGGACACTTCCACCTTCAGCGCCTGGCGGTGGTGCACCAGGAGCCAGCAGCGTTGGCACACCGTCTCCTCCTCCGCCTCCTCTTCCTTCAGGCTCCGGTACTTCTCGCTGGGAAGGTAGCCAGGCAAAGCCGGGTCGCGGCAGTGCAGCTCGGCCCCGCAGCCTGGGCAGCTCACCCCGCTGGCCGGCAGCGACGGGTCCGGGCGCCCCGAGGCCTGGTGGAGGCCCGACCGAGGTGGCTTCCGGCGTCGCTCCTCCGGCCTCGGGCCTTCTCCTCCTTTTGGCGGCTTCTTCTCCTCCTGGCCCGGCTCTGAGGGGAGGTACTCCGGGAAGACGAATTCCTCTTCTTCCGCCGCAGCCCAGCCGCTGCCCAGGCTCGGAAAAGAGGTCAGGCCGCGGCGAGGCCTTGGCAGCGCTCCGGGCCACAGGCGCCCCAGAAGCAACGCCCGCCTCAGGCCCTGCATGTTCCTCCGTGAGGGAAAGCTGAGGAGAGAGCAGAGAGTGCTTGGACCAGAGCGGCCCCAGAGAGCCGGCGGTCCTTCCGGAAGCAATTGCGCCCCCTATCGGAGAGCCTGGCCTCTGCATAACTTCTCTTTTCAGGCTTCAGAATTGTGTCTGGGCCTTAAGGCAATAGGCCACAAGGCAATCAATCAATACAGTAGAGTCTCACTTATCCAAACTAAACGGGCCGGCAGAAGCTTGGATTAGCGGATATCCTGGATAATAAGGAGGGATTAAAGAAAAGCCTATTAAACATCGAATTAGGTTATGATTTTACAAATTAAGCACCAAAACATCATGTTATACAACAAATTTGACAGAAAAAAGTAGTTCAATACGCAGCAATGTTATGTTGTAATTACTGTATTTACAAATTTAGCACCAAAATATCATGATGGAAGGTTAAACGAAGGAAGATAGGCGCTTTTGAATTTTGGTGTTGGAGGAAAATCCTGAGTGCCTTGGACCGCAAGAAGATCCAACCAGTCCATCCTCCAGGAAATAATGCCCGGCTGCTCACTGGAGGGAATGATATTAGAGGCAAAGTTGAAGTATTTTGGTCACATCATGAGGAGACAGGAAAGCTTGGAGAAGATCATGATGCTGGGAAAAATAGAAGGAAAAAGGAAGAGAAGCCGACCAAGGCCGAGATGGATGGACGGTATCCTTGAAGTGACTGGCTCGACCTTGAAGGAACTGGGGGCAGCAACAGCTGACAAGGAGCTCTGGCATGGACTGTTCCATGAGGTCACGAAGAGTCGAAAACGACAGAATGAGTGAGTTGACGACGACTATCATGATGTATTGAAAACATTGACTACAAAAATGTGTTGGATAATCCAGAAGCTTGGATAAGTGAGACTAATACAGTAGAGTCTCACTTATCCAACACTCACTTATCCAATGTTCTGGATTATCCAACACATTTTTGTAGTCAATGTTTTCAATACATCATGATATTTTGGTGCTAAATCCGTAAATACAGTAATTACTACATAGCATTACTGCGTATTGAACTACTTTTTGTGTCAAATCTGTTGTATAACATGATGTTTTGGTGCTTAATTTGCAAAATCATAACCTAATTTGATGTTTAATAGGCTTTTCCTTAATGCCTCCTTATTATCCAACATATTCGCTTATCCAACATTCTGCCGGCCCGTTTATGTTGGATAAGTGAGACTCTACTGTACTTTATTTGTCGAAGGCTATATCACACAGTCCTAAACGCTTGGGAAGTGTGATTCTGTGATACGAAATCCAGCATATATGTCTCGTTTGCTGTGTCATACTCATGTCTTTATTTGTGTCGTCGAAGGCTTTCATGGCTGGAATCACAGGGTTGATGAGTCTTCCGGGCTGTATGGCCATGTTCCAGAAGCAATCTCTCCTAACGTTTCACCCACATCCATGGCAGGCATCCTCAGAGGTCCTGGGATCTGTTGGAAACTAGGCAAGTAAGGTTTATATATCTTTGGAAGGTACAGGGAGGGAGAAAGAACTCTTGTCTGTTGGAGGCAAGTGTGAATGTTGCAATTAGCCACCTTGATTAGCATTGAATAGCCTCGCAGCTTCAAAGCCGGGCTGCTTCCAGTCTGGGGAATCCTTTGTTGGGAGGTGTTAACTGGCCCTGATTTGTTTCTTGCCTGGAATTCCCCTGTCTTCTGAGTGTTGTTCTCCACTGATGTCTATGGCAGGCAAGGGCAAACTTCGGTCCTCCGGATGTTTTGGACTTTACCTCCACGATTGTCTATAGCAGGCAAGGTCTATAAAGCCTTCTTTGGCATTACCTCATCGCGCGCACAATTCTCGCTTCAACCCACTGCGCAGGCGCCGAGGCTCAGGAAACACACCACAAGGCGCTGTCTGGAGTGAACGGAAGTGACGTTTGGAAGTGGGACGGAAGTGCCTGGGAAACGCGACCGTAAGCTGGTGCTTTCTGTCGAGCGACGTTCTCTGCCTGTGTTTTCTGCTACTGAGCGCTTGACTTGCCGCCGCCAGGATGTACGACGCGGACGAAGGTGAGGCCCTGCTGAGGGAAGTTGGAGGGCGAGGGGAAGGCGGGAGAGGTTCTCCTGATGCGCTTCGCCTTCCTCTTTGGGGCGGCTGAAGAGCAACGATGCTCCTGGAAGAGCCCAAGTGTGTCCCTGTCCCTTGTATCAGCGCAGCAATGGCCACAGAACTCCTGCTCTCTAAAAGAAGGCAGGTTTTGTGTTGTCGAAAGTTTTCATGACCGGAATCACTGAGTTGTTGTGAGTTTTCTGGGCAGTATGGCCATGTTCCAGAAGCATTCTCTCCTGACGTTTCGCCCACATCTATGGACGCACATCTATGGACGCATCCTCAGAGGTTCTGACATTGGACCTCACAACTTCTTGAGGATGCGTGCCATAGATGTGTGTGAAACGTCAGGAGAGAATGCTTCTGGAACATGGCCATACAGCCAGGGAAACTCACAGCAACCAAGGCTAGTATTAGTTCTTCAGTGGCGGGTCACGGGGTGAGATGGCGCACCGTAAGGTCTAAGAGGCTAAACATCCCAATTGTAGTTCCTTTCCTTCCTCCCTCCATTTCTCTCATAAGCCTGGTCCCTCTCTTATACCTTTTGTTCCTTCTTCCATTACTTTTTCTCTTGCACTTCCGCCAACTTCTCTCTCTTTCTCATTTTCTTTTTCCTTTCTCTTCCATTTCCTTTCATCCTTTCCTTCCTTTGTCCCTTTTTCCTATCTTTCGCTTCCCTTCTTTCTCCCCTCCTATTTTTCCACCCTTTCCATTGTTTCCTTTCCTTTCTTTCTCTTATTTTTTGTTTCCTTCCTCCCACCCTCACCTTCATGTCACCTAGGGCCCTTGCACACAGCCATATAACCCAGATCAATCTGCATCATTCCTTTTCTTTCCCAGTCACATCACAGAGTCCACTTCACTTAGAAATGGCCAATCCATTGCCAAGTGAAGTGGCCTCTGTGATGTGACTGGGAAAGAAAAGGAATGATGCAGATTGACTACTACTAGGGTCCCTTTCACACAGCTGTATAAAATCCACACTGAATTGGATTATATGTCAGATAATCCTTTGATCCTTTTCTTTCCTTCAATTTTGGGCCCAAAAGGTTCCAACCCCTCAATTATTTGTGGTACCAAGGCAACCAAAGTACACATATACTGATAAGTAGATAGATAAATAGAGAGATCTAGCTCCCTTCCACACAGCTGTATAACCCAGTATATCAAGGCAGATAATCCACAAATCTGCTTTTAACTGGATTATCTGAGTCCACACTGCCATATAATCCAGTTCAGTGTGGATTCTATACAACTTTGTGGAAGGAGCCATAGATATCCTGAGTGGCCTTAGCCAAATTACTCACACACCCCCAATCTGCAATAGAGGGAAGGTCTGTGATACAATGCTTGCAAAACCCATGGAAAACTCTGAACACCTTTAAGGATTAACTTAGCTACCTGTTAATGGTGACATAGCCTGGCCAAATTGAGATTTATCCTAATTACTGAAACAAGGCAGATTCACATCATAATTTATGATTTAAATTAGTTGGTTAAAATAATGGATATTGTTCTATTATCCAGGCGGAGGCGACTAGGGGGCCGCTTGAGAGAGAAGGATATTTCATTTTATGGGGGTGGAGGGAGTTGAAGGAGAAAAACCATTCCCCCCCCCCCTTTTCACTGGTTATTCCCCATCCCATTTCCCATATCATAAATAAAGGTTGTTTCCATGACATGGACATGCATGGAGGGAATAACAAGGAAAACAGGTGGAAATGGTTTTACTCCTTCAACCCACTCTCCGCCCCATGAATGAAGTATCCTCCTCTAGTGGTCTATGCCTGGATAATGGAAAAGTAATAAGTAATATTATTCCATCCACTACACTAAGATCTCAGCATGGCATACAATAAAGTGAATTAAAAGGAGCATTTTTTCCAGTTACAGTTCATTACAAATTCAGATCTCAACTCTGTAGCAACAGAGCCCTTTGGGAAAGGGCTCATTCAGTGGAAGTGGTGAAAAGGTGTTTGACGGATGCTTTACAATTTACAATTTAATAAAATGGTCAACCAGGCTTGTCAAAGAGCCAAGTGCTTCTAAACTCCCTGGTGTCATGGGAAGGGCAAGTTTAAGGAATTCAACAGCTGCTCTGTACATAGCTCAGGGACACCTCTAAGACAGGGTATTCCACACATGAGACTCAGCCTGGATAACCAGAGAAGTTCAGCCACATTTGGCCTCTAACAAAGGTTTCATCTTTCCAGAGTGAAAACAGCTTGCTCTCCAAGTCAGTTGGGCAGAAAATTCACTCTCAATTTCAATTTAAACCTTTAAGGAGGTGTCCAGGGTGCTGAACCCAATCCTACAGATAGAACCTTTAACATTTACATTATCATGATAATCCAGTGCAAACTATGAGTATCCTGCACTACATGCAGTTGTTTCCACTTTTTCAACTAGTATGCAACACAGCTGGAATAGGGAGTCTGATTTTTTTTTGAAAGTCATTGATCTGCTTTATACAGTGCTGTCTTATAGAGCAATTATGAGCATTTTTAGTTGTTCCAACTCCCCTTACTTTATTGTGATATATTCATAATTGTACCTAGTGCTGTATTCTTAATTCTTCGGCAAGTATTACAATTAGACATATGAAATGCCTTCATATAAATGTGACTTCAGATCTTGGTTTAGTATTTCCACAGAGGGAATCGCATCTCCAGTCTTTGTAAGATTCTTGAATGGTAGGCCTGGGCAAGGCCTTTGCTGAGACCTAAAGAAATAATGTTTGTAATTTTAGAAATAAAAGCGAGTCATATATTATCCCCATATATGTTGTGAAAATATTTGCACTGAAATGATTGCAAAAATTACCACAAAAATATTGGGTTTTGCGTTTTCTTCGCAGATATGCAATATGATGAAGATGATGATGAAATCACCCCAGACTTGTGGCAAGAAGCATGCTGGATTGTCATCAGGTAAGTGTTCAAATAAAAAATAGGAAATAATTCAGATTCACTCCAAAATAAGCACTTTTTAAAGTTGGTTGAATTTCACTGAAGAGAAGAACCTATCCATAATATATTCCACAGAAAACAGTAGTGGTATGTTTCAAGTTTCATACTGGAGGAAATTGTTCTTCTAAAGGTATATGCATTACAATGTTCATGTGAATCTGAAGACAATGTACTTCTGCTTTGGAGCTCTTGTGCAGTTGACCAACATTTTTATATTAATCAAGGAGTTCTAGGGAAGATATTTGAAGAAACTATTTTGGAATATGTTGTTATTCTGAGTGGTAATGCTCATTTATTCTAACTTGTTTTGCAAAGCTCTTACTTTGATGAAAAAGGCTTGGTCCGTCAGCAGCTTGATTCATTTGATGAGTTCATTCAGATGTCCGTGCAAAGAATTGTTGAAGATGCCCCACCCATTGATCTGCAAGCAGAAGCTCAACATGCTACAGGCGAAGTAGAAGAGCCAGTAAGTTTTGATGTGATGATGAAATGAATCCAAAGTGTTGGTCTTTTGTTTATAGCAGTTTAGGGAAGGTGTTTCATAAATGGGATGCCACCACAGAAAAGGCTTTTTTTGTCAAGTGATAGACTGGTAGAAGAAGGTATTTTGGTCCCAAGCCATTTGGAGGATTATAGGGACATATCAATGCACTGTAGTTAATAGGTAACCAATTCAGAGCTCTTAGAAATCTTACAAGGTTGTAATTAATAATAATAATAATAATAACAACAACAACAACAACAACAACACTTTATTTTTCTATCCCGCCACCATCTCCCCGAAGAGACTCGGGGTGGCTAACCTCGGGCCATGCCCAAAACAGAAACAAAATATAACAGTTACAAATGGATATATAGAGTTAAAAACAACAATACAACAATCAAATAAAATAAGCAATTAAAACATAGCATACAGTAAAACACATAATAACCAAGACTAAACGACTAATGTACCCATTAGGAGCCAAATTCTGCAGGCCACCTTTTAGGCATGCTTCTCATTAAACCAGCCTAGACAACTAAATAAAGTCGAATTTGCTTCCCTTTTGTTGCTAGTGGCAAGATTAGATCCAGCAACTTTCCAAAACATTTGCACCTGCTTGTTCAAGGAAAGTAAAATCCCATTTGAAGGGTCTGTACACCAAACTCCCAAAAATAAATCCACTTGTTGCCTTTCATCAAACCTATTAACTGAGTCTAGATACCAGCAATGAAAAATGGCATGCAAAACAATAAGACAGTAATTAAGAAACAAATCATTTTACTATTTATGTCCCAGGAAGCATAAGCAATTTTCCCCATACACTTATCAGAAACGTATCTATCCATCTCTTTGGTGTCTGTGATTTCATTAGAAATTGTCTGAGCATGATGAATTATATATTTTTTCATATGAAGACCAGATTTTTTAAAAAAAAAACAAAGTTGATATATTGAACTACTTTCTGTCGTGAGGCTGAGGAAGAAGATGGTGAAATGGAGATGGGAGCATCACCAAATCAGGTCTAACTTCATAGTGCCAGAGGAGGGGCCATGTGCCAATGCTGCTTGTTCCTAGTGAATCATCAGCCTGCTCTTCTGATGCAGATGCGCCAGGAGGAGTACATGCTGGCTGAAAATACCCGGTACTGCCCTCCTTGGCACTCCCACCCATGCCCAGACTTGCTTCTGCTCAGCTTGCCTTTTATACATTCCTATATTTTCACACACACTTAGTCTAGCTAATAATAGAGAAATAGAATGAAAATGATTGTATAAGCTGCCACTTGTCATGTTCCGTAAAATGTCTAATCAAATCCATGTGTTTTGGGACATTTTCAGCCCCGCTATCTTCTGAAATTTGAGCAAATTTATCTATCCAAGCCTACACATTGGGAAAGAGATGGCGCCCCTTCACCTATGATGCCAAATGAAGCGAGACTGAGAAACCTCACGTAAGAAACTACAGCTTTTATATCTAGGGATGATATATGGTGATGGCTCACTTGTTATCAGTGTCATAAATACAGTGCAGTAATACAAAAGATGCAAGCTTGAACTGGTATTATTTAAATTACTTAGGAAATTACCTGTATAATTACAGTTCTGTTCAACTTCTTTTTCCAAGGTACTCTGCTCCATTGTATGTGGACATAACTAAGACAGTTGTAAAAGAAGGAGAGGATCAATTACAGACACAACATCAAAAAACATTTATAGGAAAGATCCCTATCATGCTGCGATCCACATATTGCTTGTTAAATGGCTTGACTGACCGTGATCTTTGTCAACTGAATGAGTGCCCTCTTGATCCTGGTGGCTATTTTATTATTAATGGATCAGAAAAGGTAAGGAGTAAGAATTCTGAAAAAGAAATACTCTATACAGAAAGTTCCATATCTTTGCTGCATGGTGGCTTCAGTCAGCTTAGCCAGTCATGTGTTTACTTTTAAGGCTGTGTCATCCTTCTTGAATATAAGAATGAAGTCCCACTGTTCCACTTAGTTATCACCATGCAGTGCTCCAGAATGCTGAGCCTATTATGAGAACACGGTTTGGGTCATTCAATTATATTTTCTACTTAGAACAAAAAATAAAAGAGTTTAAGCTGAAAGATAGAGATTTTGTTCAAGGCACTAAGTGATCTCTATGTTTCCTGAAAGGGCATTTGGATTCTAACATTTTTAAAAAAAACTTGAGCCAAAGCATGTCCTATATTTGTTCTATCAAAACTCTTTATTCTGGTTTCTGACTTAGATGTGATGGTCTCTCCACTATATATTGGAATTGGGTGGCAAATGTCCTGTTGTTGCTGAACTGCAATTTCCAGCCATCTTAGTCAACACAGTTGGCTAAGGTGAGGAATACTGGCAGTCACAGTCTTTTAGCTTTGGGTGAACTGCCTGATTCTCATCCCTGCTTTTAAAGCCAAGATCCTAAAAGTGTCTAATTTACAAACATTAACTTGACAATAGTGTCTGTAACCTTGTTTGTATTCTCTGAACAGGTTCTGATTGCTCAGGAGAAAATGGCTACAAACACAGTATATGTGTTTGCAAAGAAGGATTCTAAATATGCATACACAGGAGAATGCCGTTCCTGCTTGGAGAATTCTTCTCGGCCCACAAGTACGATATGGGTTAGCATGCTGGCTAGAGGTGGACAGGTAAGAATTTTTAATAAAACATCAGTTAATGGAAATTTATGTGGGATAAGGAGAGGGTAAGGAGAATTGATGTAATTTTATTGGTATCTATTTTTATTTTTATTTTGAAATTCACCAGTAGATGTTGCATTTCTCACTCTCATCTTATACTCGGGTCAATAAGTTTTCCTAGTTTGTTTGGTAAAATTAGGTGCCTTGGCTTATACATCGGCTTCTACTCGAGTGTATATGGTAATTGCTTGTTCTATGTATGTCAAAGTGGGGAAGATAACTTTTGTTATAATATACAGTAGAGTTTCATTTATCCAACCTTCGCTTATCTAACGTTCTGTATTATCCAATGCAGTCTGCCTTTTAGTAGTCAATGTTTTCAACACATTGTGATGTTTTGGTGCTTAATTTGTAAAATCATAATTTAACTTGATGTTTAATAGGCTTTTCCTTAATATCTCCTTATTATATTAACATTTTCGCTTATCCAACATTCTGCTGGCCCGTTTATGTTGGATAAGCGAGACTCTACTATATGGAGTTTCATATTTGCTTGACTTAACAATATATTTGATATTAATACATTAATTTATGGTGTTTGAATGCAAATATGCTCAAAATGTGTCTGTTGTTATCCTTAGGGTGCAAAGAAGAGTGCCATAGGGCAGCGCATTGTAGCAACATTGCCGTACATCAAACAGGAAGTCCCCATCATTATTGTCTTTCGTGCCTTAGGGTTTGTCTCTGACAGAGACATCTTGGAGCATATAATTTATGACTTTGAAGATCCTGAGATGATGGAAATGGTAATGTTTATTGATTTTATCTACCAATTTTGACATAGAGCAGTGTGTGTTTCAGAAATACAATTCTCTAATATTATGAAAGCTAAAGTACAAAGTTGATTGCAGATAATTTAAATTTATGGACCACTCTTGGGAATATACATTTGTTATATTTAACTGCTAAAGATTTCAGGAAGCTTCTCGGGCTGATAGCATCACTTTTTTTCCTGTGCATATCAGGTTAAACCTTCTTTAGATGAAGCATTTGTCATCCAGGAACAGAATGTTGCCCTCAATTTCATTGGTTCAAGAGGTGCAAAGCCTGGTGTCACCAAAGAGAAAAGGATCAAGTATGCAAAAGAGGTTTTGCAGAAAGAGATGCTTCCACATGTTGGTGTCAGTGACTTTTGTGAAACCAAAAAGGCTTATTTTCTTGGGTATGTCAAAATAAGTAATATTGCCACACATGGAAACTGTTTCTTTTACAAGCATAGCATAAGCCACACAATTTATCCATATGATGCATTGTTAGATTTTTTTAAAAAATACCTGCTCCAAATGATGTAATTTAAAACAAAATATACTTACAATTCCATTGCTTATGTTTTAGAAAGGCATGCAGCCAAAGCTAATTTGATAGCCAAAGCAGCCGAATGCTTTATTCCAGACAAGCAAGATAGCTTTCCACTTTTTTCTATATCTTTGGAGTGGCAGAAATTTGTAAATGACTTGTCTTGACTATCTTAAAACTTTAATCTTTTGTCTTTCAGGTACATGGTTCATAGGTTATTGCTGGCAGCCTTGGGGAGAAGGGAGTTGGATGACAGAGATCACTACGGCAACAAACGGCTGGATCTTGCAGGGCCATTACTTGCTTTCTTGTTCAGAGGGTGAGTATAGGAAGTTCTGTTGTTTCTTAATCTTAGCCAGTATTGGCTAGGATCCTGGAATATGGTACTGGAAAAAGGTTGAGAGGAAGCTAAATTTCCTATACCTTTCTTTGGACATCTCCCTTTCAGCTGGACTGAATTCAGAATTCAGAGCAATCTGTGAGTTTAGCCAAGGCCTCATTAAGTAGCCTTTCCCCACATTAATTTGTAGTTTGGCTGCCATAAAACTATGCATAGTGTAAATCAGGAATGAAGAGTTTTCCATAGACCACATGTGACCCAAAAGGTCTTTTTGTGACTCTTATTCACCCAGCTTATTTTTACAATAGCTAGTGAAAATTGTTCCAAATTTGCCCCAAATTTGACATCTTGCCAGTTCCCCCAAACCATAAACACTGCCCGTGAAGCCCAAGAAAGTTGAAAGCGGTTTCCAGTCATATGCAGATTACATTTTCAGCCAAAAACATGATTCTGCCTACAGTTGTAAGGAGGGAGAGTAAAATTTGGCTTTGATCCCTGGTATAGAGAAAGCAAATGACAGGAAGTATTTTCACATTGTCCCACTGTCCTCTGAGTCCCAGTTTTGGGTGAGAGACAGAGTGTAAATAAAATTGATAACTGCAATATTAGACACTGGATACAATAATACTAAAACTGGAGTTGTCCACTGAGATTTTTTTGTTTATTATGTCAGAAACAACTTGAGAAATACTGTAATCACTTCTGGTGTGAGAGAATTGGCCGTCTACAGAGACGTTGCCCATGGGATGCCCAGATGCATTACCATCCTGCTGGGAGGCTTCTCTCATGGCCTCACAAGCTAGTGCTGACAGACAGGAGCTCACCCCGTTTCCTGGATTCAAACCGGAAACCTTCAGGTCAGCAACCCTATCTTCAGGTTGGCAGTGCAGCTGGCACAAGCTGGGTTTAACCCATTGTGTCACCGCAACTCCACTGAGATAAATGGTTTTGATGGGCTTTAACTGTTTTAATGTTTTAAGTGGATTATGCAAAATGCTTTTCTAATTTTTGTATTTCAGACTGCTTTAGCTATATTGTTTTTAATGTGTAGTGTAAGATGGTTTGGGTACTATATGGGAAATGGAGGATTTAACTACCTGATTAAATATTAATTCCAGTGTCAGGCTTTATGTCTCTCATTGCTAAGGAATGCCAATGGGTGCTTGTTGTTGCAGTCATGTGTTGCAATGCATATTAGAATTCATTTTTCTGATTTCTTCAACAGAATGTTTAAAAACTTGCTGAAGGAAGTTAGAATATATGCACAGAAGTTTATTGACAGAGGGAAAGATTTTAACTTGGAGCTAGCAATTAAAACCAGGATTATATCAGATGGGCTGAAATACTCCTTGGCTACAGGGAACTGGGGAGACCAGAAGAAAGCTCATCAGGCCAGAGCTGGAGTATCTCAAGTAAGCTTTCTTCCAGTCTATTTTGTTTATTTGAAAAGATGATGTTTCTGTTGTTTCACTGGAATTTTGTTAAGCAACACACAATCATTTGGTTTGTTGGTTGAAATCATTGCATGAAATTTTATTTTATATGGTTCTCTTTCTTCAAGAGAAATAATCCATTCTGGGTTGCTGTGAGTCTTCCAGCCTGTATGCTATGTTTCAGAAGCACAACCTCTGAGGATGCCTGCCATAGATGTAGGCAAAATGTCAGGAGAGAATGCTTCTGGAACATGGACAGTGGAAAACTCACAGCAACCCGGTGATTCCAGCCATGAAAACCTTCGATAACCCATTCTGTTCTCAAAAGTCTTGTAAGTCCTTCTTCTGCATGAATTGCTGCCTCTGTCACCTCTTTCCCTTCTTTATCCATCCATTGCTCTGTTCTGAGCTTCGCTTCTAATGATCTCAGCATTTCTGCTCTTAGATTCCCCTTCCCTTTGGCAGCATCACCATCCTTATTCTTCACTATCCCTTTGAAATAGAACATTCATCCAAACAGTTTTGGATGCCAGCTGCATTTTGTATCAGTATGGTGACTTTTCCGCCCCATCCCACAAGAGAAGTCAAATTTCTGGAAGTTTTGAAGCACTGGGGAGGGAGAGAAGTCTCTATTTGGGCAGGGCAATTGAAATTTCTGGGGAAAAAGTATAATTGCAATATAGTTTACTAACCTTAATCCCTTTGGAACATAAAATTACTGTGTTTAATTTTATTTGATGCAAAGTTCTCATGTTTTGAATATTAAAAGTATGGTTAATGCCAGGAAGTTGTTACAAATGAAAGATACAATTAAAAAAATATTTGTCTCACCAATAAATCTAACAAGTCTTAAACTCTATAAAGAACATCTGAACTGCAAGGGAAAAGTTTGATTTTTGCCAGTTTATGTGGAGGAGGCAAACAATAACAACTCAAAACCAACAACAAACCAAAACCCAACAATAACCTATGACAGAAAAAAAATCATTAGAATGAGCAAAATTAAGAAATTGATTTAGTCTCTTTACTCTGCCATAATGTCAAGCATGTGTAGAGCACTCATTCCCATAAAAAGAACCGAGAAAAGAAAACCAAGTCCAGGAATTGCAACGATCTTACATTGTACATAGTTATATACTAATCCTCCTAGTGATTTTTTTATAAACAGTTTTGGGAAGTAAATATATGAAAACCTTCCATGAATAAATGAAAAACTGATCTTAAACATTTAATTTATCTTAATAAAGTAAAATATTCTATAATCTATCTTTTCATTTTGGAGAAAATAGTTTTGAAAGAAGAAAAGCTTGGAAAGATGAAATCCCACCCTCCCATTTTTCCTGGTTTTTTTCACCCTTTTGTTCTTCACATTTCTACATCCCAGTCCACCTCTGCAGGAGATACAAAATAATATTTTGTGATAATTGAGGGATGGCTGAGGAGTCAGCTAGATTTGTGTTGTCTTCAGGCAGTGTCCTTAGTTTTAACAGAAGTCTGGATTTCCTTCTTCTGTGTTGTAATTCATAGTCAGGACTGCTGACCGAAAGGTCGGCAGCTCAAATCTGGGGAATGGAGTGAGCTCCCACCTGTCAGCTCCACCTTCCCATGCAGCGACATGAGAGAAGCCTCTCACAGGATGGTAAAACATCCAGGAGTCTCCTGCGCAACATCCTTCCAGATGGCCAATTCTCTCACACCAGAATAGACTTGCAGTTTCTTAAGTCGCTTCTGACACAAAAAGAAGTTTATAGCAGAAGCTGTCAAGCAGATTTATTATAATTTTATTAATACCAGGAAATTGGTCAGAGTTTTCTTTTGTCTGCTATAACAGTGGAACTATAAATTGTACATTTTAACAAATCAAACTTCAACTGTAATCTGCCAGACAGTTGAGTCCATATTTGCTATCTGCTGCCATTTGCTCATTTGCTGCCTCTGAAGTTATTTCTATTCATCTTGTAAACTGTAATGCTTATGTTTCATATGATAAATGCTTCAAATTAATGTCCACAATAATTCTTGCTTTAGGAAGGTAGTCTTTTTTTTTTACTTTGTCAAGGTCTAAACTATGTGTCTCATGTTTACACCTAAACGTTTTCTTGGTTGCATTCCTTTTGAAGGTCTTGAACCGACTCACCTTTGCATCTACGCTTTCCCACTTGCGTCGTTTGAATTCCCCTATCGGCAGAGATGGTAAATTAGCAAAGCCCAGGCAATTACACAACACATTGTGGGGAATGATCTGTCCTGCCGAAACCCCAGAGGTAATGAACAGATTAGATCAAAATAAGTGTATAACGTGTGTATATGACTGTGTACCTATCCATATATTTTCCTCTGCAGTGGCAGTTTTATTTTTAGGCTTTGTAATGAAACTTGATTATCTAAAAAAAAATGTTTTTTACATCAAACCCTCAGGCTTCTCAAAGTTAATATATTTCTGTTACTGATCTATACATTGAAGAACCTTAACTTTGAGAAGCCTGAGGGTTTGATGTAAAAAACAATTGCCTGCCATTCATTATTAGTCTTCTCTTACATTTCAAAGTAGAATGCTGAGCAAGTTTTAGGATAAATCCTTAAGCAGGGTGACAGTGAGGTCCAATAGCCAAGGCACTTGCTTTCTGAGCAGAATATATAATTTCAAACTTACAAAAAATTCTGCATATTGTGGAACTTCCATATCATGCAATTTTTTTGCACTATGGTTAGTTGAGGCTTTTTAAAACATAAATTTGGTTTGATAAATAAGGTACAGATTGGAATGTCTTATGGATATGAAGATGATTGAGTTACAAGAAATGACGTGTTTTCTCAGGGTCATGCTGTGGGACTTGTGAAGAATCTTGCTCTCATGGCCTATATTTCTGTGGGATCCCAGCCATCCCCTATTCTGGAATTTTTAGAAGAATGGAGCATGGAAAACCTGGAAGAAATCTCTCCAGCAGCCATTGCAGAGTAAGTATAAAAGGGAGTTGAATCTCAAGAAACTCCCCGTAGCTCAGTCTGGGGACAGCCTTCTCATATAGCTTTTTCTTCTCTTTAGTGCTACAAAGATCTTTGTAAATGGATGTTGGGTTGGAATTCACAAAGACCCAGAACAACTGATGAATACTCTGAGAAAATTGCGTCGTCAGATGGACATCATTGTGTCAGAGGTGGATATTGGATTGTGATTTTAGTTCTACAAGATGGAATGCAATACATGCAAAATTAATTAGTGTATAAACATTGTGCTTGATACAGATATTGTTGATAAGATTGGTTTGGTTTGTTTGGAATGAATGCATTTACAAATGAAAATTTGTATATTAAATGTCTTCTGCTAAAAAACTAGTTTTTGGCTGATCTGTAGTTATATCATTGTTTTTGATATGAGTATTTACTTATATAGGTGTCAATGATCAGGGATATCCGAGAGCGAGAAATTCGCATTTACACTGATGCTGGCAGGATTTGTCGGCCACTTCTGATTGTGGAAAAACAAAAGTTGCTTCTGAAGAAGAGGCATATTGACCAATTGAAGGAACGTGAATATAACAACTACAGGTAGGATACTCCTGATGGCATTTTGTTTGCTTTTGAAGGAAAGTATACTTGCCTTTTTATTTTCCATCAGCATTTGTGATAGCTTCATGGCAAGGGAAGCAGTTTGATGTGATAATTAGAAAAGGGCTTTGGAGAGGGAAGTTGCATTACCCAATATGTGCATTACAGCGCTACAAGTAAACAGGTAGGAGTTAAAAGGTTATCCTGTATCAGTCACCTGTTATGTATGAGAACTCAAAGCTTCTCATCCGGAATATGATTTTTTGCTGCTGTTGTTCAAGTAGAGTTTGACATATGGCAATCGTATCAGAGTTTTCCGACAACATTTTTTTCCGAAGAGATCTGTCATTTCCTTCCTCTTGGTCTGAATCAGTGTGTTGTGCCCAAGGATTTCCATGAATGCATGCAGACTGTAACACTGATGACATTATGTAACATTTCCATTTCAGCTCCAAAACTAAGCCAGGATCTTACAGCCGTTTGGACTCTTTGACACCGGTTACTATTTCTTTGCCTTGTCGAATTTTTCTCGCTTCAGAGATAACTTTTTTCTGTTCCTGGTTTGAAAGTGTTATTTCTGTTTAGTTGTATGGTACTTACTTTGAAAATAGTTGTTTTACTCCAGAAACTTCATTTTTGTGATTGCCACAAGCTATGCTGAGTTAGTTGAGACTTGATGAGATATTCATTGAAAAATTATAGCAAAATGTGCTGCAGGATGTTCTGCAAAAACAAAGCGTTTGCAATTTAATAAATCTTTTCCATGATTTATGATAGAAGCAATTAGAAAAATACACTTATAACCCAGGAATAAAAATTGTGTTGCAATGCTGTAACATGCTGGCTCTCTAGTGTGATTTTGGGTGTGGCATACTTGGTGTCCTAAACATTTCACTTTATGTCAAATCTGACTACCTTTCTTGCAGCCCCTTCTGAGGTTAATTTGGATGTATTGTAGAAGAACTTATGCAGCATAAATTCAGTATGACTTTTTGTTTATACTAGTTTTGCTACTATTTTGGAGAGGCCTGCAATAAAGGCAGTGTCCTGACTCAGCATGTGTTTTTGGGCTGTGTTAATTGTTCTATTTGATTCTTATCCAAAATGACAACTGTGGGGCAACTAACCAGAGTTTCTTGCTTGAATAATCATCCTGTTACAAAACAGACTAATGGCACCATGCTGAACCAGACTGCTCCTGGCAGCAAAGATTTAATATTTCAGCCATCAATATTGCTGTGTGCTAACTATGAACTTTTTTTGAACTTCTGGATACAATATTTATTTCTTTGTCTGGATTTCAGAAGGAGTCTGTTGCTTTGTCATACTTCTCTAACAGTAGGGTTGGATTAGTGTCTCAGTCTACAAATTTTCATTGTCAAGGAAGTGGGTACATGCATATAGCTGTTATTCACTGCCTACGAAAGAGATACAGGTTGAGTATTCCTTATCTGAAATGGTTAGGACCAAAAGTATTTTGATATTATCCCCAGACTTTGGAATACACTACCTATATTTGCATGTACATACATATTTAAATATTTTGGAACTGGGAGCAAAGTATAAACATGAAATTCATCACTTTGAGGGTGTGGTAGAGAGTCAAAAGTTCTCTCTCACTTTGTCTCAATGTGGGAAGCAAGCAATTTGCAGTTAAAAGCTGGTTTTGGAGCTCTGAAATTGGTAGTAACTCCTCGGCGTAGAAGGAGATGAAGAATGATCCATATGAGCCAAGATGCATCTTAGTGATCCGTGAATCCAGAAGGGAATATTGGTCACACATAAGACAGAGACTCGGACTGCCATCTTAGCTTCTTTGTGAAATTTGCCCCAGCTTTCAAGCAGTCCTTCCATTAGTATAATAATTCGACTTGAAAAAAGAGTGAAAATTGGGAACCTCCTCAATTTGTGTCAAGTTTTTTTACTTCCCAATTAACTTTGTCTACATTGAACTAGAGAATTTAAGAGTGAGTATACCAGCTGGCTAACACTCCCTTCCCTCTCTTTCCTTTCACTTTTGGCTGCTGGAGGGGGGTAAAGGCCAAGCCAGTCACAAGTAGAAAAACAGTTTATTAGTAATTGGAAGACACCTCTAGACAACTCCAAAACTAAGACACGCAGAACTATAAAGATTGCATAATCAACCGTCTACATTCCAAGTACTTAGCTATAAGCTGCAGTTTATTAAAGTTTGTCTAGGAACTCTGAAATGCTATCCAGTCATTAATTAAACACAACAACAACAACAACAACAACAATAGTAACTTTATTTTTATACCCCGCCTCCATCTCCCCAAAGGAACTTGGGGCGGCTTACATGGGGCCAAGCCCAGATAGTTACAGACAGTGTAAAAGACATGACAATATAAAAACAAATCTATAAAACATATTAAAATCACATTTACAATAAAACATAGATAAAAACCAGAGAAAGTTCACAAAAATGAACTGGGCCAGAAGAAAGTGCATATAGTGAGGAATATAAACTGGAGGAGAGGTAAACAAGTTGGGATTATTATCATGAGAAAGGGGCTTGGGATGAGGTAAACATGAGAACAAAAGGACGGTATTAATATATTCTGCCAGTAAGGCAGCTCCCATCAGCAGCTATGGTGGGAAAAATGAATGGTTTTTCCTTCCCTGAATGCAGTTAACACCCTCAAAATCTTCTCTCATTGATTGAGGAATCCCACAGGACAGATAGTGAGGCTTCAGGGGTAAGGAAAGGAGAAGGAAGTCCTAATGTTTGAGTAGAAATAGCGACTCTGGTGACATCAAGACACCGCAAATTGCCAAAGTATAATGTCTAATAGCAAATTATTGTTAGCCCTGTAATAATTGAGGTCTGTTGTTTAGTTGGCAGGACTTGGTGGCCAGTGGTGTAGTGGAATACATTGACACGCTAGAAGAGGAGACTGTTATGTTGGCCATGACTCCAGATGACCTGCAGGAGAAAGGGATTGCATACTGTTCAACTTACACACACTGTGAGATTCACCCATCCATGATCCTAGGAGTCTGTGCCTCCATTATCCCATTTCCAGATCACAATCAGGTTTGTAAGACTTAGAACTAACCTCTGGCAGAGTGTGTAATGTTTTATATATGCTTAAATGTTAATAGATATGGAGAAGGTTTTTGCCACCTTATAATTTTTGTTTTTTCACCTTTATAGTCTCCTAGGAATACCTACCAATCTGCTATGGGCAAACAGGCCATGGGTGTTTATATCACCAATTTTCATGTTCGAATGGATACACTTGCCCATGTGTTGTATTATCCACAGAAGCCCCTTGTGACTACGCGATCTATGGAATATCTGAGATTCAGAGAGTTGCCAGCAGGTAGGTTTGTGAGTTGCTATTGAGCATAAGCAAACACAGTCACCTGAGCCTATTTGAGAACCATGTCAGTTCTCCACTACTATGCGCCTGGAACTGAGGAGCTGTAAGCAGATCTTGTAGTATACACATATATTTCTCCAAACCTCCTTAGATCTTGAGTTGGCAATCAGGGAGGCTGACTGCATTTCCAAGAGATCCAGACCTCTCTAGGTTCAAAAGTACAGATATCAAATATAATTGATAAACTAGATCCAGTGCTGTAGCCATTTTGATGGCAGCAACTTTGAGACTTTTAACACTGGGAATGGCAGGAGGTTTACTAATATCCTTTCACTTCTGGGGCTCCTTAAAAAACTTTATTATAATATTCCTTTGCAATTACATTTTGTTTAATGAAAATATATGCACTTCTGATCTTAACTGGAATAGCTAGCCAAGAGTATAACTATTGTTACTTTAATTTAAGATTAACTTAGTAAGTTTGATCACTTGTTTCTCACGTTTTCATTACGATAGCTCTGGAGTATTAGCTGTTTTCTATAGTTAGCTGGAAAAGAAATAAAAATTATTAAGTTTGTGATGGATCATAATAAGAAGGCAGTCATGGTTTCCCAGTCATTTTCTCTGAGCAAGGACCAGAAGACAAGTATTTGGAGAGTTCAGCAGATGGGAAAAACATTAAGTGACAGTTCTGGGGGTGGAAGGAAACATGTTCAATTGCTAGCACATTTCTTCCCAGCTTTCCCAGAGATATGACAATTCTATTTCATGAGCACACTACTAGATTTCTCCACCTGGGGGTGCTGTATACATTTTATGACTTAAAAAGTCTTGCAACTGTTGTTTATTATGGAAATCAATACTTCAGTATGGGATGTTATAGTTGTGTGCCTTCGGGTAGTTTGTGACTCATATTGACCCTAAGGCAAACTTACCATGGGGTTTTCTTGGCAAGATTTGTTGGGGGGGGGGGGCAGTGCCTTTGCCTTTGCCTTTATTGAGGATGAGAGAATGTGACTTGTCCAAGTTCCTCTAGATATCCAACACTTGAACCACTACACCACACTGGTTCTGTTATTATACGTCCTTTATACTAAGTAAGTTCTAAAAAGATTAATGCAAAAAACCAGAATAGGTGATTGTGTGAGTATGATACTGATGGATATTTGTGAATTTCTTACAGGCATCAACTCGATTGTGGCTATAGCTTCATACACTGGATATAATCAAGAAGACTCTGTTATCATGAATCGTTCTGCTGTTGACAGAGGCTTTTTCAGGTCTGGCTATGCTAAAATTGAGGATCCATATGTAATCCTTAGAGTACAGTGTTCCCTCACTTATCGCGGGGGTTTCGTTCCAGGACCTTCCGCAATAAGTGGAAATCCACAAAGTAGGGGCACTATTTTAATTTTAATATTTATACATTATTTTAATAGTTATGTGGCCTTTTCCCCCCTTGCAAGCCCCAGGGAGCTAGTGAACCCTTCCCTACCAGCGCCAGCTGGGCCCTTGCTCTGGACCTGCCATGTTGCCCTGCCGGATGAGTGAGCATGGGATGGTGGGTGAGAGAGTGAAGGCCAGCGGCGGCAGCAAGAGCCTGGAAGAGGCGGCCAGGTCTGGCTTCTTCCTCCGCTCCAGCTGGGCCACGCCGGGAAACATGGAGGACTCGGAAGAGGGGGCGGGACTCGTGGAGGACACATAACAATTAAAATAATGTTTAAATATATCCCAGTTTCCCCGCGAAAAAGCGCGTCCGCAATAAGCGAACCGCGAAGTATCGGGGGAAACACTGTATATCTAAAATAATTTCATATGCTTTCTTGAATCACGTCTTGCAGTTCTACACAAAGATATTGTCCTTCTAGTAGGCCAGCACATCTAAATCTTTTTCATCTTTGCTATGTTTCTTGGACTTTTTCTGACCTGGATGTTGGTGAGGGTGTAGGCATATTTTGGGAGCACTGTGTACATGCAGGTTGCTAGGCAGTCCATCTAGGCCAGTGCATTAACAAACAGAATCCAAGGAGATATTTAAAGCAGAGAGAGGAAAACCTTGGGGCAGGCACATGGACATGACTGTAACTGTCATTGAATTGCCGATCACTTTACAATCCCAGATCTTATTCTTCTGTGGAAAGATTTCTTTGCTGATAGAGGTGTATTTTAGCATGTTCCCCTTAATTAAATTCATATTGCACTCTCCTTTTCCTGCTTCTTCACTTTACCATGTCATGTTAAATCATGCCCAACTATACCCATCATCTGAAATGAAAGAATGCTATTGGACATGGATCTGATGGTATTTTAATTTTTTTCCACCAGGTCTGTGTTCTATCGTTCATACAAAGAGCAAGAATCCAAGAAAGGATTTGACCAAGAAGAAGTGTTTGAGAAGCCTACTCGTGAAACGTGCCAAGGTAAGTGTAGACATAACGACAGTTCGAAATTGGGCTAACAGGTGACTGCTCTGTATTGGAATTTTATAATTATATTCCTATAAAATTGCAGAGAACAGTTTATAGTTCTCAATCTGTTCTGTTGGCATAGAGCCCCATGAACAAATCTCTGGCACAAGGTTATTGCTAATATGGTTCATGGCAGTTCAGTAGTTCTTGAATCATGGGAAACTTTCAAATGGTCCCTAACAGATTGTCAGTAAAAGTAATAGAAATAACTTCTAAAGAACCAAAGATTTCTTTCAGGTTGGTTTGCATAAATCTGAAGTGGCATCTCCATGCCCCCCCCAAATATATACACACTTCCTTTCCCAGTGCTTGCATGCATGTAAAGTTTTTTGAGATTTCATGGATTGTTGCCACAAAATATAGTGCATAAATAGAGTTCCAATTCAGAGCTTTCCAATTTAGAAAATGTGCTGAGTTTTCATCTGAGTTTACCTACCACATTTGCTGAAGGGGAACATAAATTTTTGCCCTATTTATAATGTGTGTGTGTGTGTGTGTGTATATATATACACACAAACTAAATATATATGTATTATTTATGTATTAATAAAGTATGTATTATGCTAAGCCATTTATAAGGTAAAGGTTTTCCCCCCGACATTAAATCCAGTCGTGTCCGACTTTGGGGGTTGGTGCTAATCTCCATTTCTAAGCCAAAGAGCTGGCGTTGTCAGTAGACACCTCCAAGGTCATGTGGCCAGCATGACTGCATGGAACGCCGTTACCTTCCTGCTGGAGCGGTACCTATTGATTTACTCACATATGCATGTTTTCGAACTGCTAGGTTGGCAGAAGCTGGGGCTAACAGTGGGAGCTCACTCCACTCCATGGATTTGAACCACAGACCTTTCAGTCAGCAAGTTCAACAGCTCAGCGGGGGCTCCCGGTGTATAGATGACATGTGTAGACAACAGCAAAATGGGAAATTTCTGAGTCTCTGAAGGGCTTATAATGGTCATGCACAGCTTAGTTAGTTGGTTGAATGTTATGTAGGGCTGATCTGAGCACACTGTTTCTGTTTCACTTCTGTAGGGATGAGGCATGCCATCTATGACAAACTGGATGATGACGGCTTAATTGCACCTGGTGTGCGTGTATCGGGGGATGACGTCATCATTGGCAAGACAGTAACTTTGCCGGAGAATGAAGATGAACTGGAAAGCACAAATCGCCGTTACACCAAGCGAGATTGCAGTACTTTCCTGCGCACTAGTGAAACTGGCATTGTTGATCAAGTCATGGTTACCTTGAACCAGGAGGGATACAAGTTTTGTAAAATTAAGGTGAGTGTAGTAGAGATAGTCTGTCAGCAAAGATAAAGCCAGCAATGAGGCTGAACAACTGATTGTCTTCTTGTGTCTGCAGGTGCGCTCTGTAAGAATCCCACAAATTGGAGACAAGTTTGCCAGCAGACATGGTCAGAAAGGTACCTGTGGTATCCAGTACAGACAAGAGGTAAAAGCCTCCAGTTGTGTTTGTATGATAGGAAAGAGAATCATATTCAGAAAATCATTCTGGATTTATTGCCCTTTGTTTTATTTAGAATTAGCTTGAGGACCCGGTGGTGCCCAGGTTATTTGAAAAGGCATTATTTGTCTTCTATTATGTATTCTATTGGAGTGGGTAAACTACAATTCCCAGAATCATGGGTCAATCCTCCCCAAACCCTGCCAGTACTCAAAGTTGGCCATTTTGGGTCTGTGTACCAAGTGTGGTCCAGATCAGTCATTTGTTGGGTTCAGTGGTCTTTGGATACAGGTGAACTACAACTCCCAAAATCAAGGCCCATTCCCACAAATCCCTGTAGTATATTCAGTTGGTCATGAGGCTTCTCTGTGCGAAGTCTGGTCCTGGCCCATTGTCGGTGGGGGGGGGGGGGGGGTCACTGTTTCTCTGGATGCAGGTGAACTATAAGTCCCTTTCCCGCAAACTTGTCCAATATGTTCTATTGGTTATGGGGACTCTGTGTGCCATGTTTGGTCCTGGTCCATCATGGGTAGGGTTCAATTGCAGGTGAACAATAAATCCCAGTACCCACTACTCCCAAATGTCCAGGCCAATTCCCCTCAAAACCCACCAGTATTCAAATCTGGGCATATCAGGTATGCATGGCAAGTTTGGTCTAGACCCATCATTGTTGGGTTCATAGCGTTCTGGGTGTAGGTGAACTACAACTCCTCTAAATTCTCCAGTAGGAGTCACAGTGCTCTGACTTGATACAGGGTGAACTACAACTTCCACCATGTGGAGTCAATTGCTCAAACTCCTCCAGGAAATTTAGTTGGTGCTCAGATCTGCTCTGTTTGTTATGCAGACAGATTTGAAAGGGAAGGGCAATAGGCGGGGTCATGCAAATTTCACACCAATGAAGAATCCTGGGTTGCCTGCCTGTGGTGGAGGAAAATGCAAAATCTAGGATGAAATGGTCCCCAAATGAAAACATTCCTTGGGTGGTGGCTCTTAGTGTTTGGGAAGGACTTTGGCAGGGTTTGGGCTCCATGTTCATGGAGCTTGCTGTAACCGCAATGTCAGTGGAAAAGAGTGACTTGGTGGCTCCTCAGCATTCAGTACTAAAGTCTGTTTGTGGAGGCCAGAGGCTGTCTGTGTGAGCAGATACTCGTGCCACATACACACATATGGGTTTTCACTTTTATTATGGATATAGATATAGATATAGAAGATAGAAGATATAGATAGATATAGATACTAGCAGGTACCCGTCAATGCCCAGGTTGGACTTTTCTCATTTTTTGTTTTTGGATATTTGAATGGTCCCATTAGAAAATGCATAAAGATGTGAGTGAACTACAACTCCCATCATCCCGACCAGTTCCCCCAAACCCCACCAGCAGTTGGCCATGGTGGGTATGTGTGCCAAGTTTGGTCCAGATCCATTATTGGTGGGGTTCATAGGGCTCTCTGGATAGGAGGTGAAATACAACTCCCAGAACCCTCTTTCATTGTCCCCAACCTTTCCAATATTTAAAGTTGGTCATGCTGGATATGTGTGTCAAGTGATTCAGATCCATTGTCGGTGGGAGTCACAGTGCTCTCTGGATGTGGGAGCTATCTTGGAAAATAGATACATACATACATATTTTGACTTTTATTATATTCATAAAAGATAGATACATTGATTGTCCTCATTTTACTAAGGGTAGTGAGTGGTGGTGATCAGCCCTCAGGGCCGGTTGATCCTTGTAAGCCTACCAGAGCTGGCCAATCAAAATGGCTTTATGGTCCTCGTGGGTGACCTGCAAGTGTGACACTACTGAGAAAGTTCTTCCCTTTATGTTGCTTGGCTCCGAGCAGGATCTTGAAGAGAGGAAGGATCACACAAAAGAATACGTCATTGTAATGGTATTAGACTTAGGACACCTAGAGCTCTGAGAAAATTGGACCTGGAAATGTACCTGAAGCCAGTGCATTAAAAATACACTCTAAAGCTTCATATACTGTTAGCAGTCAGCCCTTGTTAAAAGTTGGGTTGTAGAATTCTAGCTAACTGAAAATCTCTGGATCAGATTCACAGCCCCATGAGCAATGTTTACAAATACAGGAAAAGCAGAGCACACTAAAAACAAAATTTCACACAACACACAAGAGGAAATTCCAAAAGGATCAAACGCCTGCTGGAACAAAAAATATTTTTTCAGCTTGCCCAGCGACATTGTGCATACTGTGTTGAAAAGAAGACATGATTGTAATCTTCAAGATCTGTTTTGTTGCTCTTCTTTTGAAGATAGGAAGCATGACCGTCATCTTCCTTTGTTTTCTCTAGGATATGCCCTTCACCTGTGAGGGAATCACCCCTGATATTATCATCAATCCCCATGCCATCCCTTCACGTATGACAATTGGTCACTTGATTGAATGTCTGCAAGGGAAGGTAAGAACCTGTGGCCACTTTGGAGTTGAGGTCCCCCCCCACCCCGGTCTTACTCTGTTTGTGAGCTTCCACGGTCGGAACACTTGGTTAATCACTGTTGGAGACAGAATTATGGACAAAGAATTAGTGCTTGAACCCGAATTCAGCATATCTAGCCTTTGCGAGGCAGGCAACCTGACTTCAATCTCTTGTTGTAAATTGGACTGTGTTTACTTTGTAATACAGAGTTAAAGCCACAATTCAGAGCTAATCTGGGTGCAGGCAAAGACTTGAATCCATTCTGCGTGAATCTTGACTTGACAAGCCAGATACCTGTAGCTCCTCTTTAAACATTTTCCTTATATTTTAATCAGTCTTTTCCTTATGTAAGTTCAGAACATTTTAAATAGAGCATCTCCTCATGTTTGGTGACTCAATGAGCATCACACCCAGGAAAATACTGAACAAGAGCTTGCCTATGTCTTAGTCCAATGATTTGTCTCTACTACACTGTGCTGCCTTTTACAACTCTAATTTATTATTGCAATAGCAGTAAGATATCAGAATTCTGTTTTGCCCTTTTTTCATTCTAGGTGGTTGTTCTATTCAGTAAAAGTAATATCCTTACTTCCTCTTTTAGGTGTCTGCAAACAAGGGAGAAATAGGTGATGCCACACCTTTCAATGACGCGGTCAATGTGCAGAAGATTTCAAATTTGCTCTCTGATTATGGTTACCATCTGAGAGGAAATGAGGTATATGCTGATCTCACTAGCAATTACATTCCTGACTGTGCCCTATCATTCATCAGATTTTTCACTACCATTTGGGTGTTCATTCAATATTTTTTTTTCTTTAGGTTTTGTACAATGGCTTCACAGGTCGCAAAATAACATCGCAGATTTTTATCGGTCCTACTTACTACCAGAGGTTGAAACACATGGTAGATGATAAGATTCATTCTCGTGCCAGGGGGCCGATTCAGATCCTCAACAGGCAACCTATGGAAGGTCGATCGCGGTATGTTTATTTGCTTTTAGCTTGCCACTGGTGCAAGAAAAAAATGCATCATTGAGCATTGAAACTCCATTACTCTTGAAATCTTTTGGTGTCTCAGATTTTCTCATGGGCTTTGCCTATGCTTTTTCTCACATTTTCCATATGTGCAAAAGGATAAATTGCTGTAAAAAAGCAAATTAAAAACAGAAATCCTCACGAAAATGGATCCTCATACATTTTACAAATTATGTCTTACATACCAAAACAAATTTGTTCTAATGATTTTACAAAGAGTATCCCTTCTGATTCCCTTTCATGCATTTTATATTTAGAACTTCTATATAGAGAACGAGTATCTTGAGGTACTCCTATGGGGTTTTTCCAGGTGTTCTGTAAAAAAAACAGCATTTATTGCATCTAGTCCAAATGTTGCTCCAGTAGCTTCTTACATTATTGGGAACTGTGAGGCACATTGGTAGCCTTCCAGTTTGGAAAAAAAATTGGAATCATGTGTTTTTTCTTTTTCTCAGTGATGGTGGCCTCCGTTTTGGAGAAATGGAACGAGACTGCCAGATTGCTCATGGAGCAGCCCAGTTCCTAAGAGAAAGGTTGTTTGAAGCATCAGACCCATATCAGGTTCACGTGTGCAACCTCTGTGGCTTAATGGCAATTGCAAATACCAGGACGCACACATATGAGTGCAGGGGCTGCCGGAATAAGACACAGGTATGTAAAAAGTTGATGGAAGTGGCCCCTTCTACACTGCCATATAAAATCCAGATTATCTGCTTTGAACTGGATTATATGGCAGTGTAGACTCCAATAATCCAGTGTAAAGCAGATAATGTGGATTACTCCTTTTGATTATCATCCCAGTCTGGCTTTCGGATGTGGCTCTCTTTTTCCTTCAGATATATATTTACAACTCTAATTATTGCAATAGCAGTAAGATAACTGAATTCTGTTTTGAAAGAATAAATTGTTTTTGCAATATATGTCTGAATATACCCCCTTTCCCTTCTAGATGGTGGTCCTATTTAGTAAAAGAATATATATATGTATGTTTCTCACCAGTGTCATATGGTTGCCATTCCACTTATACTAAAGAAAGATCTTCTTCATTTCCCACAACTTACCATGTCAGTGAAGCTGGTTTTAATTTGGTGGCTTTACTGGTTCTGCCAGAATTGATCACTATATTGCCCCATATAAACCGCCCAGAGTCCCTTCGGGGAGATGGGGCGGGGTATAAAAATAAAGTAGTAGTAGTAGTAGTTGTTGTTGTTGTTGTTATTATTATTATTATTATTATTATTATTATTATTATTATTATTATATTACTTCTGTTGTTTTCTGTTAGTGTTAACTTTTGCTCGCCGTGTTTATTCATTGTGTGAGCTGCCTTGAGTCTAAAAGGGTCACATTAAAGTACAGTATTTTTAACGAAGTAAGATTTCTTTGTAATATTTGTCAACCTTCCCTTTTCAGATTTCTCTGGTGAGAATGCCGTACGCCTGTAAGCTCCTCTTCCAAGAGCTGATGTCCATGAGTATTGCACCTCGAATGATGAGTGTGTAGCCTTCGGGAAGTTCCCCCGTTTTTTAGCCACAGTGTAGTTTTTACCCAAGCTTTTTAGGTGCAAGCTTCTCTTAAATGTTTTTTCCCCCAAATTTGAATATCTTTGTGGTTAAGGTTTTCCAATTGTTCTGTGTATGTGCTATTTTGTTTTTGTAAATAGAAATAAAAGCTTTACTCTCATGTATACACTTGTCAAATATTTTATTGTTACTCAGCAAAAAAAAAACATATTCAAGGAGTTAGTGTATGGAGAGGTATGAATAATAAGAAAGAAAAACAATTTTCCAGAAGATTAACATAACCTTGGCATAGATTAGAGCTTCTACCTCTCTGTGTTCAATATATAAGCTTCACCTTTCAGAGCTCAGCGCTGTCACCTGAGGGAAAAAAAGACAGCATTATAAACCAAAGATTCTGTTTTCTTTGAAATACACACAAAAGAAGTTATGATAGCCTATAAGTAGTTCAATTATATTTAGGGAAACAGATAACCCTTCACTTTTACAGATTTATTTGGGCGACTAAAATGATTAAGGGTCTGGAGAACAAGCCCTATGAGGAGCGGCTTAAAGAGCTTGGCATGTTTAGCCTCCAGAAGAGAAGGCTGAGAGGAGACATGATAGCCATGTACAAATACGTGAAGGGAAGTCATAGGGAGGAGGGAGCAAGCTTGTTTTCTGCTGCCCTGCAGACTAGGACACGGAACAATGGCTTCAAACTACAGGAAAGGAGATTCCACCTGAACATCAGGAAGAACTTCCTCACTGTGAGAGCTGTTAGACAGTGGAACTCTCTCCCCCGGGCTGTGGTGGAGGCTCCTTCCTTGGAGGCTTTTAAGCAGAGGCTGGATGGCCATCTGTCGGGGGTGCTTTGAATGCGATTTCCTGCTTCTTGGCAGGGGGTTGGACTGGATGGCCCATGAGGTCTCTTCCAACTCTACTATTCTATGATTATTCACAGATTTCATTAATATGTTCTCTTTAGAAATCTCAAGATCCTCTAGAGCAGGCATGGGCAAACTTTGGCCCTCCAAGTGTTTTGGACTTCAATTCCCACAATTCCGAATTGTGGGAGTTGAAGTCCAAAACACCTGGAGGGCCGAAGTTTGCCCATGCTTGCTCTAGAGTAATTCTATAATCAATGTTTTCTGGAATACTTGGAGATTCCTACACTTTTTTGGGCTTTTGTGGATCGTCCAGCATAGTTGTATGGTCAGCTTCTGGCAAGTGTTGACTATAGAGTAAACACAAAAACCTCCAGAGATGTTTTCTCTAGTAAAAAACATTTATTCATTTATTCATGGTTCTTCCACTTTCATGGGGTTCTGCACCTCTAAACCCAGCAAATGGGGATAGCTGATTATATCAGTAAAGCATCCCTCATGCAAAATTATATTTAGATTGCATGTATGATAACAAGATTACTTCTCTAGGACAGTGATGGCGAACCTTTTAGAGACAGTGTGCAAAATGGGGGAGGAGGGGGCAGCAGAGCGAGCAGAGGTGGACAAGCAAGCGATTGGGCAAGTGAGGGACAAGAGGGTGGGCGAGTGATGTGTGGCATGTGCCAGGAGGGCACTGTGTGCCCCTTATGGCAGGGATGCCCCTTATGGCACGCGTGCCATAGGTTCGCCACCACTGCTCTAGGGTTATTGGGGACAAAGTAGTGTTGAACTTTTAGCAAGCCCATCATCTGAATGCATTTCATGCCACCTCTGAAGCCTATGATCTCCTGATGTACTGCAACCAAGATAAGGAGAAACTCCTTTTCTGCTTCCCATTTCTTCCCTGGGACCTTTCTTCATAGCTTCATAGACAGCAATGAATTCCACTTTCTTCAGGAATCTCTCATGTGTCTACTGTGAGAGATTCCTTCAGTTCACCATCTGCTACTAAGAACAATAATTTAAAGCTTTCTTTTCGTTCACAAACCTGATTTTTGGTTCATGATACAGTGATATTGCTATAAGTCAGCAGACTTATCTCTTATCTAATATCTACATTTCATTTCTAGCACAACAAAAGACAAACATAGACTACCTACCTTTTTTGGTAGGTATTTCATTTATAGAATTAACAATAGTAATTTTTGCAGAGGCTGTGGCTTCTCCTTTAGAATTCGATGCATGGCACTCATATTCTCCAGCATCATCTTCACTCAAGGGTGAGATCTACCAAAGCAAAACCATAGTTAATAGTGTTGTCGAAGGCTTTCATGGCCAGGATCACAGGGTTGTTGTATGTATTCCGGGCTGTATGGCCATGTTCCAGAAGTATTCTCTCCTGATGTTTCGCCCACAGGCATCCTCATCCTTTTGATTAGTTTGAGAGATGTAGGAAGAAACACTGCACAGAACCATGTCTTAAAACTATGAGACAGTATGTTGTATTTGCTATTTCCCCCCTAGTAACTATGTGTAGGAAATATTCGGAAGTTGCTAGAGGCTATTCTTCCTAACTTTTAACGTGGTCTCAAAATTACTTTTTAATGGTAGGAATCCAGAGTGCTCCATGTGGGAACAGTAGACATTACCTCTTGATTCCCATCCACCAGAATTCCTATATATCAGTGGTTACCAACCTTTTTTTTTTTTTACCAGTGATCACTTGACTAGGCATGGTCCGTGGGACATTCCAATGGTTTAGTAACTGTGAGACCGCTATCACTGCTATATATGCTACTAGCTGTGCCCGGCCACGCATTGCTGTGGCGTTGTCTGGTGGTGTTGGTGAGAAATTGTTGAGGTAGTGGTGGTATTCCTTCTACCATGCAGGAGGACACAATCCAAGCACTCCTGACAGATGGCCATCCAGCCTCTACATAATGATGATGATGAAGATGAAGATGATGATGATGATGATGATGATAATAATAGAAGCATAGAATCCAAGAGTTTGCAGAGGGCCATCCAGCCCAACCCTTTCTACTATGCAGAATCCAAGCATTCACAACACATGGACAACGTATAAAAACTATACACTACTACACAGGGACATAGACCCCCTCTACCCTCACCACTTACACAGTACACAAACAACCAAATGCATACTAAACATAAAGACAACCATACAACAGACATTCAATACCACCACTACCTCAACAAGTTCTCACCAACACCACCAGACAACGCCACAGCAACGCGTGGCCGGGCACAGCTAGTAAGATTATAAATGGGTAATATAGCTGTGTGGAAGGGCCTTGAGTCTACACTGCCATATAATCTAGTTAAAATCAGATAATCTGTATCTTATAGGCAGTGTGGAAGAGGCCTGAGGCCTAACTGTGCCTGTCCCCTGGGCTGAGTAGGTTGCTAGGAGACCAAGTGGGCGGAGCTTAGCCATCTAACTGGCAGCAATTGGATAAAAACAATTATTCCTTTCCCTCTAATTAGGACTTTATTTTTCTTTTCTTTTTGTTGTATCAACCTAGAGCTGTGGATGATGGGTTGTGTTGTCAAATTTCGAGGTTGGGGGGCTTGTAGTTTTGTTGTTTTGTCCGGTGCCCTGATTCCATCAGTCTTTTATATATATAGATTGCGTATCTTCCCCCAAATGTCATACAGTGACACCTGCAGGCTGAGCATATTGGGCTGTTTACCAGCTGTTAGGATTTCTGGAAGGCCAACATATCTGGGGACCCACATGTTGAGAACCACTGCTCTATGTGAACACTGCAACATTGCACACCTTTTCCCACTGGCCTGGAAAACTGAAATGGTCTCTCATCTGCAGTAATTCAATTGCATATATCCTACACTTCATGGGAGTTGGTGGACCCTTCTTCATAAAGATTTTAAACAAATATTAGGTGGCCATATTTCAATGGTAATTTTCTGGAAGATTTGGGCCAGTGATTTTGGCCTACAACTCCCAGAAATACCAGCCAGTTTACCAGCTGTTAGGATTTCTGGGAGTTGAAGTCCAAAAACATCTGGATTGAGAACCACTGATTTGGGCACTGGTCATTAATTCTGTGATTAGATTAGAGCCTGTAGTTGCAGACAGAGAAGATACATGAAAACTGAAAATGGTTCCAGCCATTAAATACAACTAAATGTACATAAAATCAAATATATTATTGGTTGTGCTTTTTTCTTACTCAGTGTATCTATCTTGGGTCTGTTAATCTATATGCACAAGCAACATCTGTAAAGTCTCTATGTATAGAAATGCAACAGGAAAAGACCTGACACATACAATTCCAATCCTCCACTGAGTCTGAGGATCAACTGAACAATACTGGCATTCATGCATTTTACTCTACATCAGTATGCAATGTGTAAACTTTATACCATTCAGTAAGCATAGACTTGGGATCATATCATTCCCCTACTGCATCACTTTCCAGCTGGTTCTGAAATCTTAAAAGCCAATTTTCTTCCTGTTGCCCTATAAAAATTACACAAAATTGTTTCAATCACAATAGTAAAAAAACCTGCTACTTACCAACACCCACCCTGTTACTTCATGTTTCTCAGGGCCACCACGAGTCTGGATGGCCAAATTATCCCGATCCCCCGGAAGAAGTTCCATTCTCTGGACACCATATTGTCCCCTTGAAATCTGGTATGTGAAGGAAAAGGATTTATGATAGTTGTTTTTTGAAGTTATTTCTTAATTTGCCAGTACCTAATTTTGTTATCCATAGAGGTCAATGTTTAAAACAGATCTTATACACTGGGACAAGGACAACCCCAGCTCATGGAACTAGTTTCAAGATTATTTGGATCCTGACCAACATTTTCCTCTCCTCAAAACGCTGCATAGCAAAGTCTGTTTTGGAGCAGGTGAGATTCATAATCAGTTCCTGATATGTAGCAAAGATGTCACTTCTAACAAGGAAAGTAAAATACAACAAGAACCCTGTAACCATGGAACCCATATCCATGACTTCACTTACTCGCAGCCAAGGAGAAATTGTCTCTTGAGCAATTTGCTAGGTCCTCGAGGTGATTCTCTGTTATCTTTCCCCAAAATTGGAGGACGGATAAGATTCTACACCAGAAGTAAGGTAATTTAATGGCTTTCATTCACATCCATGCTTTCAGGCAACAACAGTCCAGCCAGGAATATATCCTCAACAAATATGGAACTCTTGCTGTAGTAACAACTGGATTAATAAAAGTTGTTTTTGTGAACCTAAACAAATCTTTGGATCCCACCTATAAATTGGTTGATTATGATCTTGTGGTACATAAAAAGATACCAAATATCACTTCATAGATGATGCTTGGGACCAAAAGAGGGATGTAGAGAGACAGTTTTGGCATTGCGAGTCAACTTCTGTCCCTCACTGTCTGAGCAATGTCACGAGTCAACAGGAAGGACTACAACAATATCTTATAACACTCAGGTGGAGTGTAAAGCTCCACAAATATAAATTTACTGGGCTTCTGCAGTAATTGGCAGCCTGACAAAGCTGAGACCTGCTCCCGAGGATCAGAAATGCCTAGGAAACAGCAGGGCTTCTTTGGCAACATTCCCAAAAAGTACTTGATCTGACACAACTGTCATTTACACTAGCATATGTTACTTACAGGATCCCAGATCTATTATTGTTATTAGATCTAGTGTTCATGCAGGATCTCCCCGACTCTGTGGGAGAAAGGCAGTCCATCAGGGCAAGGAGAAAAACTTTCCCTATATAGACCTTATGGCCAGGAGGCTCATATGTTGGTCTACATTTGTTTCAGATCCTGGATCTATACCATAAGAAATGTTGAAGTTGATAATAATGGCCAGAATACTTTATAGTGGATTTACATCTGCAAGAGTTAACTTCCAGTTTGTAACTTCCATTTACAGTATAGGTAAAGGTAAAGGTTTCCCCTGACGTTAAGTCCAGTCGTGACCGACTCTGGGGGTTGGTGCTCATCTCCATTTCTAAGCCGAAGAGCCGGCATTGTCCATAGACATCTCCAGGTCATGTGGCTGGTATGACTGCTTATAGGACTCCTGTTATGTTACTATGTTGTAATGATGGCAAAGTGCCTGATTTGCACTGGTGTGGAATTCAAATTAGTGTGCAAGGAGTATTGGTGTGCATCGCTCACTAATACGGATTGGGTGCTCTTGCTGGTAATCCATTAAAGACCTTCATAATTTAGTAAAGGGGTCTCTAAGGCCCCTTCTACACAGCTGCATAAAATCCACATTTAACTGAATTATATGCCATTGTGGACTCAGATAATCTAGTTCAAAGCATATAATGTGGGCCCGGGCTGTGGCGCAGGCTGGAGAACAAGCCAGCTGCAACCAGCTGCAATGAATCACTCTGACCAGGAGGTCATGAGTTCGAGGGCCGCTCGGAGCCTATGTTTGTCTTGTCTTTGTTCTATGTTAAAAGGCATTGAATGTTTGCTTATAGGTGTAATGTGATCCGCCCTGAGTCCCCTTTGGGGTGAGATAAATAAATAAATAAATAAATTATCTGCCTTGATATTCTGAGTTATATGGCTGTGTGGAAAGGTCCTTAGTATCTCTGCTAAATAGGCAGGTATCTAAATTTACATACTCATATAGGTCATTCTGAATCCCTTTCGGTGTAAGAAGGGCGGGTTATAAATATAGTAAATAGATTCAATATTTTGGTGAGCATTTCTATTTGTGCTCAAAAATGAACTGGGAACCAATGTAGCTGCTACAAAAAAAAGAAACAAGTTGCATGTTCCAACCCATTGAGAATTTTGCTAGACCACGTGAATTTCTTGAAGTGTATATTAAAATATCAAAAAATATATTGTGTGCTAAAGCAATTCAACCCAAAGTTATCCAAGGAATGTGTTCCCCAGAACATGAGACATGGAGGCTTTCTGAGCAACCAAGAGCACATACCCTCTAAGGCCCCTTCTACACACCCCTATATCTCAGAATTTGATCCCAGAATATCTGCTTTAAACTGGATTATATGAACCTCCAATGCCAGATAATCTGGGATAAAATCTGTGATCAGATCTTGGGATACAGGGCAGTGTGGAAGGGACCTAAGACCCCTTCTACACTACCATACAATCCAGATTATCAAATCAGATAATCTACATTATCTGCTTTGAAATAGATTATATGAGTCTACACTGCCATGCAATCCAGTTCAAAGGAGATAATCTGGATTTTATATGGCAGTGTAGAAGGGGCATAATATTTCACAGATGAAAACTGGGATACACAAGTAACCTCAGAAGATACTCAGGATGGCAAAAGTTATTAATGAGAAACGACACAGAAGATGGGGTCAGAGGCAGCCGTTTGCTTTTCTCTGAATCTACAAGGGCAGAATTATGCCTCCCTCCCCAAGATTACAGAATGCAAACTACTTCAGCACTTTGAACTCAGTTTAAAACAAATAAACAGGGTAAATGGTGAAAGTTAGAGTGAAGAAAGGAACTAGGGCATTTTTAAAGCATCAGAAAAAGTGGGATGACAGAGGATTAATTGGGATTAGAGGTAAAGGTTTTCCCCTGTCATTAAGTCTTGTTGTGTCTGACTCTGGGGATTGGTGCTCATCTCCATTTCTAAGCTGAAGAGCCAGTGTTGTTTGTAGATGTCTCCAAGGTCATGTGGCCAGCATGACTGCGTGGAGCACTGTTACCTTCCCGTTGAAGTGGTACCTATTGATCTATGTTTGCATGTTTTTGAACTGCTAGGTTGGCAGAAGCTGGGGCTAACAGTGGGAGCTCACCCCACTCCCCGGATTCAAACTGCCAACCTTTCGGTCAGCAAGTTCAGCAGTTTAACCCACTGTGCCATCGAGAGGTCTTTAATTGGGATTGTTGTTGCCAAATCGGGACATTTTGAGGCTTTGGAAACACAGACACATTAAAAGGTGCTTCCAATCTGCAAGTCTGTTTTTAAAGAAAATGATTATCTCATTAAAACTAGGCTAGATGTCACTAAGGAGAAATCAAAAACAAGGGTTGGCAGAAACTGGGACCCAAGGACATCTGAACACAAACCTCCGGTTTTTAGTCACTACAGAATAAACCAAGGCTACTAACGTTTAATGTCATATTCTGGGCACTAAAGTCTACCAGAAATTTCCTTGGCCCTCCTTCCCTCCAACAGTCCTGCACAAATACGACCGAGTAATATCACCAGATCCCTTACGTCTTTAAATATTTTCAAAACTTCCCGAACATGCATGAGCTCACATAGTGAGTTTTACTACTGTCTCCTCTGCCCCAGAAAGGCCTAATATGGTAAACTGAATCAAGGCTTGTTTTATGAAGACAACCAGAAATGAAACCAGAACCTACTGAGGCATAAATGCCAGAAGGCAAAAGGTGGATTATATAATTCCTAATCTTTGCAGAGAAGACAATTTTCTTTTTTGCAAATGCCTGTTGTTAAGAGCTTCCCTGTCTAGCAATGTAAGTTATGCTTGCAGAGCTAAGAGGGAGTGTTTTGCTTGGCACGCACTTCAATCCACCCCTCTTGCATTCCCATTTTGTTATAACACTCTCCACTTCTGCATTTGCCATGATTATGTGATAACTTTTAAATGTGGTTAATATCTTAAATCCTCCTTCTATATCTCCCAGAATGTTATAATTACACGTAAGGCTACTGCTAGCAGAAAAAGGGCTGCTGCAAAGAACACAATCTCCTACATGGTCTGCACAAGACTCACTGAGAGCTCTGGACTGTTCTTTTGTGGATCCTATTCACCTTCACCAGATTCCCACAGGATAATGTAGTAGCACTCTGTCAAAGCTTCTATCCATTTTGGGGTGAGTTGTATAGATGTGACGCCGCGAGTGGCGCCATCTATATGTCGAACTGTAAGTTGCAAGATTTGAATTGTTGTATCATGCCTGATTTTGCCTTTACCCTGTAAATGTAGTTGGATTGATTGGTTATTTATAGCTGTCAATCAATGTTGTTTGCACCAGTTATATTGCTTCCTCGGCTCAACTGTTTGGCTCCATCTCTTCCTGGAGTAGGACAGTGTTTCCTTTTTTCATTCCACCATCAAGCTTTCTACCAGATGGACGCGAGAGAGAGACTTGGCTCTAAAAGCCCTTGATTAAGTTGCCTTTCAGCATCAATTCTGAGATTCTTACCCTTGAGATTTATGCTTCATGTTCAGGGCCAACCTGGACGACGTTGAGGAGTCTCAAGCGCCTTCAAATCAGTTCTTCGGCACCAAAGGAAGACTGTGTCTTCAAACATAGGCCATTTGGAATGAGGCTGAGGATTGCTCCGGCATTCACAGCCATTGAGAAAGAGGGAGCTGGAAAAGCTTCTCAGCTGCAGAGCTCCTTGGACTTAAGACAACCAAAGACTGTAATGTATTTTCCTTTACCACTTTGAAACTTCCAGTTTATTGCCTTAAAGGGATAACCTTATGTGAACAATAAAACCAGTTTTGAGTTATCTACAGTGTTTTGGTCCTTGGGAGTTCCAGTTTCCCTAAAGGAGGGCAAGAAGCAATCCCCTGGGGAAAGATGTCACGTCCATGCCTCTTTCGCTAAGAGTTACAACCCCAGGCGTGACAGCACAATAGAACTTCCTTGTGGATTGTTTTCAAAATGTGCACCAAAGGTCACTCACCTTGTTCCAAGTGAGCACTGGGGTTGGAACTCCAATGACCTCACAACTCAAGAAAATCTGGGCTCCAGTGATATTCCAGATGTCTTTAGGGGGTGTCACAATGGATGGTCCTAGAAAGAAGAGAAAAGGCTAAGCAACACATGCAGGAAATGGAACCAGGCCTGCCCAATAATATTTATTTATTCATTTAGTACAACATTTCTACCCCGCCTTTCTCACCCCCGAGGGGGGAACTCAGGGCGGCTTACAAATATAAACGCGTGTATAATTATAATCAATTACAATTTAAAATTAAGTAGATTAAAATATTCATATAAACAAGGTGCATTCTGAGTCCAATCCAATTCTGTCACTGTATCATAGTTCATTGTAATTGTAATTGCTGCTGCTTCTATCATTGAAAAGCCTGGTCCCACAGTCAAGTTTTCACTTTTTTGTGGAAAGATAGGACAGAGGGATCCTGTCTGATCTCATTTGGGAGGGTGTTCCATAGACTGAGAACCTGACTTTCCCCTAAATTATATGTTGTCTCTACTATGAGACAACAAAAGATATGTTGTTGAATGACTGCTACTGTGGCTTTAGCAGTTGTGTGGCTGAGAAAATTCTGACAAGTGACTGTTAAGGTAGGCGTACCTATCTCACTTTAATGTCTATATTGACACATGAGAACCTTTTTGTGTTCAGGCAAGGCAAGAGGGTTGGCCAAAAGCATTACTCTAGGTCAGTGGTTCCCAACTTTATTTTGACCAGGGACCACTTTGACCAGGTACCACTCTCCAATATTAGTTCCAAAAGGGTTACAAATCAGTTTTTGGCCAACTTTAGATTCAGTTTGGTTATTTGAGGTGCTAATTCAGAAAATTGCATTGGATAGACCACATCAGCTCTAGTTTCTGATACAGAACATATGCCATCCAGTAGTCACCATCTCCTCGCCTACAGAAAACCATATTTAATAATCTAGAGCTGATGTGGTCTATCCAATGCAATTTTCTGAATCAGCACCCTAGGAACAGGTCTAAAAATGAAGACACCAAGGCATCCCTACTTCCAAGCACCACATAGAATGGCTCTGCTTAGGGGTAGGGAGGAGAAGCAGCAGTCAGGAGGCTTGTTGTCATGCCTTTCATGGGTAGTCAGCCTTTCCCCTCTAGATAACACCATTCCCTCGGCACTATAAGAGGGTTTCGTGAGACCAGTCACTCTTGTTGCAACTGCGTAGTAACGGTGAGGCTGCTGATCATATTTTAGTTCTTGGGGACCACTGGTGGTCCATGGACCACAGGTTGGGAAGCACTGTTCTAGGTTCATATACACAATAGAATGAATTCAACAAGGTTAAAGGCTGGGGAATCATCAAGTGGAGACATCTAGTAGGTAAGAGAGGCTGTCACAAGAGAGGGAATAAAAGACACAGCTGTCCACTCCTTGTGTTGTCTGTGTGCATGGAAGATTTCTAGATAGTTTTCCCATATGTGCACTGGGACTGGTCCGTCCCACCCTTGCAAGGAATAGGAATGGTGGAATCCAACATAGAGTGTGATGTGGGCAAGAAAAAAGAAAGCAGATAAGTACAGTAGAGTCTCACTTATCCAACGTTCTGGATTATCCAACGCATTTTTGTAGTCAATGTTTTCAATGTATTGTGATATTTTGGTGCTAAATTCGTAAATACAGTAATTACTACATAGCATTACTGCGTATTAAACTACTTTTTCTATCAAATTTGTTGTATAACATGATGTTTTGGTGCTTAATTTATAAAATCATAACCTATTTTGATGTTTAATAGGCTTTTCCTTAATCTCTCCTTATTATCCAACATATTCGCTTATCCTACGTTCTGCCGGCCCGTTTATGTTGGATAAGTGAGACTCTACTGTATTCACAAGTAGAAACAGAAACATTCTCCGCTAGCAGGCAATGTTTCATGTCTGAGACTATTTAGAAAATGTAAATCACAGGGGGGAAAATGTTGGTTGAGGGAGACCCTGGGGGAGGGGTCACATCATTATAAATATATTTTATCTAATATGTCTCTGAACACCCTCATATTGCACTTTATAGACAGATGCAAGACAGACAGACCAATGATAGTATCTCATATATAAACACAAAAACACACATCACTACCATTGCAACAGTTATACTAAAGTATAACTGTCCCCACAAATCTCAGTGGACATTTGGCGGGACGAGGATTCAAGTGTTTTGGACCCTGGGTGCACAAAAATATCCTGGGGATGACAATAAGTGGACAACACTTTTCCCAACACTAGCTAAATGCTGTCAGAGAACATAATACACTAGCTGTGCCCAGCCACGCGTTGCGGTGGCTAGGACTTTATTTTTCTTTTCTTTTTGTTGTATGAACTTAGAGGCGTGGATAAGAGGTTTTGCTGTCAATTTTCGAGGTTGTGGGGCGTTTAGTTTAGTTGTTTTGTCCAGTGCCGTGATTCCATTACCCTTTTATATATATATAGATTTCTACATTCACAAAGTACTTTACTGAAGAAATCTGCAGTTTCCCATTAAGGCAGGATCTATATTCTCCAGGGTACTTAGTTTGACAAGAGGTTGGCTCACTTGCTCCTTCATATTCATTACTGTATATTTTTCATTAATGTTTATACCCACTTAGTATCAATCTAGAAATTTTAGTCAGAAATCAGCCCCAAAAACCTGGGTTGGCTTATCTAAGTGTCAATTAATTCTTATAAAAAAGGAATCCCGTTTAGGTAGAGTGTTAAAAGGTGAAAACAAAGAAGCATCAAACCCCTCTACATAGTGGTGCCACTTCTAGCCTTTTGGGATACCTGGGTGGGGAAATGACATGGTGGCCAGGGGCAGCTGCCTCCCTGAGTCAGTTCTGGTACTTTCCCATTTCTTCAGAATAATCCACAACTTTGTCCTCAAAGCCTGCCCTTAACTTATACATGAGTATATACGGCATTACGAACACTGTTGATGTTTCCCACAGTGTAACGACTATTGACCATAGCTAGTGATCACTCATCTCAGAATGTCTGCTGTACGTTAAACTTCATGCTGAATAATAGAAGTTCTTTAAGTTCTCTCAATGTATCTCAGAGAACTCTGTTGTCTAATCTCAAGCATTCTACCCTGTAAGGGTTTTAGGGTGTGTTTTTTTCAACCAGATGTAGCTGATCAGTTGAGCTAATGCCTGCCTTAGGCATCATGTGCCTGTTATTACATACCCTAGTAACTATCTTTGCTGAGGCATTCAACCACGATGTCAGTATTGCATATACAGGTTGAGCATCCCCGAAATACTCAAAAATTCCAAATTGTCTATGTGAATAGCTGGGATAGTGACATTTTGCTTTCTAATAGTCTTTGCTTCATGCACAAAATTATTTTTGAAATATTGCATAAATGTACCATCAGGCTATGTGTATATGGTGTATATGAAACATGAATCAACTTCATGTTTAGATTTAGGTCTCATCTCCAAGATTATGTCTATGCAAACACAGGTATTTTGGATAAGGAATACTCAACTAGTACTTGGTTCTGTTCTCTGGAAATATATATCATGTCTCTAGTAGAAGCTGTCAACTCTATCCAACTGAGGGCCCTTCTACACGAGCCCTAAAATGCGGAAGAAACCAGGATAAAAGGGGTGTTTGGCTAAATGACATTTGCCAAAAACGTGCGCTAGATCATATTAACTGGCAAGAAACACGTGTTTAAAAGGTGCATTTAAAACCTGATTTGGGCTGGAAAGTGTGCATATTTGCATGACTTTATATCTCTGCAAGGAAAACATGCTACTTCATTCCTATATGCTGGTGTGGACTGCTCCATGTCCAAATTTTATAATACCATTTTACAGCTGATGCGGGCTGTAAACAAATGGAGCTATAAGCACACAAGTGGCTAAATGAAGCACAATTGGAAAGCAATTCCCATGAGAACTCTCTGCAAGCATTCATTTGTTCTGATGTTTATGAAATTAAACAGAGCTTGAATTTATACAGTGGGCAGGGTTCAAGAGGGCAAATCTAAAGGCAGGAGGAGGGTGAGGAGAAATAATTACAAGGAATCTGCTTGTGTGCACATTCAGATATCCGCATCAGCATTTATGAGGTCTAGCGCATCTCGGAGAGTCAATTAAAATAAAATTAAAAGTAAACTTCCACAGGATGTTCCCTGTTCATCTTGTGGATTTCTAAAATCTACTACAAACAAACATGTCAGGATGGCGGGGAATCATTTATTGGGACTGACAGCTCCATGTCTGGACTCTTCTTAAGGTACTGTGATTTTCTGCCCCACTTATTTGTCCCGCATTTTGACGCTGTCTTGAAGGGCCCTAACAGAATTGAGAGACCAAGGAGAAACAGCTGTTTCCTGTTTGTAAACTAGTGCAGTGTCATTGACCCAATCTCTGATACTGTCTCCCTTCACACACACACTTTTGGTGCTCCAAGATGACTTTAAACTGTACTGAGAAACATCTATGTACACAGGATAAATAGGCTTTGAAAAATTAAGTAGTAAAGAGATAGCAATTCCCTACTAAGATATCTGTTTTGTTTTTATGTTCCATCCCTGGAGGGAAAAGAGAGCTTTCTCACTCCAAGTTACCATGGAAATGACAATTTATGAACATAATTTCAGGTCAAAATGTAAGCCTTACAAGAAGAACACTCTGTAATATTAACGGGGTGCAGCAACATTTTATGTAGCATAGAATATTCTACTTGCTCAGATCTCAGGCTAGACTTGGGAGCGTCTTTCTTTGGCTTAGCTGAAGTTGATTAGGTTGCGACCTTTTGTACTATTTTGCTGGGATCTGTTTCAGGGCTGGAGGAAGTATGTCCATAGACAAGTGTGTGTGTGTGTGTATGTGTATGTGTGTAATTGCCATGAGAAGAGGCAGCTCTTCAGATTAAAGTCAGCCATAACCCCCCCTTTAAGAGGAAGTCATGCCAACACAAAGCATTCAAAAACTATGAGTCAGACAGCCCCAGACTAAAAAGCCAGATGAGATAAATGAGACTTTCACACACAAAAATAAAATGATCTGGCTTGGAGATGTCCATCTGTGCCTGTCTCCATTTCGTAAGCTTTTATTTATTTATTTACAGTATTTATATTCTGCCCTTCTCACCCTGAAGGGGACTCAGGGCGGATCACATTACACATATAAGGCAAACATTCAATGCCTTAACATAGAACAAAGACAGAGACAAACGCAGGCTCCGAGCTGGCCTCGAACTCATGACCTCTTGGTCAGAGTGATTTGTTGCAGCTGGCTGCAGCTGGCTGCTCAACAGCCTGCGCCACAGCCTGGGCCTTTTCAGGTTATACCAGCATTTGTTGAATTAAGTCTTGCTCTGTGTTACCGGAACAGGTCTGGTCTAAGACATTGCTGTGTCTCTGGAAAAATATAACTCCATCACTCTAAAAACATAAAAATAATGACCATGTGCAGAATCCACAATTCTGTTCTGTAGCAGCATGACTACTGAGCCACAACAAGAGAAATTCCCAATGGATTTTATCTCACAAGTCATGATCTTAACTTTCTCTACATTACAACCTGAAGCACCTGCTTTACTTTGGTCATCTACATTGCAGAACTGACACCACTTTAATTGTCATTGCTCAGCACTATGGAGTCCTGTGAGTTAATAGTTTGGTGAAGCACCAAGCACTTTTTGGCAGAGAAGGCTAAAGACCTTGTATAGCTACAACTCCCATGGTTCCATAGCATCGAGCCATGGCAGTGAGAGTGTTGTCAAACTGCATTAATTCTACAGTGTAGAAACACCCTTTGTCTCAGAGCTGGGGAAAACTATTTACTATGGGCTATGGCTCCCAGAACTCCATATCCAATGGCTATGCTGTTTTAGGGATTCCACAAAAATAACTTTCCCAAGTTCTGCTCTATCTCATGGGAAAGCTGGCTCAGATTCAAGGGTCACAGCTGGAATTTGTGTGTATAAATGTTTATGAGCAGATTGAGCCTCTGTTATGTCTAAATTTGTTTTCTATTTGAATATTTCCCCAAAGATCTGAGTGCTGTACAAACAAGACCACAAAGCACCATGAAATCACATCCTGTTGGCGTGCTAAGGTCCCTAGTTCAATCCTAGGGCATCACTTGCTCAGCAAACATTAAGTAGAAAGGATAGGGTCCTTTCACACTTGACAACTCTAGCACTTTGGGTCCACTTGATCCACCATGCTGCCATCCTATGGAATCTTGAGATTTGCAATTTGGAGAGGCACTACAGCTCTTTGAGTGAGAATTCTAATCACCTCATGAAACTGTAAATTCCAGGATTCCACACATGGCAGTTAAAGTGGAATCATAATACTATAACAATGAAGAATAAAAGCCCCCCTGGAAATGTCCCTCTGCCTGAAACATGGAACACAGCCATTAATAGTTACAACTCTCTAAAATGGACCAGTAATCTGATAGGGGATGGAGAGGAAATACGTTTGATTTGCTTTTCAATATTAGGTTTATTAATTGTCAATTCCTCAACAGATACATGCATTAGAAATCAAACCACTCTTGAAATCTTGCCATGGATGAGAGCTATAACATTTTGGCAGCAGACCCCAATAGATATATTCCCGCTCTGTTATCAGATCATTTTATTTCAGAATGGTATTGTTTGAGTCTCAGAAAGATCGAAGCAATTGGCCTGTCTTTGGAAGCACTCTCAATGCTAACAAATGTGGAAGCCTGCAAGTCAATGAAGAGCAGACTTTTGGATCTTGGTTTTCATAATCTGACTTGCAGCAAAGGCAACTTATTCCCCTACCGCATCATTAATTCCATGTGGGCGTGGAGTCATAGCAGCATATCTTCGCATTTTGATTAATCCCACCCAGTGGAGAGCTTTGGCGATTGCAAGATGTAATGCGTTGCCATCAGGTTGTAATGTAGAGAGAGTAAAGATCATGACTTGTGGGTGGGAGATACCCTGTTTTCCCGAAAATAAGACAGTGTCTTATATTAATTTTTGCTCCCAAAGATGCACTAGGTCTTACTTTCAGTGGATGTCTTATTTTTCCACAAAGAAAAATTCACATTTATTGTTGAACAAAAAAAATTGAACATTTATTATATTCTGTACAGTAGTTGTCATCACAAACCAGCATAATTAAACTGAATCCTATCAAGAATTTCATGTTACTACCATTATTTCCCTGTATAACAATCTATGGAACATACATTTAATGATCCTGTATGCTCTGGCATTCTGTTTGGCGGGCATGGTCCCAAACAAAAACTTTGCTAGGTCTTACTTTTGGGGGAGGCCTTATATTTAGCAATTCAGCAAAACCTCTACTAGATCTTATTTTTAGGAGATGTCTTATTTTTGGGGAAACAGGGTATAAGAATGTGGAACGTTCCAGAAGGATTTGTTCTTGTGATTTGGCTTTTGTTGAAACACTTCACCTTTCTCTGTTTGTTTGCCCCAAATATAGTATATGGATGAAATGCAGGAATACCATTTGTTCACAGTGTTCTTAACAGCAAGGGTGTTATAAAATACCATATCTTCTGAACAAGTCTGATGCATTCTTTTGTGAGACTGTTGAAAATTTTATTCTTGAGATTAGTAATCTTTCAGTATGTTTTCCTTTTTATTCGTGACTTGTTGTATATGCCTATGCTGTGATTTTGCTGTTGTGTGTCAATAAATGTGTGTATGTTACTAGAAATCAATTCCTTCATGTCTGTGTTGGGAAAATAGCCCAGGAAGTATGGTCTCAGAGCTGCTTTAAGCCTCAGGTTTGAACTTACACACCTGGTTTCTTAACAGCTGGATTGTTCTTACTCTTCAGAATAAAGTATTTCAGAATCCGGGATTTAACTCTAGAAATTAAATCACTGTGGGAGAACGATACATCCTGACTCCATCAGGTATACATACTGAATGGACTACTCTTTTAATCCATGTAGTTGGGAAGCTGTGTGGACTATGGTAGGTTGGACTGTTTAGACTCTGTGGACTCTTCCAATTCTATCATTCCATGATTCCTTCTCTTTGGTTTTCAAAAATAGGCAGAATGGCCATTTGTTAAGAGTGCTTTCACTGTAGACTCCTGAATGGCAGAAAAGAATTGGACTGAATGGCTCTTCTGGTCTCTTCCAACCGTATGCTTGTACTTTTGGGGGCAAAAATGTTTTGGGGAACAATTTTAGTGGATTTTAATAGTGATTTTTAAATGTTCAGATGGATTTCCTTTAATCAAAATCAGCAGTAAAATAATGAGTAGTGATTTGAGCATTGCTCTATAATTCTGGAGAACAGGGTTCAAATCCCCACTTGGCCTTGACATTCCACTGGGGCCCCTTCTACACTCCCATATAATCCAGATTATCAAAGCAGATAATCCACATTATCTGCTTTGAATTGGATTATGTGGGTTTACACTGCCATATAATCCAGTTCAAAGCAGATAGTCTGGATTTTATATGGCAGTGTAGAAGGGGCCTGGGTGACATTAAGCAAGTCACACACTCTTAGCCTCAGAAAACCCTATGATAGGGTAGTCTTAGGGTCATGATAAGTCAGCAATAATGTTAAGGCATATAACAACAATGGTAAGATTAAAATTATAAACATTTGTTACGAATCCTATACTGACTACTTGGTTAAGTTAAATTACTTACACTTAAGTCTGCTTAGTATTCTTAACTAAGCAGCTAATGCAGGATTCTAGCCATGATTTCTAACACCCATGGGTATGAGTTCCTTTTTTTGGTGCTTGTAATGATTTACATGACAAACTATTTTAAAGCACAAATTTCCCATGCGTTGTAGCTAGGGAACTTTCTTTCAAGAACCGAGTCTTTCCCTTCCTTTCCCCTCTCTTTAAACTTGAAGTAGCCCACGACCCACTGAGCAACGTTCCCAAGGCACAAAGGAATTCAGACCTGCTGAGACCCTCTGGGAAATTCAAATATGTGCACTCAGAAGCTGGGAAATGAAAAAATTCCCAGGACTGTACAATGGAAGTAAATTACTTTCAAATAATACAAGCTAGCCAGAGAAAATTCTTGCACATATTCCAATCTTGAAAAAAATTGAAGGTAGAGGTAGAGCCTTATGATAGCTCCTTGAAATATAGTTTAGTTCACAAACATAAACTAGAGACTAACAGACTAATTCCAATGCTTAACGCCTCCCAAGAAAGTTTGCCTCACATAGAGAAGCCCATAGTCTACTCTCCCCCCCCCCCCCCCGGTAGTCAATAGATTGGTTGTTCTCAACCTGGGGCCCCTAGATGTTTTTGATCTTCAACTCCCAGAAATGCTAACAGCTGGTAAATTGGCTAGGATTTTTGGAAGTTGTAGGCCAAAAACACCCGGGGATCCCAGGTTGAGAACCACTGGTTTAGTTGGAATGAGAGATTGGATAGGAGTCATGCAACATCGGTGAGTGAGAAAACCACCTATATTCTGCATCTGCTGAAGTTTCTACTTATTTATTTACAGTATTTATATTCCGCCCTTCTCGCCTCGAAGGGGACTTAGGGCAGATCATGGAACATTTATATGCGGCAAACATTCAATTCCATTTATACACACAAGACAGACAACTGTACATAGTATATATAGGCTTTTCCCATCTTTGGCATCTTGGAGGCTTGTGCTTGGTTCTGGCCATAGGGGGGTGTTGTCACTTAAGGTGAGAGGTGAGCACAGTGCAGCTCTGAACCACAAGAAGCTCCTAAGGCTGCCTTTATGGCCTGCAGTGCTCCCTGCAACTGTTATTTTGCAGGGCCTCCTACCTCCCAGGAATGAATTTTACTCTCCTGAAAACTCTGATGAGCAGCAAAATGCATTTAACCGAGTTTCAGAACTTCTTCACTCATTATGTTAATCTAGTCACTCCTTCACATTCCAAAAGCAAGCCTGGACTTTGCCATTTTATATACCCTATTTCACCATGAGGTTCATTTTTGTTTATTTTTTAAAATACGTATATCCAAACTAATGTAGAACTTTAGAAAGGGTATTAAAGACCCTTCCACTTCTCACAGCTTATTGTGTATGTGCCTTCAGCTTGCCTGTCAATTTATGGCTACCCCATGAATTTTTTAAGGCAAGGAATAGTCAGAGGTGGTGTTGCCAGTCCCTTCTCCTGAAATAATAACAACAACAATAATAATAATAATAATAATAATAATAATAATAATTCTGATGACCCAAAATGCAGACTGTGCAAGGAAACCGACGAAACCCTTGATCATATCCTCAGCTGTTGTAAGAAAATCGCACAGACAGACTACAAACAACTATGTGGCCCAAATGATTCATTGGAACTTATGCCTCAAGTACCACCTCCCAGCAGTAAAGAACTGGTGGGATCACAAACCTGCAAAAGTATTGGAAAATGAAAAATACTGTGGGACTTCCGAATCCAGACTGACAAGGTTCTAGAACACAACACACCAGACATCACAGTTGTGGAAAAGAAAAAGGTTTGGATCATTGATGTTGCCATCCCAGGGGACAGTCGCATTGACGAAAAACAACAGGAAAAACTCAGCCGCTATCAGGACCTCAAGACTGAACTCCAAAGACTCTCGCAGAAACCAGTGCAGGTGGTCCCAGAGGTGATTGGCACATTGGGTGCCGTGCCAAAAGATCTCAGCCAGCATTTGGAAACAATAGGCATTGACAAAATTACGATCTGCCAACTTCAAAAGGCCACCCTACTAGGATCTGCGCGCATCATCCAAAAATACATCACACAGTCCTAGACACTTGGGAAGTGTTCGACTTGTGATTTTGTGATACAAAATCCAGCATATCTATCTTGTTTGCTGTGTCATAAAATAATAACAATAATAATAACAATAACAATTCTTTATTTATAACCCATTTTTCTCTGTCACTGGACCCACATGGTTGGCCTCCATTTTCTTTCTCTTCTGCCTTTTCTCTCCTCCTGTGAGGATGCATCTTGCCATTCTCCAGGCAAGATGTAGCTGCATGCACATTATTGATATCTTTACCTTTTGCCTTTCTTAGAATAGGAGATTTAGAAAGTTAGTTAGCTAAGAACTTTTCTATCCAGAATGTATTTCTTTTACTTCAATAAATACTTTTGAACTTATATTTTTGGCTCTGCAATCCTGTGCCATCCTATGCAACAGAAGCTTTTCCCAGCTCACCACAAGTAAATTTCTGTTTGTTATGAAGTGTGTTTCTAGCACTCTGCTATATTTTTGGTGGAATCATCCCAAGGGAGGATTATTGTGAGTCGCTCAATAGATTCCCAACATGTTTTTACTTGATGGAAATAGGAAGTTGTTTTTAAGGTGGAAGAAAGCTTAATCTTCCTGCATATTATGATACAAACTAACAGGATGCCCCACTATCAATTCTTATACTGTCCTAGAGAACACTTAAAAGTTCTGGTTTCGAGAGACTGAAATGGAATATCTCGACCTAGAAGAAGTCAGAGATAAATATTTTGCCAAAATTCATTATCTGTAGCAAAGAATCTCAAATGAAATTGTTTTGTAAAAATGCAAGAGGGCTATTTTTTCATGCATTAAAGAAATGTCATCTTCATAAGGACAGGAAATGGCAGTTTCATTTTAGGTTTCAATGGAACACTTCCAGAAACTGCAGGATGTTAGTGGAGCCTTTGTATCCGGTTGTGTTGTGCTTGGAATTGCAACTGTGAAAGGCTTCACTGTTCCACAATGTTGTAGATGTAGACCATTTCCCTGCAGGGCACAGAAAATACTCATGGAATTTCTTTGGTTTCACTGATAACTGGTTTGAGTTTCATAGTCAAGCAAATGGTCCCCAAGTCATGCTGCAGCAAAGCAATATTAGCTGCAATCACGGATGTAGGAGTACTTAGACTTATCAATTTCAAAGAGCTTAGATATGTCAGTGCCTGCAAAAAAAGAACAACATTCTCTGCAGCAGTCAAGCCATGGATACTGCAGATTTTGGAACTGGTCATGGGGAGGCATACAGACGCCCCATGACCAACAGAAAATACTGGAAAAGTTTGGAGGATATTGACCTTGATATACAGGAGTTATAATTCACCTGCATCCAGAGAAATTGTGACCCACCAACAATGGCACAGAGAACCCCCATGACCAACTGAACATACTGCTGTGGTATATTGGAGTTGACCTTGATTATGGAAGTTGTAGTTCACCCTTATCCAGAGTGCACTGAACCCAGCCGACAACAAATCAGGACCACACATGGCACACAGACCTAACATAGTCAAGTCTACATACATGCAGGAATTGGGCATGATTGCCCTGGGAATCCCATTCATTCCAACGGACATGACGTTCGAGTTCAAACAACTTCAATTACCAATATGCCTTACATTCGCAATGACTATCAATAAAACACAGGGGCAATCTTTGCAAGTGTGCGGTTAGAAATTAGAAAACAAATGCTTCTCTCATGGGCAATTACACGTCACATGCTCCAGAGTCAGTAAACGGTCTGATCTTACTGTTTATGCAGAAAACGGACAAACCAAAAATGTAGTCAATCCACTAGCATTACAATAAAAAAAGATTTTTGGAAAAAAACTTTCTCCTTCCTTTCATTTCATTCCACATAGATACAGCAACACAAGGCAAAGTATTCAACTGAATTATGTGTTTTCTCAGTGAATCTATGTTCACTGCAGTACTTTTATTTACTTTCAGGTTCATTACATATCATACTGAGCTATAGCGAAGCGTGGCCGGGTATAGCTAGTATGATATAAGCCAACTCATATTTTAATTCCAATCGTGAACGTATTAGATGGGGAGTAACTCTAATGAACACAATGGTATCTGCTGTGAAATACATGGATCAGAGTGCATAACACTTAAAAGGACAAGATTCCAGTATTAACTGCTATTTATAGTAGTTGTACATGAAATAGCCTGTTTTTATTTTCCCATACCACATGACTTTCGTTGGTGCAAAAACCATTCAGCTAGTGTCTTGTAGTTGTCTTGAAACACATAGCTGAATGATCTTGTTCCCTATAAAAATAGCTCAAGTCTGTTATTGGAGGGTGACTTATACACAGCGACAAATATGATATAGAGTAGACTCTCACTTATTCAACATTCGCTTATCCAATGTTCTGGGTTATCCAACACATTTTTGTAGTCGATGTTTTCAATACATCGTGATATTTTGGTGCTAAATTCGTAAATACAGTAATTACTGCATAGCATTACTGTGTATTGAACTACTTTTTCTGTCAAATTTGTTGTATAACATGATGTTTTGGTGCTTAATTTGTAAAATCATAACCTAATTTGATGTTTAATAGGCTTTTTCCTTAATCCCTCCTTATTATCCAACATATTTGCTTATCCAACATTCTGCCGGCCAGTTTATGTTGGTTAAGTGCGACTCTACTGTATATATCGTATCTATCTGGTACATGACGACAAACACAAAGAGTTATGTTTTCTAAGATTAATTTGGGCTACTGATGGAGGATATAATAGTATCTTTCATTTCTATATTTCACAAAACATCGAGGCATGCCATGATGAAGAACAGACAACTTCTCTGTGTTCTTCCTTCTCCCATTTGTTGCTTTCATTACATAACACTGAATTTAGATGGTTTATTTTACTTGGAAGTAAAAAAAACTATTTCCAAAACAAATGTTGAATATTCACATACTGGAAGCTAATCATGAAACGCAAAACTGGCATCAAACTATGCTTGTTCTTGTTTAAAATGTTGACATTCAAAAATGCTATTTAGGCTTTTGTTGTTGCTTTTATTTAGGGTTGCTAGGTGAACCTTATTGTAAGGCATGCCTTTTATCGTTGGGGCCAAAAATTTTATCAGATTGGTGAATATTTGAGAACATGCCAACATTATTTTAATTCCTTGCAGAAAGTGCATCTTTCTAAAGTTCTCTCCCTTATATTCACTTTCAATTATCCTTAATGGACACAATATCCAGAGGCCTAATTGGGCAAGTTTTAGTCAAGTGATTAATTCTGGAAGGTAAAAAAAAAAAAAAAAAAACAACAACAACAACAACAAAAACAGAAGGCAATGCAAAAGATATCTCTGTACTCATCCAAGCAGGGCAAATCCCCAGACTATTTTCTGGCATGTTTTAGTACCAGCTGCAATGTTTTATTCCTACACTCAAGTAGTTTTCTTTTTAAATCTGAGACATATCAGAACAGCATGCTTCTCTTCTCCAATTTCCTTTTATAAATAAATTGTAGTGTGTCAGTGAAATTGCAATTTTGCACTATAACACTGCATCCTTTTATTAATGTAGAGGAGAAAATTTGCCCTTCAAACATCTCATCAAACCATACTTGAAAGAATTCTACTGCGGATCCAATAAATCAATGCAAACAGGATCCTGAAAGAGTGGAATGAGCGGATACAGAGGTAACATATGGCAAAACCTGGAACATTGTGACAACACCAGCTTAGAATCATATACAGTAGAGTCTCACTTATCCAAGCCTCGCTTATCCAAGCCTCTGGATAATCCAAGCCATTTTTGTCGTCAATGTTTTCAATATATCATGATATTTTGATGCTAAATTCGTAAATACAGTAATTACAACATAACATTACTGCGTATTGAACTACATTTTCTGTCCAATTTGTTGTATAACATGATGTTTTGGTGCTTAATTTGTAAAATCATAACCTAATTAATAGGCTTTTCCTTAATCTCTCCTTATTATCCAAGATATTCGCTTATCCAAGCTTCTGCCGGCCCGTTTAGCTTGGATAAGTGAGACTCTACTGTAGTTGGAAGAGACCTCGTGGGCCATCCAGTCCAACCCCATTCTGCCAAGAAGCAGGAAAATCGCATTCAAAGCACCCCTAACAGATGGCCATCCAGCCTGTTTAAAAACCTCCAAAGAAGGAGTTTCCACCACATCCTGAGGCAGAGAGTTCCATGGCTGAACAACTCTCACAATTAGGAAGTTCTTCTTAATGTTCAGGTAGAATCTCCTTTCCTGAAGTTTGAAGCCATTGTTCCGCGTCCTAGCCTCCAGGGCAGCAAAAAACAAGCTTGCCCCCTCTTCCTTATGACTTCTCCTCACATATTTATACATGGTCCTCATTATGTCTCCTCTCAGCCTTCTCTTCTCCAGACTAAACATGCCCAGATCTTTAAGCCGCTTCTCATAGGGCTTGTTCTCCAGACCCTTGATCATTTTAGTTGTCAACAGCTCCCTTCAACTGCGGTGCCCAGAATTGGACGCAGTATTCCAGGTATGATCTTACCAAGGCAGAATAGTAGCATGACTTCCCTGGATCTAGACACTATACTCCTATTGATGCAGGCCAAAATCCCATTGGCTTTTTTTTAAGCTTCTGCATCACATTGTTGGCTCATGTTTAACTTGTTGTCCACTAGGACTCCAAGATCTTTTTCGCACATACTGCTGTCGAGATAGGCGGCCCCGATTCTGTATCTTTGCATTTCATTTTTTCTGCCTAAGTGGAGTACCTTGCACTTGTCCCTGTTGAACTTCATTTTGTTAGTTTTGGCCCATCTCTCTAATCCGTTAAGATCGTTTTGAATTCTGCTCCTGTCTTCTGGAGTATTGCCTATCCCTCCCAATTTGGTTTCGGCTGCAAATTTGATGATCTTGCCTTCTAACCCTTCATCTAAGAGTCCTCTTCTGCCTTTGTGCACCAAAAGCACAAGCAAAGCACCCCTGACAGATGGTCACCCAGCCTCAATGTTGTTAGTAATAATAATACATCACACAGTCCTAAACACTTGGGAAGTGTTCCACTTGTGATTTTGTGATACGAAAGCCTGCATATATATCTTGTTTGCTGTGTTATACTGTGTCTTTGCATCAATAATAATAATAATAATAATAATAATAATAATAATAATAACAATAATAATGAGGGTTGGAAGAGACCCCTTGGGCCATTTAGTCCAACCTCCTTCTGCCCTTCCACACAACCCTATATCCCAGAATCCCACATTATCTGAGTGTGGGCTGAAATAACCCAGTTCAAAGCAGATATTGTGGGATTTTCTGCCTTGATGTTCTGGGATATAGGGCTGTGTGGAAGGGCCCTAAGTTACTAAAGAAGGTGTTGAACAAAACCGAGCTCTTTAAGAAGAGCTGAGATGAAACAATCAAGGGAAACAACTGTGTGCTGACCAGGTTTTTAAATGGTGTATAGTCTTAACTATTTTATTAAATAACAATGTTTTGAAGGTAGTTTTGGTCAAAATTAAAAGTAAATAAATTTCTGTGCTTGTAAAGAAATTGGAAATTCATGACCACAAACCACAAGCAGGTGGTCAACTTCCACTGTACCCCTTGGAAATTTCCCTTCAAAAGTTACAAATACAGATTCCCAGTAGGAATGGCAAGAAATGTTTGAGACAGGATCTCCTATTGCTAAAACCAGAGGTACTGTTCCCAGCAAGTTAAGCTATTTTGCATGTTTATTCTACAGCCGTTCCATGGGAACTCTTTGCTGTTTCCATTCCAGAATTGCACGCACCTGCTGCAGCATACAAAACTATTGTGTGACCCATGGATAACAAGCATCAGGATTAACATGGGGGGCCCCATTGCTGTGAAATTATGTTACGGCACCTGGGAGGTCGAATCAGTCAAACCTCCCCCCCAGCTCCTCATGTCGGGCAAGATTTCTGTGGGGAAATCTCTTGGTCTGCATCTTATTATAATTTGAGTGGAAATAATACTGGCCAGCTTTGCAAAAAAATTTGACCATTTATCTTTTATATCTTTTCCTATTATACTGGATTGTTTAGTTCCCACAAAGAAAAAAAAGATGGATGTTAAAGATGGGAAGGAAAAGAGAACATAACTATAATAGGCTCAAGGCGTTTGTGCGCTAGGCATACTTCCAACATCTTGCTTCAGCAAAGGTCACATGCATGCTTTCCTGAAAATATCTGGAGTGAAAGCACATGTTTAGAAGATTACTGGACCCAAAGCCCTGTTGCTCAGAGTGACAAGGCATTAATAGCACTAGAAAACACTGAGAAGTCTTTCAAAGCTTGCAATTCTTTCTCTCCTTCCCCTCCTCTATGGTTAGGCTAATGCCAATTGAGTTATTTCAAGATGCTAGGACACATCTTGAACATTCACTGAACATTCATTTAAATCCACAGGCATGTGGACAATTTCAACAGAAAGGAGGAAACCATGAAAATGAACAAAATCTGGTTACCAGAATTTAAAAAACTCTAAAATTGGGGCAGTAAATAAAGAACAGCACCCAAAAAACAGGGGAATTCCAGGCAGGAAACAATCAGGGCTAGCTAACACCTCCCAACAAAGGATTCCCCCAGACAGGAAGCAGCCAGGCTTTGAAGCTAAAAGGCCATTCAATGCTAATCAAGGTAACCAATTGAAACATTCACACTTGCCTCAAACAAACAAGAGTTCTTTCTCCCACTCTGGACATTCCAAAAGTACCTAAACCCCACTTGCCTAATTTCCAACAAACCTCAGAACCTCTAAGGATGTCTGCCATAGATGTAGGCGAAATGTCAGGAGAGAATGCTTCTGGAACATGGACATATATTGGACATTCCATAACCTATTGCAAAACGTAACTTATTACATAAGCCACTGGAACATAACTGCACCCAGTCTATGGGTACATATCCTTTTGGCAAATGTGAATCTCCATGATTATGTGGACACCTACCTTTGGAAAACCACTAATCAAGAAAAGCATGACCTTGTTAGAAGTCAACTCTTTGAACAAGTGATATTCACAAGGATTCATGTAATAGCACACAGGGCTGGGCTGTAGAACAGGTGGTAAATCACCAGCAGTAATAAGATCTACCAACCGAAAGGTGGCCAGTTCAAAGCCCGGTTGGTCAGGGGGAGCGCTCGACCTCAAGCCCAGCTCACTGTTTACCTAAGCAGTTTGAAAACAGTTTATAAGCTGTAAGTAGAGAAATTAGGTACCGTAAATTGTGGGGGAGGTATTTTGCGACACCATGAATAACAAGACCAGAGATGTGGTGACCAAGAGGAAGGAGGAAGTCCTGATGACTCTTCGTCATAGAGAATGAAGCAACAGTACTCTCTGTGACTGAATCTGAGCGAAACTCAACCTCCAAGGCACCAAAAAAACTGGACTTCAAGACTACATACCTCCTTCTGTTTGTCTTATTCTGTTCTGTCCTGTTTCCAAACGGCATTGCATGTTTGCCAACTGTGTATGTGTACTGTGATCTGCCCTGAGTCCCCTTGGGGAAATAGGGCAGAATATAAATAAAGTGTTGTTTTTAATTATTATTATTATTTATTCAGCTGTTAAACTGAAGAACCAAGTCTTTAGATGGCCAAGGGTAAAGAGACACCACTACAAAAAGTATATTTGGTTAGGAGTGGATGGTTGATTCTTTGCAGTTGAAGTTGCCCATTCATTTTCATTAGGTGATGCACCTTGGATTAAAAGAGAGCACAGATTTACATGTAACTGAAAACTGATTCTGAATTTGCCGTAAACTTGAAAGTATGATGACATGCCATTTTGAGCACTTGAGTTGTAGTGAAATGGTAATGGTGATTTTTTTAAAAAATAAGGGTTACTGCATAGTCTCTCTGTAAAGAGAGTGCAGCAGACAATTACTATTAAAAATGGCTGTCACAGTCTCTTATATATACAGTAATTTTTTGGTGTGGATTTACATCAGTTACTAACAAGAAGTGTCCAGTCCACATCCAGGAAATACAACTGGGATTATTAATTTCCACTTCAACATCTTCTAAAATTCTATTTAACAAATCTGACTGTTAACTAAAAACAGTGTGCTAGCTGTTCCTATGCAACCACCACAGCAGGATCTTGAATCCCTAATAACAGAGCACAGCCAGATCTAATTCTGCATGAATTTTCATGGTTTCCTTAGGTCAGTCTCTTCTTTTACTCTATAACAAAGATGGACGTTGTGCGGCCTCTCTTACTGTACTCAGTGGAAAGCACATTATCCTAATTTGAGACTTATGGGAGACTGCCACACTACATTGTTGGGTGCATCTTCTTTTATTGTTGTCCATAATAGATTCGGAGACATAGCTCTAAGTAATTAGTGAACAGCAATCAATACTAGAGGATTTTGCTCACCAGCAGAGACTTGCTATTTTTGAATTCCTTCTCACAATTTGTACACTTCCACACTTGAGTCCTTGCTGATCTACTATGAGGGGAAAAATGTGTAACTTCTAAGAGACTGATGGTTATCTCAGGCACTTCTCTGTACTTTCTTTTTTAAAAATGGTGATTTCCTTGGCAACTTTTAAATCACCCGTCCAGCCTGTGTGGTCCTGTCCTCACAATCCTTTCATCTTGGTATTCCCAGGGCATGTTGGAAACTGAGCACAAATTCCAGTTTGTTACACTTTGAAAAGCTTAAAGTTCCATGTTCTGGTCATACTAAATCACTGTGACAAAAATATCTGAAAGCTCCCATGGAATGAATAAAAAGAAGGTATATTCAAAATCAGGATCTCATGGACTAGGAAGGAATCTCAGCAAGTATCAAAATATAAGATTTGCTTTTGGGATTTTTATATTTAACCTTTTAAAGCCGTAGATGATTAAATATGTAGAAATGGAGCTCCGACCGTATTCCTTTTAACTGCCATGATTCCTCAGGCAGGAGACACAATACCGTATGTTCATAATGGCCAGATACAAATTAAATGACAGTGCATGTGTAATACACATTAGCAATTTTCATCCAGGAAAGATCCAAGGATAAAATATTTCCAAACCTAGTTGCTAACACATGAAAATGAGTTGTGCCCCTACATGACAATCCTGGCATGTTAAGGCTGTACTAGGTAAGAATGAAGGAATGAAACACAAAACTACTGAAGAAAATACAACAGCTTCGATTCAAGACAGAGACCTCATCTACATTGCCATATAATAAAGTTTGAAACTACATTATATGTTCTGTCTAGACTCATATAATGTAGTTTAACTGCACTGAATTGCATTTTGCATTATATGAGTCTACTCTGATCATACAATGCTGTTTCAAATTGCTTTAAATGGCACTACTGATGAGGCCAGTTTCAAGAATGCTGTTGCATCCTTAAAAGAAGGTAGCATTTCTAGGGATGCGGCACATCTAGGCTACATCAAATACAGTAATGAATCCCAACTAAAGCAGACACTGTACATTAATTGCTGGATGGTAAATTAATAGGTGTGTAAGTCCCATGGTTTCATCTGATCTACAACTGTGGTTTAAACTAGAAATCATATTTAGCTCCTAGGCTCATATTGGGGTGTGATCCAAGAGTTGCTTTCCCTCACAATAATCCAGAACTGTTCTCAATTATGGCATTGTTAAAAGTTAATTTGTAATTCCTTCATTATTTTCAAAAGGCGTTCATATTGAGTGCTTGGTAAGATGCAACTTTATTTAAGATGGTTAAAAGAGAGATCTTTTAACCATTTTAAATAAATTTAACATGGTTAAAAGAGAGATCAGGAGCCCCCGGTGATGTAGTGGGTTAAACCGCTGAGCTGCTGAACTTGCAGACCGAAAGGTCAGCAGTTCAAATCTGGGGAGCGGAGAGAGCTCCCATTGTTAGCCCCAGCTTCTGCCAACCTAGCAGTTCGAAAACATGCAATTGTGAGTAGGTCAATAGGAACCGCTCCGGTGGGAAGGTAATGGCGCTTCATGCAGTTATGCTGGCCACATGACCTTGGAGGTGTCTACGGACAACGCCGGCTTTTCGGCTTAGAAATGGAGATGAGCACCAACCCCCAGAGTCAGACATGACTAGACTTAATGTCAGGGGAAAAAACTTTACCTTTACTTTACTAAATGAGAGGTCACAGATTAACTAAACATCTTTAATGAACAATAACTCTAGTAAATACTAAAGTTTAATGGATGGTCAGACTGAGAGGTCAGTAATGTTTCTCCAGTGTGGTCTCCTTTTCAAATGCAGAGTCAGCCAAGCAACTGTTCTATATTTTGTATTTTTCCATATTTTGGAATACTAGTATATACATAATAAGATATGTTGGAGATTGGAGTTCCAAGTCCAAACACAACAGTCATTTGTGTTTCATGTATACCTTGTACACATAGCTTGAAGGTAGTTTTATGCACAGTATTAATAATTCTGTAGATGAGACAAAGTTTGTGCTTACTGACCAATCAGAAAGCAAAGCTATCACTATCTCAGACACCCATGTGAACAATACTGGAGTATCTCGGATTCTGGAATTCCAGATAAGGGATGTTTAACCCGTGTCTGAAAGACAAAGTGTATTTGCCGATTCTGAATATTGTAAAGCTGTTGGTGGAACATCTTTTTCTGCAAGTCTCAGAAATAACAGTCCAGAAATGTGAAAATACTGTAGAAAAGATGAGCTTTTAGCTGGGAAATGACTACACAACACATTTGCACACAGCATGGAGTATCAGGACAGATTATTGTTTATATTCTTTTGAAAAATTGACCATTCTTTACCTGCTAAATACAATTATTGGTGTTTTGCTAACTGCACTGTTTTCTCTTTCCTTCTAACCTCATTAGTGCCAACTCATGGCGAAATCAGCTATTTTGACATTTTCAAACTTGGACAGCTGAATGTAATACAAGCAAAATAAAATACTTTTGTTCATAACTAATAACTGAATTAGGCAATTTGACGCCACAAGACATGAGTATGTCCACTGGCCTAGGAGGCTTTAAAAGGGATCAAACACATAATGAACCCATCTGTTCATTATCAAAACACAGATTAATTAGACTTACAAGTTCAATGGCAATGTATCTCTACATTAAACAGAGAAATATCTTGCAGAGATTGATGGCCTTGTAGCCTCACTCTTGTTCCTCCTCCACAATCTTAATTCCCTCCTATCTAAGATTGTGCTCTCCTTCGGAGAAACAAACAAACCAGGAAAGATATTTCTTCACCTTTCACCCATCACAGGGTAACCGTATCCTGCCTTTATATCCTCGGGGTAAAAGAACAAGGTCTTCCCACCCAGGGCAGATATCGGGATATTCATACAAAACTCAGCTTTCCCATTAAATAGATTTACAACCATTCCTTTATGGTACTCTGAGACCAAAACTTGGAGCTTAGCACTTGATCTTTGTTGCTGTATGGTTTCAAACTATTTCCAACTTATGGCCTTCTCGGTGGTGGCTCCCCGGCTCTGGAATTCCCTCCCCAGGGAACTTAGACAAGCCTCTACGCTACAACACTTTAGGAAGGAGTTAAAAACTTGTTTTTTCCAGCAGGAATTGATAACATTTAGACAGTAACCAGAATTGATTGCCAATCACTTAGCATTTTATATCTACATTCTGTGCATTCAGCTGGGCTGCTTTATTGATTACATGGATTTTCGAATTGATTCTATTTTAATAGAGGTTGTTTTATCTAATTTATATACCTGGTTTATGTAATGTTACTATTGTTTTCATGTTGATGTATTTTATTTTATGTATTATGTATTTCATGTATGGCATCTTTGTTTGCGATTTTGTAAGCTGCCCTGAGTCTCTATGGGAGATGGTGGTGGGGAATAAATAAAGTATTATTATTATATTTATTATTTTCAGTAAGTGTTTGTCATAACTTTCCTCTGAGTCTGGGAAAGTGTGCCTTCCCCGAAATCACCCAATGGGTTTCATGACGATGAGAAGATTTCCTGGTCTCCAGAGTCATAGTCCCTGGTCATAGTCAAATCATAGTCTCTGGTCATTGCACCTCCACCCATTCACTTTCACTACTGCCTTAAGATCTGTATTAGAAACAGACCAGGATTGTGTATTTAAAAGTAAACCTTTCATCTGGTGTTCTTGTTGCGTGCCTTCAAGTCATTTCTGGCATGTGGAGATCCTAGGACGATCTCATCACAAGGTTTTCTTGGCAAGATTTGTTCAGAGGAGTTGGCTAACAGCAGCAATAAAATAAAATAAATCCCTTAAATTCAAATTACAGTGTTGGGGGAGGGGGGTAATGCAAGTATCATGAGTCCAGTTTAGTTCTTCAAGTTTGAATAAACTCCTGAGCACACAATTGTTTGGGTCAGATAAGGATTGGGGTGCCTACCAATAGTGCAGCCAAATGCCCAAGTGTCTGCTACACATGAGACCTACTCCAGCCCTGCCTATGCAGCACAGATTGTTGGTGGGGTTGTTGGTGGGATTGTTAGTGGAATAGGGTATATTGCAAGTAAAAGGGGAACCCTACAAACTGAGTAGAAACAGAGTCTCCATGCAGCATTTTGGTGAAGAGAAACTCCTTTTAGCTGAGGTCTCTTCAGCCTGGTTTCTTATATGTACTTAATATTAGTTTAAAATTCTCGGTTCCACCACACAGCGTTGCTCTTTTAAGAAATACTCTGTTCTTGCTCCGTGATAGGCTAACCACTGTTGAATTTGCGCTAAAAGACCACAGAAGCTTCATAAACTTGTTTTGAGCTCCTGGTTTCAGTCCTGCTGAAATAATACAACCCTTTAGAAATGACACTTCAGAGGTGGCTAAACTCCTTGAGCTCAATGGGATTAGGTCCAACTGATGTTAGAACAAAACTGGGATGCTTTTATTATTTACCTTATTTCTACTCTGCCTTTCTCCACCCCGAAGGGGACTCAAGGCAGCTTACATATGGCAACCATTAGATGCCTTGAAAATATACAATCACTTAAAATCAATTAAAATGTTTAAAATTAATACATTTTAAACAATTAAAGCATTTTAAAACAATTACATTCAGTATTAGAATCACATCATCCGAAAATCATAGTCCGAGTTACTTGTATGTGGTCTTTAGCCTAGATTTTAAATTGGTAAATAATTCAATTTTATAGTGGTTTTTACATTTTTTATTATAATTTTATTATTATTAACCAAGTCTGACATGGATGTACAGAACTGGGTACCCCTGCTACGAGCTGGTCACTGACGTAAGAAAAGTTTACTACTACTATAGTCCGAGGCCATTCCGTCGTCAAATTGTACATAATTCCAGGTCTACTTCTGCCCTCTACTAATTGCTGAAAGCCTGATCCCAGAGTCATGTTCTTACTTTCCTTCTGAAGGCTAGCAGGGAGAAAGAAGATCGGATGTTGCTGGGGAGGGAGTTTCACAGCCGAGGGGCCACCACTGAGAAGGCCCTGTCTCTCGTCCCTGCCAGTAGCGATTCAAAAGCAGGCGGGACTGAAAGCAGAGCCTCCCCAGATGATTTTAATCTTCGAGGTGGCTCACAGGGAAGATACGTTCGGACAAGTAAACTGGTCCAGAACCATTTAGGGCTTTATAGGCCAAAGCCAGCACTTTGAACTGGCAGCCAGTGGAGCTGGTGTAGCAAGAGAGTTGTATGTTGCCTGTACGCCGTTCTGGTAAGCAACCTTGCTGCTGCCCATTGGATCAGCTGGAGCTTCCGAACAGTCTTCAAAGGCAACCCCATGTAGAGTGTGGGGTTATACAGCAAAACCCTGCTCCTCCTTCCCAAAACAGCAGGCAACAAAATGTGTTAACTACCCGACTTGGTCCCTAGTTATTGGAAGACACACAGCCTTGGGCATCAACAGATCCTGAAATCCCCTAGAACGGAGGAGAAGCCTAATCTCTTGATACTTTACTGTTCTGTAAACTCTTGTATGTTATTCACTTAACAGTTGTGGGTCCATGGACTGTAATAAAGTTATATATACAGTAGAGTCTCGCTTATCCAACTTCCACTTATCCAACGTTCTGTATTATCCAACGCAGTGGGCATTTTTGTAGTCAATGTTTTCAATACATTGCGATATTTTGGTACTAAATTTGTAAATACAGTAAATTACATTATTACATTACATTACCGTGTATTGAACTGCTTTTTCTGTCGATCTATTGTAAAACAGGATGTTTTGGTGCTTAATGTAATTTGATGTTTAATAGGCTTTTCCTTAGTCCCTTCTTATCATCCAACATTTTCACTCATCCAATGTTTTGCCGTCCCATTTATGATGGATAAGTGAGACTCTACTGTACATATACTTTACTGTTCTGACTTTTACCAATTAAACACAGTAGTTACAAGGGTCTAAACTCTAAACTGACAATGCACTTTGAGCATCAATGAAATTCCTGCTATTATGAAATTGCTGCTATTCGTCCTTGCACATTTAGGGAGAAATTGTGATCTGATTTTGAAAAAAAAAAAAAAAAGGGCTGCAGGAAACACTGTCATGAAATGGATTGTGGGATTGTATGCCTCTGAAAAGCACTTTTTTGGAAGAGAGACTTTAAACTTCAATAAAAGGAGCTAATAATAAAATGTGCCATTTGAACCAGCCACAAGGTTTCTGTGCCATTTTCTGATCTTATGATTTCTAGCTTTATGAGTAACCACAATAATTAATATAAAAACAGCACAATGCATTAAAGTTTTCTTCACCCAGTGGAAAGTAAATAGATTAGATTTTAAACTTCAAGAGTGCTTCATGGAATGTGCGCCAAGCCTTTTTCTACGCACATTCCAACCTTTAGTGCAGTTTAAACTTTTAATAATGCTGCCGAAATAGTTTTTTGAAGCACTATGGTAAACTAATGCCATCATACTCATAATACTCATGGATTTTGACTGCTTAACCCAGTGGTTCTCAACCTGTGTGTTCCCAGGTGTTTTGGTCTACAACTCCCAGTCTGACATGGTGGTTGTTAGAGTGGTCCAGCATTTCTGTGTTCTCAAATAATATCCTGTGTCTAGGTTGGTTCATCAAGTGCTCTGCATACATCAAGGGAACCACAGACTGCACAGGGATGCTGATAAAGAAACACAACCTACAGACTGTCTTCAGACCAACAAATGCTATGTTCAGCAAAGGACAGGAGGGATCCTCTCACCTCTGCAGAAGTCTACCGTACACCATGCAGCTGTGGACAAGTCTACATAGGGATCACCAAGCACAGCATTGCCCAAATACGAATCAAGGAATATGAAAGGCACCGCAGACTAACTCAACCAGAGAAGTCAGCCATAGCAAAGCATTTGATGAACCAACCTGGACACAGCATATTTTTTGAGAACACAGAAATGCTGGACCATTGTACCGATAGCAACCACCATTCAGGCGACACAGAGAAGCCATTGAAATTCACAAGCATGTGGACAATTTCAACAGAAAGGAGGGAACCATGAAAATGAACAAGATCTGGATACCAGTATTAAAAAAAACTCTAAAATCAGGACAATAAATAAAGAACAACATTCTGAAGACAGGAGAATTCCAGACAGGAAACAATCAGGGCCAGCTAACCTCCCCACAAAGGATCATTCCAGGAAGGAATCATCCAGGCTGTAATAAATAATAATAATAATAATAATAATAATAATAATAATAATAATAAAACTTTATGTCTATTCCACCCTATCTCCCCGAAGGGTCTCAGGGTGGATTCCAACAAACAACAGCATAAATTCAATGCTTTTAAAAAACAGTGAATGTTCTTTGAAGCTGCAAGGCCATCCAATGCTAATCAAGGTGATCAATTGCAACATTTACACTCGCCTCAAGCAGACAAGAGTTCTTTCTCCCACCCTGGACCTTCCACAGATACAGTAGAGTCTTGCTTTTTTTTCGTGTCAGGAGCAACCGGAGTTGCTTCTGGAGTGAGAGAATTGGCCGTCTGCAAGAATGTTGCCCAGGGGACGCCCGGATGTTTTGATGTTTTACCATCCTTCTGGGAGGCTTCTCTCATGTCCTCGCATGGAGCTGGAGCTGAAAGAGGGAGCTCATCCGCGCTCTCCCCGGGTGGGATTCGAACCTAGCAGCTTTCAGGTCAGCAACCCAACCTTCAAGTCATGAGGCTTTTATCCCCTTGGCCACCGGAGGCTCCTTAGAGCCTCGCTTATCCAACATAAACAGGCCGGCAGAATGTTGGATAAGCGAATATGTTGGATAATAAGGAGAGATTAAGGAAAAGCCTATTAAACATCAAATTAGGTTATGATTTTATAAATTAAGCACCAAAACATCACGTTATACAACAAATTTGACAGAAAAAGTAGTTCAATACACAGTAATGCTATGTAGTAATTACTGTATTTACGAATTTAGCACCAAAATATCATGATGTATTGAAAACATTGACTACAAAAATGCTTTGGATAATCCAGAACGTTGGATAAGCAAGTGTTGGATAAGCGAGACTCTACTGTAATTATAATAATAATAATAAAACTTTATTTCTATTCCAACCTATCTCCCCGAAGGGTCTCAGGGCAAATTCCAACAAACAACGGCATAAATTCAATGCTTTTAAAAAACAGTGAATGTTCTTTGAAGCTGCAAGGCCATCCAATGCTAATCAAGGTGATCAATTGCAACATTCACACTCGCCTCAAGCAGACAAGAGTTCTTTCTCCCACCCTGGTCCTTCCACAGATATATAAATCTTCCTTGCTCACAACCTCACAACCTCTGAGGATGCCTGCCATAGATGTGGGTGAAAAGTCAGGAGAGAATACTTCTGGAACATGGCCACACAGCCCGAAAGACATACAACAACCTTCCTTGCTTAGTTTCCCAACAGACCTCACAACCTCTGAGGATGCCTGCCATAGATATGGGGTTTTTTGTGTGCCAGAAGCAACTTGAGGAACTACAAATTGCTTCTGGTGTGAGAGAATGGGCCGTCTGCCAGGACGTTCCCAAGGGGACGCCGGGATGTTTGATGTGGGTGAAAGGTCAGGAGAGAATGCTTTTGGAACATAGACATACAGCCCGGAAACCTCACAGCAACCCAATGATTCTGGCCATGAAAGCCTTCGATAACACGATGATGGGGATATTAGAACAGGCATGTGCAAACTTCGGCCAGGCTCCGGGTGTTTTGGATTTCAACTCCCACAATTCCTAACAGCCTACCGGCTGTTGAAGTCCAAAACACCCGGAGCCTGGCCGAAGTTTGCCCATGCCTGGGTGAGAAGGCCAACGCCTCCTCCTGCGTGGTGCTGCTGACCTTGCTCGCAGGGGCCCTTGCTGCGCTGCGAGACCGGCGCCTGGCCTCGTCCCTGGGCGCGGAGGCTGGCGGCGCGGAGCTGGCAGGCGGAGGGGTAGGTGATGCCGTCGCTGCCGCAGACCGGGTAGCGGCTCTTGCACTGGCAGATCCCGACCCCGCGGGGCCCTTTGGCGGAGGGTCGGCGCCGGCACTCCAGCCCGGCTCCGCAGCGCCCCGCTCCTGCTCCGGCTCCCCCGAAGCCGCACGCCTCGCCCTCGCCGCGGGCGCACCTCCAGCAGCAGCTCCTGCAGCCGCCTTCGCGCACCTTGCCCAGCGGGCAGCCTCCCGGCGGCAAGGCAGGGCAGGCCGAGGGCACGCAGGGCGGGCAAGGAGGCTCCGTCTCCCCCGGGGAAGCCAAGGAGCCGCTGCAGAAGGAGGACAAGAAGCAGCAGAAGAAGCAACAGGCGCCCAGCAGCAGGACAGACGGGGCGGACATCACGGCGGCGGGCGAGGCACAGAGTGAGCGGCTGGAGGCGGGCGGAGAGAGAGACAGAGAGACAGAGACTCCGCCTCCAGTGGTCCACGCAAAATCTCCCTCAGCAAAGCAATTCCCGCTTCTCCAGGACTGTCCTTCCTCACACACAACAAAGGATGAGGTTTAAGGGTTCAAAAGGTAAAGGTAAAGGTTTCCCCTGACGTTAAGTCCAGTCGTGACCGACTCTGGGGGTTGGTGCTCATCTCCATGTCTAAGCCGAAGAGCCGGCGTTGTCCGTAGACACCTCCAAGGTCATGTGGCCGGCATGACTGCTTGGAGCGCCGTTCAAACCACCCCCAAAATCTTTCAGGTCAAAAATAAAAATAAACTTGGTTTATTCATGGATTTTGACTGCTTAACCCAGTGATTCTCAACCTGTGGGTCCCCAGGTGTTTTGGCCTACAACCCCCAGAAATCCCAGCCAGTTTACCCGCTGTTAGGATTTCTGGGAGTTGAAGGCCAAAACATCTGGGGACCCACAGGTTGAGAACCACTGGGTTAACCAAATCCCCATGCCAAACCTATGAGAACCAAAACAAAACTATGTGTTGTCGAAGGCTTTCATGGCCGGGATCACAGGGTTGTTGTAAGTCCTTCGGGCTGTGTGGCCATGTTCCAGAAGTATTCTCTCCTGACGTTTCACCCACATCTATAGCAGGCATCCTCAGAGGTTGTGAGGTATGGAAAACAAAACTAGTTTTCCTTCAGAACTACAAGGACTATCACAACCGAATTTTGGTTAATCACACTGTCATTATCTGCCTTTCTTTTCTACCAATTTACATTGCAATAGCTGCAATAGCTGAGATATTTATTATTTTATTTTATTTATTACAATATTTATATCCCGCCCTTCTCACCCAACAGGGGACTCAGGGCGGCTTACAATAAAACACATATAAAAATTGTACAATACACTATAAAACAGTTGAAAATTATTAACTTACATCGGACATTCATAAAATACATTCTAAAATACAGAATTAATATGTAAATCAGAACAGATACATTTTTAATTGTTACTCTAGCCAAATATATATATATTATCTCTTAGCTTTGGATAGCATAGGGAAGGGTTAACACCCCTGTGGTGTTTGTTTTGCTGTCTGCCTGCTTGAAAGATTTCACTTCACTTTCTTTCCCTGTGACAATTGGATCTTGAAAATGTTGGGTTGTCGTGGAAACAAGGATTGGGGACAAAGCATTAGTTTATTTATTTATCATGGCAGAAGCGAATTGAGAATACAGTTATAATGTATAGAAAAACCACTTGAAGGCAAGTGTGAATGTTGCAATTAATCACTTTGATTGTCATTGAAAAGCCTTGCAGCTTCAAAGCCTGGCTGGGATCCTTTGTTGGGAGATGTTAGTTGGCCCTGATAGTTTCATGTCTGGAATTCCCCTGTTTTCAGGGTGCTGTTCTTTGTTTACTGTCCTGATTTTAGAGTTTTTTAAAATACTGATAGCTGCCGCTTCATTAACCACTTGATGGTAGTACTTCCTCATTCCTTTCCACACGCTGCTGGCAGTTTTTATGGTGTCGTAAATTAAGTTAAATTAGCCTCCCTGCATAAGCGTTACCTAGATTTTCTACTAAAAAACGTGGACATCGGGCTAGGCTATTAATGGTTGGGAGCTCAATCTGACCCGGGCTTCGATCCCATGACCTCTCGGTCAGTACTGATTTATTGCAGCTGGCTGCTAACCAGCTGTGCCACAGTCTGGCCCAAACACCCTGTTTCCCTGAAAATAAGGCAGGGTTTTATATTAATTTTAGCTCCAAATGATGCGTTAGGACTTATTTTCAGGTGATATCTTATTTTTCCATGAGCAACAACTTGCATTTATTCTTGAACCAAAAAAAAAAAAATCAAATATAGTCAATGTCATCATATTCTGGAATGACATCATAACACACCAAGTCCTGGACTCTATCATGAATGTTTTGTTATTCTATTTCCTTTTTCCGTGTACAACAATCTACATTTCCTGATAGTCATGAACAAAAATCAACATTGGGTTCTGTTGAGTGTGATTATTTTGGGAATATTTGCTTTCCTTGGTCAGGGGTTTAGATGTCCGGCTACATTCTATTGCCAATCGATTTTACTTTTTTACATTTATAGCTGCCTGGACATTATCTTTTTACAAACTATAACTAGGGCTTATTTTTGAAGCAGGGCTTATATTTTGAGCATCCTCAAAAATCATGAAAGATTATGCTAGGGAAATGGTTCTCAACCTTTCTAATGCTGCGATCCCTTAGTACCGTTCCTCATGTTGTGGTGACTCCCAACCATAAAATTATTTTTGTTGCTTCATAACTGTAATTTTGCTACAGTTATGAATCATAATGTAAATATCTGATATGCAGGATGTATTTTCATTCATTGGACCAAATTTGGCACAAATACCTGATATGCCGAACTTGAATACTGGTAGGGTTGGGTGGGGGGGATTGATTTTGTCATTTGGGAGTTGTCCTTAACCTACAATCAAAGAGCATTATGAACTCTACCAACGATGGAATTGAACCAAATTTGGCACACAGAACTTCCACGACTAACAGAAAATACTGGAAGGGTCTGATGGGCATTGACCTTGAGTTTTGGAGTTTTAGTTCACCTACATGCAGAGAGCACTGTGTAGACTCAGACAATGATGCGTCTGGACCTTGGCACGAATACTCAATATGCCCAAATGTGAACACTGGTGGAGATTGGGGGAAATAGACTTTGACATTTGGGAGTTGTAGTTGCTGGGATTTATAGTTCACCTACAATCAAAGAGCCCCTTGAACCCTACCAACGATAGAATTGGGCCAAACTTCCCACACAGAACCCTCATTACCAACAGAAAATACCGGAGGGATTTGGGAGGAATTGACGGTGATTTAGGAGAGATGTAGTTCACCTACCTCTGAAGAGCATTGTGAATTAATTTGTGTTTTTGGTAACCTCTCTGACACCCCTTCTCAACCCTCCCATAGGTCCTGACCCCCAGGTTGAGAAACACTGTGTTAGGGCTTATTTTCAAGGTAGTTCTTATTTTTGAGGAAACATTAGTAACTGGCCACATAGTGCCATCATACTGACTAACTGCACTGTCCTGAGGTTGGACTAGTTGACTTTTAGGACCCTCCTATTTTTTCGATCCCTTGTTTCATTTTCTTTGTTCCTTTCAGCATGCCCCAGTCCCACAATCAGTCTTGTAAAATATTAAGACAGTTTTCCAAAATATGTGCAGAGGGTGTTTCCTTCTCCAGCAAGCACGTTACAATCTAATGGCAATAGATCTGTGAACAGAGGATGGCTTCAACCAGATGTTTAAAGCCCCCCCTCCTTTGAATGATCCATGCCAGGCAATTCTAGACTGTGATGTTCCAGAAGGGTGGCAGAGGAAAGGAAGTAGATGCAGGGCTTGGTTTAGCCTGCACCACTGCAAAACCAACAGTGAAACCACTCAGGGAAGGAGCTGCTGTCGAGACATGCCCACAGATGGAAATACCATGCTAGCTATCTGTACCCGCCTCCAAGTCTTAGTTATGTAACGTGTGCCTTTACACTTAGGGCTGGAATGCTTTAGTCCATCATTATATCTGACAAAGTGGTTTGAAATCTACAAAAGATCATGCAAAAATAAACCAGCTAGTCTTAAAAATGCTACAAACATGCCCACTCAAATCCTTATTTTTAAATTGAGTTGCTGTGAGTTTTTTGGGCTGTCTGGCCATGTTCCAGAAGCATTCTCTCCTGACGATTTGCCAACATCTATGGCAGGCATCCTCAGAGGTTACGAGGTCTGTTGGAAACTAGGCAAGTGGTGTTTTATATATCTGTGGAATGTCCAGGGTGGGAGAAAGAACTCTTGTCTGTTGGAGACAAGTGTGGATGTTGCAATTGGCCACTTTGATTAGCATTGAATGACCCTGCAGCTTCAATGCTCGGCTGCTTCCTGTCTGGAGGAATCTTTTGTTCTGAGGTGTTGTTGTTGCTTATTAGATCAACTGCTTTCGACTCTTTGTGACTTCATGGACCAGCCCACGGCAGAGCTCTCTGTTGGCCGTCACCACCCCTAGCTCCTTCAAGGTCATGCCAGTAACTTCAAGAATACCATCCATCCATCTTGCCCTTGGTCAGCTTCTCTTCCTTTTTCCTTCCTGTTTCCCTAGCATCATTATTCTCTCCAAGCTGTATTAGCTGGTCCTGATTATTTCCTGTCTGGAATTCCCTTGTTTTCTGGGTTTTGTTCTTTATTTACTGTCCTGATTTTAGAGTTTTTTTAATACTGGTAGCCAGATTTTGTTCATTTTTATTGTTTTCTCTTTTCTGTTGAAATTGTCCTCATGCTTGTGGATTTCAATGGCTTCTCTGTGTAGTCTGACATGTTCTCAGGGCACAACTACCTTAACATTAACAGTGGCATACATTTTTCTTTTTGCATGCACAGGAATAAGCTCTGGTGCTGCAGTTGGAATAGGCAAAGCCACATCTAACTCACTTAAATTTCAGAAGTTCCCATTTAACATGGCCTAGTGGTGCCCTCCACTGGTCAAGTGTCATATTACATGGTCAAAGTGCCACTTCCATGGAGGAAGCGGTCACCTATGTTGTCTTCTGATGGAAGCAGCCAAAAACTAGCAATAATTCACTCATATTTATAAACAGTGTCCTGCAGGATCCTGTGTTTCACAACAGGCCATCTGGGTTTTGATCGGAAGAGGTGGACAGACTAAATCTCAGAGCAATGGGTCCAAATTACAGGAAAAGAGATTCTACCTGAACATTAGGAGGAACTTTTTGCTTATAATAACTGTTCAACAGTGTAACTCTCTGCCTTGGAGTGTAGTGGAGGCTCCTTCTTTGCAGGCTTTTAAATAGAGGCTGGATGGCCATCTATCAGGAGTGCTTTGTGATTATACTTTTCTTGCATGGCAGTGGGTTGGACTGGATGGGTTGTGTGGTCTCTTTCAACTCTGTTATTCTAGGGAAAATACTGAATGCGGCCACTGGCAACAGCCTCTACTGTTGATGTCCCCAATTACCTTTTGTTTGGGGCAAATCCTATTGAAAATTGCATCTGGAAGTACTGACACATACTCATTTCTGACCACCATATTGATGGATAGATGACCAGAAAAATTTGGTGGGGTGAGAGTATTTTTTTTGACATGTTTTGAGTTTCTTGGGCAATTTTTTTTTAAGAATCGGGGTTTTGGAGGATGCAAAAATGAAGGCCATATGTGGCATTGTAGGCTATATCTTCCACAACATTTTCCATAGTCAGTGTGGGATGGATTCTACTTTAACTGCCATGACAGCATCATATTGCCCTGAGTCCCTACTGCTCTAAGTCCCCTAGGGAGAAAGGGCTGTCTAGAAATAAAGATTATAATGATGATTATATGCAATGCTGGGACTTGGTGGGTGGGTGGGGGCATTTATAATTCTTAGCCAGAGAGTTCTTAGGTCTTTATAAACTACAAGCTCCAAAATCCCAAATAATGAAGCCAAAGCACTTAAAGTGGAAAAATTGCACTGTAACAATGTAATGTGATAATGTCCATAGCTCGACATGCTGTACTCTGAACCTGTGGTTCTTGCAGTAGTTGAAACCACTCAACAATTAACATATTGCCAAGCAAAACTAGATAGAAAAGATTATACACTCTTCAACATTCCCATTATACTCCAAAAACTTTGTTTTGTGGCTGTCACAAACTATGTTGAATAGATTGAGGCTATCAGGTAAAGGTTTTCCCCTGACATTGAGTCTAGTCGTGTCCGACTCTGGGGGTTGGTGCTCATCTCCATTTCTAAGCCAAAGAGCCAGCATTGTCCGTAGACAGTAGACACCTCCAAGGTCATGTGGCCGGCGTGACTGCATGGAGCACCGTTAACTTCCTGCTGGAGCGGTACCTATTGATCTACTCACGTTTGCATGTTTTCGAACTGCTAGGTTGGCAGAAGTTGGAGCTGACACTATCAGATACTCATTGAAAATCTATAGCAAAATATGCTGCAGGATGTCCCGCAAAAACAAAGTTTTTGCAGTTTAATAATCTTTTTTTCATGTTTTTATGGTAGAACTGATTAGGAAATGACATTTATAACCCAGGAACAAAAATCATGTTACATAGTGTTATGAGGCTTACATCTTACTGAAAATGATCCAAGTTCACACTCACCCCGCCTCCGCTTCCCCATGTTTCTTCATGACCCCCATCCCTTTTGTAGGATTTTTTATCAAAAGGAAAGAACAAGAAACACCTTGTGCAGACCATAGGATTTTATTAGACCACTACCATAATAGACTGTGATAACTCATCTTGTTAACAAGCCATAAAAAGGCAAATGTGAGAGGCTGGATGGAACAGGGTTCACAACATCCAGGATTTCCACGCCATGCAACAGGGGTTTAAGCTCACTCTATCAGGCACGAGAGAGCAGGCGGTTACGATTATACTTGAGCATACAGAGGAGGCGGGCAGCCTCTCCGGTCAAACTCTCCTCAGCACCTCTTAGCTTGAGCACTTCTCCTGGGCCAAAGGGGGACTTGGGAGAACAGACAGGCAGCCAGAGGTATCGCCGAGCCAGTGGAGACAGTGTGGGAAGCTGCTCTGCATGTACTTCCCACCACTGGGGCAGAGAGACATTGGCCGGAGCTGCTTCTGCCAAGTGTTGGTACCGGAACCATTCAATCTCTGGCACCTCTGCCAGCCCAGGGATCCCCTGTTCGTGCTCCAATCCACTCCGGCCCACAGCCCCTAGCTGCTTGGGATCTAGCACTCGGACTGCTCTCAGGGCAGACATAGCAGGATGCGAGTCAAACAAGTGCTCTAGCCTGGCCAGACTACGAGCCAGGATCCCACGAAACCGATCCATCAGTGGGGGTTGGCAAAGAGCTAATTGTCTTTCTGTGTTAGGCCCCAATCTTGTGTCTAAGTGGTAAGAGAAAGAAACGCGTAAGGAGTCCAGTTCTCCGTAGACTCGATGGGCCAACGGCTCACCCATCTGGCGGAGAAAATGGGCCATATTCAACAAACTGGATGCATGTTCTGCTACAAAAGTTGCTTCTGCCACTAACTCCTCATTACTCTCTCCTAGGAAGGCCTTCAGCTTCATCATCAGGGGACCTTCTTCTTCATCAGTGGCCACAAACTCTGGCAGAAGAGGGAGATGTTCTGCAATGCTGGTGGCTTTTTTCAACCAGGCCTCTGGGCCCATCTCCGTGCTGAGTATGGGCAAGGAGAGGCTCAACTGCCGCTCTTGTAGGAACAGTTCATAGCGGTGACGGAGGGCAGGACGCCGCCCAAACGTGTCCTCCAGAAGGTGCAGCAGCATGCCCAGTCTTTCCAGCCTGTCTGGCCACAGCTCCATCATCAGCTCCAGCTGATGTAACAAGCAGGGGACATGGAGGGCAGCTGATAAGACAGCACCCAAAATCCCATTAGTAGCAAAAGCCTGCATCATGGGAGGACTTCCAGAGGTCACCACGGCCAGCACTCGATGGAATAAGACATGCCCCTCACTAAGCACACGAGCAACTGCCCGGGCCACAAAAGAATGGCTCATCTGTTCCAGCAACTCCACCCCAAGCAGGAGTGGGAGCTTTCCAGCCCTGTCAAGAGGCAAAAGGGAGATAGCTAGGGCAGCACGTCCATCACCAGTGGTTGCCTCATGGAGGAAGACAAAGGCCTCACGGTGCTGAAGAGCGTGCCGCAGGGCTGATTCATGTTGCCGCCCCAAGGCTGGGAGAACGGTACGATGGAGCTGAGCAACTGAGAGTATGGGTCGCCTAGCCCCCAAGAGGCGGAGAAGGCCTTCAAAGAGCTCAGCTTCTGAAAGCGGGAGGCCTGCTTGAGCAACGGCCTGCACCAAGGCAATCACTAAAGGGTTTGGCTCAGATTTGGCATGGCAGCATCGGGGTGAAGTAAGTGAAGTGACACGGGACTGCCCTTCGGTAGGAAGTGATGAGGCAGAGACCTGTTTGCGAATCTGGGAGACTCTTGTGGAGCAGACATCGGGAAGGGGGCAGCCACGAGAAAACTGGGACGGTGTCTCATCCTTTGAGGTCAAGGAAACACGGCGGCGTGGGGTCTTGGCAGGGGTCCTTGGTGGATTGGCCATGTTTCTGAAAGATGACAAGACATTCAATGAAGACAAAGGCAAATGGAAAATGTTTTCTTTACAGCAAACTGGCTGTACCTTGAAAAACCTCACTTGGCCACAGTGGTCCACGCCTTAGTTACATCCAGAATGGACTACTGTAATGCTCTCTATATGTGGGGCTGCCTTTGAAGACAGTTCGGAAACTGCAACTAGTGCAACGGTCGGCTGCTAGATTACTAACTGGAGCTAGCTACAGGGTACATACCACATCCCTGCTGAAGCTCCACTGGCTTCCAATAAGTTTCCAGGCTCTTTGGGTCCAACCTATCTTCGGGACCGCATCTCTTTCTACAAATTGGCATGGGTTCTAAGATCGACAGGGGAGGTCCTTCTCTTAGTCCCACCACCGCCCAGTTGGTGGGAACAAGAGGGAGGGCCTTCTTGGTGATGGCCCCCCAGCTCTGGAATACCCCCCCAAAAGAGATTAGATTAACCCCTCCCCCATCCTTCAATCCTTCCGTTCCAACCTGAAAACATGGATGTTCAAACAGGCTTTTGACTCTGAGTAGGCTGAATGGGCCCATATGTTGGCACTTGGTGAATTGATGGCAACTAGTTTTATTTACTGTTTTTAAATTTGTATTATTTTGATTTTATGCTATATGTGCTGACAGGGGTTGTTGTAATTTTATATGACTTGTTTTATACTTATGTACTGTTTTTACCTACTGTACGTTATATGTGCACTCTGGAGCAAGGCTGTAGCCCGGGGGGGGGGGGTTAGGGGTTCAACCCCCCCTTGAAAATTTTCAGGTTTTAAAAAAATCTGGTTTACTCATGAATTTTAACTGATTAACCAAATCCCCATGAGTATCCACTGAAGTTTATCAATGAAGCCTGATTTCTAAATTATTTTGTTATGGAACTACACTTCATGATTCGCTTAAAAAAAAATTCATACTCCCCCCCCCCCCCGATTTTTTTTTTCTGGTTATGGCCCCACCCCGGAGTGCCTTTGTAAGCCGCCCCGAGTCCCTTTGGGGAGATGGTGATGAGACAAAAATAATGTTTACTACTACTACTACTACTACTAGCCCAGCTTATGGCAGAAAGAACCATCTCTTTCATACATACATAACTTTATTATGGTCCATGGACCCACAGCTGTTAAATGAGTAACATACAAGAGTTTACAGAACAGTCAAACTGGGGAAATTGCTTAACACACACAAACTACACAAAGTCAGGTAATACAGTGTTCCCTCACTTATCGCTGGGATTAGGTTCCAGGACCACCCGCAATAAGTGAAAATCCGTGAAGTAGGGGCACTATATTTATTTAATATTTATACATTATTTTAGTAGTTATACACTATTTTAAGTCTTTATCAACCAATTGTGTATTGATAAATCGCCTCCTTCTCCTCCCGTTGCCACTTGGGCTCCTTTTCCCTCCCTTTGGCTTCTCCTTCTTCCTCCCTTCCTGAGGCTGTAAATTATAATTTTTTATGATTTATAATAGTATTTTAGAGTTTATTGAAAAACCGCGAATCCGCGAAAAGTGAATCGCAAAGTAGTGAGGGAACACTGTACTCTGATTGGAGACTAGGCTCTTTCTCAGCCTTGTTGCCACTGCAAGGAACTTTGCCACCGTGAGGGTCACGTCATGGTGCTTATCCTCCATCAGATATCTGACCTGTTTCTAAACTCCATCCAAAACTTTCACCTGGCTCTACTTTCTCCTGCTACTGATATCTTGGCACCTGTAGGCTTGTCTGTTTATTTATTTATTTATTTGCTACCAATGCACTTTAGCCTCCTTGGGCCATCACACATACCTATAAGTCAAGCATGGACAAACTTTGGTTCTTCAGGTGTTTTAGACTTCATCTCGCAGAAATCCCAACCAGCTTGTCATTTGTTAGAAATTGTGGGAGTTGAAGTCCAAAACACCTGAAGAACCAAAGTTTGCCCATGCCTGCTATAAGGCCTTTTTCAACTGTTGCCAGATATTGTGCCTTTAAAGGCAATTTACAGTAATGCAGAAAGTAAAGCAGGTGAAATCACTCTTCATGCTGAGAAAGGAGATCACAGCTTAATGTCCACATGGAAACCACTTCTGGCTACCATTTGTCTAACAAAATCCTATGAAATTAATGGATGCACTATAAATCAATTGTACACAGTCATGTGGGTTCCAGCAAAAAAGCATGATTTTCCACCTTACACATGACTGTGGTTTTAAGATGTGCAAGTGTTGTGTTTTTCAACAACTGCAGGCAAAAACTGCTCAAGCTCACAGAGTGAGGAAAATATTTCCCTGGGTTGTCTGTGTCACATAGCAATTGAAGCATATTGAACTTCCACTTTCAAACTGAGCAATGCTAGGATCATGGTAGTCCTGACATGACAGTCACTTGTGCTCAAGGCTGTAGCCAAGGGGGGGGGGGGTATGGGGTTCAACCCCCCCCCCCTGAAAATTTTCAGGTTTTAAAAATCCTTGGCCAGGATTCTGGGAGGTAAAACCAACCACCCCAAACTAATTTTCTTTTATGATACAGCACAGCATAACATAACTCCCCACAGATAATGTTCTACAGTAAACATATACTCTCCACAAACACACCAACATCACCACTTACCTTCTTAACGCAATCAGTTATCCCTGTTTTTACACAACAGCATCCAGATAGACTAGTAACAACCAGCCCAGTTGCTGAGCTCTTTTATTGGGGTGGGGCGGGGGCTTGCCTGTGTCCCTCTCATTGGCTGCCCCTCCAAGACACATGTGGGGCTCCTGAAACAATCCTTCTCAGCCTGTGGGAGAAACCCCCACGAGCAAAGCTATGCTATGGACTTAAGATCCCAAATAGCAACATACTGACACCTGTATGCATAGCATTAGCTAGTACAGGAAGACAGTAGGGATGCAGTAACTTTTTGCTTGCATATTTTAGAAGAATAGAAGTTGTAGTCATTTGATAACCACATAAGGGGATGCAATGGTGAAATTTTGGAAAACTTTCCCAATTGACTTTTGCCAGTGATGCAGCTGTCAACAAGCACACAGCTTCTGCCTATTGAAAAAGGTGTGGGTTCTACTCATGGGAGAAAGCATGTTGTTAATTTAATCAAGTCTCCCATGATTGCATTGCTTTAAGTCTTAAAGTGATACTATAGATCAGGGGTCCCCAAACTAAGGCCCGGGGGCCGGATGCGGCCCTCCAAGGTCATTTACCTGGCCCCCACCCTCAGTTTTATAATATAATATTTTTATATCAGTTTCAATAATATAATATATTGTATATACATATAATATTGATAATAATCTTATGTTATACAATATTATACTAATAGTAATACCATATAATAATATTAATTATATGTTATGTATTACATATTATAAAATAGTATAGTGGTATATAATGCTAATTTTGTGTTAAGCTAATAATATAATATATTGTATGTACATATAGCTGCTCTGAGTCCCCTTCGGGGTGAGAAGGGTAGGATATAAATGTAGTAAATAAATAATTAATTTTAGACTTAGGCTCGGCCAAATTCTGAAATGACTTGAAGACACAACAACAACAACAATCCTAATTAACCTGACTATCTCATTGGCCAGAAGCAGGCCCACACTTCTGATAGGTTTATGTTGGTTACAATTGTTTTCATTTTTAAATATTGTATTGGTCTTTCATTGTTATTGTTGTTGTTTTGCACTACATATAAGATATGTGCAGTGTGCATAGGAATTTTTTCATTTTCTTTTTCAAATGATAATTTGGCCCCTCAACAGTCTGAAGGATTGTGGACCGGCCCTCGGCTTAAAAAGTTTGGGGACCCCTGCTATAGATAGATAATGAAGGATTGAAATATTAATTCCTTAAAATGTAAGACCTTGCTATTTAGAAATTATAATCTGCACGTTTCTCCTATGTTTGACAGAGAATCGATAAGGAATGCGGGATTGTATTTTGATGCCACTGACTAGTTTTAATAATGGATTGCTGTGAGTTTTCCAGGCTCTATGGCCATGTTCCAGAAGCATTCTCACCTGACATTTCACCCACATCTATGGCAGGCATCCTCAGAGCTTGTGAGGTCTGTTGGAAACCAGGCAAGTAGGGTTTATATATCTGTGGAATGGCCAGGGTGGAAGAAAGAACTTTTGTCTGCTTAGGAAAGTGTGAATGTTGCAGTTGGATACCTTGATTAGCATTGAATGGCCTTGCAGCTTCAAAGCCTGGCTTGTAATTCCCAGTCATTCCAGCTATGAAAGCCTTTGACAGCACAGTTTTAATAATATTGACCAATTTGTGAGTTCCATGTAATGAGTTTTAGGATTTTGGAGAACAAACATGTTTTGGAGAAAAAACATGTTTTTTGCAACATTTTCTCGTAAGACTTGCAATGAAATGGATATATAGATGATCCAAAGCACTGATTTTGCTGTCTTCTATGACATAAGAATGCTAAACTGTGTTTCCTAATTCTATTACCTTACCATTTATTATTATAGAGCATTCACGCTCCACTCTTTACTCAAAAACAATCCCAAAAGCAATTTACATATTATTAATTTAACAGTTCACTGCCCTGTGGCTTACAATTTAAAGCCACAGAACCAAGACACTATCAGCTTTTAATACATCCATATAAGCTTTTTCTTTTATTCACCCTTTTCAGCTTTTGATCTTGTCTTTGTCTATTGCTTCTGTCATTCCAAATTTTACAGTAGAGCTCCTTAAATGTGGGATAGCTTTTCTTACTTTTTCTTGGACCTCTTGCTTCACTTTAAGACCTGCTAAAACCTTTCTAGTATGTTAAGACCCTCCTTGTTTTTCTCTATTTGCTCCTTCAGACTTTTGAATAGGCCTGTATCTCTTGCCATGAGTAATACACCTCAAATAAATAATGCAAAATAAGACAAAAGCATATAACTTATGCTAATGAATTCTTCAAATGAATAATTCAAATGAATATTTGAATAATTCAAGGGGCAGAAGTCATTAATGTTTTTTGTACATAATGTGAATTTGTTTTAATAATATTTTAAAAAGTGTAAAACACACTTTCCTTCTTAAAATAATCATTTCCATTTCCATGTATATATGAAGTAAATTAGCCAGACGTGTACAAATGGGATAACTAATTTAGTCATTGTATTTTTAATTTCAATTTTTTAATTTCAGTATTTTCAATATTCATAGTAAATAAAGGACACATGCTTTGATATACAATAAAAGCCACCAATGTCTTGGAGAGCATGGGCTCTAGCTATGGCATTTCAGTCTGAAACTACTTAGCAATGATGAGTATTGGACCCATTTCTTTCTAATCTGGGTGTGTGTCTGCATCACGAAATAGTGCTTCTCAGGTTGATTTCTTTTTTCTGCTGTGTCTTTCTGTTGTACAACCTCTGATAAGCTTTTTTTTAAAGTGTGAGTTTGAAAAGTCTCTGCAACTTTAGTTCTGGGGAAAAAGTCTAATTTTTATTCTGAAAAAGATGAAACATGAAATTAAATTGTTATATTTTGCATTTTAACGTCGTCCTTCTCACTCTAGAACTGTCTGAAATAAAAGTTTAAAGTGATAGTAATAATCATAATCACTGGAGCCCCGGTGGCGAAGTGTGTTAAAGCACTGAGCTGCTGAACTTGCAGACCGAAAGGTCCCAGGTTCAAATCTCGGGAGCAGAGCGAGCGCCCGCTGTTGCTCCAGCTTCTGCCAACCTAGCAGTTTGAAAACATGCCAATGTGAGTAGATCAATAGGTACCGCTTTGGCGGGAAGGTAACGGCGCTCCATGCAGTCATGCCAGCCACATGACCTTGGAGGTGTCTACGGACAACGCCGGCTCTTCGGCTTATTAATGGAGATGAGCACCAACCCCCAGAGTCAGACATGACTGGACTTAACATCAGGGGAAACCTTTACCTTTTTAATAATCATAATTCTGTTTTGTTTGTTCCATTCAGCATTCAGTCAAAAGGGGACTTAGCACAGGATTCTAATTACTGTTTAACCATCAAAATCTACTGTGTGTCCTTGGGCAAGTCACACACTATTAGTCTCAGAAAACTCTGTGATTGGTTTGCCATAAACTGGAAATGCCTTGAGGGCACAAAACAACAAAAGCACCAGATCCTGTCTGATTTCAGAAGCTCAGCAGTCTCAGCCCTGGTTAGTACTTAGATGGGAAACCACCAAAGTACATTAGGAGGTGTAGGCTATATTTCAGAAGAAGAAACTGGCAAAATCAGTATTTATTGACTAGGAAAACCTTATGAAATTCATGAGGTGGCCATATGTCAAGAGTAGTGGTTCTCAACCTGCAGGTCCCCAAATGTTTTGGCCCTCAACTCCCAGAAATCTTAACAGCTGGTAAACTGGCTGGGATTTCTGGGAGTTGTAGGCCAAAACACCTGGGAACCCACAGGTTGAGAACCACTGGTCAAGAGGCAACTTAAGGGCACATAAGCATGTGTAAACTTGAATAGATTACTAAAGATTCATCTAATTCAGTGGTTCCTAGTCTTTGGGCCTCCAGATGTTTTGGACTTCAACTCCCAGAAATTCCAGCCATCTTACCAGCTGTTAGGAATTGTGGGAGCTGAAGTCCAAAACACCTGGATGCCCAAAGGTTGGCAACCACTGATCTAATTATTTTGGTAGAATATTATCTTTGGGACTGACTCTATCATCAGACAGAGTGAAACACAATGTTTGAGCTATTCCCAATCATTTCCTGTTTTTATTTTTGCCAGATGCTGAAACAACAGCGGAGTCCACTGTAGAGACAACTTTCACCTTGCATTGGCTTGATTCTTATCTTGGAAAAACAGGCAGCAAATAAATATTTCTTAACTATGTGATATGATAGAACCTTTCTCCCTAACTTGCCTGCAGTGGATAGGATCAAGGTGTGGATTCCCTATGATCAAAGGTCTTGCTGCTTTAAGACAGAGTGAAGCAGCTGCTACAGGGAATTGCTTTTTAAATCATTAAAGCTTAGCAAATACCTAGTTATTTAAAATGTAAATGTATTTTTTACTGTCAGTGAGGGAGAAAGATGCATGAAGGATATGTGTTTGCTATAGATTAAAAATAACTTGGTCAGCACTTTGCACATGTTCAGAGATGCAATTTTCATTATGGCGTCACATTGTGGTTTCTCTTCAAATCATATACAGTAGAGTCTCACTTATCCAACACTTGCTTATCCAACGTTCTGGATTATCCAACGCATTTCTGTAGTCAATGTTTTCAATATATCATGATATTTTGGTGTGAAATTCGTAAATACAGTAATTACTACATATCATTACTGTGTATTGAACTACTTTTTCTGCCAGATTTGTTGTATAACATGATGTGTTGTATAACATGATGCTTGAATTTGTAAAATCATAACCTAATTTGATGTTTAGTAGGCTTCTCCTTACTCTCTCCATATTATCCAACATATTCACTTATCCAACATTCTGCCTGCCCGTTTATGTTGGATAAGTGAGACTCTACTGTACATCTTTGGCCTTTTACCCTATGGTGATATGACCATCTCCCCCTCCAAATGAGATAACGTCCTAAATCTAGTGATACTACTACTTGTATGTCTCCTCAGCTCCAGTCCTTATGCCACAAAATGCAATCAGTTATTAACATGTATGTATAATATCACATAAATGCATCCCCCCCAAGATTCTGCTATCATACAATGTGTTTTATTTGTCCATTGCATTTCCATGCAGTTCCTTGGTGCCATTCTAATCTTCTATGCAGATTTTGGAGGGTTGGAGGATAAACAAAAATTAGACTTTTTTAAACCAGTGGTTCTCACCCTGGGATCCCCAGATGTTTTTGGCTTACAACTCCCAGAAATCCCAGCCAGTTTACCAGCTGTTAGGATATCTGGGAGTTGAAGGCCCAAAACAACTGGAGCAGTTTAGTGTTTTAGATGCTCTGAAGGTGCATCTATACTGTAGAATGAATGCAGTTTGACACAATTTGAACAACCGTTACTAAATGTTATGGAATCATTGGAGTTGTAGTATAGATGGGTAACTGCAAAAAAAGGGTGCAAAGGGGACGGGCAACTTGCTTTGTATCTGTTGACCTAAGGCATTTTCCGGGAAGTTGTTTTTTTTTTTTATGTTAGGACACCAGGTGGCAGACCCAACCTCTCTTACAGGGGGAATTTCTTTTTTTTGAGAACAGGAACCAAACAAAAAGAAGAGGACAAGGAGACCACCACGACTTGTCTCAGGAAATTCTGCAGTCTTGACTAGTGTTCTTTCCAATCTCAATATTTTTCCAAATATACATTAAAACGTACTGTACAACTAAGACATCAGTTTTCATTTTCTCCTTCTAAGGAGACAAGGTTAGGACTCACCCCTATGTAACTTTGGTACAGTTTGCATTGTTGTATTTTGAGCATCATTCCTCTGAACAACACCAAAGAACAGACGAACGAACAGGTAGGTAATTAAAAGAGATCATATGCCACACCATCACCAACTTGCTCAAATAATTCGATTTCCCCGTTACCCGTTATTAATTCGTTATTTTCGTTTGTTTTGAAGCAATATACGGCCTTGATTGTCCACACGTCTGGATATCGCGGTTTCGAATCGCGAGAGGCCGTTTTTTCTTATTTCTTCGTTTTTTTCGTTAGGAAAAAAAAGCTTTTGCAAATCACCCAAACTCCCACCATTCAGGCCCTTTCCTTTTGCCCCTCAGCAAAAGGGGCGTCACGGGCTCAGCCAATGGGAGGGGGCGAGGGGGAAGGAGGCCGAGGAGGAGGAGGAAGACGGAGGGGGAAAATGGCTGCCGCCGCCGCCTCGCCTCAGCTCAGGCCTGGAGAGACTGAGAGAGACAGAGAGGGGCCCGGCGGTGAGGAGGAAGAGGCCCGGGATGCGAGGGGGTGTGGGCCAGGCCCGTCCTCGGCTGCTCCCGGGGAGGGAGGGAGGGAGGACTACGACTCCCAGGGGCCCAGATTCGCACCCTCCCTCCCCCCAATACAGGTCTCCATACCACGCTACATGAACTTGAATGGATACTGTGGTTGTGTTGTCGAAAGCTTTCATGGCCGGGATCACACTCTTGTGGTATGTATTCTATGGCCATGTGCCAGAAGCATTCTCTCCTGACGTTTCACCCACATCTGTGGCAGACATACTCAGAGGTTTTGACATCTGTGCGAAGCTAGGCAAGTGGGGTTTATATATCTGTGGAAGGTCCAGGGTGGGAGAAAGAACTCTTGTCTGTGGGAGGCAAGTGTGAATGTTGCAATTGGTCACCTTGATTAGCATTGAATAGCCTTGCAGCTTCAAAGCCTGGCTGCTTCCTACCTGGGGGAATCCTTTGTTGGGAGGTATTAGCTGGCCCTGATTGTTTCCTGTCTGGAATTCCCATTTTCTGGGTGTTTCTGGGAAGGTAATGGCACTCCATGTAGTCATGCCGGCCACATGACCTTGGAGGTGTCTATGGACAACACTGGCTCTTGGGCTTAGAAATGGAGATGAGCACCAACCCCCAGAGTCAGACATGACTGAACTTAACGTCAAGGGATACCTTTACCTTTACCTATACACACACACACACACACACACATATGCAGGGACTATATATATATACACAGTATATATCACACACACACCAATTTAACAAAGTTTCAGCCACAAAAACAAGGTTTCTGAAGTAGAACAATGACTTTCACAGTAAAGACAACCCAATTTAACAGGAAATAAGACTTTCAAACCAGGAACAGATTTCTCAATTATTAAAAAATGGTTTATTATAAAAGCTATGAAAATTCTCCAAAAATCAGAGGATAAGGGAAACGTTCCAAATTTTGGTGAGCTATCAGTGTTAAATGTGTTCTACCACTGTACCAAGTTTGAAGAAGATCACTCAAAAAATGAGGGTGGGAGAGTCCTGTAAAGTCCTCTCCCTCTGTGCTGTTTTTGGGAATTGCGCATGCGCGTCCGCCATTAACGAATTAATTTTGAAAATAACGAATTTTTGTTAATTTCGAATTTTTTGGGGGGCAAAATTCGGAAATACCTTCAGAAACGAAACGCTGCCCCCCTCTAGTTTTGAAACGAGTTTAGAATCAAATTTTTCGTGGATCGATCAAGCCTACCAACCACTACAAAGCATCTCCAGTCCAGATGACATGATTATACTATTATTAGCTCTAATCTCAAATGACTATACTACAGCTGATAGAAGGTTTGAAACTAGCCAGAAAGCAAGTCAAAGAACTGAAGAGACAATAGGATTTTATCCATGGCTTAAAATGGTTCTGGAGAAATAATGTAAATTCCTTGGGTGAACTGAATTAACATCATAAATGGGGGGAAAGACTGAGGATGCACTTACATTGTAGAATTTTATTTATTGTGTTGAAGTTACATTTATAATGTATTTAAAAACACAAAGTTTAAAAACTTGGCAATATACTAGATTTCCTTTGACCAGAAGCTGGCCTCTTGGAATGCCTCTGGTGTTGCTATAAGAAGGTCCTCCACTGTGGATGTGGCAGGGCTCAAGCTGCATTGTAGTAAGTGGTCTGTGGTTTGCTCTTCTCCACACTTGCATGTTGTGGACTCCACTTTGTGGCCCCATTTCTGAAGATTGGCTCTGCACCTCGTGGTGCCAGAGCATAGTTAGTTGAGCCCCTTCCAAGTCACCCAGTCATCTGTGTGCCCAGGAGGGAACCTCTCATTCAGTATCAGCCATGGGTTGAAGTTCCGGGTTTTAGCCTGTCACTTTTTGACTCTTGCTTGCTGAGGTGTTCCTGAGAGTATCTCTGTAGATCTTAGCTATTTCTTGATTTAAGGCATTGGCGTGCTGGCTGATGTCTGAACAGAGGATGGGCCAGAGATGTCACTGCCTTGACCCTTTCATTATTGGCTGCTAGTTCCTGACTGATGTCAGGTGGTGCAATGTTGACGAAATAGTATAATTTCTTCAGTGGTGTGGGGCATAGAGATCTTGTGATAATGCGGCATGTCTCATTAAGAGCAACATCTACTGTTTTAACGTTATGAGATGTGTTCTACGCTGGGCATGCATATTCAGCAGCAAAGTAGCAAAGCGGGTTAAACTGCTGGGCTGATGAACTTTCTGTCTGAAAGGTCGGCGGTTTGAATCCAGGGAGTGGGGTTAGCTCCTGTTGTTAGCCCCAGCTTTTGCCAACCTAGCAGTTCGAAAACATGCAAACGTGAGTAGATCAATAGGTACTGCTCCAGCAAGAAGGTAATGTGGCCCCATGCAGTCATGCCAACCACATGACTTTGGAGGTGTTTATGGACAATGCCAGTTCTTTGGCTTAGAAATGGAGATGAGAACCAACCCCCAGAGTCGGTCATGACTAGACTTAATGTCAGGGGAAAACCTTTACTTTACCTAACCTATATGTACATATACATGTAGGGATATACAGTAACAAACCTAGTTTCCTTTCAAAAATTTATCTTCCTTGGGTGAGCGCCAAATCTCACATGGGGCTTATGCCCCAAAGGCATGAAACTGTGTTTCTACAGCTTCAGAAATATCAAGTTTGTGTCATATTGTGTGATCATGAGTCCAGCTGTAATGCCTGCTTTACGAAGCCCTTGTTTGTCCGGAAGTCTTGAGAAATAGGACGTTTCATCACTGGGACTGTGGAATATTTAAAGCAAACCTCTTGACACCAAAGACAGTGAAGAAGAAGAAGTGGCATTGCCTACCAGGGTTTAGCTGTTTCCTCATGAGAAAGAGAGGGACAAACCAGAACTAAAGGGAGAACCACATGATTTCAACACGCCAAGGCAGAATGATCAAACGCTGCTGAGTAATTGAACTGAAGAGGTTTCTCATCTCAACGGATTCCTCCTGATAAGTAACATTTGCTTTTCATTTGTTTTTCAAATACAATTTTGATAATTTAGGAAATGTAATATGAAAATAATTCTGACAAGCTCAGTCTGATATAGGACTCATATAATACAGTTCAAAGTAGATCATCTGGATTTAGTAAATAATCTGGCAGTGTAGATTCTGTTTTAAGATCTCATCAGATGAGCGTTTGACTTCCTTTTTGTCACAGAGCCCACTGGCTTCCATTTCATGCTGCATAGCTACTTCCGGGACTCTGTGGTAAAAGAGAAGGCAAACCGGCATATCCCGTCATGGTGGCAACACGGGAAGCTTTCTGAGTTCAATTGAAATCAATGGGGGAAAGCTGGGTCGCTGACGCTTCCCCCGTGGGATTGGACGACGGGTGATCTGGTTGATGCAGGGCATGGGGTGACAGGTTTTCCACGCCTCGCTACGGGCACTGCCGGATTCGCCATGATGCGTGGTGATTCCAGCAGCCCATCTGATGAGGTCACTAGAATAGAAACAGAACTTTTTTTAAAAAAGCCTAGAATCCACATCAGGGACCTCATTAAAAAGACATAAAGTTGGAATAGAACATTATGAAGCCTAAGCATTTAATGTGAAACACCAGAACTGAATGGAGTTCACATTTCTTTCACACAAAATCCTACTCTTAGTTAAACTTTTTAAATTTCAGCAGTGGACTGGTGTGGTGTCACCCTAATTTTTTGCTACTGCTAAACAACTGGAAGTCCATCAGTAATATACTTGACCCAAGTAGAGCTGTAAAATAAATGCATGCCTCCCCCTTTTTTAAAAGAAGAAGCTAAAATACCAGCTACCGTGTTTCCCCGAAAATAAGAGTGTCTTATATTAATTTTTGCTCCCAAAGATGCACTAGGTCTTATTTTCAGTGGATATCTTATTTTTCCATGAAGAATTCACATTTATTGTTGAAAAAAAATGAACATTTATTATATACTGTACAGTAGATATCATACAAACTAGCATAACCAGACAAACTGTGAATCCTATCAAGAATTTCTTGTTACTACCATTATTTCCATGTACAACAATTCTATGGTACATATATTTGCCAATCCTGCACACTCTGGTGTTCTGTTTGGTGGGCATGCTTCCAAACAAAAACTTTGCTAGGTCTTACTTTTGGGGGAGGCCTTATATTTAGCAATTCAGCAAAACCACTACTAGGTCTTATTTTCTGAGGATGTCTTATTTTAGGGGAAACAGGGTAGCTGTTGGGTGAGAGAACAACATTTTGTTGGAGGCATAACAGAATCAAAGCAACCTCCTTCCCCATAACATGTTAACTTAAAAATTGTTGTTGTGTTTGTGTTTCTGGCTGTTGTTGTGTGTCTTCAAGTTTGACCTAAGATGACATATCTTGGGTTTTCTTAGCAAGGTATCTTTGAAGATCGCTTGGAAGCTTCAATTAGTCCAAAGATCGGCAGCCAGGTTGCTAACTGGGGCGATGTTAAGGGAGTGAACAACTCTTCTCTTACGGCAGGTCTACTGGCTGCTGATCTGATTCGCACAGCCCTAGTAAATATCTAGAGAGGATCCATCTCTAAGAATTTGTTAGGTCCTCCAGCATGTTTCTATGGTAACTTTTGGCGAAAGTTGATTATTTCAACATGATTCAATATTATCCACGGTTGAAGAGTAGTTCAAAAGTGTATCTCCTGCAGATATGGGAACTGTGATGGTGGTGGAAATCCTTTACTACAATCATATGGATGAAATTATACAGGTTTAACCCCTTCCCTCTAAAATCTCTGGTCAAAAGACCAACTGATTTCAAGGGAGCTGGGTTCAACCACCACTGTTGATTTCATTGGAGTCTTCGTGTACAATCTTCTACAATTTGCTGCAATGAAACATGACTACAGGGGACTTCTGATTGTGTCCACTGAGTGCCAATGAAATGTGAAACTATTAACATTTTTCAGATTAGCTGCTATGGACTGCCGGCATCTGGCTCCAGGAATAATCCTACTATTCGTCAAACTTACGGGGACCTCCCTGTTTCTTGTTTTCAGTGAGTATTGCACAATTTTTAGTTTGAGTATTCATCTGGAAACAGATCTTCTAATTTAGAATGTCTTCCTCTTTTCATCATGTAGACCTTTGTCACAGAGTGAGAATTCTTTCGTTTTAAAATAAGGATTTTTTTCATCTGTCTGGGACAAAGATGTACACACAGAAGCCAATATAGATAAATACAATAGAGTCTCACTTATCCAACATTCGCTTATCCAACGTTCTGGATTATCCAACGCATTTTTGTAGTCAATGTTTTCAATACATCATGATATTTTGGTGCTAAATTCATAAATACAGTAATTACTATGTAGCATTACTGCATATTGAACTACTTTTTTTTAAAATTTGTTGTATAACATAATGTTTTGTTGCTTAATTTGTAAAATCATAACCTAATTTGATGTTTAATAGGCTTTTCCTTAATGCCTCCTTATTATCCAACATATGCACTTATCCAACGTTCTGCCGGCCCATTTATGTTGGATAAGTGAGACTCTACTGTACTGAGAGTTTCATGTCCTATGGGCTTGTAAACACGATTAGCATCTGTTGCTTAGATGCAGAGCAGGTCCAACAATAAGGCGAATTAAGCGGTCGCTTGGGGCGCAAAACATATGGGGGCGCAGTTGAGACAGCTTTTTCTGTTGATTTCTTGTACAACATGATGTTTTGGTGCTTAATTTGTAAAATCTTAATGTAATTTGATGTTTAATAGGCATTTCCTTAATCCCTCCTTATTAGCCAACATTTTCACTTATCCAACGCTTTTATTTTTCAGTGATTGGTTGGGGGGGAGGGGGGCACCAAAATTCTGTTCGCCTACACTTGAAAAATACCTAGGGCCGGCTCTGCTTAGATGCCACTGTCCGTCACAGATAGAGTAAAAACAATGGATCAATAGAAACTTTAATTACATGTTTTCCATGTCTCAATGCATGAGGCTATGATTAACAACAATAAAATGATCGGTGATTATATAAGGGTTTTCCGAAATGGTTTGAAGTACAGTAGAGTCTCACTTATCCAAGCCTCGCTTATCCAAGGTTCTGGATTATCCAAGCCATTTTTGTAGTCAATGTTTTCAACATATCGTGATATTTTGGTGCTAAATTTGTAAATACAGTAATTACAACATAACATTCCTGCATACTGAACTACTTTTTCTGTCAAATTTGTTGTATAACATGATGTTTTGGTGCTTAATTTGTAAATTCATAACCTAATTTGATGTTTAATAGGCTTTTCCTTAATCCTTCCTTATTAACCAAGATATTCGCTTATCCAAACTTCTGCCGTCCCGTTTAGCTTGGATAAGTGAGACTCTGCTGTATTTTATATATCCTTTTAATGCAAATAATATTTATTATAGCAATATTGCAAAAGGAGTCAATACTGTAGGTGCATCTTGGTAAAGGCAAAGGTTTTCCCCTGACATTTAAGTCTAGTCATGTCCGACTCTGGGGGTTGGTGCTCATCTCATTTTTAAGTCAAAGAGCCGGCGTTGTCCATAGACACCTCCAAGGTCATGTGGCCAGAATAACTGCATGGAGTGCTGTTACCTTCCCGCCAGAGGGGTACCTATTGATCTGCTCACATTTGCATGTTTTTGAACTGCTAGGTTGGCCAAAGGTAGGGCTAACAGCGGGAGCTCACCCCGCTCTCCGGATTCAAACCACCAACTGTTCGGTTAGCAAGTTCAGCAGCTCAGCAGTTTAACTCACTGCACTACCGGGGGCACCTACACTACAGAATTACTGCAGACTGACACCAGCTTACCTACCATGGTTCAATGTTATGGAATCCTGGGTGGGAGCTATAGTTTTCCAGGTCCTTTAGCCTTCTCTGCCAAAGAGTTCTGCTGGCTCACCAAACTACAGCTCCCAGGATCCCATAGCAGTTAAAATAGTGTTAAACAGCATTAATTCTGAAGTGTGGATGTTCTTCATGTTCAGAGGTGTAAACTGCCTAAATTCTATGGCTGGCCCAATCTGGAGCAGAACCAATGAATCAATTGGATTGACATAAATGTTAGTAAACTATGAATGTTGGCTACTTAAATTTAGCCTAACAACTGGATTTAGGCTTAGTGATTTCCCCTCCCCATGTTTATTCTTAGGCATTGTCTCCTACATAAATGCTTTTAACTCTGTACTTTAAAGAAATACTCATCACAAAAGCATTCAAACTCTTCTTGTTTTTAGTGCCAGGCATCTTCCCTCATGGGAATGTCAGTTTTGTTCATGAGGACAACTGGACAGGTAATTCAACAATCTGGGGATTTCAGAGTTTGGGCAATTGTTAATTGGGCTTCTCATTTCGGTTGAGAGGAAACTACTTTTCAAACCCCTTATCTTAGAACTCAATTTCCATGGTTTGACATACTCATGCTCCAAATAAATTCTGCCTTTCAAGTGTTTGTGGGTCGTTTTAGACTCACTGTGCCCTTCAATCGACACAAGCTTCAACTGTGGTGGTGAGGTATTTTGCTGTTTCTAAAGTGTTGGTATTTCCAACAATTCCAGAGTTGATTGTTTTATTTATTTACAGTATTTATATTCTGCCCTTCTCACTCCGAAGGGGACTCAGGGCGGATCACAATGTGCATATATATGGCAAACATTCAATGCCATTAGACATACGACTTAAAGACACAGAGACAGAGAGGAAATTTGACATTTTCCAGCTTCTGGCTTCATGAGGGTATGCTCGATTCTGGCTACAGGGGGAGCTGCTGCTTCATCATCCACCGTGACGCCGAGTCCTTGATGGAGTTCTTCCTCATTCTTGTGCATGCTGCTGGACATTTTTATGGTGTCTTAAATTAGTTAAATTAGCCTCCTCGTGTAAAGCGGTACCTAAATTTTGTACTCGACAGATGCAACTATCGTTCAGGTTGCTTAGGTAAACAACAAGCTATGCGATTTAATGGTCGTGCACTCATTCTGACCCAGGCTGGCTTCAGACTCATGACCTTTCTGTCAGTAGTTATTTATTGCAGCTGACTACTAACCGGCTGCGCCACAGCCCAGCCCAATTAGCAAGTGATTTAAGTGAGGTAGGCCAAATGGCTAATTTCCCAGTGTGATGTTAATTATTGTTGCCTGCTTTTGTTGCCTGTTTTTAAATAAAATGATGACGTTGGGCGTAGGAGGAGCCAAAATGCCCATTTCCCTGGACTGCCAATGCAGAGGCTTGGGGAAAGGGTTGACCACCAATGAAAAGACTCTGGGAAAGATGAGGGTTAAGTTAAAACCACTACGATTTGGGGTGATTTTTTTTAGAAAGATAAATAATCGAAATCCTGGAAGGACAATGGGGAGAAATTTCAATTCAAATGACCCCAGGGAAAGCGCTGCCTTAAGAAAGGTGTTTCTGTTTTAGTCAAGGGTCTTGAGTGCAAACGGGCTGTGGCGCAGCTGGCTAGTAACCAGCTGCAATAAATCACTACTGACTCATGAGGTCATGAGTTCGAAGCCCGGGTCAGGTTAAGCCCCCGACCATTAAATAGCCCAGCTTGCTGTTGACCTATGCAGCCCCGAAAGACAGTTCCATCTGTCAAGTAGGGAAATTTAGGTATGCTTTATGCGGGAGGCTAATTTAACTAATTTACAACATCATAAAACTGCCAGCAAAACACGAGGAAAGGAATGAGGAAGTACAGCCACTAGTGGACAGTGAAGCAACAGCTCCCCCTGTGGTTGGAATCGTGAAGCTGGAAAAAAATGTTAAATGCCTCTGTGTCTGTCTATATATGTTGTTTGTCTGTTGGCATTGAATGTTTGCCATATATGTGTTCATTGTAATCCGCCCTGGGTCCCCTTTGGGGTGAGAAGGGCGGAATATAAATACTGTAAATAAATAAATAAATAAACTCCAATTCCACCTTAAGAAAGGTGCTTCTTTTTCAGTCAAAGGGGTTTGAAGGCAGGGCTGCCTTAAAGGATGCTTGTTTTAAAAAGTGTGCTGGTATCCTTGAAATGGGAGGAGTCATCGCCTACACATGTGAGGGAAATAAAAACAGATGGCTGAATTAGAAGCTGGAGGAAGCGATCTTAGTGTGATAGGAGTGAGTAAATTCTTTGTCTTCTTTAAAGACAGAACCCCATACAACACCTTTCCCCCCGCTTTCCCTCATTTTCTCCATCTCAATGTGATGAAGTCCTTGGTCATGTCATTTAATGATGAATCATTGCCTTTGTTCATCAGTAAAATCATAGTATGGTCTAGTGTGATTAACTATATTGAATGGGACTCATGCAGCCTTTCAGATTTTTTTCTCTTACATCAGGAGTGACTTGAGAAACTGCAAACTGCTTCTGGTGCGAGAGAATGGGTCGTCTGCAATGGGATGCCTGGATGTTTTACCATCCTGTGGGAGGCTTCTCTCATGTCCCTGCATGCGAAGCTGGAGCTGACAGATGGGAGCTCACCTCACTCCCCGGATTCGAACTGCCGACCTTTAGGTTAGCAGTTCTGCTGGCACAAGGGTTAACCCATTGCGCCACTGTAGGCTCCAGACTTTTAGATGTTGCTGAATGTGACTCCTGTTAGCCACAATGAGCACAGCTAATGGTGAAGAATTGTGGGTGTAGCAATGCAGGGCTAAAACAGAAAGAAGCAATAGGAAAAATACTACAGGAACAGATTTTAAAATAAATATGCAATGGAATGGCTGGTTCAAATCTAAAGCTGTATCTGCACTGCAGAATTATAGCATTTTGACACCATATTCAATACTCAATTCTATGGAATTTTGGAATTTGCAGTTTTGTAATATATTTGCCTATCTCTCTCAGAGAACCCTATTGCCACAACAAACACCAAAGCCAATAACCCCATAATATGGAGTAATTGCATCTAAAGTGGAATCAAACTGCTGTAATTATGCAGCATGGCTGAAAGATTAGTTAGTTGTATGGTAGGTCCATTTAAACAGGCTTTCATTTTAGTGGAAGCAAGTGCAATTCACTTAATGCATTTACAGTATAGAATTAATACAGTTTGATTCCACTTTAACAGCCATGGCTCAATGCTGTGGAATACTGTACCTGGAGTTGTAGTCCTTACTAAACTGATCTACAGTTTTAAAGTCTGTGGCAGTGCTATAGCGAATGTTTTCAAGGTAAACGGATGATAAAGATATTTTATTTTACAGTATTGCATACTACAGAAAGCCTGCCCAAGGTGACGACTAATATTCCTGTGAGAACCACAGCTTCAACCACACAAAAAGGTAATATTGTGGGGAAAGAATACTTATGCATTTCATAATGTAATGTTACTTTATACATAAATGGATTGCATGGACGGAAAGCATCCTCAAAGAGAGCGAGCGAGAGATAGAATATCCAGGTGGAAGATTTATCCAAGTAAAATCACTGTAGCACCCAATATTTTTTCTGTATACTGTTTGCAGTCTCAGTAGTAAGCAACGTTCTATGACAGACAGCTCTTCTGATTAATGTGGATCTACTTGGGTTAGTAGGCTTGATAGAAAAGGAAGATAAACAAGATACACAGTTTAAGAATACAGTAGGCCTTCCACATTTGTGGGTTTTACTTTTATGGGTTTTATTAAAATAGTCTCTCTAGAAATCTCTACACTGCCATATAAAATCCAGATTATCTGCACTGATTTTTTTTTATCATGTCAGAAGCGACTTGAGATTCTTCGAGTTGCTTCTGGTGTGAGAGAATTGGCCATCTACAGAGATATTGCCCAGAGGATGCCTGGATGTGTTACCATCCGGCTAGGAGGCTTCTCTTGTGTCTCTGCAAGCTAGATCTGACAGATGGGAGCTCACCCTGTCTTGCGGATTCGAACCTGCAATCTTCAGATCATTAGTCCAGCCGGCACAAGGGTTTAACCCATTGTACCACAGTGGCTCTTTCTGCTTTGATAATCTGGATTATATGGCAGTGTAGAAGGGGCTCAAATGTTTCAGTGAAGCTCTTTGGTCAATTTCTTCCAGAAGTTGCCCATAGAGTCATGTTGGAGAATCTAGAGCAGGGGTGTCAAACTCATTTTCATCAAGGGCCACACCAGTCATAGTATAAGGTTGCCTTCAAAAGGCCATTGAATCCATGGATGGAGAATCTGTGAAGACAGAGGTCCAACTATACAATTTTTAAACATAGTGCTCAATGCTCTTTTGTTTTTGCCCAGTTTAGGTCCTCAGATGTTACTGAACAACAATTCCCATCGCGTTTGATTGCCCTTCATGTGGATTGGGGATATTGGGAATTGCAACCCCACAGCACTTGTGGCTCTGAGGTTGGGCAAAAATTAAAAGACATTTTAAAAGTCAGACATCATATCCACATGTTCCAAGCTTTTTATCTAAATTCAGATCTTACTATGCTGACCAAACAGAACAAACTGCAGCTTTCCAGATGTTACTATATTACAATGCTCATCAGATCTAGTTGTGATGTCTAATGAGGAGAAATACAAAAGTTGTAGTCCAGCATCTGGAGGAACACATAAAATGACATGGTGGGCCAGATTTGGCCTTCAATCCTTGAGGTTGACACATGTGAGTTAGACGAATGCAAGACACAGGGAGAGATGCCATGACCACTGTTCACATCCTGCTACTAGTGCCTCTGCAAATCCCTCACTCCTTGTATTGAGCATTAGTGCAAAAAAAAAAAAAAAAGTCCATTTGTGTGCAAACATGCTCTTTGCATGACGTGACCACAATTGGAGCATGATCACCAGGGGCTGGACTGGATGTGAATAGAATCTATTTCACACTAAGATGGAATGGAAATAGTTTGAGGTAGAGTGGGGGTTGATCCAAACGATGTGGCCATTCAGTGTATTTCAGCTGTTCACTTCACACACATTTTGTCATTAGGTGTCTTCAAGTCATTTCCAATGTACTTTACTTAGGCGATCCTTCGTATCCCGAGGATGATGGCCCTCCAAGTGTAGTGTCTTGGCGGTGGATGCGTAGGTGACTGTGGAGACCTATTCTTGACCTGCTTGTTCTGCAGTGAGGACATCATATTCTAGACAGAAGGCGGTCCCGATCAGGGTTGGCTTGACATGCCTTCCTCTTTGTTGATGGTTGTGTAAATAAATAAATAGAAGCTTTACCATAGTTTCTGAATCAAGATAAATCCTGCAGTATAATAAGGCTTGTGCAACAAATAACAGTACCTTTACTTCAGTTCAAAAGTACAAACAGGGCAACAATATATTCTTTCTGAATTCACACAGAGAACATAGGAGTAAACAGTCTTTTAAAATATGCCTCGTTAGCCTTATAAATGATCAGGCTTCAGATAGTATGGCAGCCATTTCGTTCCTGACCAATTTTCAGTCAGCTGCTGTCCTCCCTCTCCTAGATGAAAGTGGCAGTTAAAACCGTTTGCCTCAGTGCCAAGCTAGAGGCAGCAGCCAATCGAAATGCTGGCTCCTGACTGGCTCAGCCAATAAGGTGTTGCCACATGCCCTTTCCAGTCAACTCACCACATCATGGTGCCTCTTTTACAAATCCTCACACTCTTGGCACGTTTCTCCCTTAAGCCCGCCATTTGTGTCTCTTCGAATTCTGCAGCATTGCTGATCACAGTTGACCTCCAGTTTGAGCGTTCAAAGGCCAGGGCTTCCCAGTTCTCGGTGTCTATGCCACAGTTTTTAAGGTTGGCTTTAAGTCCATCTTTAAATCTCTTTTCCTGTCCACCATTTTCCATTCTTGAGTTGGGAGTAGAGTAACTGCTTTGGGAGACAGTGATTAGACATTCGTACAACATGGCCAGTCCAGTGGAGTTGATGGCAAAGGAGCATCACTTCAATGCTGGTGGTCTTTGCTTCTTCCAGCATGCTGACATTTGTACGTCTGTCTTCCCAAGAGATTTGTAGGATTTGTTGGAGGCAGCACTGATGGAATATTTCCAGAAGTTGAGTGTGACGTCTAGACAGTCCATGTTTAGCAGGTATATTGCAGAGGGATTGGCTGGTGCCTGTTGGAAGAGCATTTTGGGTTTCTCAATGTTTAGTAAGAGGCTGAGTTCTTGTATGCTTCTGCAAAGATGTTTAGAGTGGCTTTTAGGTCTTCTTCTGAATGTGCACAGACTATGTTATCATCAGCATATTGGAGTATGGCAACCTAAAAGCTAGGGTGAAAGACTTGACCGTGGGGACGCAGTCTCCAAAGAAGATGTTTGAAGGCAGCAAAAGGTGTACTAACTGTAGTTTGTTGGTCACATTCCTACATTTAACCTCCGCACAGCTAGGATTGTACTAATTCATACCTTGTCTCTTGTGTGTTCTTTTGTCAAATTGCAAGCTCCTGCAGCTCCTCTTCCTTTGAAGTGGGAAGGATATCAAGGGAGTCTTTACTGGTTTTCTGAAACCATGGAAATCTGGTCCGGCAGCCGAATCAGATGCAAGCAGCAGAATTCTGACCTAGTGATCATCAGGGACAAAAATGAACTGGTGAGGTTGTGAATATTTTCAGGAAAACAGGGCACACACATTGAAATGGTTAGCTTTGCCTGAGAGGAGAGTTTGTATAAATGTCTGCAGAAAATTCTACGACATTAGGAATGCTGCAGGATACTGTGCAAGGCAGTATCCTGCAGCACTGTAACCCGGAACAGCAGCTCTTTAGGATCACAATGGGTGACATTGCAGGTGTGATTTGCTTGAAAAAAATTATTTTAAAACTTTTTTTTTCTGCTGGGAGGAGAGGATGCCACAACAGAAGCCCTGGCCACAATTGGAAGAAGTAAGCCCTGAGATCATGGCTTCATTGCGAGGACGTGGCAGATGGGTATTGCATGATATTGTGCAATAGGCACTGTAACTTTTGGTGATATGCCAGCTTCCACCTCCATGCAATAAATTCCCTACACAAAAGAGACAGTCTATCAGTTTATGATGGGTAGGTAATTTGGGGTAGTTACTAGTTATATGCAGTAAGTAAAGGTAAAAGTTTCCCCTGACATTGTCTAGTCATGTCTGACTCTGGGGGCTGGTGCTCATCTCCATTTCTAAGCCAAAGAACCGGCGTTGTCCATAGATGCCCCCAAGGTCATGTGGCTGGCATGACTACATGGAGTGCCATTACCTTCCCAACAGAGCAGTACCTATTGATCTACTCACATTTGCATGTTTTTGAACTGCTAGTTTGGCAGAATCTGGGGCTAATAGCTGGAGCTCACCCCACTCTGCAGATTCAAACTGCTGACTTTTCAGTCATCATGTTCAGCAGCTCAGCAGTTTAACCTGCTACGCCACTGAGGGCTGCTTATATGTAGTTAGTATTTTGTTTTTGTACTGTATTGAAAGTATTGGTATGTATTTATGTTGCTTATTATATGTTTGTTTTTATATGATTTTTTTTTTACTTTTAAAGGGAACGTTTGTATGTATGGGAATGTAAATCAATGCATCTCCCCCACGCTATCCTGACTAAAAGTAATGAATTACACTTACAAGGCAGTACACATGCATACTTGATGTTCACTTCCATTGTTTTTTTTTGTTCTGCCAGGAATTTATTTTTAATAAAACAATATCATTGGAATATTTCATTGGGCTGTCATATTCAGAGGATGACAGAAAATGGGAATGGACTGATCAGACCGAACTCCAAAAAAATCTGTAAGTTCCCTCTTTTATCTCATCCCTCTTTGTTAGACAACCACCCAAAGTGCTTTCTGGCTGGTTTGGGAAAATACAGTAAAAAAAAGTGTATTTTTCAAGCTTCGACTTCAGTTCAGGAAGTTCTAATATCACACCATTTATCCATCCAGCTCAATATAGCCTTCTCTGACTCTCTGAGGCCCCTTTTACAGTGCTGTATAATCCAGATTATCAAAGCAGATAACCCACATTATCTGCTTTGAACTGGGTTATATGAGTCTACACTGTCATGCAATCCAGTTCAAAGCAGATAATCTGGATTTTATAAGGCAGTGTAGAAGCACCTGCTAACTGGTCGTTTCTTCCCTTTTAATGCCAGAGATTGAACGTGGCACTGTACCACTGAGCTTTAGCCCTTCACCAACTGGATGGGAAGTGGCAGTTTGTGCATGGCATGAGCCTTAGGGTGGGTGCATTTCCATCCATGGCTGAGATACTGTTTTAGGAGATGTATCTTAAAGTTCATCACAGGCAGAATTATGATACTTCTCCTCCTACCAGAACTCACATTTTAGCTGTTGCAGCTCCCACTCCATAAACATTTAGTGGCTAGTAGAGAGCATGTGGCATCAGAGAAGTGTCTTCCTATGCCCATATAACCAGACTAGCTGTTCCCGGCCATGTGTTATTGTGGCATAATAAATTGGCCACCTTGATTAGCATGTAATGGCCTTGTAGCCTAAAAGTCTGGCTGATTCCTCCCTGGGGGAATCTTTTGTTGGGAGGTGTTAGCTGGCTCTGTTTGTTTCCTGTCTGGATTTCCCGTTGTGGGCCCTCCCACAATTCCTTAGATCCTCCCGCCCCTTCCTTTTCCCCCTTGGCCTGTCGCTGTTTGGAGGTTAACCTTCTGCTGTGGCGGTTGGGCTTTTTGTGTGCTGCGTCTTGCAAGGGTGGGGGCTGGGCCCTGCTCCGCGCATGCACACATTATTTTTTTTTTTGAAATTTGGGATTTTGAGGGACATGGATCTTGAATTGACTTTTGGTTTTGTCATCTAAACACAGCGGGGAGGACCATGTGTTGTGTTGCCAAGTTTCGTGGTTCTGGGTTTTGTAGTTTCACTGTTTTTATTAAGGTAGAAATGGTCAGAACAGACTTATATATATAGATGCAGAATGCTCACATAGTATGCCAGGAGCTCTAAGGTCCCCTCTTTTATGTGACTGTAAGTTACTAAAATAATCATGTGCCATGACAAGCTGACATTTTTCTCAATTTAAGTGATAAATTTATGATCTAGATTGAATCCCAGAAAGACAAAACATATGTGGGTTAACAGAAATGAGATTTAGTAATTGTTATATTTGAAATGTGCAGCAGGTTAAACCGCTTAGCTGCTGAACTTGCTGATCGAAAGGTTGATGGTTCATATCCAGGGAGCGGAGTGAGCTCCCGCTGTTAGTCCTAGCTTCTGCCAACCTAGCAGTTCGAAAATATGCAAATGTGAGTAGATCAATAGGTACCACTCTGGCGGGAAGGTAACAGCGCTCCATGCAGTCATGCCAGCCACATGATCTTGGAGGCATCTATGAACAACGCTGGCTCGTCAGCCTAGAAATGGAGATGAACACCAACCCCCAGAGTCGGACACGACTAGACTTAATGTCAGGGGAAAACCTTAACCTTTACCTAATATAGTTGGGTGGATTGAGAGCGGATTCTCAAACCATTAGAGAAAGATTATGGCCCAGGATATGTAACTTATTATAAAGCATACCTGCACATATTTTTTGTTGTTGGTAGTCTAGGTCTTGCCTATAATTATTATTAGCTTTCTAGCGAAAATAATTTCTGATTGCTCATCATACTTTGTTCTGTTTCCCTCATTGCTTTGTTGCCTCTTGGTTTCAGCTTTACAATGAAACAAACTGAAGTGGGAAATGAGTGTGCGTCTGTCATGGCAAGAGAAGTGAGGCAAACATCATGCTTTCAGGAAAGCCACTGGATCTGCAAGAAATTATAACCGCCAAAAGATTCCAATTCAGTGACATTCCAGAAGAGACAAACTATGAGCACAAATTCCTGATTATTAAAAGGGTATATTTTACCATGATCTTATTCCATTGTCAGCATTCTGTTACCGTACTCATTTCTGTTTTATTATTGGCATGTCATTGTCAATTACTAGTAGAGTATACTGTGGAAGTATTTTTTGCTCTCAAAATCTTACATCAAGCAATTTTCACAAGGAACACACTGCTGATTTTAAAGTGTCCAAAGAGTTGTTAATCCGCTATACACATTTGCTATCACATATGTTATCACATCAAACATTTTACTGAAGTAGAAGTTCCCAGCTGTGGATGGACAGACTTTGTTTGATGTTCCACTAAAGATGTGGAATGAGAAATAAAACTTTAGACATCCCCTTCACAAAAGGTTCATCATGGTTTTCATACAGTTTAAAGCCGTAATAACATGAATCTCAACTAAACATGTTATATATAAAATAATTCTGAGGACTCTTCATGCAGAAAGCAGGGTGTGCATGAAACCATGCAGATGATTTATATGTTCGTGGTTCTCAAACTGTGGGTCCCCAGGTGTTTTGGCCTACAACTCCCAGAAATCCCAGCCAGTTTACCAGTTGTTAGGATTTCTGGGAGTTGAAGGCCAAAACATCTGGTGACCCACAGGTTGAGAACCACCGTTGTAAATGTTCTCCTCAGTAGCATCAATGATCAAAGTAGCATTTGTCACCTTGTTCAGTATTTCAAAGTTTGTAAGTCAGACATATGGCCTCATCATTTTTAGGATTCATGTTTATGGTAATAATAATATAATAATAATAATTTTATTCTTATATCCCGCCCCATCTCCCCGGAGGGACTCGGGGCGGCTTACATGGGGCCAATGATCTGAAAACCTGTCTCTGCAACCAGGCAGCATCCAACTGAAGGGCTTTCAAGGTGTTTCAGAATGAGGTACAGTACTAGGAAATGGTGGCTGGCATCCTATCGAGCAGTTTGAAATGTATAAGAACAGGTTGCTTGCTTGTAACTGATTCTCCACGTGCTCATCTGTGCACAAATGGGTTTTATGCTTACGCAGACACTCAATTTGAAAAGTTCTAGAACTTGTAGCTTGGCAAGACGCCCCCATCCTTTCCTTCCTACCAAACATGCCTGCCATAGATGTGGGCGAAACGTCAGGAGAGAATACTTCTGGAACATGGCCACACAGCCCGAAAGACATACAACAACCCTGTGATCCCGGCCATGAAAGCCTTTGACAACACATTAAAAGTGTTCCTGCCTGTTAAGTTACTCTCCTCTTTGTTTCCAAGTCTGATAAAATACAAAATATCAGAGATCTCAAAGAGGGAAGGGAGGGTCAGTTTGTGTGAGGACACAGATGACCACAGTTACAGGCAAGCAATTTGCTTTTCTTCTTCATGGTCTCTGTGAAGCTTGTCAGTGGATGGTCAGGTCACTCAAGGATATAAAAGAGTCAAAACTAGCATCTTCTCTTGACCTGCAGTCTAATCTATATTGATGAATGAAAGTGGGTGGTTGTGATCACGTAGCGGATTTGCAAAGGTCAGGTAATAATATTCCATGTAGGAGTGCTGCTGATAAAACCAGAGCGCTCATTGAATGAGCTTATCAGCTTTCAGGGAAAGGCTGCTTCGCTGGTTCATAAGCCAGACAAATTGCTGGAACCACCCATTTAGGAAAGCATTGACACTTGTTGACCTTTTTGTGGTCCACCATAAGAAACAAACAAACAAACTGCATTGAATATAAAATGTCAAAGCTCGCATGAGGATAGTGTGGAGGTTTCTCTAAAGAATAGGATAAGATAGGATGTTGGCCAAATGATATTCTGAGTGAGATGGAACTGTGACATCACAGTTCCATCCGTAATAAAACCGCTGTTGAAGAAGCCATCACTTAACCCCACTAATTGGAATAACTTTCGGCCTGTTTCCAATCTTCCCTTTTTGGGCAAGATCGTGGAACGCGTGGTTGCCTCGCAACTCCAGGGATTCTTGGAAGCAACTGATTATCTGGATCCGGCACAGTCTGGCTTCAGACCGGGGCATGGAACTGAGATGACCTTGGTCTCCTTGGTGGATGATCTCCGCAGAGAGCTCGACAGGGGGAGTGTGTCCCTGCTGGTTCTCCTGGATCTCTCAGTGGCCTTCGATACCGTAGACCACGGATCCTTCTGGGTCGTCTCGTGGGAATGGGCCTTGGGGGTACTGCATTGCAGTGGCTCCAGTCCTTCCTTGAGGACCGTACCCAGAAGGTGTTGATAAGGGACAGCTGTTCGGCCCCACAACCATTGTCTTGTGGAGTCCCACAGGGTTCAGTACTGTCCCCTTTGTTGTTTAACATTTACATGAAGCCGCTGGGTGAGATCATCCGGAGTTTTGGAGTTCGGTGTCATCTGTACGCAGATGATGTCCAACTCTATCACTCCTTTTCTCCAGCTTCCAAGGAGGCCGTCCAGATCCTGAACCGGTGCCTGGCTGCTGTGTCGGACTGGATGAGGGTGAACAAATTGAAGTTGAATCCAGACAAGACAGAGGTCCTCCTGGTCAGTCGTAAGGCCGAACAGGGTATAGGGTTACAGCCTGTGCTGGATGGGGTCACACTCCCCCCTGAAGGCGCAGGTTCGCAGTTTGGGTGTCCTCCTGGACTCATCGCTGAGCCTGGAACCCCAGGTTTCGGCGGTGGCCAGGGGGGCCTTTGCACAACTCAAACTTGTGCGCCAACTGCACCGGTACCTTGGGAAGCCTGACATGGCCACGGTGGTCCACGCTCTGGTTACATCTCGTTTGGACTATTGCAATGCGCTCTACGTGGGGTTGCCTTCAAAGACTGTTCGGAAGCTGGAACTAGTCCAACGTTCCGCAGCCAGGTTATTAACTGGAGCACCGTACAGGGAGAATACAACTCCTCTGTTGAAGCAGCTCCACTGGCTGCCTGTTAGCTTCCGGGCACAATTTAAAGTGCTGGCTTTGGCCTACAAAACCCTAAACGGCTCTGGTCCAACTTACCTCTCCGAACGTATCTCCTCCTATGAGCCGCCCCGCAGATTAAGATCTTCCAGTGAGGCCCTGCTCTCGGTCCCGCCGCCGTCACAGGTGCATTTGGCTGGGACGAGAGACAGGGCTTTTTCGGTGGTGGCTCTGCGGCTGTGGAACTCCTTGCCAAGGGAGATTAGGGGAGCCCCCTCACTCATGTCTTTTAGGAAGCAGCTGAAGACCTGGATGTGGGACCAAGCTTTTGGCCCATCCTAAGATACGGTTGATATAATCTGATGCATTTATTGGATTAATGTGAAATTGAATACAGACTGGCTCTGACTTTTGGCCCAATGCTACTGGCCCTGTTGTAATGGTCACACAGTGTTTTACTGTTTTAAATGGGGTATGATATTGGTTTTTAAGTGTGTTTTTACGATTGTTTGTTTTACTATATTTTGTATTATATGTGGCATTAATCTTGCCATTATGTAAGACCGCTCTGGGTCCCCCTGGGGGAGAAGAGCAGTATATAAATTAAATAAATAAATAAATAAATAAATAAATAAATTATAGAAGAAGAAAATGTCTGGCCGTATAATTACTATGTCATGATAGAACACAATGGAAAACTAATGTGTACATAGTTCCACCAATTCACTTGCTCTCTTTGTAGAGTGAATAAAAGATGAAGAGAAGTGGCCAAATGTTTCAATGCCTTACCTGTCAATTGTGAGAAAACCAAGGTGAGATAGGAGACGCCACTAGAGGGTAAATGTACCAGACCCTTAAGGAAATTCTTGACCACAGAATGTAAGAGATATGCAGTTGAGACAGAAGGTGGTGGTTGGTAAACCATTATGACAGCCAGATAAACTTAACACCGCCCCCCCCCCCCCCCCCAAGTCTGTCCATGCTGTTAAAGATGTAGAAGTAAACACTTCTTCAATCTTGCTGGAGAAATAGGGTCTGACCCAGATGTTGTCCCAAGTTTGGTCCAGGTCCAATGTCGGCTGTGTTCAGGGCTCTCTTGATGCGGGTGAACTCCAACTCCCATATGCCAAGGGCAATCACCCCCAAACCCTACCTGCATGTTGGGTCTATGTGGCAAGTTTGGTGCAGACCCGTCATTGGTGGAGTTCAGAGTGCTTTTAGGTTGCAAGTGAACTATATATCCCAGTGCCTACAACTCCTATAAATCATGATGAATTCTTTCCAAACCTTTCTCTCTAGTATGTTCAGTTGCTGTGCGCCATAGAAAAGAATAGGGAAGAGTTATGGGAGAGGCAGTGGGCGGGATCATGCAAATTCCACACCAATGGAGAGAGAAAGGAACACTGGAATGTGGTGCTTGCTATAAACTGCAATGTCAGTGGAGGGAGGGCTTTGGTGGCTCCCCAGCACTGTGGGTTAAAGCTGTTTGTGGAGGCTGGAGGCTGGCTGTGTGAGCGGACACCCCTGCCACATACACATATACACATTTTCACTTTTATTATGTGTATAGATTTAAATCAAAATATTCCTGAACATCAACTGGGCTTCTAGTTGTCATTATAAAACTTTATTTTTTTGAAAAAGAGGGCACTTGTGATCAGCAGTGGCATTTCAACACTTCCCTTGATTCAGCATTTTCCTACTGCTGAAAGTGTGCGTGCGTAGACATATTCGTTTCACATCCTACAGTGAGAGTGTTTTGCAAACATAGCAAACCACAACTACAAGACACTCCAGACTAGTAAAGGGATGTGTAGAACAATGCATTCTTGCCCAATGGGAGGCGAACAAAACATTCCCTTTAGTGGAGGGGGATTTCTCATGCTAAGGAGAAGTGGATAATGTGGTTTTATTGCATCACCCGACAAAAGAACAAAGTAATCTTCCTGTCATTTCTTGTGCTCTTTCCTGAACTGCACCACCCACGCAGTTGCAGCAATGTTGCACATTATCATTTCTTTTGGGCAAGAGAATTTCATAAATGAATGATGGCTTTCTAATGTTTTATTCACAAATATTCAAGATTAGATTTCCTGCTCTGCCTGTGAGGAGGGCGATCCAAGTCACATACCCATCTTCATGCAAAGATGTCCTCTTCAGGTTCATAGCACCATTTCCTAGATCGGTTTAAACTTCTCCATTTGTGACCCCCAAACATTTACTGATAACAAATTGGACTGATTTTCCTTTGTATGAAGTATAGCTGAGGCATCTTCTGTTGAGTCCAATTTACACACTGCACGACAGCTTAATGTAAATGTCTGAAACATCTGCCATTCGGAAAAAAAATACTGTTGCAAGTTTTTTGGGGATCTTAACATTGAATGAAAGGGACCACCTTGTGTTGGAAATAGCAACCTTCTACAAGCGCTCTATACTACAGTAGAGTCTCACTTATCCAACATAAACGGGCCGGCAGAACGTTGGATAAGCGAATATGTTGGATAATAAGGAGGGATTAAGGAAAAGCCTATTAAACATCAAAATAGGTTATGATTTTACAAATTAAGCACCAAAACATCATGTTATACAACAAATTTGACAGAAAAAGTAGTTCAATACGCAGTAATGCTATGTTGTAATTACTGTATTTACGAATTTAGCACTAAAATATCACGATGTATTGAAAACATTGACTACAAAAATGTGTTGGATAATCCAGAACGTTGGATAAGTGAGTGTTGGATAAGTGAGACTCTACTGTATTTGTTATGTATATAATTGAGATTGCTTACTATATTGTAAGGCCGGGCTGTGGCGCAGCTGATTAGTAGCCAGCAGCAACAAATCACCACTGACCGTGAGGACATTGGTTCGAAGCCCGGGTCAGGGTTAAAATTCCAGACCGTTAATAACCTAGCTTGACCTAAGCAGCTCAAAAGCAGATGTGTCTGTAAGTAGAAAATTTTAGGTACCGCTTAATGCAGGGAGGCTAATTTAACTTAATTTATGATACCATAAAAAAAACTGCCAACGGCATGTGAAGAACATGAGGAAGTACTACCATCAAAAAAGGACTCGGCGTCACAGTGGATGATGAAGCAGCAGCTCCCTCAATGGCCGGAATGGAGCATACCCTCGTGAAGCAGGAAGCTCTGAAAATGTTAAATAGCCTCTCTTTGTCTGTCTGTATATGTCAGATGTCTGATAATGGGATTGAATGTTTACCATGTTTATGTGCATTGTAATCAGCCGTAAGTCCCCTTCGAGGTGAGAAGGGAAGAATAAAAATACTGTAAATAATAAATAAATAAATGTATAAATTAGTATGCAGTTTTTCCCTTTACTCTTTGTTGTTTGAGGATGTGGGAGAAACTACAGGCTATGTAACCAGATCTGGGACTATTTGGACTGAGACTCCATTTTAGAAGTCAGTACAATTGAGTATAGTATAGAAGTCGGTATGCATCAGTCAGTACAGTATGCAGTTAAGTATGCTTCTGAAGTCAGTCCGTACACATTAGAAGTTAGTTGAGTACAGTATGCATTAGAAGATAATGTTAGTCTATATGCAACAGAGAAGAGACTGAAACAAAATGCTTAAATAACGGACTGTTTAAACTTTAAACCAATAAACAATGTACCTGTATGCTGAATACATAAAGCTTTGTAAGTAAATCAACTATGTTGACTTTTAACGAACTCTACTTATTTTTGGTCTCTTGAGAGCATGATTTAAAAGCAATATGTTTTATGGGAGAGTAGATTTTTTTGGGTAACTGAAAATAACACTTCTGAAGATCTGCTATATATTTTATGCATTGGCATATATTTGTTCCTAACAATTCAAAGAGAAAACCAGGGATATCATTTTAACAATAGAGAAACCTAAAATGCCTTGCGTGAATACTAGTCTATATTTACCACTAAGGAAAAGATTGACTCAAGTGAGTTTTTAACTCTTCTCAGGAAGATCATGCTTTACAAAAAGATTATGATTATTCCAAATAGTGTGAATGCCAATTGAGTTCCAAAAAGAGACACGTTTCCAAATGGCTATGGAGATTCTGGTTTTCCAGAAGGTTATGATCTCATAAAAAGTCAAAAACATTGGGACCCACAGTTTAAGAAACAGTGCCCTAGAATACATAGGATTAATTAGAGTAATTCACCTAATTGCTCTTTTATTGCATTTCACCCAGGAAATTCAGAGTTGTTTCACTTCAGTTACTTTTAATGTGAGAACCTCCCTGTCTGTCAAAAGGCTTATTGACATTACAGATGTGGGTCCTCCGCTTTAGTTTCCATAGTAAATCAGGTAGATAAATGCTTAAAGGCATCTTAAGATTTATGTGCACATCTTTATTGATAATTTAAGGCATTTTATCTGATTTATCTGCCAAAATGACTCTTGAAATGGGTTGCATACAGACAAAAAAAATCATACAGGGTTCATCTACAACAGGCAGTTTAACCAAGTCTATATATACTTCGGATCAATCTTGTAGATGACAGATCTGGGGCCATGGTTTCAATGGCCTGGGTTCAAATGACAGGAAAGGAGATTCCACCTGAACTTCCGTGAGAGCTGTTCAGCAGCAGCACTCTTTACCTCAGAGTGTAGTGGAGGCTCCTTCCTTGGAGACTTTCAGGCAGGCTTGATAGCCATCTGTCGGGGGTGCTTTGATTGTGCTTTTCCTGCATGGCAGGGGTTAGACTGGATGGCCCATGTGGTCTCTTCCAACTCTATGATTCTACATAACCATGAAAGATACAGGAGCTTTCATCGGTTTTTACTCTGTTTGTACTCTGTTTCAATTATTCCATGATGCTATAATTTATGTGGCTGGTGCCACCCGTAGCCAGGCACAGAACTCTGTGCGAACTCACGGCCATTGTGGTAACATTGGCTTTCAACAGAATGGGGAGTTTGCACAACTAGCATGCTGCTTCTTCCTTCTTTCAGGTCTTACAGGGATCTTTGTCTGACACAGGCAAGTATCGATATTAGAGATGTGTGCGGTATTTTTCCTATTTGTTTCATTCGTGTTTCCATTTCGTATCATCCATTTGGATGGCATGAAATGGAAAGACCCCCAACGAAACAAAAACCGACTCGAAACAAAAGGCAGGCGGGAGCTGGTATTGGCTCCAAGTCTGCTTTTCAGATCGATCAGCTGTAGGCCCTGCGAGGCCTGGCTGCATAGGCCCAAAGCCTGCACTCGTAGGCCCAAAGCACCCGGGCATACAGGTGCAGGCCTTGGGTCTAGGAACCCGGGCCTCGCAGGGCTTGCAGCCGATTGCTGAGTAAGGAGCGTTTCTTACTCGGCAATCGGCAGTAGGCTCTGCGAGGCCTGGGTGCCTAGGTCCAAAGCCTGCACCCGTACACCCAGGTGCTTTGGGCCGAAAGAAAAGAGATCTTTCAGCCCAGAAGACAAAACATAACAAATGTCTGATCTCCTAATTCTGGGAGGTCAGACGAAAATGGAACAGGTCCCCATTGAAAGCCGGAACACGAAATGGTACAAGGTAAGTCCCGAATGCATACCACTAATAGATATTAGCCCACAGTCCATGTCCACTGGTGGGCCCCCTGGTGACGCAATGGATTAAACCACTGAGCTGCTGAACTTGCTAATGGAAAGGTTGGCAGTTTGAATCTGGGGAGCGGGCTGGGCTTTTAGGCCCAGCTTCTGCCAACCTAACAGTTCGAAAACCTGCAAATGTGAGTAGATCAATAGGTATGTTGTCGACCGCGTTTCTAGGGGATCGGGCCCCTTAAGGAGAGAGCCGATCCGGTCCTGAGAGAACGGACCTTGGCGGAGCCAATAAGAGAATATGAGCCGCAATACAACCTGGAGCCGAAATGAAGAAGGTCCGCCAAAGATGAAGGAAAATCCGCCAAGGAGTCTTTATTGAGCGATTCAGCTGAAAAGGACACTAGTAGCGATCATTCAGTCTACTAGCGTATCATACATTCAAAATAAAGCCATATTTATACAATGTTTCGGTCTGACAGCCCTTTGAATTTCCCGCCCCGCTCCCCCGCCCATCTGATCGCGGATAGGCTAGAAGGCTGAACGAGGCGGGCTTTCGTTTCCCGCCTTGCTCTGCTGGCCCAATGGGGAGCCGCTTTTTGTCCCCACTCGGGCCAATCAGAGAGGAGGAGGCGGGAGCTATTGAAACAATGAAATGCCAGGGCAGGAAATATCAGATTAACTCCTGCCAGACCGATTTCTAAAGGAATTAATGGCACCCATCAAGGATGTCCGGGTTCCTGTCGCGTTCACAGATTTTAGATATGCCTTGGGGTGTCAGAGGGGAAGTGGTGATGGGTGTTGATGAGCCAAAATTGACAGGCTCCACAGGGCGCCTTCCTGAGGTGTCCTGGAATTTCCTGGGATATGACAATGTTTGCTCTGGGGGCTGAATCACCTTTAGGACTATACTCCGAATTTGGTGACTCAAGCCTTATATTGTCCATGCAATCTGAATTAGATTGGGTTAAACTGTGGCAGATTATCCTTTTGTTTTTTGGGAAAGGGAGCCTGGGTCATAGGAGCAGGGGTTCATGTTGGGGTCAAAATATTTCCCATTTGATTTCATGATTTGACAATTATATGAAACAGAATGAAAATTAAAATAAAGTTAGAACATAAACCCAGCTGGGAAAAACACATATTTTCCGGGGATCCCAAAGAGTACAAATACATATAGGCAGATAGATAGATTTCAAGGAAGCAAGGGAGAATCCATAAAGGTGGGTTACATTGCATAAAGGGGAATCATGAATGATATAAACAATTGAAAACATTTGATAAGAACGAAGTTCACAACATCTGGGGAACCCAATATGGAAAGTCATAGGAGTGGAGTTCTAGCAGCATGATTTCACAATTCATGAAGTTAGCCCAACGATTAGAAATTCATACAACAGTGAGTCATGAGGGTGTCCGGGTACATAGAATATGAAAATTCACGGATACATGAGGAAAAAGAGTTCATCTGTGATGGAAGGAATCCATAGAGATGGCATGGGGAAGGGGCACATGTGGGTTGCAGTCTTGGGAAGTATAAGATTTCATAAGTCCAGGGATAGGTCTGGGGACGAGTGTTCTTCTCCTTCATAAAATTATTAAGGTATGAATGAAACGTGGAGGGCGCCCGTCCGGGCACCCCCTGGCAGCTGTAGAGAGGGTGAGGGTCCTTGGAGAACTATGTCTCCCCAGCGAGAGAGCGATCCCCCCATCCCCAGTTCACAGAAAGGGGCTAGGGATCTCTTAAAACCATTCCGCGGGTCGCGGGGAGAGGAAAGTCCGGGATAAGGCAGCAGTTTGGCTTGAAAGGAGCAGTCGGTCCCGTTTGACAGTCAGCTGTTGAGGTGCCGAGAACTGGACCGATTTCGGTTCCGCTGGTGGTCCTTGAGTCAGGAGCCTTAGAAAGGATTAGGACTAAAAGAAGAGCATGCTAGGGGTAGTTTTGATAAAGATATGAGCCAATTTGTACCGCCCGCCGTATTAATCTATGGCGGAGAAGCCTCCGCCAGGGTTTTTAAAGATCAGACGGGTTAGAGAGAGAGAGAGAGAGAAATTACATGCAAAGGAAGGAGCCAGAGAATGACACAAAATAACCAGATAGAGAGTGTTACTGTTAAAATAAATGCTACTTTTATTGGGGGATTTGTTACATAGTGCAGGGAAGGGGAAAGTGAAGAAAAAAAGATCTTTTAATAATAGTCTGCTGCGGTCCCGCTCCGTTCCCTTTTGGTGAGTGATCTGCGGAACTCTCCGCTGCGAGTTCAAATTAATTTAAAAGCCGGGGTTTCGGTCATCAGGTACTGCTCCAATGGGAAGGTAACAATGCTCAATGCAGTCATGCCAGCCACAAGACCTTGGAGGTTTCTTTGGACAATGCCGGCTCTTCGGCTTAGAAATGGTGATTAGCACCAACCCCCCCGAGTTAGACATGACTAGACTTATTGTCAGGGGAAACCTTTACCTACCATGCCCACAGGTGCACAAATGGAAAAAAAAATGGGTAGAAGCAAAGACTTGGGAAAACTCAAGGTTAAACCTTTGTGCTGGCAGGACTGCTGACTGACAAGTCAGTGGTTCGAATCCAGGGACAGTGGTGAGCCCCCTCTGTCAGCCTCAGCTCCCCATGCGGGGACATGGGAGAAGCCTCCCACAAGGATGGTAAAACATCAAACACCCAAGCGTCCTCTGGGCAACGTCCTTGCAGATGGTCAATTATTTCACACTAGAAGCAACTTGCAGTTTCTCAAGTCGCTCCTGACATGAAAAAAAAATCATCAAAACATCAAACACCCAGGCGTCCTCTGGGCAACGTCCTTGCAGATGGTCAATTATCTCACACTAAAAGCATCTTGCAGTTTCTTAAGTCGCTCCTGACATGAATTAAAAAAATCCCCTAGGGATAAAAGTTTCCTTCCATATCAGCTCCTTTTTTGGCTGTTTGGTGGAATGTCTGTTTGTGGGGACAACCAAAGTAAGAGAGCACAACAAGACAAGTTGATACACATTGAGATGCACGAGGCTGTGAAAACAGAAGTACATTTGCATGCTCTGCTCTGCTAGTCAGTACCTATATGCAACTTTTGATGTGAATGGAGATATCTATGCCCATTCACTGTTCATGGCATATGAGAAAAGAGTTCAGTTTCAGCAAAGTTTCTTAGCTGAAAAAGACATTCCAATTTTGGGCTGCTCAGAATTTCCCATTCATTGGGGCAATCCTTATTCATTCTCTTCACAAATCCAGCGGCTTGACACAGAACAAGACTGGGAAGTAAATCCTTTAAATCCAACCAAGGCACAGTCAGAATGTTTCATATGAAATATTTGAAATCTGAGAAAGGAAAAGAAGCAAAAATTGGAAGAATGAAGATTTCTGCATCCAACCGAACAGATATATCAATAATAAATATCCTCTGTATTTACTGCAAATATAATAACTGGGGACACTGTACAGGGAGGAAACCTCATGTTTCCACATATCTCATTAAGAGCCACAGTGGACTTGGCTCTTAATGAGATATGCCGCATCATCGCAGGATGTCTACACCCCATACCACTGGAGAAATTATACTATTTAGCCAGCATTGCACCACCTGACATTTGCTGGGAAGTAGCAGCCAGCAATGAAAAGATCAAGGCATTGACATCTCTGGCCCATCCTCTGTTCAGATATCAGCCATCATGCCAACGCCTTAAATGAAGAAATAGTTTTCTAAGATCTACAGAGATACTTGCAGGAACACATCAGCAAGCGAGAGTCCAAAAGTGGCAAGCTGAAACCCAGAACCTCAATCAGTGGCTGACGGCAGATGAGAGACTCCTTCCTGGGCACACAGAAGACTGGGCGACTTCGAAGGCGTTGAACAGACTGCGCTCTGGCACCATGAGATGCAGAGTCAACCTTAAGAAATGGGGCCACAAAGTGGAGTCCACGACATGCGATTGTGGAGAAGAGTAAAGCACAGACCACCTATTACAATGTAGTCGGAGTTCTGCCACATGCACAATGGAGGACCTTCTTATAGCAACACCAGAGGCACTCCAAGTGGCCAGCTTCTGGTCAAAGGACATTTAGTATAATGCCAATATATTATTATTATTATTATTATTATTATTATTATTATTATTATTATTATTACTTTGTGTTTTCAAATACATTACAACTTGTACCCTTGGTTTGTTTCTGACATGATAAATAAATAAACGGACACTGGACAGTGTTTATGAGGTTAGAGCAAATAATTCTATAAAATCGTGATATTTGATCAAATTGCAAATTTGGCTTTTAAAATACTGGTCAGAATGTGTTGTTTGGTCAGAAGCACTCAGGAGCTCTTTGCCTGAGAATCCGAAATGTCCTTTCCGAAACTGCAAACCCCAAGCCTTGATAGGGTGTTGTCATGACAGTTAAAGTAAAATTCTTGTATTATAATTTTGTATTGTGAAGTACCCACTGGAGAAAGCATTCTTTCTCTCCCTGTTATGGGTCCTAAGTAGGAGTCCTGGCCTGTAGGTAAAGATAAAGATTTTACCCTGACATTAAATCTAGCTGTATCCGACTCTGGGGGTTTGTGCTCATCTCCTTTTCTAAGTTGAAGAGCCGGCGTTGTCCGTAGACACCTCTTAGGTTATGTAGCCGGCATGACTGCATAGAGCGCCGTTAACTTCCAGCAGAAGCGGTACCTATTGATCTACTCACATTTGCATGTTTTCAAACTGCTAGGTTGACAGAAGCTGGGGCTTATAGCGGGAGCTCATTCCCCTCCCTGAATCCGAACTGCCAACCTTTCGGTCAGCAAGTTCAGCAGCTCAGTGGTTTAATCCGCTGCTCTGGGAGAGGAGGATAAAGACCTTGTAGAACTACAACTTCCCTGATTTCAAAGCATAAAGCTATGGCAGTTAATGTGGTGTCAATCTGCATTAATTCCACAGTGTAGATGCACCCCTAATTTTGGTGCTCATCAACATGCTATGAATAGGGTTAACAAGATGTGTTTATATGTGTGTTGTGCCTTCCATAGACCCCCAATACAGGCCCTGTGTGGCAGAGAAGATTTCTGTTTCCATTTCCATTAAAAATGAACCCCAAATATCCTATTAACACTCACCCACTCTTGCCAGGACTCTATTTTGTGCACCACAACAATTTTGTTTTGGGCACAAATCTGATTGCTTCAAAAATGTGAAGCTTCCTCATGCCACACAGTCCTAATCTTTACTGGTGCTCATCTAAAACATGTCAGTGGCACCAACTGCAAACCTATAGTAACCAAATCTGATGGATAGAGTCTTGTGTCTCTAGTATCATAATGATGAATAAACATACTGTTTGAGGTCAAACTTCGTATTGTCCAGCCATGTCCACTGTTTGTTGACACTACTGTGGGTCAGACCCAAGAAGTAGTCCGCATTTTGTGTTCTGTTCAGTATGAACATCTGGGGAAGATGCATATGTATTAGTCATGAAAAACATAATGAGATCTGAACACTTTCCTGTGGCCATGAAGTGCAAAGGCATTAACTCAAGCAACTTTTGGGAAAATGACGCTTCCAATATATGCCTACACTTCTTTTGCATCTTTGCAGTTGTTTGCCTGTACTTGCTAACAGTGCCACCTTGTTTCCTGTGCCATCAGTTGGGGGCCCCTCCCCCCAGCAACAATACAATACTATATTATACTATTGTGATATGTTAATAATATAATATATTGTATAGGTAAAGGTAAAGGTTTCCTCTGACGTTAAGTCCAGTCATGTCTGACTCTGGGGGTTGGTGCTCAACTGCTCATCTCCATTTCTAAGCCGAAGAGCTGGCGTTGTCCGTAGACACCTCCAAGGTCATGTGGCTGGCATGGCTGCGTGGAGCGCCGTTACTTTTCCACCGGAGCGGTACCTATTGATCTACTCACATTGACATGTTTTCAAACTGCTAGGTTGGCAGAAGCTGGAGCTAACAGCGGCTGCTCACGCCGCTCCCGAGGTTTGAACCTGGGACCTTTCGGTCTGCAAGTTCAGCAGCTCAGTGCTTTAACACACTTCGCCACCGGTGCTCCAATATATTGTATATACATATAATACTGATAATAATATTATAATGTAATACAATATAATACCAATAATATAATAATATTAATTATATATTATATATTACATGTAATATTACTAATAATATTACAGTATAGTGGGATAGTACAATACAGTAATATATAATGCTAATTAGTGGTGTGCATTTGTATGGAATCATGATCTGTTTTGTTTTATTCGTTTTGGCTCATTTTAATTTTCGTCTCCGCTTCTGAAAACAGGGCGCCTATCCAAATGGGATTTTCGTCCAGTGTTTTCAAAAATATATGTAATCTATAACAAATAATAAGACTATCCTAGTGTATTTGTTCTCTATACAGCCCAAAGGAGAGGGAGGACCAAGCCAGAAGCATTACAGAAAGATAGGGAGAAATAAAAGAGTAGTTTTTCCAAGGATCAGTTATATAGAAAGAGACAGGTTTGATTTTTAAACAGAGAAGGGAAGCCCAACAATTTCTTTCCTTTGAAAAATATTTCCTTTAAAAAAAAAACCAATAGCGAGGAGGAAGAAGGGGGTTTTACACAAAGAATAAAGAAGAAAAAACCCACATGCTCTCCCCTGCCAAACCCACCCCTACCACTTCAAAAATCCCAGCCCCTTTTCTTCAAGCGGCCAGGCAAAAAATAAAACCCAAATTTTTGTCCAGTGCCTAGTGTCCTCACCAGCATGGCAAGGAAGCAGCAAGGCAAGGCAAGGCAACCAGCAAGCCAAGCCAAGCGGAGAGAGAGAGAGCAAGCCTGCCAGCCTACCAGCACCTAGCAGTAGCAGCAGCAAAGGACGTGACCACAATGGCCACTTTAAGGGCAGTTCCCCCCAATATACTTTTCCTGTCCAGTCCACATCACTGTTTCCTTGGCCTCTGATTGGCCAAGGATCACCTCCTCCCACCTCCTCTGCCTGAAGAAGTTTGCAGGAATGGATGTCACACAGCCTGAAAATGAAAGCAAAACACAGTGTTTGTGCTTTCGTGTCGCCTTTTGTTTCATCCGAAAATTGCGTCTTTTCTTTCATGCATCCGAATGGATGGTACAAAAAAAATACACGAATGAAACAGATGAAACAAATACTGCGTACAACACTAATGCTAATATTGTGCTATGCTAATATATAATATACTAGCTTGGGGACCCGGCAGTGTCCGGGTCATTTGAGAAACTTGTGTGCCAAGTGTGGTTCAGATCCGAAGTGGACTGGGTTCAGTCCTGTCTGGATAAGGGTGAACTACAACTCCCAGAGCCAAAGGCCAATCACCCCAAAACCCTGCCTGTATGCACACAGTTGGGCATGATGAGGCAGTGTGCCAATTTTGGTCCAGATCCGAAGTCGGCTGGGTTCAGTGCTGTCTGTATAAGGGTGAACTAAAACTCCCAGAGCAAGAAGTGAGTGAAGCTACTTGGTCCATCCTCCTCCAATCTGCCCCAGGACGGAAAGGGGTTCATGGTGGTTCTGTGTGCCAAGTTTGATCAAGTTCCGTTGCTGGTGGGCTTCGCAGTGGCCTGTGGGAGTCGTAGCAATTGAAAGTAGTACAAATCCCATCACACATGGTCCATCGTCCCACAAACAGCACCAGGGCATAAAGTGCGTCATGGGGATTAAGTGTGCCAAGTTTGGTCCAGATCCGTCATTCCTGGTGGTCTCAGGGGCCTGTGAAAGTGGCAGCCAATCAAAAAGCTGCCACATACACCGCTATCCGCCGCACACATACCCACATACATACAAACACTGACTTTTATTATATAGATAGATTGTATGTACATATAACTTGTAAGCCGCTCTGAGTCCCCTTTGAGTTAAGACGGGCGGGATATAAATGTAGTAAATAAATAATAAATAAATAACTGAAAAATATATTTTAAGGACTGCAAAACCTTATATTTTAGCATTGCTAGTTTCCAAAATTGAAGGCAACCATGAGAAAATTACGTTTGTGTGTGTGTGTGTGTTGGGGCGGGGGGGGGGGGGGAATAGGCAAGTCTGTAAAAATCCTAGAATTCAGTTCTTTCATTTCAGAAGAACAGATCACACAGCAAAGTGTTTTGGGGCCCAGATATAGCCAAGCACTTTTTTTTAATTCTCACCAGCTCTGCGTTGTTGTTGATTACTGCGAGATGAGAATTTGACCGTGCACAGTCCTGTTGGCTTTCATCCCATGTGTTTTCTGCAGCAGAAAAATAGTAGCACTTGCCATCAAAAGGTACCCATCTTATAGGACAGTCTGTGGAAAGTGGGAGAAACGGGAGGCAATCAAAATTATTACACAGCAAAGATGCCCATGCCCAGTTTTTTTTTTTTTTTTGCAAACTTACCTTTCTGTTTAGCAGGAACATTTGGTTTTGAGGTGACGTTGGAGGCTTTGTGAAAAATCTGTGAAACTGTAGAGAACATTTTCTTAACACAAAGTCGATCCCACATAGTAAACAAGCACTGTGTACAATAATTGTCTGGAAATGTTTTAGACTACTTTCAGGGAATACTTCCCTTATTGGTGGTGCAGATTATTGTGCTGGATAAAATCTCAGTATTGAAATGGGATCCCAATGAAAGAACAGACTGAATGAGAAGGCTGGTTGTGTTGAACATATTACTTTGAGGGAAAATTATTCACACAAAGGCCGCAGTATGTATGCCAGCAGGCACCACCAAGCACCACCATGATGCTAAGCTAGGAACCATTGGACTTCTGTCTCTCAGCCCCTCCATCAAGCATATGGCATCCCCTTCCTCAGTGCTATTCAGTGGTGGAAGTTGGCGGGCTGAACAACATTTTTTTTTGCATAATAACCACACCCCCATTTTGATAGAAAAAGGGAAAAGTATGACTATTACGTGATGAAATACGGTATATATAGAGACATAGCAAGAAGTTGGAAAGCTTCCACCGGAATTCTATAAAGAAAAAGGAGACATGCGTCAAGATGCTAAAAATCCACAGGTTTTCCATCGTTTCATATTCTTAAAGTCTTCTTCAGGGGGCTATATAAAAAATAATCAGAAAGCAGCTTCAGATTTCCTAGTTCAGGAATTTCAATAGCTTTTATTTGAAGTGGAAATGTAAGGTTATCAATAATAAACAAATATGTTAGTACTCCCATGCAAATCACTGTCATGTGTGCTATCCTCATGGGATTCTTTATATAGCCCAGTGGTTCCTAAACTTTTTTTGACCAGAGACCACTTGACCAGGGACCACTTTGACCAAGGACCATTCTCCAACATTAGTACCAAAAGAGTTACGAATTGGTTTTTGGTCAACTTTAGATTTGGTTTGGTTATCTAGGGTGCTGATTCAGAAAACTGCATTGGATAGAACACATCATCCCTATTTTCTTATACAGAACATATACTATTCAGTAGTCAACGCCCACAGAAAACCATATTTAATCATCTAGAGCTGATGTGGTCTAGCCAATGGAATTTTCTGAATCAGCACCCCAAATAACTCCAGAAACAGGTCTAAAAATGAAGACACCAAAGCGCCCCTGCTTCTAGGCACAACATGGAACGGCTCCACTCAGGGGGAGGAAGGAGGAGGAGAAGCAGCAATCAGGAGGCCTGTTGTCGTGCCTTTCATGGGTAGTCAGCCCCTCCCCACCCGACATCCCCGTTGCCTTGGCACTATAAGAGGGCTTCGCGAGACCAGTCTCTCTCGTTGCAATGACGTAGTAATGGTGAGGCCACAGACCATATTTTAGTTCTTGGGTCAATGGTGGTGGTCAATGGATCACAGGTTGGGAACCACTGATACAGCCCCTTTCATTGCTGAAGAGCATTCACAGGCACAATGCATTAGACTTTTTAGTGACCATTGTTTTAGCATCCTTAGATTGTACTCTTCATTGTGGTTATATTTAAAACCCTAGCTATTTTGGGGGCTTAGGTGACTGAGCACCATTCCCACCCTGTTTCCTTCACAATGTATCTGCCCCAATATTGCAGCCTTCTTCTTTGAGTTTTTTTCACTTTCAACGGTTGTGAAAATCTTTATGGCACTATGTTTGTGGAAAGCTCTACCTAGGAGACTTGTTTGGGGTTTCAACACAGCCTCTTTGATATTAGGTGATGAACATTTGAATTTCCCAAAGTTTTTCAAAGTAGCAATCAGATTGTCATAGCCCACCTTGAAACATCTGGCAACAACAATTCACATTTTAAATAGGTTCCAGCTCCTTCTCGATTAATATTTTTAAAATAACATTTTTTTTCCAAAATGTGAGGTCAACTTCTAACTACTTTCACAGTTCTTTTATGTGTGTGCATTTGTGTCTGTATGTTTGGCCATCTGTATGGCCACCCAGGGAATGTGTGTGTGTGTGTGTGTATGTGTGTGGGGCGGGAATCTTATGCAATCCACTGAAGTTGCCCACTCCTGATTTGCATTTTTTAAACATGATGTTAATAATGCCTTCCATCTACTTTCACAGTTCTTTTATGTGTGTGGATTTGTGTCTGTATTTTTGGCCATCTGTATGATCACCCAGGGAATGTGTGTGTGTGTGTGTGTGTGTGTGTGTGTGTGTGTGGCGGGAATCTTATGCAATCCACTGAAGTTCGCATTTTTTTAATGCTGTTAATAATGCCCTGGCATAGGAAATAAATACATGAAGTCAACTGACAACTTTTGAAAACGAGTCAGATGATGTTCCTTCCCTACATAGTCATACTCAGAAGCTTATTGCCATCTAACAAACCACATCGCAAGACACCACTGGATTGCCTCAACTCTGTGTGTGTTTACTTTTCAAAAAAAGTGTCCACTCTTTTAAGAAGAAAGACATCTTAGTCATAATGTTTTGAGCAATTTGGGAAAGTGTCTTTCTTTTCAAAATGTGGAACTTGCAATTTTCCAAGAACAAGGCAAAGAGTAGTTGAAGTTAATCAGAAAATGTATGGTGAGAGAGGCTGAGGTTCTTGTCCCACACTGTCATTTTGGTTAGATTCTCTCCCAACATGTTCCTATTTTTTTTTAAAAAACCGGTAGATGTCTGTCAGGACTGCTTTGATTGTGTGTTTTTGCTTGGCAGGGGGTTGGACTGGATGGCCCTTATGGTCTCTTCCATTTCATGATTCTATGATTCTATATCAGGTTGTGGCCTCAGAAAACAAATTCAATACTGGAAACTAGAGACTACCTGCTCTGTAGTGCAGATCTATGCGATTGCGTACTATTGAGAAATAGCTCTGATAGCTCTCACGGTGATTCATTCTCTGTTAGGGTTTCCAGATCTCAGGACCTGGCCATGAGTCCCCAGCTTTTGTAAGTCATCTTTAGGCAGAAAATGAGTGCATATATTTTCCAAATTGTATGTGTTTAGCTCCAGAGAAGAAGAGAGAGCTAATTTCTAGATCAGGTAGTAGAGCATCAGTTTGCAATGTTTAATTGAGTTTTTACTGCAACTTTAAAATTTACAACTAAATATTACTACTTCTGTAATGATAAAAAGTTAGACAAAGTTTTTAAATATGAACTCAGCATAGAAATGACCATGAATGAAATTCAGAGTTATTTAGTTATTCTTTAAAATCAGAAAATTGCATTGAAAGATTTTCAGACTCATTCTGATACTCACAATAGAAAAGCAACAGAGATGTGCCTATTAGCTTAATAAACACAGTTGTCATAAGATGGCTCACAAGTTTCCAGTTCATATTCTGATTTTAGGCAGTACAGTCTTCTGAATACCTGAAATCTGATTAACTCTACTTCCAGGTTGGATCTGTAAGGTAAATATTAGCACAGATTGTGTTACTGGTAATGCGCTCTATGGGCTACAGAGATTTCTTTTAATAAACATCTCCTAGAGAAACATACTATTCATTGCAATGCATTTGCCATGTTAACAATTGATGCAGCTCTGGTCCAACTCACCTGTCCGAATGTATCTCTCCCTATGAACCTGTTAGAGCAGAGGTTCTCAACCTGGAGTCTCCAGATGTTTTTGGCCTACAACTCCCAGAAAGCCCAGTCAGTTTACCAGCTGTTTCTGGGAGTTGAAGGCCAAAAACATCTGGGGACCCCAGGTTGAGAACTACTGTGTCAAAGAGTTAGATCTGTGGGAGAGGCCCTGCTCTCAGTCCCACCCATATCATAAGCGCGATTGGTAGGGAAGAGAGACAGGACCTTCTCAGTGGTGGTCCCTTGGCTGTGAAACCCCCTCCCTAATGATATCAGACTGGCCCCCTCCCTCCTGGTTTTCAGGAAAAGAGTGAAGACCTGGCTATGGGATCAGGCATTTGGATAGTGCAATATAGAACTAACATAATGGTAGCACCACAAATAATGACTTCTGGAATAGATATCATGGTTTTTAACAGTTTTACAGTATTTATATGTTTTTATTTGTCTTAGATATATGATATATTGTGTTTTATTTGATTGTGTATGTGGCATTGAATATTTCTGTGTTGTAAGCTTCTCTGAATCCCCCTTGGGGTGAGAGAGAGCGGGATATAAATACAGTAAAGAATCAACAAACAAATAAATATGCCTCCAGATCTGTTACACAGATTTAACAACAATAAGGTGCCTGAGAGTGATAAAAGTCTCTCTTTACAAACTTATACATTCATAATTCTTGATTAAATTAAAAAAAATTCATTACCACTAAATTTGGGGAAGAGACTACAAGCTTAATAAATAAAATATCAAACATATGGGAATTAATGGAATAAAAATGGAAATAAGATGATTCTTGCAAAAGGGAGAGAATAAGGGTTGGATTTCTGTACCCATCTACTCCGAAATAAATATCCTTCAGTTCAGAAAACAAAGAAACCCAGAACAGAATCCTTCATCTACCCAACCAGCCAAGTTTCAGCCAGTGTTTTGAAAATATTTCCAACACAACATAACCTGTGACTTACTGATAAAAAGAGGTGGCCACCACAGCATGGCTTGATACTAAGTGACAGAGACACTCGTATTCTAAAAGCTCAAATCCCACTGACTGGGTGGATGAATCTGTCAAGTTTTTTCTCTCCTATAATTGGAACTTTAAAAAATTCTCTTTTTTGGTTTTATGCAACAATTTGTGTATGTGAATGCATACATTCTTATTTTTTTAAAAAACAAACCAAACAAAATTCTTCCTGTTACTACTACGGTATGAACAGCTCTTGAATTGGCTTAAGTCTTGGCTAGACACTCAAAGGTCCCTATGCAATCTTTGGGACTTAATCATAAGTAACATGTACTACATGTAACCTTAAGTGTAAACACAGAGACAGAGGAGCTTTACCTGAATGAAGCGATGATTTTGTTTTTCACTTATTGCTCCGTTATTCTTGAGAATCTGGCTCCAATGAATGGCTTTGTGATTGTATTTCTCTCTTCTTGGTTTTCATTGAAATGTTGCCTTCTTGCTTTCGTCTTGTGCAGAATTAGTCACATCTTCCAGAATTGCTCTTGACTCTGCAGTAGACTTTCTATGGCCACTCTTCCTTCGAAATACTTATTCTAAAGTTCCTGACCCTCGTTTGATGCTTGCCTCTCCAAACTTCTCCTTTTTTACTAGCCAGTTTCCAGTTTATGTAATGCCTTACACTTCACAAGCTTAGAAATGTTTTTTTTTCTCTTTTAAAAATGTACAACTAACAATGCTGAGTATCGTATTGAGATGGCTGCCAGTACTTACTATTTAACCAAGTTTTTAAACATGCATGATAACTATTTTGAGATGTCAGAGTTCATATATAAGAGCTGGTACAAGATTTTAAACATTAAAGACTTCAGTGTACAGACCTGCTATTTCACTGCGGTCTTTGATAGTGGACACTAGGCATGTGCGATTCATGGAAAAAACGATTCAATACTTGCTCCAAAAGTAGGGGCACTGGCGCTTCATTTCTAAAATCATTTCCGATTTTTGACCCAAAAAATTCGAAACTTTATGAAAATTAGGAATATTCATAATTAATTTGTTAATGGCGGATGCGCATGCGCAATTGCGAAAAACAGCACTGGGGGGGGGGACTTTACAGGACTCTCCCGCCCTCATTTTTTGAGCTATCCTGATCAAATTTGGTAAGCAAACACACACAAACCACAAAAGGGACTTGTTTTTTGAACCCGGGCAGAGAATGTAACTTGGAGCCCACTCCTGGCTTTACAATGGGCCACCAATGACTGGGATTCTGGAGCAGTTATGGGTCTTGTAGGACTACACAACCCCACGCAAGCAAATACCAAGTAAGAGATTGTAACTTGGTAGACTCTTTGCTTTACCCAGACCCACCCAAACACATGCAAAACGAGGAGGGCACGCTTGGTGTTTGGGTGCCCCAGCCCCCACCTATGGCTATAGCCTATGCTATTGAATTTTTAAAAAATGCATCACACTCTTCTCCTTCGTGGTCCCAACCCACATCTTTATTATCAAAAATGAAACTTTTCTTTAGTTAACACATCTCCTAATTATTTTAAAATTTTAAAAGAAAAAAAAGACCCCCACACCCCTTTCCCATTTCACCACCCCCTTTTCTTCAATGGCTGCCCGGACCCCAAGGCCAAGCAGGCACTCAGGCAGCAATGGCACTGTGCTGCAAGGGGCTGCAAGGCTATTTCGCAGCAGAAATAGCCACCCACCCCACCCACACAGCACAGCCAGCCAGCCGGGCCCAACCTCCCTCTCCGACACCCCGACGCGAATGCAGCCTTGTGGCGTTCCACAGGCACTTTTCAAGGAGGCATGTACAGAGGAACATGGGGACATACAAACCCCTCCCCTTACATGAACGTGCACTGTGATTGGTTAGGGTCCAGGAGGCAAGCCCATGCTAGGCTACGCTCCCCTCCAAAACAAGTTTGGTTGCATTAAAAATGGCTTTATTTATTACCAATAAAATTACGAAAAAATACAAAAAATGTCTATAACAGTTTGAAATCGCAGGTTAGATCTGCTGCGATAACCCGTGTCGGAACCACGTTTGCAAGTATGAATTAATCCGAATATAATCCGATTAATGATGGATCCGAGATTTTCGCCCAACCCTAGTGGACACCTACTGGGACGACCACCTTGGATATCACACCTTTCTCCATTCACACAATAGCACTGATTCAGCAGTTTGTAGTTTCACTATCTCCTAAAGTTATTTACTTAGGCAATCCCTTGTTGACTAAGTATGATGGCCCTGGCACTGGATACGTGGGTGATTCTTGACCCACATGTTCTTCCACAGTGAGGGCATCGGTTTCCAGGTGGAAGGTGGTCCCGGTCAGAGTTGGCTTGATGCACCTTCCTCTTGGCATGTTTATCCCTTTTGCCCTCCATTTGTGCCTCTTCAAATTCCACAGCACTGCTGGTCACAGCTGACCTCCAGTTAGAGTGCTCAGGGGTCAGAGCTTCCCAGTTCTCGGTGTCTATGCCACAGCTTTTAAGGTTAACTTTAAGGCCATCTTTAAATCTCTTTTCTGTTTCCACCAACATTCTGTTTCTCGTTCTTGAGTTGGGAGTAGAGTAACTGTTTTGGGAATGGTGATCGGGCATTTGGACAATGAGGCCAGATGGAATTATTGAGTGTGACATCTGGAGACAGTCCATGTTTCACAGGCATATAACAGGGTCGGGAGGACAATAGCTTTATAAACAAGCACTTTGGCATCCCTATGGATGTGGAGAGGTGGCTGCCAAGGTAGCAGAAATGGTCAACATTTTCTAATGTTACACCATTAAGGTGTATTTGGTATTGGAGAGGGATTGGCTGGTGACTGCTAGAAGAGCACTTTGGTTTTCTCAATGTTCAGTGAGAGGCCAAGCTTTCTCATATACTTCTGGAAAGGTGTTTAGAGTGGCTTGTAGGTCTTCTTCTGAATGAGCACAGACTACGTTATCATCGGCATATTGAAGTTCTATAACAGATGTTTTAGCAATGTATTTTAAGGAACTTAAGGGCCCCTAAGGTTGGCATCAAGGAATAATGTAGAGTTTACATGAAATGACTATACAAACAGTCCCGAAGTTAAGAACAAGATGGTTCTGTAAGGTTTTTTTCTTAAGTTGAATTTGTATTTTAGTTGGAACAGGTACATTTTAAATGTAATTCCAGCTATATGTATGCACACATGTGTATGTTTTGGATAGCATAGGGAAGTGTTAACACCCATGTGGTGTTTGTTTTGCTTCTCTGTACCCCTGCTCAGAAGATTTTCCCTCACTTTCTAACCCTGTGAGAATTTTGAAAATTTGGCTTGTTGTGGAAACAAGGATTTCCCCATGATAACTCTTTCAGGACTGAATTTTCCTTCCAAGGGGTAGATTTCTCTCATTCCCTATTGTCTCACCCCCGTTTGTAACCATGATGTCTGTGACTCCAGGCAGAATTGATGCCCAGTGATAAAATCATCTCTGGTATGTGGTCACCCAACCTTAGGTTTTCCATGACAGTAACTACTATTTCTCTTCAGTGGGGCACAAAAAAAACAACAACATGCCAATGATTGATACTGTGAGCATGAATTATATGCAGCAGGTTTGGTGTGTACCACTGTGTAAAGCCAGTGCAATAATTTACTTCCAAATTTCATTCATTTCCATAGGCTTATTTTACAACTAATATGAACCATAAAGTTCTTCTTAAAATCAGTAGGACAAGCTGATTGTGATTAGAGTTCTATGCAGATATGTGAAGGGCCTATGGACATGATATCCAAGGCTTATGATATCTATAATTATGAAGAACATCTATACAAGGGTCAACGTGCATCATTTTCTATGAATTTTGGTATAGAATGTAAAACATTTATCTATACCTACAGTCAGCCACACTTTTAGGACTTGGGTTATGGTCTTCTTCCCTAATGAGATGAGGCTGCTTAGTATGATTGTTGTCCCATCCATCTCTCTACACATCTAAAGTTGAGATTTAACTAGTGGTTGGTGAATTATTCCTATAATATCTGGTTCCAAATAAACAAGTTGAGGATAAGAATTGGTGACTGTCTGTAGGTATAGATATATGTTTTACGTGTTTCTGATCTCTCTGAATGCAGTGGGTGTGCAACTGGAAATCACTATTAATAAAAGCTATAAATCTATCACTGAAAATTGTGTATAATATACAGTGGAACTCCAACCTCCTGGACAAGTGAAAAAACAAGGAAGGTGGGGGTATTTGTATGCCAGCTGATGAATTCTGGAGTGTCTCTCTCACTTGTACTCAGCCAAGCTCCTAAAAGCTGCTAGTATGTGCAAGAGGAAGAAGGGAAAATACAGATTATCAGGCCATAGAAAGGAAAGATGGCTTAACACAGGCATTTTTAAAATGCTTTCCCAACTTGGCAGATGATCAGGCCATAGAAAAGAAAGATGAGTTAGCACAGGCATCTTTAAAATGCAGTTTCTCAAGTTGCTCCTGACATGAAAAAAAAATCATTGGAGAAGTTACACTCTCTCAATTTCAGAGAAAGGCAAAGTTTTTCTGAACAAAGATCACCCTGAGATAGGGACGCCTTAGGGTGGTCATAGGTCAGAAATGACTTAAATGTACACAAACACAATATATGGTTTTTAAATGCAAAGGGATCTATCCAAACTTCCTTCCAAAGATGGTTTGCTTGCTTCACTTTTGTACTTCATTCACATATTTGGGAAAGTGTGATTTCAAATAAATTCGCACCCATCAGACCACAGAGAAAGTCAAATCACAAGAGCTTTAGCATGTTAATAATATTCTGCAACTAAAACTTGATATATGATGCTCAGAGTCTATACTGAGGAAGTAAGTAGCCATGTAAAACACCAAGACAAGAAGAGCAGGGGAGGAAGTGGAAAAATGCTCTTTGCCCCAAGAGCTTTGGCAGTCGTTGGTGGAATTGCCTTGTACACAGTTTGTCTTTTCAACCGAGGTGCAGGGATGGCTTTGGAAATATCCTTACAGGGTGCAGGTATAGTATCAGTAATCTCTCGAATGAAACTTGTTTCATTTCTCACCAGCTCCTGAAAGCAAAGAAATTGAAGGGAGTGAAAGATATACTTGTCTGCTCGTGTACATATTGCTTGTTTTTAGGCATCAATTTGGGCTCTCTGGTCCCACCAGTACACAGCTTTAAAAAACACCCTATACCCTGTTTAGTTAATCAGTAAAAACAGTAAAATAGACAAATCTCCCCAACAAGTGTTTTGCTTTTGGGTGAAACTGGGCATCTGCTAGCATATCTAGTCCAGACTATATTGAACTTATACAACTGTGGTTTTGAAACAGAGTGTTATGCTGATTTATATTATTTTCTTAATAGTCATTTCTGTTCTGAAAGAACTGTATAGAGGACAGAGTTCTTGCTATTTCTTAAAAGAAAATTAGGAGAAAACGGAAATAGAATAGAGAGCCCACCACATTCTTATGGAGAAAGGACAAGGGAGGAAGGCACGCAGAAGCTGAGAGCCCTCTAAAGTGGTTTCAGCCACCACGTGTATTGCCCTCCTCCCGGCATAATACCAAGAGGACAGCCTGAAGATCGGGGGAGGAGGATCGGGGAGGAGGATCGAAGCAGTCGCCACATGTCTCATTTTCCTCCCGGCATAAGTATGGGGCAAGCATCATCATCTTTATGCCAGGACAACTTGTGGATGACCCAGGCCCTGTCCCTCCCGGGCCTGTCCAACCCAGAGCGTTCCCGGGTGGGCCCATAATGCGGCCCCAAGACAAAAAAGTTTGCCCATGCCTGCTATAGACAATGTTCATGACTTGATGGAAATTGTGGTCCACCAACCTCTGGGGGAAGAAGTGGAGAGCCATTCTGCCATATTGCACTAGAGAGCACCCCAGCCTATCCCACTGTAGAATCAGTATTTGAACCTATAGAGAGACTGAGTGTATGAGTAAAAGAATGCCGGGCAAGCTCTGTGTGGTAGCTTCAAGTGTTAAGTGAAAGGGAGAACAACAGGGAAACAAGATGGACTGACAAGAGCTGCTCGGCAGTGGAACTCACTACCCTGGAGTGTGGTGGAGGCTCCTTCTTTGGAGGCTTTTAAGCAGCGACTGGATGGCCATCTGTCAGGTGTGCTTTCAATACGATTTCCTGCATCTTGGCAGGGGATTGGACTGGATGGCCCATGAGGTCTCTTCCAACTCTATGATTCTTTGAATCTTTTAGAAATCATATGATAATGATAATAATATAATGAATTATTGCCCGTTTGTACCTGTGGCTCAATGATAAAGAAGGCAGAGTGATATTCTTTGATTGCTAGAAAACTTTCTCAATGATTGTGCCACCCATGTGCTTTCCTTCTACTGGCAGCTTCTGCATCTTTTTGTCAATGTAAAATGTGAGATGGATTTAGAAATAATCACTCATCACTTCAAGATGCATTTTCTTTCTTCACCATTAACAAGTATTACTATCATCAGCCCTTCACATTTGTTGGATTAGAGGGGCAGGATCTCTACAAAAGTGGAAAAACTGAGACAATCTCCGGACCTAGGAACCTCTAGGGCAGTGGTTCTCAACCTATGGGTCCCCAGATGTTTTGACCTTCAACTCCCAGAACATCTGATAATGTGGTTGGGATTTCTAGGAGTTGTAGGCCAAAACACCTGGGGACTCACAGGTTGAGAACCACTGCTCTAGGTCCTCCAGCACAATTGGAGGTCAAACTTTGCTGGGAGTAGAACTTAGAACATATTGGAGGATCTACAAAAGCCCAGAGAAATGTTCGCCACAGGTCAGCTTCTAGCACAGTGATTCTCAACCTGTGGGTCCACAGGTGTTTTTTCCTACAACTCCCAGAAATCTCAGCCAGTTTATCAGCTGTTAGTATTTCTGGGACTTGAAGGCCAAAACATCTGGGGACCTACAGATTGAGAACCACTGTTCTAGCAGGAGTTAATCATAGAATTGCACCGGAGGGCCTAGAGATTCCTAAAGAGAACGTCTTATCAAATCCATGAACAATGAAATCCACAAAAGTGAAACTCACAAATGTGGAGGGCCAACTGTACATGCCTTTTCTGACATAAAAATTGATTGTCTCCCTGGGGGCGAGGGGGGGGGGTCGGGACAAGTGTTAAGATTCCAAGATTTCACTTGTGACTTGGAGATCCTTCATTTCTGATTTTTCAGCTAAAGACATTGGTTGCACCAAAAATTATGTCAAGTCTGCTTACATCGATTGTTTTAATTATAACAGTTTGTTCCGCCTCCTTGCATGCTTTCTCTGCCTTCTTGATGGTCTCATTGTCCCAGTCCACCAAGTTAATGGCCATCATTCCTTCCATTTCACTGCAGGGGAGACACCAAGGAAGAGATGGATGACTAAGGACAGAGAGGCAGGACACAGTGGAGAGAATGAAGAGAGATATCATGGTGGCCACAAATATCAAGAGAAGCCAGTGGTAGATGATGACAGACAATCTTCAGCTGAAGACATTTGGGATGTTTTCCCACTAGTGTTATAGAATGAAGGCTTTCGTCTGCCAATTGTCTGATCTACTCCTGCAGAATTCTGGGAAACGTAGTTTAGGGAAGCTGAGGACCTCTCTAGCTGAAAATTCCAAAAGTCAACATTTCCAAGAAGTCTGCAGGAGCAACTCAGATGACTGGCAGATAGTAGACTTCATTCTATAACACTGGTGGGAAAATGTTCCTAATCCTTCTGACGCCACCCCCTATTTGCTCCCCCCGATGTTGTTAGAGTACACTTCCCACCATCCTCTGCTAACATGGCAATTGCTAAGATATGGTGTGGATGCTGCAATCCAGAAACATCTGGGGATCCAAGTCCAGAAAGTAAAGGTAAAGGTTTTTCCCTGACATTAAGTCTAGACGTTTCTGACTCTGGGGTTGGTGCTCACCTCCATTTCTAAGCTGAAGAGCCGATGCTGTCCATAGACACCTCCAAGGTCATGTAGCTGGCATGATTGCATGGAGTGCCGTTACCTTCCTGTCGGAGCAGTACCTATTGATCTACTCACATTTGCATGTTTTTGAACTGCTAGGTTGGCAGAAGCTGGAGCTAACAGAAGAAGCTCACCCCACTCTCCTGATTCAAACCGCCAACTTTTTGGTCAGCAAGGTCAGCAGCTCAGCAGTTTAACCCACTGTGCCACCAGGGGCTCCAAGGTCAGGAACGGCTGTTGTAAAACATGGCAGAGACGATCCAAGTTCTGCATGCCCATTATTTACTTCAGACAATGTCTGTTCAGATTCCTCCTTTCCATCACTTTTAGACTGCCTTCATCCTCTGGTATTTTCCCCCACTCTGTTACCAACTACAGCAACCTTGTTTCCTCCTCTCCCTCTTAGGCCGTTCAAGGGCTTTGCTCTTCACCCCGCATCGGAAGCACTCACTCAGAGGCCTCTTGCCCAAGTTCATTGGCAACATATTGAATGTCTGGGTATCCTAGGCAGCTGGAGATGTTGTTGCGAGGATAGTAGAAAAGGAATATCAGGCACATTTCATTCAGGGTACTTGGTCCTCCCTGAGAGAAAGAGAGAAAACAACTCAAAATTCAGCTAAGATGCAAGAAAGGAGAATGCTTTACCCTTACCTATCAATTCCATAATCACAAAAATTAGCACATATTGAAAAACACATAAAAATACATATTGAAAATAATGCTCTACGGGAATGTTAGTTCAGGCTTACACCATAAAATGATATTGCATTTTAACTGTCTCGAAGTCTTTCAAAGAAAAATTCTCATTTTTTGATCAAGAATGCTGGGAATTCTGCATAGGGGATCCCAGTCTCTCCATTCACAATTCTCATGTCCTCCTGGGAAGGAAATAAGTAGTGAATCAGTTTAGGTTAGTGAATAGATTTGTAGGTTATGCATGTGCATGAATGAATTGACTGTGAATACAGTAGAGTCTCACTTATCCAAGCTAAACGGGCCGGCAGAAGCTTGGATAAGCGAATATCTTGGATAATAAGGAGGGATTAAGGAAAAGCCTATTAAACATCAAATTAGGTTATGATTTTACAAATTAAGCACCAAAACATCATGTTATACAACAAATTTGACAGAAAAAGCAGTTCAATACGCTGTAATGTTATGTTGTAATTACTGTATTTACGAATTTAGCACCAAAATATCATGATGTATTGAAAACATTGACTACAAAAATGGCTTGGATAATCCAGAAACTTGGATAAGTGAGGCTTGGATAAGTGAGACTCTACTGTATTCACAGATCTTAAAAGGTAAAGGTTTCCCCTGACATTAAATCCAGTCATGTCTGACTCTGGGGTGTGGTCCTCATCTCCATTTCTAAGCCGAAGAGCCAGCGTTGCCCGTAGACACCTCCAAGGTCATGTGACTGGCATGACTGCATGGAGCGCCATTACCTTCCCGCCAGAGCTTTATGTATTGATCTCACATTTGCATGTTTTCGAACTGCTAGGTTGGCAGGAGCTGGAGCTAACAGCGGCCGCTCCTGGGCCTTGAACCTGGGACCTTTCGGTCTGCAGCTCAGTGCTTTAATGCACTTTGCCACTTCTCATTAATCTGGAGCACTTCTTTCAGTTTGATAAACTTCAGTTGAAGGTTGATAACTTCCGTTGAAACTATTTTTTTGTTTTTCGTCTATCTTTCTAAACTAGGTTTGATGGAAGAATGATGGAAGAAAAAAGTAATTAATGCATTGTAAGCAAATGGACATACTATTCCAAAATAGCTCCCTCCTTTAACTCCTGATCCTCAACCTAGCAGAAAAAGAACAAGAAGGGCCAATGACATTCAGTGTAATCTATACAGTTCTGGTAAAGGTAGACCATCCAAAAACAATCTTGTATGGGTGGTGAGCAGTACCAAAACCAGACCTTCATAAGATACATCAAAACTCTTCTTGTTTAATTTCTTTATCAAGATTCATGATTGGAGGATGGTGGGCTATCTGTGTAAGAGGGAAAGAGGCTATCCTTTTGAATCCCAAGAATGTTCACATGTACTGTTTGGAGAGACAGGAAAATGACTTCTCTTCTGCTGGCTGTGGAAGCATAGATATACATAATCCTGGTGTCCTTCTACTGTCCCACAAGAACAAATTCACTATGGGAATATGCCCTAGGTCTAGTGGGATATAATTGTGTTGAGGTTTCATTGCGCATATCTTCTTATCTTCTTATTCAGTGAATGTCTGTGAGTGTATGTTACCAACAGGATTCTAGTCAGTCTCCTAAATCATCTTGCCATATGCCAGATGAATAAATGTATACCCTATCCTTTTCTTTGTATATGCTGCCTTACTTCTTCTCCCATGGTCTCCCTCCAGCATGGAATACATCTTTCCATTGCCCAGTAATGTAAAATTTACTGATCTCATAAATAATTATTCAGATGTTTGTATAGTGCTATAGGGACACCAACTTGATTTCTAAAAGCTTTCACCCATCACATTTTCTTAATGCTCAGATGGCTATCAGTCAAGGACTTACAAAGATGACATCTGTTCGATCAAGAGTCTGATATTGACATTCCACCAGGAACTCATCTCCCTGTAAAACAATGGTGTCCATAGATCAGTGGTGGTGAACCTTTAAGACACCGAGTGCCCAAATCCAAAATTAGCTATAAGGTGAGCGGGCAAGCAGTGGGTGAGGGTGGGGGGAGTGGGCAATGAATGGTTTACCATCTAACTGGCTCAAAGAGAGACCTGTAAAAACATACCGGCTTGAAAATAACAGTCTCCTTCAGGTTTCTTGTCTCCTGGAGATTGAAATCATACTTGTTGTCTTCACAGAGGACTGTCACCTGCTCCCCATTCCTTGGCATGAAGACAAAGATGTTAGTAAGGCAGGAGCAACATATGTACTACTGGAATGAATTTACCAGTTATAGGTGTGACCAACCAATATGTCATAGAACATTTCTGAGAACCCAGAGCTAAAATCACAATAGCAAAAATGAAACAAACCACAAAAACTATGGATTCAATTACATTTTGTCCATATGCTCAATGAACTGAATTTTGGAGCTGCTCTTGTAACAGTTCACCATTTGTTTTCCAATGCTTATGGACAATAGGACACATATGCATGTTTAAGTAAAATATTTTCTTCCTTTTATTTTTTTACAGTAACTCGGGTTCATCTAAAGAAACAGATTGGCATTAAAACTAGAATTCACCAAACCAAGTTTCTTATATGGCTCATTTGCTCATAAAATTTCATTGTCATTGGCCACTATTGAAAACTAGATGCTTATACGAGACGGATAGCTTTTAACTTAATCATCTCTATATATCACTATTTATACAAATTAGGGAAAAGTTATAGGTACATATCTACAAGTGGAAATAGATTTAAGTATCAGAAATAGATTTAAGGATGATCCTTTGTTATATCTACATTATATCTGGTATGGAAGATCACAGTGGTTTGACATTAGATCCTCTGCTCTTCCTGGAGCCCATCATAATTTGTCCTTCCTATTATAATTTTTTATCCATCATAAGCAATGGGAGGCATGTTATTAATGTATGTCAATATCCTTTCATGTTCCTGGTGTGTTTGGAGAGAACATGCTGCCACAGAGACTTCTTCTGGCCACAATGGCATGTCCATGATGTACACTCTTTGTAGACACAGGAGGTTCAGTATGAGAATCAAGGCTCTCACCTATGTTTCTGCAGAGGATGGGAAGGATTCAAATCTCCAGATTCTGTCCAGGAAGACTGGGAGATCTGGAGTGTTCACACAGGGGTAACCTTAGGGCCAGGCTTTAGCACAGCTGGTTAAACCACCAGCTGCAATAAATCTTGTCAGTCAAGAAGTTGACAGTTCGGAACCTGGATCAGGGTGAGCTCCTGACCTTTAGCTCAGCTTCTACCTACCTAGCAGTTTGAAAGCAAAATGTGAGTAGATTAATAGGGACCACTTAAAAAGTGGGGAAATATTAAGGCACCCATAAGGAAATGCCGGTGATTTGATCAAAAGGAGGAAGTTACATACAAAGCTATTTGACAGGGAGATGGAGCGACAGCACCCACACCCCCTCGTGCCAGAACCGAGCACAAGCCTACAAAAAGCTGAAAATGGGAAAAGCCTATATACCTCTATTTATGTTTAATTGTCTGTCTTGCCTGTTGAATGTTTGCCACATATGTATGTTTTCGTCCTGAGTCCCGTTCAGGGTGAGAAGGGCAGAATTATTATTTATTATTAATTATTTACAGTATTTATATTCCGCCCTTTTCACCCCGAAGGGGACTCAGGGCGGATCACATTATACACACATAGGGCAAACATTCAATGCCCATAAACACATCAAACAGAGACCGAGACAAACAGACGCAGAGGCAATTTAACCTTCTTCTGAGGGGATGTTCGATTCTGGCCACAGGGGGGAGCTGCTGCTTCATCATCCATTCTGATGGCACTTCCTCATTCCAGGTCGTAAATTAGTTAAACTTGCCTCCCCACTTTTTTATAAGTGGTACCTTATTTCCTACTTGATAGATGCAACTATCTTTCAGGTTGCTAGGTCAGCAACGAGCAGGGGCTATTTTTTATTTTTAATTGACGGGTGCTCACCCCGCCACGGGCTGGCCTCGAACTCATGACCTCATGGTCAGAGTGATTTATTGCAGCTGCTCAACAGCCTGCGCCACAGCAGGCTGTTGAGTATAAATACTGCAAATAAATCTATTTATTTGTTTATTTATTTGCAGTATTTATACTCAACAGCCTGCGCCACAGCAGGCTGTTGAGTATAAATACTGCAAATAAATAAACACCCTCCCCAAAGATATACGGCAAGCCCCAACCCTTTTGAGTTTTAGAAAAGCCTTAAAAACATGGCTATGTGCTCAGGCTTTTAACGAATAAAAGACAAACACGACCTAGACTGATGTATGGATAAAGCACAAGGATATTGGATGAACAGATTTTAACCATATGTTTTATATTTTATACTGTATTTAACTATTTGTAATAGATTTTATATGCTGTTTGTTTTAATGATGTGTTGGCATTGAATTGTTGCCAATTGTACACCGCCCTGAGTCTGTTCAGGTGAGAAGGGCGGGATAGAAATATTGGAAATAAATAAATAAATAAAAATAGGGCACATGTCAGCTAGTGTAGTAACTTGTGGTATCAACCCATGACTCTCCTCTCACACCAGATCATACCACAACATTGTAACTAAAATTCCAGAAAATTTGATAAAATCAATACTTTTTTAAAAAAAAACCTACAGCAGCAGCAAAAACCACATTTAGGAACATTTTGTAACTGTCACGTCTGGGTTACTTTAGGGCTATAGTGCCTGAAGATGAAACCATGTGATTCCAATTGTCATTATTATGTGTAATTGTAATTACAATTGTCATGTCTAGGTCGGACACACATGTGAAATGATTTTTCTTACCGGTAAAGGACCCCTCTCACTCCCTTTCCAGCTAGGTGGGTGTGCAGCAGGTAGCCAAACATGTGCATATCAGGCACTGGGGCCCCATTCATCTATAGTCCAAAAGGGAGGAAAATACATGTTTTGGGGTACAGCACATGTGCTTCAGCTCTTTCTTATTTCCCAAGATGTGAGAGTCAAAACCTTGCGATGTGTCAGGGGATTATGTCATTTTGACATTACAGAGACACAATAGATTGGCAAGTTAGCCAGAACTGTTCTTAGTCAATGGAAAGAGCCTTTCAAATCAAAGGGGCCAGTTTATGAATAAAATCAGGTTACAATGCAATTCAGAGCCAGTGCATACACATGCTGTCCCTTTCCTCAGTTCCTTCCCCCGGTTCTTGGAGATTTGAGGCACCAATGTTGCACAAGCACAACATATAAACAAGCACCTTTCTAATAGTCCAACAAATTTAGGCAAAACCTGGAAATGGCTAAGGGTGGAGGCAAAGGATATTTTTTCAACTTTGATTAAAAAATGGCTTGACATAATCCATCACAATGTATCACTAAAAGAAATCATTCATACTTTGAAACCTTGGGATATGTTTCTGCTAAAATTCTGCTAAAAATAATATTTTTATGCAAGAAATAATTAATTTTGCACAAAATACACAATTTCTTGAGCAAAATGCCGCAAACCAATATGTTTTGCAAAAAGTGGGTTTTTTTTTGCATACATCAATTTATCAAAAAGTCTTGAAGTGTACATAACTAGGGAAAACCATGTAGAAACCATAGTCTCATGCAGCAGGAAGACAATTTAAAAATGGTCACCCTTGCATGCAGGAATTAAACTAAACAAGTGTTGATTTATGTCCCTTGTGCTCGGACTTTACATAACAAAACCTAATATTGGCCACTTCTCTCAAGATTTGCCTCCATGTCTTGGGATGTATTGCAATGTCTGAGAAATTTCACCTGGGAACCCTCAACCCTAGTAGTTCCAAACCTTAGCAAATGGGTATATTTAGCCTTTTTGTACGTAGCTTAATAACTCCAACATTTCTATTTCATTCTGACAGAACAATTGGCTTTACAAGTGCTTATAAAATCACTGTTACTTGACCTAGGCTTTCTCCAAAAACTGGGACTCAAGGTAGCCACAAGAAGAGACCAATGAAATTTCACTTGATACTGGCCAAAGAAAAAGCATGGGATTCTTGAGAACTTACCTCCTCAAACTGACTGGTATTGCAGATGCCATATGACATATAAGAGTCCACTCCAGGAGGGATAAAATGGATAGGAAAGGTGAATAATCCTGTATGTAGTACTCCCATGTCATATGGACGCAGTTCTGGGGTATAGTATATCCTTATCCCTGAGTTGTCAATTAAATCTTTAAAAAAGAAAAACACAGCCTGAGTAGTAGGTTCTTCACAGGTTTCCAGACTAGCCTAAAGCTACTTTGCTGTTTGTGTGGAAAATGAAGAGGCGTCACATAATTTAAGTTATACATTAATCTGTAAATTTAAAATACCTCTGAATATCAGATCCTAGGAATGACCAACAGATAAAAACCAGCACCTTCAAGTCCTGCTTGCAAGTGTCAGAATTCCGTAGCATTGCACCATGACAGTTAATGTGGGGTTTTTTTTTCGTGTCAGGAGCAACCTGAGTTGCTTCTGGTGTGAGAGAATTGGCCGTCTGCAAGGACGTTGCCCAGGGGATGCCTGGATGTTTTTGTTTTTAAAAAAATATTTTTATTAGTGCTTTCCAAGAAGATTATGATACACAAAAACAATATAGACACACGGTAAGACTTTACAAAAGAAAAAACAAACAAACAGACAAAAAAACCCCAACAACATAGAAACACCCCTGTGAGTCCCCCAGTGAAAGAAAGAAGGGGGAGAAGAGAAGAAAAGATAGAAGAAGGAGAAGAGGGGAGCAAAACAAAATAAAAATTAAATAAAAATTAAATATATATATATATATATATATATATATATGTGTGTGTGTGTGTGTGTGTGTGTGTGTATGTATGTATGTTTATATATACATGCATATCTGTGAGGGAGAATAATGTTATAGGGATGCCTGGATGTTTTGATGTTTTTACCATCCTCATGGGAGGCTTCTCTCATGTCCCCGCATGGAGCTGGAGCTGATAGAGGGAGCTCATCCGTGCTCTCTCCGGGTGGGATTCGAACCTGGCAGCCTTCAGGTCAGCAACCCAATCTTCAAGTCACAAGGCTTTAATCCACTAGGCCATGGGGGCTCCTTAGTTAATGTGGCGTCAAACTGCTATAAATCTGCAGTGGGGGTTATGTTTAATTGGCTTCTCATAGGAAATGCCAGCAAGAACCAAGAACTGTGAAATCTGTGGTGCTGGAAGGACATGCATCTCTCATACTACAGTTCCTAGAGCTCTGGAATAGACTCACATCTCTTCTAGTCTGACTTTTTTCTCCAGCTCATGTAATAGAGGCGCACAGGAAAATAAATCATTTTCAAGAATTCTCTGTAACTGAGGATCTTTTTTCGTCCCCTTTAGTTTAACCCAGGTGTGAAGAAGTGTATAATTATATTCTGTATATAGATGAAATGTGTATTTAATTTTGTTTAAACAGTCAGGTTTGGCTAAGTTTAAAATGGTGAGTATTTGAATTGATATGTATGAGGGAAGGTAGCCATCTTAGAATGCTAGAATAGGTTACCATAGCAACAGGGGCGGAGCCAACCGCCGCTTGGAAAGGAAAAGGGGAATGTTTTAAAACCCAGCAGTCTGTGATTTCCATCCACAGTGAAGGAACTGATTCTCAGGTAGAGAATCAGGGTGACTCAGAAGAATTTGAGTCAGGCCTAAAATAAAAGGATTTATTTTAGGAGCCTGTGATTTTCCAGTCACAGAGAAGGATCTGGTTCTTGTGTGGAGAATCAGACTGGCTTAAATAGAAAGATTTGAGTCAGATTTAGGTTAGACCAGACTAGGCAAGTTAGGTGATTTGTCTAGGGTCTTTTATAGAGCCTGTGGATTAGGGAGAATTAATCCCAGGGGATCCAGTAGGATCAGGGTTTAGTGTAATCTAAAGAAAGAAGTATTTTGAAAGTTTAACCACCTCATAACCGTTTGTAACCATTAAGCGAAGTGCCTTTACCAAGTTATCTGAAACCATCAAGCTCTGTACCTGCAATAAACTTGTTTTGATTTTATTCAAATCAAGCCTCTGTCATACTCTCATATTAAGTTAAGTAACATCAACACCTGAAGTGGAACAAATAGAGAAAGCTTATAAGAACCAGTACCATCTGCCTGACGTCTCTCCATTGGTGGCAGCGAAGAAGATAATCAAACAAATCATTAATTAACATCATCTCTCATAAAACATCTTTATTAAGTGGTGGTATCTGTGTGTGGGTGTGTGTGGGATCAAAAAGGGTTCCATCACTGACACACATTCCTGTCAGACACCTCACCTCTGTACAATATTGGTGGCAAAGCTGAGGGACTTGTGCCGTCCGCCGGACAATAAAAAACTATAAAACTGAAACGTGCTGTCCTTTATCCGGGCGAACTGCAAATCCCTATAAGCTGTCCTATAGATATTGAACGACTGAGTCTGGATAACTTCAAAAAAGGATGTTTATTCATACAAGGTTGTAAACCTGGCACAGATCTTAAAGTTGCAGAAAATGAAACAAATTTCTATAGGTTTTAGGTACAGAATTATCCCTGGTTCCAGAAGGCAAAGGTGATTATAAAACCACTATACCCTAATCACGCTGCCTATATTAGAAGGAGAAACTCTTTCCTTCCCTATCTTTACAGCAAAGATTAGTTCTAGAAGCGACAGAATAGTCCTGCTCCTCTAACTAGATTTCCTATTCCAGATCAATATAATTCAATACTTATCTAATTTGGATAGGCTTAGATTGGCCTGGTTTTGAGGATGATTTGTCCCAGTTAGCCTTGCACAGCTCCAGCACGTTGGAAGACTATAGCCAGAATGAAGCTCCAAAATGGAGACTAGACCCTGGTAAAAAGGGCGGTCCTAAGATGTTGCATTCTTTGACCAATCACTGCAAAGAAAACTGCAGCCAGCTCTTGCAGATTCCAAGCCATTTTTCCTAGGCTTTTGCAGCCAGAGGCTCAAACAAAATGTAAAGGAGGGAAAACAAACAAACGACCAATAGGTAAGGCAAACCATCGTCCTGGGGGACGGAACACTCCCCGCTAAATTCCCAGGATGTGGGAATTTACCAATCAAAAACATACAAACACCTTTGTATACACAACAATACAAACACTAGAACTTTAAACATCTCCAATAAGCAACACGAGGTCACTAATTGGTCTGTCCAAAATGGACACTTTGCCTCTGTTGCAAGTCTTTAATTAAACTTTCCTGACCTTACCGTCCGGGCAAGGAAAGGTCTTTAATACAATGCCCATGGGCCACGCATGGCGGGGCAAGTCTTTGTCCTTTAACAACACAACGTTGTTAACCTCAATGTTGTCCTGTGGGCTTTGCCAGATTCTTCTAGCTTGAAGCTGGCTTAAGTACTCGGCTTTCCACCTTTTCCAAAAGTGGTTGGCCAAGGACTGCACCTGTTTCCACAGGGCACGGTGAGTTCCGTCCGGAACTGGCAACATGACGTCCTTCCATCCTGGCACCTTTTGTGTCAAAATAAGTGCAGGAGTCAGTGGTTGTAAGTTCTCAGGGTCACTGGTAAGGGGAACCAGCGGCCGGTTGTTGATAATTGCGGTAACTTCCGCCATAAGTGTCACCAAAACATCATGCGTCAATGACCTATGACTCAAAAACATGGCATTAAGGATTTTGCGACTAATACCAATCATCCTCTCCCAAACACCACCCATATGGGAGGCGTGAGGAACGTTGAAAGTCCACATAATTTGTTCAGTATTCGTAAAGTTCTGAACCTTTGGGTCTCTCCCAAACCTAGACACACAATTGAGTTCTTTGGTCGCACCTACAAAATTGGTGCCACAGTCCGACCGAATTGACTTAATTGGCCCTCTGAGGGCTATGAACCTTTTCAATGCGTTTAAAAATGATGAAGTGTCCATCCCTTCTATGACTTCTATATGGACAGCTCGTATTACTAAACAAGTAAACAAAACTGCCCACCTCTTGTTATTTACAACACCACCCCTGGTTTTCCTAGTGACAACCTCCCAAGGACCAAACACATCGATTCCCACATGGGAAAAGGGTGGGTCTGTCAAAGTCCTATCCTGAGGTAGTTCTGCCATCAACTGACTTTGACAGTTTCGCCTAAGGCGCCTGCATTTAACACATTTGAAAATACAACTGTTGACCAACCTTTTGGCATTAACTACCCACAGACCTTCATTTCTAAGGGCTGCCTCAGTTAGAGTTCTACCCTGATGATGGATCCTTTCATGGTGATGCCGAACGAGCAGCAATGCAGTGTGACTATTAGGGGGTATGATGATGGGGTTTTTTATGCACGCCTTGAGTTTAGCTTTGGCTAACCTTCCTCCAACTCTCAAAATACCCTCCTTGTCTAGAAATGGGTTTAACTCATTTAGAAGACTTTGATTAGGGATGTTGAGCCCTTGCTCTAGCCTAGCTATTTCCTGCTTGAAAGCAGATCTCTGTACTGACTTGAATATGACGCTCTTAGCCTTTATCATATCCTGGACCTGTAAAGGCTCACTATCTTTGCAAGCTAAACGATGTATAAGCCTAGCAACTGCTCTAAGAAGACTGTGCCACTCCGAAAAACATTCAAAACGGTGTGGTTCCAGGCAAGATCTTTGGCCCATCTTGATTTCTGTGGTCATCTTGCAAACTTTCACCTCTGGAACGGACTCGGGCAATTCTGTATTTTCGGTGGGAGAAAAGGCTGATGGAAAATTGACTTCGGTCAAGCATCTGGGGCCTGTCAGCCAACTTGAACTTAACACTCGTTGAGCTGAAGCTCCTCTGGAAGCGATGTCAGCTGGGTTGTTGCTGGTGGCGACGTGGTGCCACTGGCTAGGCGTAGAAATGCCTTGGCATGCGGCACTGGCATCGAATACAATTCGGACCTTGTTAGGCTTTTGGGGATGCGTGACTTTATGGAAAGGCAGGAACCAGTTTTCTTCATTGACCTCACTTTGATCAGAGACCTCGGCGTAGTTACTTTGGAACATGTCTTCCATAAAGCCAACGATTTGCTCCTTTACCTTGGGGTCTTTCTGCATCTTCTTCTTCAGTGACCAGAGTCTATTTTCTGCCACATGCCTGTTGTTTGGCAAAGTGGGTTTTTCTGCTTTAAAAGGCAGAGGGGCTATCCAATGTCCCTCTGGACTCCGGGAAACTTGAGAGTTCATGATCTCTAAAAACCTCTGTTCATCTTTGGAAAGCGCTGTAGTTTCATCCCTTTCGGAGACTTCAAAGATGGAAGAATACTCTGGTGTTATCCCCTGACAATAGACCGAGATATGACTCAAACAGCTATGCATTAGTGTGGGGCGACTGCCTTGAAGCACGTGCGCTTGACGAGTGCCCACCGACGATGGAGGGTGCATCCTATTTATGCACACTGGGCCTGTAACTGTCCAGCCTAGTGGTAGCAGCTGAGCAATGGGCGCCCCTGGAGGTCCCTTAACTTGGTCGTTCACATAGAACAAGTTCGGACAGTCCGCACCAAGCAGAAGGGCAATGTCCACATCTGGACGGAAAGCAGGTAAGGCGTTCTTCAGCTTTCGCAAGTGAGGATGGGCTTCCACGACTTCTCTGGTGACAATCTGCCTTTTGTTCCGGGGAATAGAGGAACACTCAATGAGGTCTGGTAACTCGAACAGTCTCTTCTGGTCACAAGAGGAGACAACAAAGCCGGATGCTATGCGACCCTGCAACTTCTTCTTCCCTACACAGGTGGACATGGTGTAGTCGACCGTCTGGGTTTTTATGTCAAACAGTTGGAAAAACTCTGGAGTCGCCAGGGAGGCGTCGCTTTGTGAATCCAAAGCCACGTAAAGTCTCTTTTTAAGCCAAGGTCTTCTGGCTGGATATACATCTGCTAGGCAGATGGGATGGCAGACTCTGAACTGGTGCACGTCAGAGCATAGTTCAGTACAGGCGACCGATGGAGCATCCTCCTGCATCCGTGACGTGGTCTGCATGTTGGTGGCTTCAGTAGATGACCCTTCTTTGGAAGACGTGTCCCCTTTGGCGCGGGAGACAGCGTCAGAGTTGTGCATCGCGGTGCAATGCTTAAGGCTGTTACACCTTGCGCATTTGACGTCCTCTTTGCAGTTGGATGCAAAGTGAGGAGTTGCTCCACAGCACCTAAAACATATGCCCAGCTTCTGTACAATCTGTTGTCTTTCTTTATAAGGCTTCTTGCCAAATTCCCGGCAGTTGGCCAAACTGTGAGGCTTTTGGTGAATGGGGCAGAGCACCTCTTTTACCTCCGACCTGGGTTCATCAGTCTTGTGTTGAGTTTCGACTGCCTTTACGCTGACAGGTCTATTGGCCTCTCTAGGTGGTTTCTTGTCCACTTCAGATGCCTTCCCTGGATGGGTCCCTTGGTATAAGGTGGGGAGGCCCGTCTGCGGATCATTCCTTTCTCTGGCTGCCCTGGTGATGAACTGGACCAAATGAGAAAATGGAGGGTATGCCTGGGAGTGGGCCTCCTTGTAGTTGAAGACCTCCTGTCCCCAGCGTTCTTGCAAAGTGAAGGGCAGCTTGGTCAAGATCTGCCTCTGGGACAGGTGCTGATCGAGGCACTTCAAACCGGGCAGTTCTGGATTCTCCTTGGCCGACTCTAATTCCGTAAGGAGATCGCTAAGGTCCCACAAGAGTTTGAAGTCTTTGAGTTTCAAAGCTGGGAACCTTTGGAGCTTGTCCATAAGAGATGCTTCAATCTCTGTGCTGGCCCCATACCTCTGCTGCAACCTGGCCCAGGCCTTTTCCAGGGCTTTGTCGGGATCGGCTACGTGGGCTGCGTAGATCTTCTTAACTTGTGAGGATGAGGCTGGGCCCAACCATGCAGCCAGAAGAGTCAGTTCTTCCTCAGGCAATAACTTTAAGTCTCTGATTGCTCTCTGGAAGGTGGCCTTCCAGAGAAGAAATTCCTCAGGCTTGTCCGAAAACTTTTCGACACCCTTGTCCTTAAGATCTCTTCTGGGGCTTCTGATGATGGAGACAAGCTGGGACTCTGGCGTCGAAGGGAACAATTGAGGAGTTTGCTGTTGTGGAGTGGACTCCCACCGTGCACCTTGCGTCAACCTTTGGCCTCTTGGAGGGATGACATCGACCACTGACGAATCGGTGGCTCCCTGTGCAGCTGTCTGTAAGGGCCAACTAGCACTTGGCCTTGAGGCCCTGATTGACTGACCTAGGGATTTAGCAGGAGGCACAGGTAGCTCGGGCAAGGGTGAGCTCCCCGCTATGACGCTCTGCTCTGCAGGAAACTCAAAAGTGACTTTGGGGCCCTGCTCTGGGTAAGGAGAGAAGTCTTCCTGTTCCTCATCCGAAAACTGGCTGTTTAAGCTATTAAGATGCACAAGCACCTTGGAAGAAGGGTCCTGCTTCGGCAACTGACTTACATTTTCTTCTGTGAGTGGCTCAATTAGGGCCTTGGCCAAAGTCTCAGCCCTTACCTTTTTGGCAGTAGCATCCATCCTTATTCTAAGCATTTCTATTTCACCTTGCCTTTGGGCCTGTTCCATTTGCATTTCGCTTTGTCTACGGGCCTGTTCTATTTGCATTTCGCTTTGTCTACGGGCCTGTTCTATTTGCAGTCGTTGCTCTTCTTCTTTAAAGGGAAGGGTGAGATCAGCTGCCTTAGCATCAGCCTCCGCCCCCGCTACCTTGCTCTTTAGCTTCAGACGTGCAGCCTCCTTAATGTGCAAGGCAGCTAGGGAAGAGATGGCACTCCCAGCAGCAGAAGACTTGCTAGAGTGGCTATGTTTAGATGATGCACACTCCCTTAGCTTAGATACCTGGCTAGAGCGGTTGGACTTAAGACTAAGTGCCACAGCAGGTGATTTTAAAAGATTGGTCTCATGGCTGCATAAGGAAGACTGATTTCCTTTTGGCTCAGACCTTAGATTAACAGGTGGAGAACTAAATTCCAAGGCATCTAGAATTGCCCTCACCTTATTTTCTTTCTCATTAGTGTCAGCTAAGACACTCACTATTTCTAACTCTGAATCCTTGGCGTTAATGCGCTCGAGGACCTGGACTATCTTAGACACCAAACCCCTCCAAATACCGAAGGTCTCTTCAAGGTCGGTCTGTAATATGGATGGCACCCTTGTAATACCCAAGCTCTCAATTCTGTCCATCAATGTTACAATTCGCTCCCATGCCGAACCTAACCTCACATGGAGGAGCTCCTTTTCACCTATTAGATGGGCTAGCATCTTGGCTGAAGGGTGCTTTATCCTTTGGGGCCTTTCATTCCTACTTTCAGCCTCAGAAGGAGGTATACCATCTGTATCATCTTGAAATTGCATAGACATTATGTATTCTTAATAGCAAGTAAATTTACAACAAAGGCAAATACAACATACCAGCAAGTAAATTTACAATAAAAGCAAATGCAATATATAATACAATGCACAACACTTAACCATAGCAATATATATCACTAAGTAACTATACTTTACAAAGATTGTGACCTTTGGCGCCAGACTTTGGTAGGCAAGCTGCAAAATGCCAACTGACAGCAACTTGCCACTTGATACCTCCCTTGCCCGAGTGACGTAAACTGCCAAAATGGCGACTTCGCCAAATTTTCAAGCACCTCGTGCTCTGCGGCTCGAGGCCTGCCGCCGAAGGAGCACCGAGGCTGGCTTTGGAAAGGAGGAGAGAAAAGACGCCTCCTCCCCGCTGTGAAGGGAGGTCACCACCGCAGGACGATGAAGCAGGTCACCACCGCAGGACGATGAGGCAGGTCACCACCGCAGGACGATGAGGCAGGTCACCACCGCCAGGCGATGAGGCAGGTCACCACCGCAGGACGATGAGGCAGGTCACCACCGCAGGACGATGAGGCAGGTCGAAGCCGGCCGAGTGCTCCGGCCGAACTCGCAGCAGCGTTGCCAGGCCTGTCCAGGTTCTAGCCTGGTTCTGGTGGGCTTCACGCCTCAGAGCCAGCCAAAGAACTGTCGCTGGTGCTCCGCGGCTCGAGGTCTACCGCCGAGGGAGCCCTGGACGTTGCTGGGAACTGCACAGCCTGTGCAAACCCAGAAAGCCACTGGGCCACGTGCGCACACGCGAGCCAAATAGCAAGGAAATAGAGCCCCACTATTTGACTCCTTCAGGTCTGAGAGCGGGCTCCACTGCCTCAGACGCTGGTAGAGTCTTTAGGTATGCAGACTGAGCTCAGGCGGAAAAGCCGCGGCCTAAACTAAACTTCCTAAACTATAAAAAACTATAAGCCGTGCAAGCTAGCTCAAGCGGAAAAACCGCTGATCTACCTCAAAACTGTGCCGTCCGCCGGACAATAAAAAACTATAAAACTGAAACGTGCTGTCCTTTATCCGGGCGAACTGCAAATCCCTATAAGCTGTCCTATAGATATTGAACGACTGAGTCTGGATAACTTCAAAAAAGGATGTTTATTCATACAAGGTTGTAAACCTGGCACAGATCTTAAAGTTGCAGAAAATGAAACAAATTTCTATAGGTTTTAGGTACAGAATTATCCCTGGTTCCAGAAGGCAAAGGTGATTATAAAACCACTATACCCTAATCACGCTGCCTATATTAGAAGGAGAAACTCTTTCCTTCCCTATCTTTACAGCAAAGATTAGTTCTAGAAGCGACAGAATAGTCCTGCTCCTCTAACTAGATTTCCTATTCCAGATCAATATAATTCAATACTTATCTAATTTGGATAGGCTTAGATTGGCCTGGTTTTGAGGATGATTTGTCCCAGTTAGCCTTGCACAGCTCCAGCACGTTGGAAGACTATAGCCAGAATGAAGCTCCAAAATGGAGACTAGACCCTGGTAAAAAGGGCGGTCCTAAGATGTTGCATTCTTTGACCAATCACTGCAAAGAAAACTGCAGCCAGCTCTTGCAGATTCCAAGCCATTTTTCCTAGGCTTTTGCAGCCAGAGGCTCAAACAAAATGTAAAGGAGGGAAAACAAACAAACGACCAATAGGTAAGGCAAACCATCGTCCTGGGGGACGGAACAGGACTCTAAAAGGGATTCTATTCCTCTGTCACCTCAGCATCTCTACATAAATTGGTGGCAGCGGTGGGATTCAAGGGGATTCCATCCTCTGCCACCTCAGTTCCTTACACCAGGGATGACAAACACATTTTTACCAAGGGTCACATCAGCCTTATGGTTGCCTTCAAAGGGCCATTTGTAATTATAAGACTGTACAAATGTAATTATGTTGCCCTGGCATTGAAAGCCTTGCGGGCTACATAAAATGACGTAGTGGGCTGGATTCGGCCTGTGGGCCATGCATTTGACTCATACAGTTTAAACCCATGTTGGGTTCTCTTAGTGGTTCTCAACCTATGGGTCCCCAGGTGCCTTCTCTGAGTACAAAAATATCATCTTCCCCTAAATTGGAGCCGTTCTGATTGTCAGTAGTGATATTGGCTTTGTTAGATGTGACATGCACAGTAACCATCCATTTCATCCCCTAAAACTTTGATTCTCAACCTGTGGTTCTCCAGGTATTTTGGCCTACAACTCCCAGAAATCCCAGCCAGTTTACCAGCTGTTAGGATTTCTGGGAGTTGAAGTCCAAAACATCTGGGGACCCACAGGTTGAGAACCTTGAACATGTCCATTTGTATTTTGGAATGTTTTTATGAATGTTGATGTAAGTTAATAATTTTTAATCTGATTTATAGTGCATTGTATAATTTTTATATGTGTGTTTATTGTAAGCCGCCCTGAGTCCCCTCTTGGGTGAGAAGGGCGGGATATAAATGTTGTAATAAATAATAAAATAAATAAACCTTTGTCTTAGAATCTAGCAAAATGCATGTTTCCTCTTTCCCACCCCATTCTTGGGTCCTACCCCACCACAGCCTCTCAGACCCTTCCTTATCTTGTTCACATATAACATACTCACCAGGAATTAAATTAAAATTGCTGTAGTGGATTTCTAAGCGGACCCACTGGGCATCCAATGGTGTGCCTATGGAAATTCCTGTTTCATCTGGGAACATGTAGGACTAGAGGTAGGAGGCAGAGGAGGAGAAGGAAAACTGCAATTGAAAAATCATGCTACAGTTTTGTCACTTGTTCCTTTAGCTTTAGAGCAGCGTTTCTCAACCTGGGAGTCGGGGCACGTGTGGGTGTCAGAGGGATCCCCAAAGACCATCAGAAAACACATAGGTATTTGTGCCAAATTTGGTCCAGATCCATCGTTGTTTGGGTTCACAGTGCTCTCCGTAGGTGAATTACATCTCCCCTAAATCACAGTCAATTCTTCCCAAATCCCTCAAGTATTTTCTGTTGTTCATGGGGATTCTGTGTGGGAAGTTTGGACCAATTCTAATGTTGGTGGAGTTCAAGGGGCTCTTTGATTGTAGGTGAACTATAAATCCCAGCAACTACAACTCCCAAATGTCAAGGTCTATTTCCCCCAAACTCCACCAGTGTTCACATTTGGGAATATTGAGTATTCATGCCAAGTTTGGTCCAGATGCATTGTTGTTTGAGTCCACAGTGCTTTCTGAATGTAGGTGAACTACAACTTCAGAATTCAAGATCTTTGCCCACCAAACCCTTCCAGTATTTTCTGTTAATATAATAATATAATACTTTATTTTTCTGTCCTGCCACCATCTGCCCGGAGGGACTCGGGGCAGCTAACATGTGGCTGAGCCCAACACAAAAATAGAGTATAACAAATTAAAACACATAACATTAGGTAAAAAACAATAGTACAGCAATCAAATAAAATAATCAGTTAAAATTCCACTGTTAAGTTCTCATCCACCAGAGATAACAATTCAGTGCAATAGTTTGATTATGGGATGGATATGGTCTGCTTGGTTTGGAAAATTCCACATACTCACCCCTCCTCCTACAGCCCAGCCCACAACTACTTGGGAGCACAGGGCAAAATCGGGATCAGCTCCATAGCAGTCACTGACGCCAGTGGGCAACACACTTGCATTCCCACAAGCATAGACCAGGATATGGTGTACCAGGGTTTCATTTCGAGGTGTGATCCTAGGCTCAAACTACAGACAGAAAAAACACATAGCATTATCAACAACAACCAAGGCTGCACCTTCACTGTGGAATTAATGCAGTTTGACAATGGCTTAATGGCATAGAAGCATTGGAACTCCATGCAGAAGGTGACCACAGAATAATGCTGGAGGACCGACATATATCAAGAGGAGTTGTCGAAGGCTTGCATGGCTGGAATCAGTGGGATGTTGTGAGATTTTTGGGCAGTATGGCCATGTTCCAGAAGCATTCTCTCCTGATGTTTCGCCCACATCTATGGCAAGCATCCTCAGAGGTTGTGAGGTACAGTAGAGTCTCACTTATCCAACATTCTGGATTATCCAACGCATTTTTGTAGTCAATGTTTTCAATACATCGTGATATTTTGGTGCTAAATTAGTAATTACAGTAATTACTACGTAGCATTACTGCCTATTGAACTACTTTTTCTGTCAAATTTGTTGTATAACATGATGTTTTGGTGCTTAATTTGTAAAATCATAACCTAATTTGGTGTTTAATAGGCTTCTCCTTAATCTCTCCTTATTATCCAACATATTCGCTTATCCAACGTTCTGCCAGCCCGTTTATGTTGGATAAGTGAGACTCTACTGTATATTGGAAACAAAGCAAGGGAGGTTTATATATCTGTGGAAGGTCCAGGGTGGGAGATAGACCTCTTGTCTGTTGGAGGCCAGTGTGAAAGTTGCAGTTAATCACCTTGATTAGCATTAATGGCCTTGCCAGCTTCAAGGCCTGGCTTCTTCCTGCCTGGGGGAATCCTTTGTCAAGAGGAGTGTTTTCTCTAGGAATCTCTAGCTCTTCCAGTGCAACTCTATGGACAATATCTGGCAGATGTTAACTAGAGAGTTTGACTGAAAAAACTATAGATTCCGAGAGTGAACATATGCATCAAATCTGCTAATAACCAAACCCACGAAAGTAAGACCCACAAATGTGGAGGGCTTATTATACCACTAAAAATAACTGTAAGATAAAAATAAGAATCCATATTTACTTCATTTCTTTCTTTTTTTTAAAGAAAATGAATAGCCAGAATGTTCCTGTTGAGCCTCTAGGGATTTTCGTGCTGCCTTGTCTGAGTACAAAAACATTATCTTTCCCTAAATTGGAGCTGTTCTGATTGTCAGTAGTGATATTGGCTTTGCTGGATGTGACATACACAGTAACCATCCATTTCATCCTCTAAAACTTTGATTCTCAACCTGTGGTTCTCCAGGTGTTTTGGCCTACAACTCCCTGAAATCCCAGCCAATTTACCAGCTGTTAGGATTTCTGAAAGTTGAAGGCCAAAAGATCTGGGTACCAACAGGATGGGAACCACTGCCCTAAAAGAAGATTTACAGAGATGCTTAAGAGAATAAGTGTAGCTACGGCCCTTTCCATTGTTACCTTATAGATGTGATGTTTTGTCTTGACTATGGGCAGTGGAAGAAAAGTGCAGGCGTAAGTGGTGTCTTCCTCAGGGACAGGGAACTGAAACACCAAGTCAAGATACATAGTAAGAACAGAACAGAAGTTTATTGTATCTTAGCAGTTTGCCGTTATACACAGTTAAAACTCTAGAAATAATTCATTATGGCGTTATAAGCTGCTCCCCTTGTGGCCGGAATCGAGCATACCCTCAGGAAGCTGGAAGCTGGAGAAGGTGAAATTGCCTCTGTGTCTGCCTCTCTCTTTATGTTCATATGGCATTGAATGTTTGGCATGTATGTGTACATTGTGATTCGCCCTGAGTCCCCCTCGGTGTGAGAAGTGAGGAATATAAATACTGCAAATAAATAAATAAATAAATAAAATTCTAAAGCTCTGCCTAGATTTTTTATAACTTTCTATACTGCCTTTAAACCTTGCAGTATTGAAACAATATATACAGACAATATCACATAAGGGCTGTTGCAACGGGATAAACTGTCAGCTACAGAAGACCTTGTGAACCAGAAGGTTGAAAGTTCAAGTCGCGAGTGGGGTGAGTTCCTGCTATCAACTTAGTTTCTGCCTACCTAGCAGTTTGAAAACAGCAATGTGAGTAGATAAATAGGTAGAAGAATGGAACAGCAGCACCTCCCCATGAAAGAGTCAAGCACAGCCTCCAGATGCCGAAAATGAAAGTGAGAAGCCTGCCTCTGTTTATGTATTGTCTGCCTCTGTCAATTGTATAATGGCATTGAATGTTTGCTATATATATGTACCTGTAATCTGCTCTGAGTCCCCTTGGGGAGATAGAGCAGAATATAAATAAAGTATATTATTATTATTATTATTATTATTATTATTATTATTATTATTATTATTATTATTATTATTATTACATTTCTTGGACTCTCTCAAGGACATTTCCATCGAAGGACCAATTAAGGGTTTAATGTGTTGTCGAAGGCTTTCATGGCCAGGATCACAGGGTTGTCATATGTCTTTCGGGCTGTGTGGCCATGTTCCAGAAGTATTTTCTCCTGATGTTTCGCCCACATCTATGGCAGGCATCCTCAGAGGTTGTGAGGTATGGATAAAACCTCACAACCTCTGAGGATGCCTGCCATAGATGTGGGCGAAACATCAGGAGAGAATACTTCTGGAACATGGCCACACAGCCTGAAAGACATACAACAAACCAATTAAGGGTTTGTTTTGATTTGTCAAATATCATACTTTTGGGTCTTTGGTTGTCAATAGGAAAGGACACATTTCTATAATTACAAATCTCAATTTGACCCAGTTTTTTGGGTTCATTTTTTGACTAAAATTTCTATACTTATACATGAATATAGACAGTAATAACCATAATGGGATGAGATCTTAGGAGACTGTCCTTTCCTTGTGCAAAGATGGACTATCTTTCTTGAAGAAGGAAAGGATGGAGAAAGCTCACATATGCATTATGTTCTGATGTGTTTCAAACAAATTTAGTTTTGTGGTTGAAAACCATATTAATATATTTGTCTGAAAGATAATTTTGTCTATTTTTGCAAGATTGCCATTGTATTTTTATTTTATAGATCAGCTTACTTGGACATGTGTGTACACACACACACACACACACACACATTGAAGGATAAGAAGTGGAGTAAATACTACCTTATAAATAATATGATGATCGTTGTTGATGAATAAATGAACAAATGCATTAAATCTATCAGAAAAAGAGTCCTTTGAAATTGTTGAAAGGAAACATTTCACAAGAGTTATCTTTGTTTTAAGTGATGTGATACTCACATCATCTACCTTCAGATCATATACATGGTAGATACTGGGTGAGTGCAATTCGTCTTCAGTTGACAACAGCATCATGTAGAGAGATTTGTGGACTATTCGCCCTTCGAAGAAATTGATGGTGTCATCTGTGCCATAGCCAGCCATCAGTCTTAACGTATCCCCCTATGCAGGGAGAAATTAAAAGGGAAAATATTACCTGTGTGATCACACTGTTACCATATATGTGCACACACATACACACACAGGTAAATTGGCCAGGATAAAGAAGAAAACATTGTTTCATTTCCCCATTTATATGGCACCTTTTATCAAAATTTCAAAGGTGTGCATATAAGGTCAAAATGTACAAAATATAAGTAGATTCAAGAACTTGCAGGTGAAAAAATAGTCAGCAACGTTTAAAAATTTGAAAGCTTCTGCGGCTTTCCCTGCCACCAAATGTCAGGGAAGACTCTTAGGAGTGGGTTGTTGTCTGTTTTCCAGGCTGTATGGCCATGTTCCAGAAGCATTATCTCCTTAGGAAAATACATACAGCCAGGAAAACACACAACAACCCAGTGATTCTCTTAGGAATCTTGTATATTTGAAATGGTAGGGCTGAAACTGTCTTATACCTAGTTGCCATCTGCTCCCTGACAAAGAAAAAAAAGAAGAAGAAAGAAATGTGAAAATCCCTTTATAACATTTTCATAAGTTGGGAATGACTTGAAGGTACACAACAACAACAACAACAACAATCAAAATATGACCAAAGAAAAAGGAAGATTGGGAAAGGCATAACTATCTGTGTTATGGAAAAACACAGGAAAAAGTTTCTACCTGACGTTGTCTAGTCGTGTCCGACTCTGGGGGTTGGTGCTCATCTCCATTTCTAAGCCGAAGAGCCAGCTTTGTCCATAGACGCCTCCAAGGTTATGCGACCCACATGATTGCATAGAGTGCTGTTACCTCTCTATGGTACCTATTGATCTACCCACATTTGTATGTTTTTGAACTGCTAGGTTGGCAGAAGCTGAGGCTAATAGCAGGAGCTCACTCCACTACCCAGATTCGAATTGCCGACCTTTTGGACAGCAAGTTCAGCAGCTCAGTAGTTTAATCTGCTGCACTATCGGGGGCACCAACTACAGTACCTGTGTTACAAGCTATTAAAATTATAAGAAGTCCATAGAAAAAATGAAGTTCTAAATTTTGTTCCTGTTCTTTCTGATATTATTTTAAAGATCCAAACATTTTTTAGCCTACGGTATTTTCTGCCAGCTTCCAGTATGATTAGAAACTTTTTATATCAGCTCCCCAGCATAAAACTGGAAGAAAGAAGAACAAATCTATTTGTTTTCTGATAATTCTGGATGCACCCTGTCTGTGTCCTTGTAGATATTGCAAGCATTTGTCTCTCTGTTACCGTGATGTCCAGGTCATCTTCATCACACGTTCGGAAATATCGCCGGAAGGCCATGGTAGTAGAAGTCGCATCCTGTGTCAATGACAACAACTCATAGTCTTGGTTTTCATCTTCCAAGACTGTATCCTCACTCACACCATGCCAGTCCTAAGTGAAACAGGAAAAAATGCACAAAGCCCAGGAAATAAAATGACAAATTTCCATTGAGGAGGCCTGATTTCAAATTCTATTTAGTTATATATTTTCTTAGGTAGTATTGGCCAATCATTACAATCAAGGCCGACTTACCTTGCTTCAAAATTGATAGCAAGTTAATATGGGACAACTGCCATGTACCCCTTGGGGTGCAATCCTATCTATGCATACCGTGTTTCCCCGAAAATAAGACAGTGTCTTATATTAATTTTTGCTCCCAAAGATGCGCTAGGTCTTATTTTCAGGGGATGTCTTATTTTTCCATGAGAGAAGAATTCACATTTATTGTCGAACAAAAAAATGAACATTTATTATATACAGTACAGTAGTTGTCATCACAAACCAGCACAACCAGACAAACTGGGAATCCTATCATGAATTTCTTATTACTACAATTATTTCCATGTATATGGTGTTCTGTTCAATGGGCATGCTTCCAAACAAAAACTTTGCTAGGTCTTACTTTTGGGGGAGGCCTTATATTTAGCAATTCAGCAAAACCTCTACTAGGCCTTATTTTCTGGGCATGTCTTATTTTAGGGGAAACAGGGTAGTTAGACATAAGCTGCATTAAACCCGGTGGGATGTACTTATGTATATATATATATATATATATATAGGATTTCATTTCATTTTCCTTTGGCAACGTGTTGCACCCTTAGGCTGCAAAGACACCTTAAAATCACGCTGGAGCCCCAGGCAATAAGTAATGCAAACTGTTTATTGAAGATAATATGTAATATCAAATATCTAATATATAATATCAGATCAAATAAGCACATACCAAAAAACAAAAAACAAAAACCTATGTTATGGTTGAGCCTTATGGCTCTGATTCTGGGAGACGTGGTCGTAAGACTCCTCGGGAGTCAGACACTCTCGAGGAGCGAGAAAGGAAGCGGCTGCGGGACTTATTTGCAGAACCATCTGACGAGGACTTCTTTGAGGGTTTTACTGAGAGAATGGAGGAAGAGATGGTTGGCTCAGAGGAGGATGACATGGAATGGACTCGTGTGAGGGAGGATTTGGGTGCCACCGGCAATGATAGTATGGAAGGCGATTGGGGACCTTCAGGATTAGACCCGTGGACAAGCTGGAGGGATGGAACGGGATCCACAGCTGGGGATGCTGTGGGGCGTAGTCAGAGGTGTTTCAGCTCTGATGAGGAGGATGACGATGAGGCACCTGGAATTAGGGTAACAGCTGATAGCGATGAGGAGTTGTAAACTGGCATAAAATGGGGTTTAGAATCTAGGGCTAATTGCGTTGGGCAAGGTAATCTGGACGAACGCTTGGGCTCTTGCTGGGAATTTCCTGAAGACGGGTGTGTTTCGTTTGCTGAATACGTAAGTTACCAAGGACACTGGGCATAGGCGGCGGGAGGTACTGTGTGGGCTTTTGTTGTGCAACCTGTGTTTAATCTTAATAGCTTGGACCTCCGTCGTCTTCTTGACGGACGCCAATTGTTTACTCTGGACTGACTGACTGACTGACTGACTGACTGACTACGACCTCGGACTATCCTTCCTGTGGCTATCGTTGGAACTGGTGAACTACAAACATCTGTACCTGGCTGTCGACCCTCAGACCGAATTGGGACCTCGCTGACCGCTGCTGCCCCTGATTGATGTGTTTGAACTCGGAGATTGTTTGCTGCGTGGAGGAGTAACTTCTTAGTTACTCAATCACAGCTTTTGGTAGCAGAGAAGTATCTGCTGCCAGTTATTTGTGTTTCTTTGAACCTTTGTTCACCAGCTTTTGTTTGTTTAAAGTCCCAGGCTGAAGCAAGCATTTTTGGTTTAACCCGGATTAAACTCCAGTTTAATCCGGTTTATCTTTTGAACGATTTTTAGTATCCTTTTCACTTCAAAGCCCAATGTTTGCCTAGCCCTTGTCTTTTACGGGCGTTTTTGGTTCTGTAACTCCAATAAACTTTGTTGAATCTTATCTGGTGGCGTTCTGTCCTTGACAACCTATTTCATTCAAGATGGAAAAAGTTAGTTGATGAGAAAATCCTAAACCTGGGATTCTCACCAAACACCATTCTAACTATCGGCTACACAAAAGCCAAAGAAAACATATGACAGCGGATCTGGGACACTGAGCTGCAAAACTACCTAAACACAGCTTCTATTCTTCCAGTCTTTAAAGACAATGGGAGGGCACTTCTTCCTGCAGAGAACTTAGATAACCTTATTATCCCAAAATATAGGAAGGCCTTCTCTTTGGCCAAATTCAATGTACTCCCTTCCGCTGTACTTGAGGGAAGATATAACAAAGTACCAGACAATGAATGCCTATGTCCCTGTGAGGCTGAGGCAGTGGAAACTGTGGAGCATGTCTTGTACTGCTCTTTTTACCGAGGTGTTCGTAAACATTTTATAAATCCAATTTTAGAAAGTTTACCAGGGAGATCTGTAAGGTTTTATGTTGATTATCTTTTGGCGGACCAAGACCCCAAAATTACTGCCAAAGTTGCTAGCTTTTGTGCAGCAGCAATAGCTTGTCAGTGTAAGATGTTGTCACAGTCTTAGTAAAGGTAAAGGTTTCCCCTGATGTTAAGTCCAGTCGTGACCGACTCTGGGGGTTGGTGCTCATCTCCATTTCTATGCCGAAGAGCCGGCATTGTCCATAGACAAGGTCCTGTGGCTGGCATGACTGCATGGAGCGCCCTTACCTTCCCGCCAGAATGGTACCTATTGATCTACTCACATTTGCATGTTTTCGAACTGCTAGGTTGGCAGGAGCTGGGGCTAACAGCGGGCGCTCATTCCGCTCCCAGCATTTGAACCTGGGAGCTTTCGGTCTGCAAGTTCAGCAGCTCAGCGCTTTAAACACACTGTGCCACCAGGGGCACAGTGAAGGTTTTACTATTTACTTCAGCATTTACCTTTGTCATTTTAGCATATAAATGTTTGATACCGTTTTAACAACCATATTCAATACTGGGTTTCAACCCTGTTTTGACAGTGTGTTTTTAATACCTAAATGTATATGTTTCTATTTTATTCTGATGCAGTTTCTACATTTTCCCAGCTGTTGGGAAATGAGGGAGCTGAAGCCCAAAACACCTGGAGGCCCAAAGGTTGGGAACCACTGATCTAAAGTAAAATGTTTAAAACAGAAAGACAAATAAAAACAACAGAAATAGTGAAGCTGCCCTTTGTTATGTGTGTTTTGGATTCTGTGAAGACAAAATTTCAAGTTTATCCACAATTTATACATTTTGGGGAAATACTATTAAAAACCATCTTCTCCTCTGTCTCAAATGGATTCCAAATACTGTACAAATACTCAGCAGAAAAGGAAAAAAGGTGCTACATTGTTGCTACACTGCTAAGAAAGATGTTACCAAAATACCTTTGACTGTTTTGTGTTTACCCTTATACCTGCTTTTACAATTGGTTTTGGTTGCACGTATAACTTTATTGTATCACCTCCCATAAGCTTATGTTTTTGTAAATATTTATATTAGAATGCATATTTGTATATATTCTAGATCCCAAATGTTTATGCTGTATAGGTATTGGTAAAAATAGATATTTTTATTTATTATTTGCATTTTTCACAAAATATATAATTTATGTGAATTATATATTTTGTGAAAAATTACTACAATGTGCGATTATGGTTTTTAGATTAAAGGTTTTTAAATATACGAGGAAGAAATATCTCACCCTGCCTCCATACTCCTCTCTTTCTTCCATTTTGGAGCAAAATGTGTGTTTTGTGTTTTGCTCTTTGGTTTTTTGACCACAGAGATAGATAAAATTGATGCCAATAGATCATACTACGTATGCTCAGACAGACCAGACTGAAAAATCCCTCAAGAACATATGTGAATTTTCAAATTGGTGAAGTTTGCCCTAGATACAAGCTGAATGATTATTCAATTGTAGGTAGTACAGATAACTAGCAAATAATAATGTTCTAGTGTTTATGTGGAAGAATATCTAAATCAGTTGTTCCCCAGCTGTGTTCCATGGACCACCAGTGGTCACCAAGAACTAAAATATGATTTGCAGGTCGCACCATTACTACACCATTGCAATGAGAGTGACTGGTCTGGCAAAACCCTCTTATAGGGCCGAGGCAACAAGGATGTTGGGAGAAGAGAGGCTGACTACCCACAAAAAGTGCAACAACAAGCCTCTTGACTGCTGCTTCTCCTCCTCCTCCTCCTCCTCCTCCCTGAGCAGAGCTGTTCCATGTGGCGCCTGGAAATGTGGGGCATCTTGGTGTTGTTTTTAGGCCTGTTCCTGAGGTTATTTGGGGTGCTCATTCAGAAAATTGCATTGGATAGACCACATCAGCTCTAGATGATTAAATATGGTTTTCTGTGGGTGAGCATATGTTCTGAATCAGAAATGAGAGCTGATGTGATCTATCCAATGCAATTTTCTGAGTCAGCGCCCCAGGTAATCAAACTGAATTTAAAGTTGTCCAAAAACCGATTCATAACCCTTTTGGTACTAATGTTGGTGAGTGGTCCCTGGTCCAAGTGGTCCCTGGTCAAAAAAAAGTTGGGAACGACTGATCTAAATTAATGTGTAACCTCAATCAAAATAGAATCATTCTCCTTTCTCTGCCCTACTACTATATAGAGGCAGGTTTCCTATGGAGTGGAAGAGGCAGTTTGAGCCTTCAGCTTACCGAGAAATAGACATTGCCATCAGGAAGGATGCCACCAATCACAAAGTCTGCTCCTGTTATCTCTTTATTATTGGTGAAGCCAAAGGAAACCCATCCTGTTGAGTGGGCTTGAAGCTCAAATGTCATGATGGCTTCTTCGGCATTGTGGTCCCATCGCAAGTAGATCTGGTGGGTGGGGTCCAGGAAAGCAGAGAAACGCAATGGAGGCACAGAGGCATGGCTGGAGTAAAGGCACAAGACAGATAGGAGGAACAGCGGCATATTCAGTAGTTGGTGGTGCATCACCCTATGGACAATGTGCCCTCTTTTGCTCTCACACACTCCCTTGAAGAGATTTCTCTGAGATAACCTGGGGCTCGGAGGATGACTGCTTTATATAAAATATGAGACAGAATGGAGCCAGGCCCGGAGGGGAGGGGCTGTGGCTTTCATTCTGCCATATCAGATTTTTCTTTTTTTTTTTTAAAGGAGACATAATAAGCTTAGTTTTATTTATATAATGAGATGGGATCATTCCAAAAGGATTGCTGATTTCAAGTATGTTCTTCAAACAAGAAGCTTCTCTTATGAAAGTATTTGGTGGTGGAAAAACTTCATAAAACGGTTAAGCAATATGTTCCCAAAGCATGTAGATGTGTTTACTATAATGTTGCTGTTTGGTGATTTGATAATAAAAAAGAAAGAAAACAAAGTTGGTTAGTTTTTTCTCCTAAACAAGGATTAAGCTTGTTCATTTGACAAACAAAGCGAAAGATATAAAATTTAAAAGACAATTATTTTAGCTGAGGCAACACCTCTCTGGGTATCCCTAAGTCAGTAGTTCTCAACCTGTGGGTCCCCAGATGTTTTGGCCTTCAACTCCAAGAAATCCTAACAACTGGTAAACTTGCTGGGAGGTTTGTGCCCCTAGCTCCAGTCAGTGCAGAGGGCTGCTTGTACAGTAGAGTCTCACTTATCCAACACTTGCTTATCCAACATTCTGGATTATCCAACACATTTTGTAGTCAATGTTTTCAATATATCATGATATTTTGGTGCTAAATTTGTAAATACAGTAATTACTACATAGCATTACTGCACATTGAACTATTTTTTCTGTCAAATTTGTTGTATAACATGATGTTTTGGTGCTTAATTTGTAAAATCATAACCTAATTTGATGTTTAATAGGCTTTCCTTAATGCCTCCTTATTATCCAACATATTCGCTTATCCAACATTCTGCCGGCCTGTTTATGTTGGATAAGTGAGACTCTACTGTATTACCAAAAGATGCAGGTGTTCCTAGATACAAGTATTTCTTTGTTGGAAAAACATGGGAAGCAAAAGCAAGTTGGTTTCAGCTGATTATTAGTTTTTGCTTCCATTTGGTCACTATTTCCTTTCCACATGGTTTATTACAAAGCATTGTCTAAGATACCTCTGTTCTTGTACATTTGCAATAAGTGGGGTGTGTGTGCCTCTAGGCAGATCAATCGCAGTCTGGATATTCTAAGCTTTTGGAAAGAGCACACCAAATAGAGGACATTTAATCTGTCTTTAGGAAAGGATTTCAGTGGCTTATATCATCACTTTAATCTTTGGATTTTCTTAGATAACAGTTGTTGTTTTTTGTTTTTGTTTTCATGTCAGGAGCAACCGGAGTTGCTTCTGGAGTGAGAGAATTGGCCATCTGCAAGGATGTTGCCCAGGGGACGCCCGGATGTTTTGATGTTTTTGATCCTTGTGGGAGGCTTCTCTCATGTTCCCGCATGGAGCTGGAGCTGATAGAGGGAGCTCATACGCGCTCTCCCCGGGTGGGATTCGAACCTGGCAGCCTTCAGGTCAGCAACCTTCAAATCACGAGGCTTTTATCCCCTAGGCCACCGGAGGCTCAGTCTTGTAATACTGTATTAACAGATTAATTTGGCACTCTAATTTGTTTTTGCAATCTTCATCAACACCTGTTTTGTGATTTTTTTTTTTAAAAAGCGTATCTAATACACATCTGTGGTGTAATGGTTTGGGTATTATACTCTATGAGATCAGTGCTTGAATCCTGATCATTCATGAAAACCTATTGGATGGCCTTGGGCAAGTCATACTCTTTTCCATACAAGGTACCTATGGCTTTAACTGCGCATGAATGATGCACCGTGCCTTCCATTGTGATGCACCGGATGTTCCATGGCAGTTAAGTCTGGAGCAGGGACCCAGGGTGAAGAGGTTCTCTCCATCAACAAGGATCATGAAGAAACAGCCAATGGGTGGATGATTTTTCCTCATTTTGTCCTGATGTTGCCACTTTCCTTTGACAAAAGAAGAGGGGTGTCCTTCCTTTTGCCATGAAGGAGGCAAAGCGGGAGTTTGGAGGAAGTGTTAGATCTCTCTAGAAGAAGAGAAGCCCAGAGGGAAAAGCAAAGGGGAATCAGCCCAAGGGATAGAAAGATATCAACTGCTTCTGAGTTCCTGCCCTATTCAGCTTTGTCAGTTTGGTTTCCGCCCTGCAGGGTGAGTTTGATGGAAATCTATCTGTATATTTGGCAGGCTGTTTGGAAGAGGCAGACACCGCCCAGTGTTGGATCCAGGCTCATTCCTCCCAATGTGATTTTGAGCTTTGAGTATATTTTAATGGATTTTGATTGTGGATTTGTAATACTGTTATGTTTAATTCTGTTTGAATGCTTGCATATTTGTATAGTTTAAATTTTGTGATCATACTTTTAGTTGTAAGCCGCTTTGAGAGATAAAGCGGGATATAAATAATAATAACAAAAGGAACAAGAACAAAAACAAAAACAATAACAATAATGTAAGGGTGTAGACCCCTGAAGTAAGTAAAAATTGGGGGAAAGACATAGAAAGAAAAAGGAGCCTCATCCTGACAACACAAAACGAAGAAGAAATGAATAAAGAAAAAGAAAATATGAATGATAAGAGGAGGAGGGAAGGAAAAGCAAAAGAAAGAGAGGTGCCAGAAATAAGAATGTTAAACTGAAAAGAGAAGAAGGAAGGAGAGAAGAGAAGGCAAAAGAAAGAGAAGTGCCAGAAATATGAATGATAAACTAAAGAGAATGAGAGAAAGGAGAAAAGAAGAGAAGAGGGGGAAAAAAAGAAAAAGGACCAGAAAAAAAAATGGTTGGAAACATTTTTTTGCTAGCATTTTAAAACTAGATGGCAGTTTACTGGTCAAGTGGTAGGACTGGTTTGTGGCAATATGGCATACCGAGTTTTCCTAAGGAATGTATTATTGGAGATAATGAGAAAGTTCATAGTTAAAGCAGATATATCAACCCGAGAAATCCACAGTAAACGATGTTACAAAAGCTGATATTGAAAAGTCTGTGCCCCAAGTTGAAGATTTATAGGAAAAGTTGAAACCACCAGATAAGGTATTTTTAAGGTATGAATTGCAACATTCAGGTAAGTGATTTTAAAGGAATGATTTGCAACCACCAGGTAAGTAAAGGATCTGCAGGTAGGTGCTTCTAGTAGAAGATTTTCACAAAGGTTCTCTGCAGCTATTCTGTCATGCGGAGATGCGTTTATACTGATGTCTGAATATATTGGTTTGCGATTATCTGCTAGGGTTGTCCAAAAATTCGTTATGATTCTTATTTTGGAATTATTTCGGATTGTTCTTGCTTTTTGAACTGATTATTGAGACGTTGTCCCTGGGCGCAACTGGCAATGTAATTCAAACTATCGTTGGCCCATTCTCTAAATCCCCCCCCCCATTTTTTTTTTTATATTTTTAAAAAATATATTTTTAATTTTTTTTGTTTCTGCAACCTAACTTGAATGGGAGCCTAGCGCAGCCTAAAATGGTTGCCGCTCCCAGGCCAATCAGAGACTTCCACGATGGCTGAAAAAGGTGGGGGCTAGCATCCTCTGCATCCACGTGGAAGATCTCCATAAAAAACCCCTCCCTAACCCTGGCGAGCCATTCTGGGGCTGGGTTACCGAGCGGAGGGGGTGGTTCGCAGCGCTAGTAGGAATCAAGCCGCCTGCATTGAGGGGAGAGAGAGGGTGAAGTTCTGGCTGTAGAGAGAGAGACACTGAGAAGGGTTTGGGTCTGGTAAGGGCTGGCTTTTGTTGCTGGTTCGATATTGTGTGTATTTTTTGGGTAATTGGCTTGGGGCTTGTGGGATCTGGCAAAGAGTCCTTGCTTGAATAGAGGCATTAGGCAATTTTTAGTTTTCAAAGGACGTGGGAGCCAAGGCATTGCTTGGCGTCCGCTCCGTTTCTAGTCCAAAGACCTCTGCCTTTTTTTTGATTTCAGCAATCACAAGATCAGCCATTCTTTTCAATCTTAAAAGGGTACACTGGAAGTAATAGTTTCCAAAGGACGTGTGCATTCGTGCCAAGGCATTTCTTGGCGTCCACTCTAGTCCAAAGACCTCTGCCTTTTTTTTGATTTCAGCAATCACAAGATCAGCCATTGTTTTAAATCCCAAAAGGGTACACTGGAAGTAATAGTTTCCAAAGGACGTGGCGCACCCGCCAAGGCATTGCTTCCCTCACGCTCCATTTCTATTCCCAAGCCTTGGGCTGAATTTTATTTCTGCAATCACAAAGTCAGACATTGATTTGATTCAATAGAGGGCCCACAGCAATTTATAGTTTCCAAAGGACATTGCCAATCTTGTCAAGGCATTGCTTGGGGTGTGCTGCGTTTCTAATCCAAAGTCCTCGGCCAGAGTTTTATTTTTGCCATCACAAGGTCAACCAGGGGCACCATCAATCAATAAGGTCCAAGGCAATTTATAGTTTCCAAAGGACTTTGCCAATCCTGTCAAGGCATTGCTTGGCGTGTGCTGCATTTCTAATCCAAAGTCCTCAGCCAGAGTTTCATTTTTGCAATCACAAGGTCAGCCAGTGGCACCATTGATCAAAAGGTTCAAAGGCAATTTATAGTTTCCAAAGGACAGTGGCACTCCTGCCAAGGCATTGCTTGGCGTGTGCTACGTTTCTAATCCAAAGTCTACACAAGTAGAAGAGGGACTTTTACAGTGATAAGAACCCAATTGAACAGGAAATAAGACTTTCAAACCAGGAACAGGTTTCTTCAAATATTGAAAAATAGTGTATTATAAAAAGTTATGAAAAGTTGCCAAAAATCATAGGAGACAGGAAACGTTCTGCAATTTGTTGAGCAAAGAGTGTTGAATGTGATCTCCCACTGTACCAAATTTGATGAGGATAGCTCAAGAAATGAGGGCGGGAGAGCCCTGTAAAAGTCCCCCCCGGTTTCCTTTTTTTTTGGGTGATTGCGCATGCGTGTCCGCCATTTTAGAAACATTAAGAATCATTACGAATTTTTGGAAATATCTGAAATTTTTGGGTGAAAAATTCAGAAATAATTTCTATATCGAAGCGCTGGCACCCCCTACTTTAGAAACGAGAATTGAAACATTTTTTCCATCGATCAGACAAGCCTATTATCTGCATATGAGAAACTCTTCCCAATTAATATGATTGTTCTTTTCTTCTTCACGTCCTACATGTGGATATAGGCCTTTCTGGCTAGATCTTCTTTAGCCATTCAGTCTTACGGAGGGGTGTTTATATTGATCTGCGAAAAGCGTGGAGAGACTGTTTTCCTGATCTGTTTTATCTTGCTTATGAGATACTCTTCCCAATTCTCATTACCACTTTTTCCTTCTTCCTGTCCTACTTGTAGATCTACCTGTTTTGGCTAGGTCCTCTTTAGCCATCATATCTTACAGAGGCCAGTGTATATTCATCTCCGAAAGGTGTGGAGAGACCGTTCAGTTTTATCTTGTTTCTGGGAAATGCTTCCCAATTTGCCTGACTGATCTTTTCTTCTTCCCGTCCTTCATGTGGATATTAAACCTTTCTGGCTAGATCCTATTTAGTCATCCTGCCTAATGGAGGTGCATTTATATTGATCTGCGAAAATCATGAAGAGACTGTTTTCCTGATTCTTTTTATTTTGCTTATGAGAAACTCTTCCCAATTCGCATGATTGCTCTTTTTTTCTTCCTGCCATATATATGTAGATACGAATTTCTGGCAAGGTTCTCTTTCACCATCATGTCATGTGGAGGTGTGTTTATATTGATGTACAATTATATTGATTTGCAATTATCTGCATATGATAAGCTCTTCTCAATTCGCATGATCGCTCTTATCGTCTTCCTGTCCTACATTTATATTAATGTGCGAAAATGTTGATTTGTGATTATCTCCATATGAGAAACTCTTCCCAAATCACATGATCGTTCTTTTCTTCTTCTTGTCTTACATGTGGATGTATGTCTTTCTGGCAAGATCCCATTTTGTCTTGTGGAGGTGCTTTAATATATACATGAGGAAGGAAAATACTTTCTATATGTATCATCCATTTTATCTTGCTTGTGACAACTCTTCACAATTCGCTTGATTGCTCTTTTCTTCTTGCCGTCCCATATGTGGATATATTTACTGTATTTTGGCTAGATCCTCTTTAGCCATCCTGTCCTTTGGAGGTGTGTTAATATTCATTTGCAAAAAGCATGGAGAGACAGTTTTCCTGATCTGTTTTATCTTGCTTATGAGAAACTCTTTCTCATTCACATGATTGCTCTTTCATTCTTCCTGTCCTGCATGTGGATTTATGTCCTTCTGGCTAGATCCTATTTGGCCCCCTGTCTTACAGATGTACATTTAAATTGATCTGAGAAAAGCATGGAGAAACTATTTTCCTGAGCCGTTCTATCTTGTATATGAGAAACTTTTCACAGTCCGCATGATTGTACTTTCCTTCTTCCTGCCATCATGTGGAAATATGGATTTCTGGCAAGGTCCTCGGTAGCTGTCCGTTTATATTGATGTGTGAATATACCAATTTGCGATTATCTGCATATGAGAAGCTCTTCCCAATTAGTATGATTGCTCTTTCCTTCTTCCTGACATTCATGGGGAGACACGTGTTTCTGTCAAGGTCCTCTTTATCCTGCCATGCGACGGTGCGTTTAAACCGATTTGCAAGTATATGCATATGAGAAGCTCTTACTACTTTGCATGATCGCTCTTTTCTTCTTCCCGTCCTTCATGTGGATATATACCTTTCTAGCTAGATCCTCTTTGGTCATCCTGCCTAATGGAGCTGCATTTATATTGATCTGCAAAAGGCATGGAGAGACTGTTTTCCTGATCCTTTTAATCTTGCTTATGAGAAACTCTTTCCAATTCGCATGATCGCTCTTTTCTTCTTCCTGTCCTACATGTGGATATATGCATGTCTGGCTAGATCCTCTTTAGCCATCCTGTCTCACGGAGGTGTGTTTATATTCATCTGCAAAAAGCATGAAGAAACTGTTTTCCTGATCCGTTTTATCTTGCTTCTGAGGAACTCTTTCCAATTCGCATGATTGCTCTTTTCTTCTTCCTGTCCTACATGTGGATATATGCATGTCTGGCTAGATCCTCTTTAGCCATCCTGTCTTATGGAGGTGAGTTTATATTCATCAGCAAAAGGCATGAAGAAACTGTTTTCCTGATCCGTTTTTCTTGCTTCTGAGGAACTCTTTCCAATTCGCATGATCGCTCTTTTCTTCTTCCTGTCCTACATGTGGATATCTGCATGTCTGGCTAGATCTTCTTTAGCCATCCTGTCTTACGGAGGTGCGTTTATATTCATCAGCAAAAAGCATGAAGAAACTGTTTTCCTGATCCGTTTTATCTTACTTCTGAGGAACTCTTTCCAATTCGCATGATCGCTCTTTTCGTCTTCCTGTCCTAAATGTGGAAATATGCATGTCTGGCTAGATCCTCTTTAGCCATCCTGTCTTACGGAGGTGCGTTTATATTCATCAGCAAAAAGCATGAAGAAACTGTTTTCCTGATCCACTTTATATTGCTTCTGAGGAACATTTTCCCATTCGCATGATCGCTCTTTTCTTCTTCCTGTCCTACATGTGGATATCTGCATATCTGGCTAGATCTTCTTTAGCCATCCTGTCTTACAGATGTGCGTTTATATTCATCAGCAAAAAGCACGTAGAAACTGTTTTCCTGATCCATTTTATCTTGCTTCTGAGGAACTCTTTCCAATTCGCATGATCGCTCTTTTCTTCTTCCTGTCCTACATGTGGATATATGCATGTCTGGCTAGATCTTCTTTAGCCATCCTGTCTTATGGAGATGAGTTTATATTCATCAGCAAAAGGCATGAAGAAACTGTTTTCCTGATCCATTTTATATTGCTTCTGAGGAACTCTTTCCAATTCGCATGATCGCTCCTTTCTTCTTCCTGTCCTACATGTGGATATCTGCATGTCTGGCTAGATCCTCTTTAGCCATCCTGTCTTACGGAGGTGCGTTTATATTCATCAGCAAAAAGCATGAAGAAACTGTTTTCCTCATCCGTTTTATCTTACTTCTGAGGAACTCTTTCCAATTCGCATGATCGCTCTTTTCGTCTTCCTGTCCTACATGTGGAAATATGCATGTCTGGCTAGATCCTCTTTAGCCATCCTGTCTTACGGAGGTGCGTTTATATTCATCAGCAAAAAGCATGAAGAAACTGTTTTCCTGATCCACTTTATATTGCTTCTGAGGAACTCTTTCCAATTCGCATGATCGCTCTTTTCATCTTCGTGTCCTACATGTGGATATATGCATGTCTGGCTAGATCTTCTTTAGCCATCCTGTCTTATGGAGTTGCGTTTATATTCATCAGCAAAAAGCATGGAGAAACTGTTTTCCTGATCCATTTTATATTGCTTCTGAGGAACTCTTTCCAATTCGCATGATCGCTCTTTTCTTCTTCCTGTCCTACATGTGGATATATGCATGTCTGGCTAGATCTTCTTTAGCCATCTTGTCTTATGGAGGTGAGTTTATATTCATCAGCAAAAGGCATGAAGAAACTGTTTTCCTGATCCGTTTTATCTTGCTTCTGAGGAACTCTTTCCAATTCGCATGATCGCTCTTTTCTTCTTCCTGTCCTACATGTGGATATCTGCATGTCTGGCTAGATCTTCTTTAGCCATCCTGTCTTATGGAGTTGCGTTTATATTCATCAGCAAAAAGCATGAAGAAACTGTTTTCCTGATCCACTTTATATTGCTTCTGAGGAACATTTTCCCATTCGCATGATCGCTCTTTTCTTCTTCCTGTCCTACATGTGGATATCTGCATGTCTGGCTAGATCAGGGGTCCCCAAACTTTTTAAACAGGGGGCCAGTTCATGATCTTTCGGACCGTTGGAGGGCCGGACTATAGTTGGCCACCGAGCAATAATAATAATTAATAATAATAATAACAACAATAATAATAAAAAAGAGGGTTGGAAGAGACCCTTTGGGCCATTGAGTCCAATCCCCTTCTGCCTTTGTGCACCAAAAGCACAAGCAAAGCATCCCTGACAGATGGCCACCCAGCCTCAATGTTAATAATAATAATAATAATAATAATAATAATAATAATAATAATAATGAGGGTTGGAAGAGACCCCTTGGGCCATTGAGTCCAATCCCTTTCTGCCTTTGTGCACCGAAAGCACAAGCAAAGCATCCCTGACAGATGGCCACCCAGCCTCAATGTTAATAATAATAATAATAATAATAATAATAATAATAATAATAATAAAGAGGGTTGGAAGAGACCCCTTGGGCCATTTAGTTCTATCCCCTTCTGCCTTTGTGCACCAAAAGCCATTAGTATTGCCCCTGACAGATGTCCACCCAGCCTCAATGTTAATAATAATAATAATAATAATAATAATAATAATAATAATAAGGGTTGTAAGAGAAGAAGAGACCCCTTGGGTCATTTAGCCCAACCCCCTTCTGCCCTTGTGCCGTGGGGGCCGGATAAATGGTTCGATGGGCCGCATTCGGCCCCCGGGCCTTAGTTTGGGGACCCCTGGGCTAGATCTTCTTTAGCCATCCTGTCTTACAGATGTGCGTTTATATTCATCAGCAAAAAGCACGTAGAAACTGTTTTCCTGATCCATTTTATCTTGCTTCTGAGGAACTCTTTCCAATTCGCATGATCGCTCTTTTCTTCTTCCTGTCCTACATGTGGATATATGCATGTCTGGCTAGATCTTCTTTAGCCATCCTGTCTTATGGAGATGAGTTTATATTCATCAGCAAAAGGCATGAAGAAACTGTTTTCCTGATCCATTTTATATTGCTTCTGAGGAACTCTTTCCAATTCGCATGATCGCTCCTTTCTTCTTCCTGTCCTACATGTGGATATCTGCATGTCTGGCTAGATCCTCTTTAGCCATCCTGTCTTACGGAGGTGCGTTTATATTCATCAGCAAAAAGCATGAAGAAACTGTTTTCCTCATCCGTTTTATCTTACTTCTGAGGAACTCTTTCCAATTCGCATGATCGCTCTTTTCGTCTTCCTGTCCTACATGTGGAAATATGCATGTCTGGCTAGATCCTCTTTAGCCATCCTGTCTTACGGAGGTGCGTTTATATTCATCAGCAAAAAGCATGAAGAAACTGTTTTCCTGATCCACTTTATATTGCTTCTGAGGAACTCTTTCCAATTCGCATGATCGCTCTTTTCATCTTCGTGTCCTACATGTGGATATATGCATGTCTGGCTAGATCTTCTTTAGCCATCCTGTCTTATGGAGTTGCGTTTATATTCATCAGCAAAAAGCATGGAGAAACTGTTTTCCTGATCCATTTTATATTGCTTCTGAGGAACTCTTTCCAATTCGCATGATCGCTCTTTTCTTCTTCCTGTCCTACATGTGGATATATGCATGTCTGGCTAGATCTTCTTTAGCCATCCTGTCTTATGGAGTTGCGTTTATATTCATCAGCAAAAAGCATGAAGAAACTGTTTTCCTGATCCACTTTATATTGCTTCTGAGGAACTCTTTCCAATTCGCATGATCGCTCTTTTCATCTTCGTGTCCTACATGTGGATATATGCATGTCTGGCTAGATCTTCTTTAGCCATCCTGTCTTATGGAGTTGCGTTTATATTCATCAGCAAAAAGCATGGAGAAACTGTTTTCCTGATCCATTTTATATTGCTTCTGAGGAACTCTTTCCAATTCGCATGATCGCTCTTTTCTTCTTCCTGTCCTACATGTGGATATATGCATGTCTGGCTAGATCTTCTTTAGCCATCTTGTCTTATGGAGGTGAGTTTATATTCATCAGCAAAAGGCATGAAGAAACTGTTTTCCTGATCCGTTTTATCTTGCTTCTGAGGAACTCTTTCCAATTCGCATGATCGCTCTTTTCTTCTTCCTGTCCTACATGTGGATATCTGCATGTCTGGCTAGATCTTCTTTAGCCATCCTGTCTTATGGAGTTGCGTTTATATTCATCAGCAAAAAGCATGAAGAAACTGTTTTCCTGATCCACTTTATATTGCTTCTGAGGAACATTTTCCCATTCGCATGATCGCTCTTTTCTTCTTCCTGTCCTACATGTGGATATCTGCATGTCTGGCTAGATCAGGGGTCCCCAAACTTTTTAAACAGGGGGCCAGTTCATGATCTTTCGGACCGTTGGAGGGCCGGACTATAGTTGGCCACCGAGCAATAATAATAATTAATAATAATAATAACAACAATAATAATAAAAAAGAGGGTTGGAAGAGACCCTTTGGGCCATTGAGTCCAATCCCCTTCTGCCTTTGTGCACCAAAAGCACAAGCAAAGCATCCCTGACAGATGGCCACCCAGCCTCAATGTTAATAATAATAATAATAATAATAATAATAATAATAATAATAATAATAATAATAATGAGGGTTGGAAGAGACCCCTTGGGCCATTGAGTCCAATCCCTTTCTGCCTTTGTGCACCGAAAGCACAAGCAAAGCATCCCTGACAGATGGCCACCCAGCCTCAATGTTAATAATAATAATAATAATAATAATAATAATAATAATAATAATAAAGAGGGTTGGAAGAGACCCCTTGGGCCATTTAGTTCTATCCCCTTCTGCCTTTGTGCACCAAAAGCCATTAGTATTGCCCCTGACAGATGTCCACCCAGCCTCAATGTTAATAATAATAATAATAATAATAATAATAATAATAATAATAATAAGGGTTGTAAGAGAAGAAGAGACCCCTTGGGTCATTTAGCCCAACCCCCTTCTGCCCTTGTGCCGTGGGGGCCGGATAAATGGCTTCGATGGGCCGCATTCGGCCCCCGGGCCTTAGTTTGGGGACCCCTGGGCTAGATCTTCTTTAGCCATCCTGTCTTACAGATGTGCGTTTATATTCATCAGCAAAAAGCACGTAGAAACTGTTTTCCTGATCCATTTTATCTTGCTTCTGAGGAACTCTTTCCAATTCGCATGATCGCTCTTTTCATCTTCGTGTCCTACATGTGGATATATGCATGTCTGGCTAGATCTTCTTTAGCCATCCTGTCTTATGGAGTTGCGTTTATATTCATCAGCAAAAAGCATGGAGAAACTGTTTTCCTGATCCATTTTATATTGCTTCTGAGGAACTCTTTCCAATTCGCATGATCGCTCTTTTCTTCTTCCTGTCCTACATGTGGATATATGCATGTCTGGCTAGATCTTCTTTAGCCATCCTGTCTTATGGAGGTGCGTTTATATTCATCAGCAAAAGGCATGAAGAAACTGTTTTCCTGATCCATTTTATCTTGCTTCTGAGGAACTCTTTCCAATTCGCATGATCGCTCTTTTCTTCTTCCTGTCCTACATGTGGATATCTGCATGTCTGGCTAGATCTTCTTTAGCCATCCTGTCTTACGGAGGTGCGTTTATATTCATCAGCAAAAAGCATGAAGAAACTGTTTCCCTGATCCGTTTTTCTTGCTTCTGAGGAACTCTTTCCAATTCGCATGATCGCTCTTTTCTTCTTCCTGTCCTACATGTGGATATCTGCATGTCTGGCTAGATCGTCTTTAGCCATCCTGTCTTACGGAGGTGCGTTTATATTCATCAGCAAAAAGCATGAAGAAACTGTTTCCCTGATCCGTTTTTCTTGCTTCTGAGGAACTCGTTCCAATTCGCATGATCGCTCTTTTCTTCTTCCTGTCCTACATGTGGATATCTGCATGTCTGGCTAGATCTTCTTTAGCCATCCTGTCTTATGTAGTTGCGTTTATATTCATCAGCAAAAAGCAGGAAGAAACTGTTTTCCTGATCCATTTTATCTTGCTTCTGAGGAAATCTTCCCTATTCGCATGATCGCTCTTTTCTTCTTCGTGTCTTACATGTGGATATATGCATGTCTGGCTAGATCCTCTTCAGCCATCCTGTCTTACGGAGGTGCGTTTATATTCATCAGCAAAAAGCATGAAGAAACTGTTTTCCTGATCCATTTTATCTTGCTTCGGAGGAACTCTTTCCAATTTGCATGATCGCTCTTTTCTTCTTCCTGTCCTACATGTGGATATATGCATGTCTGGCTAGATCTTCTTTAGCCATCCTGTCTTACAAATGTGCGTTTATATTCATCTGCAAAAAGCATGAAGAAACTGTTTTCCTGATCCGTTTTATCTTGCTTCTGAGGAATTCTTTCCTATTTGCATGATCGCTCTATTCTTCTTCCTGTCCTACATGTGGATATATGCATGTCTGGCTAGATCCTCTTTAGCTATGCTGTTTTACAGAGGTGCGTTTATATTCATCTGCAAAAAGCATGAAGGAACTGTTTTCCTGATCCGTTTTATCTTACTTCTGAGGAACTCTTTCCAATTCGCATGATCGCTCTTTTCTTCTTCCTGTCCTACATGTGGATATCTGCATGTCTGGCTAGATCTTCTATAGCCATCCTGTCTTACAGAAGTGCGTTTATATTCATCTGCACAAAGCATGAAGAAATTGTTTTCCTGATCCGTTTTATCTTGCTTCTGAGGAACATTTTCCCATTCGCATGATC